>NW_026901950.1:0-698321 GCF_033783945.1 Neopsephotus bourkii
CAAGAAAGAGAAAAATGACTGCTACTGCTAAACCCAGGACAAGGAGGAAAGACAGACGTGGCCTGTCATGACCTTGGAGCCCTTTGCAGAGGAAAGCAGGCAGTGTACGGCTGCTGAAAACATCCAGTCATCAGCATCCTCAGAACATCCTTGAGCTTCTAGTTCCTCAGGCTGTAGATGAGGGGGTTCACTGCTGGAGGCACCACGGAGTACAGCACTGACACCACCAGATCTAGGGATGGGGAGGAGTTGGAGGGGTGCTTCAGGTAGGCAAATGTGCCGTTTCTGACAAAGAGGGAGACCCTGGCCAGCTGAGGGAGGCACATGGAAAAGGCTTTGTGGCATCCCTGCTCAGAGGGGATCCTCAGCATGGCCCTGAAGATCTGCACATAGTACCCCACAGCAAAAACAAAACACCCACGTGCTATAGAGGTACCAACCACAAGAAGGCCGGCTTTTCTGAGATACGAGTCTGAGCAGGAGAGCTTGAGGATCTGGGAGAATTCACAGAAGAACTGCTCCACAGCATTGCCTTGGCAGAAAGGTAAAGAGAAGGTATTAGCTGTTTGCAGCCCAGCATAGAGAAACCCACTGCCCCATGCAGCTGCTGCTATGTGGACACAAGCTCTGCTGCCCTGAAGGGTCCTGTAGTGCAGGGATTTGCAGATGGCCACGTAGTGGTCATAGGACACGACACTGAGAAGAGAAAATTCTGCTGAAATAAAAAAGACAAACAGAAAGACCTGTGCAGCACATCCCAGGTAGAAGATGGCCCTGGTGTTCTGGAGGGAATTGGCCATGGATTTAGGGACAATGGTAGAGGTGGAGCTCGGGTCCAGGAGGGGGGGCCTGAGGAGGACGAAATAGATGGGGGTGTGGAGGTGCTGGTCGCAGGCTGTGCTGGTGATGATGAGGCCGTTGCTGCCAGGAGCACAGCCAGGGATATGCCCAGGAAGAGCCAGAAGTGCCAGAGCTGAAGCTCCCGCTTGTCTGCGAATGGCAGGAGGAGGAGCTGGGTGATGGAGCTGCTGTTGGACATCTACTGCCTCTGGGCATGGGGCGCTGTCATAGGAGAAAAAGGCAGTGACAGGTTAGGACAGGAGGGATGTCAGATAGAGAAGTTCAATTTACACACGACTCCGAACCCTTTTGGGCTGTAGAGGAGAGGCTCAGTGTGACTTGGTCATGATTGTCTCTGAGGTCGGTTGGTTTGTTTGTTTCCCAGTGTCAGGTCTGACAAGTGATTTTTTTTAGAAATAAAACCTTGAATGTTTCGCAGGCAACTGTGAAGAGTCTCAGCGTGGGACAGGCAAAGGGCTCAGCTCTCTGTGGGTTAGTGCCTACTCAAGGTTGCTGCAGAGTCCAACAGTCTGGTTCTCAGCTGCCCTGCACTTTCTAGAGAGACAGTCAGCTCCTTGCCCAGCAGAGCATGGGCAGCAGCCACCTCCAGTGCCAGACCCCAAGAGAGCTGCCTGAACACACCCTCCCCAGGCCTGGGCTGCACTTTCCCCCTCCCTCCCTGCCCATGGCTCTGCTGCCTGGAGCTGTCCCTCTCAGGAGCTGCTGCTCCGTGCCCAGCTCTGCTCCCTCTCAGTGCTCCCAGAGCCCATCCCATGGGCTGTGTGCTCAGCTCTGCCCTGCACACCCCTCTGGGCAGCACGGCTCTGCCAAGGGGCATCTGCCTGTGCAGGGGCTTAAAGATTTTAAAAACCTAATGCAGTTAGAACTGCTAGGTCAAATGTGGTTTGGTGAGCAACAAGTGTTCTCAAGCCCCAGTAAGGGCACTGACGTGACAGATTACTTACTGGCACGTCTTTCTTGAAGCTCACTCCAGTTGGTCGGGTGATTGTAATGGTTTTTGCAACAGTGGTGGTGGTTGAGGTGGTAACTATAGTGCTGACTTGGCCAGCAAGAGGAGCTTTTGCTGGAACTTGGGCCTGGGCCTGAGCCTGGGCAAGTGCAATACTTCCAGGGGTGGTGATTGAACCCTGCATCTTCACAGGAGGATCTCTGGATTGCTGTCCATATTCTATGTACTGAAAAAGAATGAACAAGCACATACAAAATTTCACATGCAGCTACAGAACAACAGGCTCAGTTTTAGCATGAGTAATATAAAGGTTTGCCAACAGTCTTTAAAATACTTGATACTAATGCCATTAAGGGAATCTGCAAACTAGAAGTTTAGCCTTATAAAGCAGATCTTTTCACTATTAACATACTTTCTCACTGGAGAGGAGCCTCAAGCTCTTCCTCTGACCTCAACAGGTTGACATCAAACACCAAGAGACTTGACATCCTTAAAATTCTACAAAGCACTACTCAAAAAACCCCACCTCTGCAGGCATCGGACAGCAGAGCAAAAGAAGGGAAGAGCCTAGGAGAAATGTTTGAGTACCAAGAAGTTCGCACAGGTTGCCCAGAGAAGCTGTGGCTGCCCCATCCCTGGCAGTGTTCAGGGCCAGGCTGGACAGGGCTTGAAGCAACTTGGTCTAGTGGAAGGTGTTCCTGCCCATGGTAGAGGGCTGAAACTGGATAAGCTTTAAGGTCCCTTCCAGCCCAAACCATTCTATGATTCCATACAGCTATGCAGCAAAGTAGATACGAAGTCTTCCCCAAGGACTTCTACAGACACTTACACATGGTAAAGTCTGAAGTTCACAATTCGTAAGCAAACCATAGTTCTGAAATGGCCAACTTTCAAATTTTACATCTTCCACAGTAGAAAATTAGTTTCTTCCTCATTGTAATACATGTACCCAGGAATTGGTAACATCAAACAGGTTTGCTAACAGGTTTCCACCCGTATCTCTGAGATGACCTCTCTACCTTCATGTTTGAGCTGACCTTTTTCCTTAGATCATGCTCTCAAGCTCTGCCACTGGGATTAGCTTTTCTGTATTTCTATCAATGAAAGCAACTCTGAGTCAGATACTGTGACCAACATTGCTGTGGACTACAGGGTATTCCAATTACTCTGATCAGGCCTTCAGGAATGAAATTTTTCTTACTTTTCCTCATCTTTATGTGGATTATTTCAGCAGATCTGAGTATGACATTAAAAACGTAGCTGAATGCCCTCTATTTTAGAGGAAAATTCAAAATCCTTGAGGGACTGGACTATGAATTCACTGAAGCACCTGAAAACCTCTATGAACAGGTACGTGCATATTGATCATGCAGTTATAGTCAGGCTGCTATTTCTAAATAAGCAACCCAAACATATTTATGGAAACAAAAAAGGTATCATATAACCACCTTCACCTGCCCAACCTATCCCACAGCAAAACCTTTAAGGAAAACATATTTAATTCTGTGGATGCAGACTGCCTAAAATTGTGACAAGTGAGATTATGTTTCCAAAGGAAAACAGGAATTTGCTCAAAAGAATTTAAAATCATAGAAAGCCAGTGTGCTGACACAAACACTCACCTCCTGTAAGTGATGCGGGAACTGTATAAAGTGACTAATAGAAGCCAAGTGCTGACAATACTGGGGATAGTCCTTTAACCTATCAAACAAAACATCCCTCAGTCAGAAGCATAAACCCTGGTCAGGAACAATATTAAAGAGAAATACAAATGTAACACTGGTGTCTCATTCCTATGCTGCATCACAGAATTAATCTGGATTCCTCACGGCAGCTGTGCTACAGACAAAGCATCTTCTACAAAGTACTTTTTGTTGAAAAACCTATTTGAAATGATTTAACAGCAAAACACAAGGTTTATTCACAGAAATTCACCCTACATCTCTGTGCTTCTGACTGAGCACATAATTGCATTTATATTCAGTTTTTGCAGTAAGATTGTTGGGTAAGTCATTTGTAGTCTGCCTCAGTGTGTTTTAAACAGCAATCCAGAGTACCCCTAGCACCTGAGACAGAAGCTTCGCCTATTATTATAGTTCCACTTGTGAATGCTAGCTGCTGCTACTACTCACTGAGAGTGAAATCTTTGTGTCATGCTTAAAATGGTTTTTCAGAAAAGAATATGGCTATGTCTCAAGTATGACAGCCTTAAGAATCTCTACTCATTCTGCTCAGCTAACTCCACAACACAATATCCATCCACAACTGCTGCAAGCAACAGCTTTTATTACAGATTAAATACTCCAGGGCAGATGAACAGGAGAACTGGGATAGAAGATAACATGCTCCTTGCTTATTAGTCCACACATTTATTCTTATAACTAATTCCAGGAAGCTTTCTAATGCTTTTCAAGTTCAAGTATCTTCTTCCAGAATGGAGATTTTTCCTCATGGGTATACAATCCTGCCTACTACAGCTGCCTGCCTTGAGAGATTCCTCTCTTTTATTGGTAAAAGCTTTGAGAAAGCTTTAAATTTTGAGATACTTTTGGGCATACTTGACATTTCTATGTTAAACCAAAGTCCTAGAGCTAGTTCCTAGACAGCTTTCAGTAATGAATAGTGAAAACAGCACTTCATTAGAATGTATCTGTAAGGAGGAATTACATTCACCCCGCTTCTAACAAGCTGACAACTTCATCTAACTCAACACTTCACTCAATTAGTTTTCTCAACAAGCTCACTACATAGTTTCAACATCTCACTTTACCCTGCATTTATACAAGTACCACACTGAAAATTTTGGTTTTTAAAAGTTACCCTTTAACTAGTACACTAGCACATTTTGCTTCAGTACAGCATATCTTTAAAGTAGTCCTGAAGCTGAAATGTGTAAATTTTTAGCACATATAAGCACTCTTGTACTGCATAATTAGAGCAGGTTCAATGTGTAACAGTACATGTAATGCCCTGGTAAAATATTAATCAAACCCCACACTTACCTATTTTTAAATCTATCTAGTGCAGCAATACCAAAATAGTACATTTTGGATGCAAAAGGCTTTCGTAAGGCTTCAAGAACATAGCGCAGGGCCAGGCCCAATGCCATATAAGTAACCAGTCCTTTCTCTATGATACCACCAAAGAGGCAGGCTGTTATGTGCAGCTCTTTATCTGGGTACTGGGGAAAGAAACGGTATTCCTCAAACAAGTTCCTCAGCATACAGTTAAACACTTCTCGTTCTCGTTTAATGTTGGAGTCCTTAAACCTCTGCAGCATTTCCAAGACCTGCAAGGAAATGGGAAATTGTTACCAACAGATCTGCTTCATTTCAGCTCTTCTGCTTCTTCAGGTTTCAAGAGAGATTGTACCTGTTAAAGTAAACTGCAAGACCACATACTCGACTGCAAAACATCTGCTTCAAAAACGGTCATGTTAGCCTGCAGACACTACACTGATACAATAAGCCTTCTCTCCAGGCTTCAGTTATCTCTCATTTCTTTTCAGTAACTGTCTTCACATAAAACTTATGTGGCTACTCCACTGCTTCAAAATTAGCAAAATGAAAATTAATGTTCAGTGGTTCCATAATTCACAGCCACACAAATATATTCAAATAAAGTTGAAGTACTTAGAAGAGTGAGTACATGAGACTGACAATTACTCTCACTGAGACTAACCAAAGTAATTATCAAAGCTCTGAAGGTAGAGCTTCAGGCACCTTTGTATATTTGGATGTTGTAGTCGTTTTTTCGATACTTTAAAAACAAATATATTCAAGATAAGTGTAACTTATAGAGATTGCTTAAAGGCACACTTTAACAGTTATTTTGAACACACAAGCTTCCACTCCAGGTTAAATTCTTCGCACTCAGCATCATTTCAGGCGTGTTAATTGGACACCTAAAAGTCAAAGCTGAATGTAGCAACCAAGTGCAAGTTTACTGTAAAATCATCCTATCTTAGAAATATACAACTTCAACCAAGCAAAAAAAGCAATGATGCAATCATCTACTAAAAGCCCTTTATTATTTTCCACTAAGACTAATACAAGAAGGAATAACTACAATGAAGTTTATAGCAAGTCACTAGACAAGTGATGCAAATGCTACTGAAGGAAACTCACCTCATCTACGGACATGGTTGGATGTGGTGGATGGTTGTAAATACGCTGGAAGTAGCTGTTTGCCTCATCATCTATTTCTTTGCTAAAGTGCTGATTAGCCTCTGGCCACACCTGAGATAAGTCAGCTGTTAAAAAAGGGAACAGGTATAATGCTCAGAACAACTTGAGGTAGCCAGGACCTCATGTAATCCTATTCAATTCTTCAACCGATCTATACAGAACCTGCTGGTTTTCTTGAAAAGCAGGATATTTAACCTTTCCAGTAGTCAGGAACTGTTATTTAAAAATATATATACAATATGTAGTATTTATGCAAAAGAACTGTATTCTAAGATAGCATTAACCTCCTACTGATGCATGCCTAGAATCCACTCCATCCCAAACTAACCTCAGCTGATGCCTGAACTAGATGAATGCAAACAGACTTAAGCATGCTACACAACACTAGCGAGCAGACAAACTTCCACACAAACTTTCAGGCCAGTCAGTGAGTGAGCTTTGAGCAAGTGTCCTGGGTTCAGCAGTAGCAGTCATTTTTCTCCTTCTCAGTAGCTGGTGCAGTGCTGTGGTTTTGACTTTCAGTCTGGGAACAGCGCTGATAACACCGATGTTTTTAGTTGGTGCTGAGCAATGTTTACTCTCACGAAGGTCTTTCTGAGCCTCATGCTCTGCCAGGGAGGAGAGGAAGCCAGAAGGAAGCAGAGACAAGACACCTGACCCAAACTAGCCAAAGAGGTATTCCATACCACAGCACGTCATGCCCAGTGTATAAACTGGGGCAGTTACCTGGGAGGGCTAGATCACTGCTCGGGTCGGGCTGGGTACTTGTCAGCAGCTGGTGAGCGCTTGTACTCTCTTCCCTTGTTATTTCCCTTCATTATTATTGGCAGTAGCAGCAGTGGTTTGTGTTATACCTTAGTTACTGGACTGTTCTTATCTCAACCCATGGGAGTTACATTCTTTCGATTCTCCTCCCCATCCCGCTAGGAGCCGGGGGAGAATGGGGGGAGTGAAAGAGCGGCTGCGTGGTTCTGATTTAGTGGCTGGGCTTACACCACTACAGTTCTTTTTGGCGTCCAGCGTGGGCCATGAAGGGTTGAGATAACGACAGATCTGACCAGAGTGTGTCTAATCGTATGTGTGATAAGCATTTATTGTTTTGGATTAATAGTCACTCGTCACAATGCTGATTCATTGTCTCTCAAAGTTGTTGCTCTTGATCTCACAGTGCCAGCATGTCATACCTTACTTAGAGCTGGTATTTGCTGTGTTAGTGTTTATTGGCTGGGAGTGCTTGGGCTAAGGTTCTTGTTTCATTGTACTTTATGGTAATAACTTGTAATACAATAGACTCATTGATCATGAAACTGATCTGGCTTGCGCTCCCAGTGTGGTCCTCACCTCTGTACTTTGGAGGTATATAATGAAGTGTTGAGCAATTACACATCTTTTTTTTCCCTCCTTGGGTGATCAACCTATGAAGGAGACGTTCCCTTACACCCCCAGGTCCCCCATCAGACTATTTACAGCATTACTTGAGTTCTGAACGTTTTGAATGGTCTTTGGGTACGCTTGAGACCTGCCTGCTGACTGTGATGGGGATCACCATGTTGGCATGTGTTTTACTGATGACCATGTCATCTGATCTCGAAAGCTAAGCAGTCAGGTTTGGGTCTTGTCTAGGGTTAAATGATGATACAGGAGGACCAAAAAATTTTCCCTGAGGCTGGACAGCTATGAGTGGCAGGGTGTGTGGGATAGTATGGGCAAGTACCTAGGCCAGTGGACCCCTCCAGTGCTTTGGAACTTCACCACTGAATAAGTGCAAAATCCAGGAAAATTAGTAAAAACGCTTAAATGAGGTGTGTTGCCATCCTGGTCATACCAGAGATGGACAAATCATGGCAATGTGCTGGAGCTTGGCCTATGCTTGCAGAGCCCTGTTCAACACTATCCAGCACCTCCAAAGGGAAAAAGATGCCTCTGGATCTGAGGGCAAAGCAACAGACAATGCAGCAGACAAAGACCAGCCCCAGCAACAAGTACAGCAGCTACTCAAACTGACAACAGACAACGCAGCTACTCCAAGTACAGCAGCTACACCAATCCCAGTGACAAATACAGCAGCTACTCACACTCTGACTACAACAGGCAATGGGAGCTACTCCAAGTACAGCAACTACACCAATCCTAGCAACAAGTACAGCAGCTACTCAAACCCCAACACCAACAGACAACTCAGCCGCTGTGCTACTCAACCCCCAAGCACAGTGGCTGCACCAACTCCAACAACAGATACCACACCCACTCCAACTACAGCGATAATCACTGCATCTAAACCAAAGCACCAGTTCGTACCAGTATCAGTTGCCTCTCTAAGCAAGGGGAAAAGCAAGAGGCACAAAAAGCAACCCGTACAGTGAAGAAAGATGAAGAACCAATGCACTTACTACATGGGACAGCATCTGAACAAGGGTTATCATTATATGGATAAGAGGAACAAGAGCTTCAGTCTCTGATAAGCAGGTTCCCAGATGGAGTGGAAGAGCTGATTTTTCTCCAGCTCCTGGGATAAAGAAGACTAATCCCTTCCTACAAGATGTAAGCAACCAACATCAATCAATCTGACAGATGGACCATTCGGTGGATAAGGAACTGGCTGGACAGCCACAAGCAAAGAGTTGTGGTCAATGGCTCAATGTCCAGTTGGAGACCAGTAATGAGTGGTATCTGTCAGGGATCGGTGTTGGGACTGGTCTTGTTCAACATCTTTCTCAGTGACATGGACAGTGGGATTGAGTGCGCCCTCAGCAAGTTTGCCGATGACACCAAGCTGTGTGGTTCGGTTGATCCGCTGGAGGGAAGGAATGCCATCCAGAGGGACCTTGACACGCTGGTGAGGTGGGCTGATGCCAACCTCATGAAGTTTAACCATGACAAGTGCAAGGTCCTACACCTGGGTCGGAGCAATCCCAGGCACAGCTACAGGCTGGGCAGAGAAGAGATTCAGAGCAGCCCTGCGGAGAAGGACTTGGGGGTGCTGGTCAATGAGGAAACGAACATGAGCCGGCTTCAGTGTGCGCTTGCAGCCCAGAAAGCAACCGTATCCTGGGTTGCATCAAAAGAAGCGTGACCAGCAGGTTGAAGGAGGTGATCCTGCCCCTTTACTCTGCTCGTGAGACCTCACTTGGAGTATTGTGTACAGTTCTGGTGTCCTCAACATAAAAAGGACATGGAACTGTTGGAGCAAGCCCAGGAGGGCCACGAGGATGATCAGGGGCTGGAGCACCTCCTGTATAAAGATAGGCTGAGAAAGTTGGGGCTGTTCAGCCTGGAGTAGAGTAGGCTGCATGAAGACCTGATAGCAGCCTTCCAGTATCTGAAGGGGGCCTATAGGAATGCTGGGGAGGCACTCTCATTAAGGACTGTAGTGACAGGACAAGGGGCAAGGGGTTAAAACCTAAACAGGGGAAGTTTACATTGAATATAAGGAAGAAATTCTTTACTGTAAGGGTAGTGAGGCACTGAAATGGCTTGCCCAGGGAAGTTGCGAATGCTCCATCCCTGGCAGTGTTCAAGGCCAGGCTGGACAGAGCCTTGGGTGACACGGTTTAGTGTGAGGTGTCTCTACTCATGTCAGGGGGCCTGGAATAAGATGTTCTTAAGATCCTTTCCAACCCTGACTATTCTATGACTCTATGATTCTATGAACATTGCGATCACAATTAGAGGGGCCCTCCCTCCAGCCAGGTGGAGGTAAGGGACAAGTGGATTTACTGGACTGTGTGGATCAGACGGCCTGGCACACAAGTCCCACAGAAGTATAAGGCTCTAGTAAACACCGGTGCACACTGTACCCTGATGCTACCAAGCTGTCAAAGGGTGGAACCCATTTATATTTCTGGAGTGACAGGAGGATAACAGGAGTTGACTGTACCGGAGGCTGAAATCAGCCTGACTGGGAGGAAGGAGCAAAAGCACCCCACTGTGACTGGTCCAGAGGCTCCACGCACCCTTCTCATAGACTATCTCAGGAGAGGGTACTTCAAAGACCCAAATAGGTACCAATGGGCTTTTGGTATTGCTGCTTTGGAGACTGAGGAAATTGAGCAGCTGTCCACCTTGCCTGGTCTCTCAGGATCCTTCTGTTGTGGGGTTCCTGAAGGTTGAAGCACAACAAGTGCGAATCCCAATCACAACAGCGGCAATACTGCAGCAACCAAAACTCCCTGATTCCCACCCATAAGTTGATCCGTAGACTGGAGAGCTAAGAAGTGATCAGCAGGACCCACTCACCCTTTAATAGCCCCATATGGCCAGTGCGAAAGTCTAACAGAGAGTGGAGACTAACAATAGACTATCGTGGCCTGAATGAAGTCACACCACCATTGAGTGCTAACATACCGAACATGCTAGAACTTCAGTATGAACTGAAGTCAAAAGCAGCGAAGTGGTATGCCACAACTGATATTGCCAATGCATTTTTCTCAATTCCTCTGGCAGCAGAGTGCAGGCCACAGTTTGCTTTTACTCGGAGGGGCGTCCAGTACACTTGGAACCGACTGTCCTGGGGTGGAAACACAGCTCTGCCATCTGCCCTGGACTGACTCAGACTGCACTGGAACAGAGGCAAGCTCCAAAACACCTGCAACACACTGATGACATTATCATGTGGGGCGATACAGTGGAAAAACTTTTAGAGAAAGGGAGGAAAATAATCCACATCCTGCTAAAAGCCTTTTTTGCCATAAAACAGAGTAAGGCCAAGGGATGTGCAGAGGAGATTCAATTTTGGGGAATAAAATGGCAAGAAGGATGTTGCCAGATCCCCACAGATGCGATCAACAAGATAACAGCAATGTCTCCACCAACTAATAAGAAAGAAACACAAGCTTTCTTGGGTTCTGTGTGGTTCTGGAGAATACACATCCCAAATTATGGTTTGATTGTAAAACCTCTCTACCATCTGACCCAGAAGAAGAATGATTTTAAACGGGGCAACAACAAGCCTTTGAGCAAACTAAATGAGAGATAGTTCATGCAGTAGCCCTCGGACCAGTTCGGACCAGGCCTGATGTAACCCCAGCCAGGGAGAATGGTCCTGCCTGGAGCCACTGGCAGAAAGCTCCAGGGGAGACCCAAGGTCAATCCCTCAGCTTTTGAAGTCAGGGATACAGAGGATCTGCGGTCAGGTATACCCCAACTGAAAAAGATGCTGGCAGCATATGAAGAGGTTTGAGCTGCTTCAGAAGTGACTGGAACTGAAGCACAGCTCCTCCTGGCATTCCAGTTGCCTGTGCTGGGCTGGATATTCAAAGGCAGGGTCTCCTCTACACATCACGCAACCAATGCTACATGGAATAAGCAGGCTGCACTAATTACACAAGCTCAAATAGGAAATCCCAGTTGTCCAGGAACTGCAGAAGTCATCATGGACCGGCCAAAGGGGAAAGACTGGGGAATGTCACCAGAAGAAGAAGTGACATGTGCTGAAGAGACCCCACCATATAATAAACTATCATAAAGTGAAAAACAATATGCCTCATTTAGTGATGGGTCCTGGCGTATTGTGGGAAAGCATCAGAGATGAAAGGCAGCTGTATGGAGTCCCCAGTGACAAGCTGCAGAAACTGCTGAATGATAGGGTGAATCGAGTCAGTTTGCTGAGGTGAAAGCCATCCAGCTGCCCTTGGACATTGCTGAACAAGAAAACTGGCCAGCACTTTATACTGACTCATGAATGGTGGCAAATGCCCTGTAGATGTGGTTGCAGCAATGGAAACAGAGCAACTGGCAACATAGAGGTAAACCCATTTGGGCTGCTACACTGCGGCAAGATATCGCTGCCCAGGTGCAGAACCTGGTGGTGAAGGTACGTCATGTAGATGCCCATGTACCCAAGAGTCGGGCCACTGAGGAACACCAGAACAACCAAGTGAATAAAGCTGCTAAGATTGAAGCGGCTTATATGGACTTAGATTGGCAACATAAGGGTGAATTATTTTTGGCCTGGTGGGCCCATGACACTTTAGGCCGTTAGGGCAGAGATGCAACATACAGACGGGCTCATGATCAAGGGGTGGACTTAACAATGGACACTATTGCCCAGGTTATTCATGAGCGTGAAACAGCTGCTGCAATTAGGCAAGTCAAGCGGTTAAGGCCTCTTTGGTATGGAGGATGATGGCTGAAGTATAAATAGGGGGAGGCCTGACTATATTACACTGCCACCAACCCACCAAAGCAAATGCCACGTGCTTACCATGGTGGAAGCAACCACCGGATGGCTGGAAACATACGCTGTGCCCCATGCCACTACACAGAACACTGGCCTGGGCCTTGAGATTTTGCAGCAACACGGCACCCCAGAGAGAACTGAGTCAGACAATGGGACTCATTTACGGAATAACCTTATACACACTTGGGCCAAAGAGCATGGCATTGAGTGGGTATATCACATCCCCTACCATGCACCAGCCTCTGGGAAAACTGAACAGTACAATGGGCTGCTAAAAACTACACTGAGAGCAATGCATGGTGGGACTTTCAAACATAGGGATACACATTTACCAAAGGCCACCTGCCTGGTCAAATTCAGAGGATCCACCAACATGGCTGGCCCAGCCCAGTCAGAACCTTTCCATATAGTAGAAGGGGATAAAGTTCCTATGGTGCAGATAAAGAATTTGCTGGGGAAGACAGTCTGGGTTATTCCTGCTTCAGCTAAAGGCAAACCCACTTGTGGGATTGCTTTTGCTCAGGGACCTGGATATACTTGGTAAAAAAGGAAGATGGGGAAGTCCGATGTGTACCTCAAGGGGATTTGAGTTTAGGGGAAAACAGCCAATGAACTCAATTATATGCTATTGCCTGTTATGTAGCACTTTTATAGCCCACCAACTAGATGTCTTCAGGTCACCAGCAACTGGCCCTGACTTCCCTCCAACCATCATCCCAACAAAGAATGAAATTTGATGAAACCAGACAAGTTCTGCAGTGTGATCAGCAGGCAACAATCCAACACTGCACACCATCTCCCCTGCTCTGAAAGACTGTTACAAGAGATGGAGTCTGACATCATGGACAGGACAAACTCAGCAGCTTTATAGGGATTTGTTTGCACTAAGGAATCATATCTCTCTCTTTGTGTGTATGTATATATATAGATATACAAATACATACAGATATATCTATCTCATATATATATACACACATATATGTATATGAGACTAGTGATGGTATATTGAAAAATGTGGGATCTAAGCATGACGTGAATGGTGTGGAATAAGGGGTGGATACTGTCCTGAGTTCAGCAGCAGCAGTCATTTTTCTCCTTCTCAGTAGCTGGTGAGTGCTGTGTTTTGATTTTCAGTCTGGGAACAGCGTTGATAACACCGATGGTTTTAGTTGCTGCTCAGTAATGTTTACTCTGACCAAGGACTTTCTGAGCCTCATGCTCTGCCAGGGAGGAGGGGAAGCCAGAAGGAAGCAGAGACAGCACACCTGACACAAATTAGCCAAAGAGGTATTCCATACCACAGCATGTCATGCCCAGTATATAAACTGGGGGCAGTTATCCGGAAGGGCTAGATCACTGCTCAGGTTGGGCTGGGTACTCATCAGCAGCTGGTGAGCGCTTGTATTCTCTTCCCTTGTTATTTCCCTTATCATTACTATTGGTGGTAGCAGTAGTGGTTTGTGTTATTATACCTTAGTTATTGGAGTGTTCTTATCTCAGCCCATGGGAGTTACATTCTTTCGATTCTCCTCCCCATCCCTCCAGGAGTGGGGTGAGGAAGAAGGACGGGGTGGGGAGTGAGTAAGCAGCTGCATGGTTCTGAATTACCAGCTGAGCTTTAACCATGACAGCAAGTTTGCACTGGATGCTCAAGCCCAAAAATATAAACCAATGGTCAACACAGCTGCCTCCATCTGTACAGATCAGTAACTGCTTTCATGGAGGAGCTATTGAAGGAGACACACAGTATGAGGAGTGTGGAAGGTTTAGCATGTGGCTATGCCTCCTAAAGGTAACAGCTGATTGCTTGAACATTTAGTTGTAAGCATACTTCAGAGGCATAAATGAATGAAGAATAATGGCTCAGTATTAGGAACCAAAGTATACCTTCCAAAAAACCATCTCCCCACCACCTTTTGTTAGTATTATTTGCATCCCATTTTGCAGTCTGATTCACTGCTTCAGGTATCAAGCTCTCTGCTGCAAGAACACCCTATCCCAGTAGCTTTGTTTAACCTTGTTACAAACACAAAATCACCCTCTTACCAGATGCATACAGTTCTCTGTAAAAAGGAGAAAACCTCTGCACAAAACACAGCACAACAAAAAAATGACACAAACACTGTTCATGCAAATCCACCATGTTATGTTTTTATGCTAACAGCTCTTTAACTCTCACCCCAGTCACTTGCAAGGTTTCAACAGAGTTTAGAAGCACCTTTTCCAGACTAATGGCACAATACAAGAGCCACTTCAGAGCTTCTAGCATTTACCACCTACAGATCCAAGCCTCCCCTGAAGAAAATGCAGGTTAACTGCGTAACACAGTCACACTTCACAGCCACAGACAACACTACCACTTACAAGGTTTCATCTTACTCTGCTGGAATGTAGGCTGGTTCAGTCCAGATGTGCTCAGCTTCCTTTGCACGAAGGGGTCATTGTTCACTGCAGGAAGGCCCAGGGCTCCAGTTCCTATGCCAGTCAGGCTACCCGTAGTAAGGCCACCTACTGAAATGGAAACCCATAGTAAGTTTGACCTTACTACTAAAGACCTCCTACTAAAATGCAAACAGCTCGTAATCTCAGTTGTACCCTCTACCGTACATGCTCATCACTCCAGGCACTTGTTTCCAACTCCAAGCTCTAGAACCTAATAACTGTCTAATATCAAGCAGTTTTCTTTCATGCAATTCTTCATCTGTCTTAACATAAAATAAAGCTACCAAAATCTGTCAAAATTTACCCCTCTTGATTCTCAAACTTTTTACCTACTGCAGTTCAACGTTCCGAAGTTTAAGCAGCAACCTAGGAGCAAGGACTATGTAATTCCCTCCCACATGACACAGAGCTGTCAGCCCAGTTAATTTTTAACCACAGCAGTAATAGTGCCTTAGCTCCAGGATGTCACAAATACAAACCACTGCACTGGATAGAAGTACCTGGAAGCTGTGAAGACAGTCCTCCAATGCCACTGAAGCCCGTTGTCTGGTTTTGGGTAGAAAGAGGGGGGAACGCTTTTGCTGGTGACTGTGGCGTACTGAATGCAGAGCCCAAGTTTGGAGGGAAGCCTTGCATACTCTGGGTGTGAGGAGCAGCTGAGCCACCTAAGCTAAGAGATGCCATTCCTGCAAGCGAATCAATCTGAAGAAAGGAAGATTATACACAGACATCCATGAACCCCAATCAAGCTGATTTTTGGCAGGTTTTTACAGAGACAGCAATGTATCAAGACACTCCTGAGAACAGCTCTTTTGCATGTTTACTGCATGATTCTCAAGTCATCCAGATCACTCCCCCCCCCCCAAAAATAAAATCAGTCTGTCCACAGAATGCTGTTTCATTTTTAATTCTTCAAGCCCATGAACTCCTATTCTATCAGACATTTTACAGAAAGGCCAATTGTTCCATAGTCTCCACCTAAGTTTAATGACAGTAAATGCTTGTTAAGTAGCAGCATGTTTGTACTAGTTTATGTCTGCAGTTTACAACCTCAGACATCACCCCAAGACTTAAAGGCTATTTCATATCAAGCTTACAGTGTTTCTGACTGTCTGAAAGATCCCGTTACGCCCAGTTTTTACAGGTAAATACGTGAATGCACATTAATCTTCACATTAATACCCGAGTGATAAGCAGGAGGGAGGCACAATACCAGCTGACAAGCAGTTAAGTTAAGAGCTCCTGACTAGCAACAGCAGAAAACTGTTTCCTACCCAAAAGACAGCATGACTACAAATAACATCTGCTGCTCCATTTACTCACAGCAGTTTTTTGCAGCAAGTTGCCAAGATATCTGGTACATCTGATGAGGAACTTTATTAAAGCAACAATTTACAAGGAAACTGCTCTCTGTATTTAGTTGAAATAATCTGATGCTTCAGACATTCTTAAATGCTAAATTGTCACTACTGCATGTGAAAACACTTGTCACTGTTTTAAAATCTGATACTGAACATAATAGCTAGCAGCAAAACCTGTCTGTAATGTGTTGCTCTCACAGGAGAAAGGGATGATGAGCAGCAGGGAGTAGCTTAAATGTACCTTGTTTTTAAAAGAGCAGTTGAAAGCTGAAGAGCCCCAGTTATAACAAGCCCTTATGCTCTAGCACTTTTGCTTGGCCAGTGAAGCTACAAACAAGACACATGAGGCTCAAAGGCAGTGCTTAATTTTCACAAGTCTTAGTACATTTTAGCACTTCAAAAGAAACTCTTATTTTAAATAAACCAAATCTCTATCCCTCCTCAGTGCTACCATCCTGCTATACTTCAGTTATCTTACAGGCATCCATGAAGATAGTTCTGACCTACAACCCTCAGGCATTATTCTGCAGTTACAAGCAAGTTATCTAGACATGCAAGCATAAAACTAACAGAGCCAGATCATGCTGAAAAGTGCTCAAATAGTGCAGTGGAACTAGTGGTAAAACACCAGCTTCTAAAAACACATCACATTATTCATCTACCTGTACAGGAGAGATGGCATCCAAGCTGCTAGCGCTGGGCGGGCGTCCTTTGGGCATGACTCCAGGTGGTGGCTGCCTGGCTTTATTCATGACATTGCTGCAGTTAGCTACCATGGTGAGGATTGTCTCCGATAGCTCCTGAGAAACACTCCTAGAACATGAAAGTAGGGTAGTGAGCCATGCAACAGCTCTCAGCCTAGAGCCCCCGATTTATTTGGGTTTTCTTACAGAAATTTGGGTCGCACTTCACCAATAGAAGCTACAGAGCAACCCCCAGCAGAAGCTACATTTTGTTATTTGCAAAACTTGTGCTACATGTCCCAAAAGAAACAGCTGTATTAAAAAAGATAATTCTAAACTGTATTTCTAAAAATTAATCTCCAACAGAATATTCCTTTGTTTCCACTAATGCAAATACTGCTTTACAGTTACCCCAGCAAATAATGACTTGCATAAAGCTGGGATATGTACCTACATGGCTCCAGCAGTCCTTGGAAGAGCAGACTATCTACAACACTTTGACTGTTGTTGCCCACATTATGGGCTCTATACAGCTCAGCCTCATGAATTCAATCACACAATAATGATGTGGTGATCCCTTGCTCGAATCTGCTCCTCAAAGCTCCCTTCTGTCCTGACATCACAGTTTGTGATTATTCCCATTCTGAACCCACATTACACACAAGATCTCTCCAAAAGGATATGCAACATGTCTAAAGCTTAGTTTACACACTGAGAAGACAAAAAATGAGAGGTGAATACCATCACCTGCTCCACCAAAATTCATCTGTCTGAACTGAAACATGCTTCCTGCATTAACATGAAATCAAAACAAAAAGAAAATCAACCTAATCAAGGAAATTGTACTCAAAAGCCAACAGAAATCAAACTTCAGAATGAAGATACTACACAATCAAGAGCAGTCAGTACTTCTTTCCAAGGTATTCCATGTCTGGCTGCCAGGTTCCTAAACTAGAAGGAAAGCCAGCTCTGCTGTGGACATACCTAAGCAAAGCATGCTAACACAAAACTGACGTTTTCCTTTTGGAAAATACAGCCAACTGTTTATGGCCTTCCAATGCACCCTTGTTACCCTTTTCTGAAGATTCCTCATTTTAACTCAATTTACACAAGCTTTTACTGCACAGCTGCTGGGGTGAGGGGAAAGAAAGAGGAATCCTGATGATTAAGGCAGAAAAACAAAGTACAGATCAGCCTTCAGCTTTGGCAAGTATCCCATTACAGGCTAACACACAGCTATCAGCTTCCAGTTATTTTTCAACACTATTAGCTAATCCAAGACATGGGAATCTGGTGAGCAGGTGTCCATACAGGGCAACGAACATTTTATCAACTGTTCCATAAGCTGATTCTTCACGTGCTTTAACACCCTCTCACCACGGCAAGGAATTTTAAAAGCAAGGAGCTTGGGGGAGTACCAAACAGCAATCAGAAACGTAACTTCAAATGAAAAAACTCAAAGGGAGTTGCTTTGAGAAAGTGCACCCAGACCTGAATACAGGGCTTTAAGCACGGCATGTGGTAGGCTCAGTAACTACAGAATGTATTTGCCTACATTCCAATGCCACATCCTTAGAAATCTCCACATTCAAATGTATGACCAATTAACAGGCTTTTTTTCTGAACAGGGCTTTTTTCTGATGTAGGAGGCATTCCAAGACTGTACAGCACTGCAGCTAAACAGGGAACAGGACTGGGGACTGAAGAGCTGGGTTCACACACAGTTACCACCATCTTTTGCTTACCCCCCCCCCCTTTTTTTTTATAGCAGATAAATAAAAAACAGCCCACAACGAAGACTAAACCAGGCTTATATTCCTAGAGTTTGAGATGGTGACTAGTTAGGCCATTAGTGCTTTGGAGCAAACCTCTAATACCATGTCCTGCCATTTAGAAATTGAAGGTTAACTTCTTTGTCATATCAAAGGACACACTGAATCAAGATGCAAACATCACAGTAGTTTTAGATAGTACAAAACTGCAGTTTTCACAAAAAGCCCCACCAAATCCCTTCATGCGAGGCAAATTATACCAAGTAGTACATAGGTGGGCATGATTTGGTAAGTAGATCTTAAAGAAAATGTTCGTACTTTCAAGTTTTATGTAAAAATATATTCAGGTGTCCAGCCCAATCAATGCCATTCCTAGAAAAGAACCAGAGGAAAACTGTAAGAGAACTTTTGAAACACAAGTAAGGAGGAGAGCCAGCAAACACTCAAGACAGCTCTAGAGGAGCAAAACTGTCAGCTTAAGGGAAGCTCCAGCTTGCTAGAATAACAAGGGGGTTTTTAAGCCATTTTTACAAAGCTTTTTCACTCTCCTGGGCACAGGCAGCCAAAAGCCTCTTCTCGAGGGAGGGACAGAGAAAGAAGACTGTCGTCCCCCCCCACTGACACACTGGGGCTGTGCTAGACACAACAATATGGGGCTGTGCTAGACACAACAACATGGGGCCGTGCTAGACACAACAACATCACTGCAGTTCCTTCAGGAGAGGACTTCTCATAAGCACTTTGTAACCAAGTCACAAGCTTGCTCAGCCTGTGACACCCATAAGCACCCCAACTTCATTGTAAAAGCACTCAGTAATAAAAGAAACTTACTGCCTTTTGAAGCCTCTCAGCTATATGATGACGCAACTGCAGTGCTCACCAGTGGTGAACAAGTGGCATCAAAACCAAAGAGTCTCAGAACATGCAAGGTCCTGATGGCTAAAAAAAGCATCTCCCTGGACATAAACCAGGACAAGAAAAACCACAGCCTAATTAAGGAGGTGGCTCCTAAACCCACAGATTTAGGAGATGCCAGACTTCAGCTACCCTCCCACATATATATATATAATATTTTCCATGATCTTAATCTTCTAGTCTTCACAATGCCTACTTCCATTCATGAATGAAACCTGAGCTAATCAAAGCAACTGCTTCATGAAAGAAATCCAGGCATTTTCTTTTAAAAACTCAAAGAGAATAACAAATGGAAAATGACTGCAAGTAGGTCACATTCTTGCATAAAAGGGAATACAAGTAGCTATAAAAAGAAACCAAAAGCTGAGAGAATTGTGCCAGTAGAGAACTAGTAGCTCTTAGAATTAACTGAATAAATAAAACCTGGTAACATATTAAGATTCAGAACACAGTGATGTCAGATGCAAGTGAAGACTACAATTAACTATTAAACCTCTAAAATCTGGATGTGGTAGGATGTAAAATAAATGTAATTTCTGAACTGTAGTTTCAGAAGACGCACCTTGAGTTGAAAAGTAACAGCCATCTTTTCAGTCCAAGAGGCATGCCATTGCATTTCAGGAGTGATATTCAAATAGCATCCATTGTATTTCAGGAGTGATACTCAAAAAGCATTTGAGCATTTGACCAGGGCCCGGTCTGGGAGCTCTGCTCTGGCTGCCCCGGCAGTGGCCACCGTAGGCACCCAGACAGAGCCGATGAGAGGGGAGGCTGCAGTGCAGAGCTCAGAGCATAGGGAGGGCCTGCACTGGTCTGGTGAGGGAAAGGTGCTCCCTGGTGGAGGTCCTCCTGCAGCAAGTGGCTGAGCTGTGGGAAGCTATTAATAGGCTACGAGATGTCAGGGTAGCTGAAAGGAAGCAGGAATGCTTGCTCCTGGCCCAAACTGTGCAGAGGCCTCAAGCTTCCCCTGTAGCTCATGGAGGAAAAGAGGAGGTCATTAACCTGCGAAGCTGGGAACTGGTGACAAAAAAAAAAAACAACAAAAAAAGGAGGAAAAGGACAATTAAAAGCAAGGGGCTTCCTCCGAAATCTGTTGTCCCCACACAGAACCGCTTTGCTGTCCTGCATGGGGCTCATGAGGAAACCCACTTCCACCAGAAACAGCTGACTGATGCACTGGTAAAGAAGATCTCTACTGGTGCTGCCAGGAAAAAGCGGCGGGTCATAGTAGTAGGGGATTCTACTTTGAAAGGGACAGAAGCACTGGTGTGTCAGCCTGACGTGGTCTCAAGGGAAGTGTGTTGCCTACCAGAGGCATGGGATCAGGGATGTGGCAGAGAGGCTGCCTGCTCTAGTAAGCCCCACGGACTATTACCCACTTCTGGTGACACATGTGGGTGCTAGGGATATAGACAGTAGTAGCCTGGGGAACATAAAGGACTACAGAGCCCTGGGAGAGGTGGTTAAGGGCTCTGGAGCTCAGACAGTCTTTTCATTTGTTCTCCAGGATACAGGGGAGGACCTAAAAAAAGCTAGGAGGATTAGCCAGGTTAATAAATGGTTAAAAGGGTGGTGCCATAGTCAGGGGTTTGGGTGTCTTGAACATGGGACCCAAGTTGATAGGCCAGGTCTAGCGGGGGCTGGTGGAGCTGGTCTGATAAAAGAAGGGGAAGAGCAGTTTTGGTAGGAGGCTTGCCACACTGGTCAAGGAGGCTTTAAACTAGATGTGTTGGGGGGGGGGGGGGCATCATTCCATCCCAACACACCCAGTCAGTTGCCAGCACCTATAATAAATGCTCGGAGCAATGTAGAGATATTCCAGCTGCTCCAGCCAATGAGCCGGATTCCTTTGGAGCTCGGTTCAGATGCCTCTATACAAATGCCCGTAGCACGGGCAACAAACAAGAGGAATTAGAGATGTGTGCTCATCTACGGGGGTATGATATAACAGGCATCACAGAAACATGGTGGGATGGCTCCTACGACTGGAGTGTTGGAATGGAAGGTTACAGGCTCTTTAGAAAAGACAGGCCTGGCAGGCGCGGAGGGGGAGTTGCCCTTTATGTTAGGGACAGGCTGGAGAGTATGGAACTGTCTGGGGACAGGTGAGCAGTTAACAGAGAGTTTGTGGGTCAGGGTTAAAGGGAGAACAGTGGAAGATTAGACTGGATATAAGGAGGAAATTCTTTCCTGTTAGGGTGGTGAGGCACTGGAATGGGTTGCCCAGGGAGGTTGTGAATGCTCCATCCCTGGCAGTGTTCAAGGCCAGGTTGGACAGAGCCTTGGGTGATATGGTTTAGTGTGAGGTGTCCCTGCCCATGGCAGGGGGGTTCGAACTTGATAATCTTAAGGTCCTTTCCAACCCTAACTATTCTATGATTCTATCATTCTATTTTGAAGTTTAACTGCACAGGTACCAGAAGAAATTTGGGAGAATCCTTTATTTTACAATCTTAGAGCTACCTGAAATTCCCTTCTAGAACAAATACTCATCATGACAAATCCATGCTGATACTCCTTTCCTGGCACCTACATCAGAGCCATGAATCATCCTGCGTACCTTTACAAAGATTCCTTAAAACTTTCAAGACAACACTGCCTAAACCAAAGGACGCAACAGAAGCCTTACCTCAGGTAACAGGCACTGAGACATGTCAGCCTATTTCAGTGTCAAAATTTAACACCAGAACTATCACCATCTCCAGCTTTCAATCCCCTCCGGCTCACATGTCACACTACACTACACCTCTGAAATACTGCTGCAGTTGAACAGCAGCTTGATCTGACAGCAGCAAGAAATGACACCACAAATATTTTACAACACTGTCATTAAAAAAAGCCCCACAGTATTTAAAAACTGGCTTGCCCAATTTCAGTTTCCATGAGCCTTTCTGCAGTTTGCCCCTCCCTGTAGCAAATAAAACACCCCCCTACGACCCACGCTTTGTATTCTTGACACTAGCTTAACAGCCTGATATGAAAAAGATCTTGGATGTTTTTTACTCTTTTAACTACTTCCAGACTGTCTCAAATGAAGACAACAGAAGTTACATGACTAGTTTCAGTCTCAATTACATTACATACAACCACCTCATACCACTTTGCTCCATCACATAATGGCTGCATTAGCCCTTTCTACTAAGGTAGCAACCACAGAGACGTTTGCTTAACACACTCACAAAATCCTTTCCCCAGTCACTGTTTTCCAACATGCCATCCCATTCTGTACTTACAGCCTGTATTCCTTCTTGCCCAAATTACATCCCTTTATCTAGTCACTAACAACCCAGGATCTGACTAACCAGACATCCCCTGTCACCAAGACCAGGTAACCTAATTATAAAGACAGGATCACTCAAACTCTCGTGACTTACCCTGCAACAGAAGTTTCAGTGCAAAATTAAACATATTTCTGGTTCTATATGACTGCAAGCTTATTTACTCTTATGAACCCTATTCTCTATGTGAAATTCCAAACCAGCTGTGACCATGAGCCAGCAAACAAGCTGCAAACAGATTACACGTTCTGCATAAACAACCCTTACCCAGCACAAGCTTGAAGACATGCCAACATAGTCGCCAAGGTTTCTGGAGGAAGTTGAGCACTTTTGGGCTGGTCTTTTTCTGGAGCAAGGCCACCCAGGATAGATGGACATCTTCTCTTTAAGAAAGTCATACAGGCCTGGATGAAAGGCTCCTGAGGAAAAAAATGTTCTGTTAATCTGCAGTTAGCAATTGCACCACGGAAGGAACTGCACTACGCTATTATTCAGTGAAACCATTGAACTATCGGACCATGGAGACTTTCCACAACTTTAAAGCTACTTATAAAACTGTTAAAGTGACTTTAATTAGTTACTGATAAAGTGCAGAAATAAGAAGAAAAATGCTGTTTTACCCCATGCTCCCGAATTTTATCTGTGAGCCATTTGTCAAGTTTGAGGTATTCCCGTCGAGAGGCAAGTGCAGCAAGGTCGATAACAAAGGCAAACGGAGTACCATTTAGCAGCATTGACAAGGCCTAAAGGAAAAAAAATTAAAAATCAGAAGAGTACTAGTGAAGGCACAAGGATAAACACCCCCTCTCCTGCTTTTCCTTTCTAATCTCCACATAGTTTTTAGTAAAGCAGCCTTGCTATCACACAGAATCCCAGACTGGTTTGGGTTGGAAGGGAACTCAGACCAACCAGTTCCAATCCAAGGCAGGGACACCTTCCACTAGACCAGGGTGCTCCAAGCCCCATCCAACCTGGCCTTGAACACTGCCAGGGATGGGGCAGCCACAGCTTCTCTGGGCACCCTGTGCCAGAGTTCCACCACTTTCACAGGGAAGAATTTTCTTCATGCAGTTATGTTTTCTTTGTCAACAAAAAGGCTGGTATTACAGCTTCATCTACAGCTTGCTAAGGAGAGAAATAAGCAAAAACCTCTCATTTGCAGTCATGATCCTATCCCTTCTTTGAAGCCACCTTGTGTTGACAGTTTTAAATTCCTTTTTATTAATATCCACCAGCAAGTGGAGCTACCAAGTTGACACTGCCACTAAATTAATCAGAAGAGCCTATCACTTCCCTGCAATCAGAGCTCAACCCCTTCAGAGCTCTCTGAATGTATCTCCTCAAAAGTGTTCATCTCTGAAACAGAAACTGCTACAACAAAACTGACTTCCAGCAGCAGCTGGTGCTTCTGCACTTTGAGAGACCCAATTATTTTGTATTTAACTTCAGGAAGCAGTAAAGACTCCGAAGTAAAGACTCCAAACAAGCTAGTCACAACTTCGAATGTGTAAACAACTGAAGCACTGCAGTATTCTTAAGAAATCCCCATACATTAAGCTTAACAGTGCCACCTTCACACAATTACCTGATGGATATTTTCTGTATTCCAATTTCAACGGTATTCAACGTTAAAGCAGTCAAAGCTCTTCCTAGATTTACAGTACATTCACATAGCAAGCTGGTCTATTATACTGCTTCCCAAATAACTTGTCAGCTAAGCCACAGTAACCAATTCTACTGCGACCACCAAGTAAAATGTCTTTGTTTCACAAGAAAGCTAGAAAGCATCCGTAGTCAGACACCACAATTCAGCTGAAGAGCACTTGAAGCCACATGAACATAGGCTTTTATTTTTTTTTAAACCAAGATGAGGTACAGCAGTAACAACTCAATTCAGACAAACTACGTAGTCTTTACTAAATTAGTCACAACTAGGCTTAGCTTTTGTTGAAGATGGGCAAGTCAGCACAAGACCCTGGACAAAAACGTAACAGTACTGTTCTGGGAAGCTCACCTTCAAGTCTTGTGCCACATCAAGGATACGTGAGAGTTTTGCCTGGTCATACTGTTCTCCTCTCATGTACCACTCTGCCATTGCATGCATGATCAGCTGACGAATTGAAGGAGACTGGCCCTAAGGAGAATTACATTAGAACTGTACTTCAAGCCTCTAGAAAAAAGATCAGCTATGTGAACATTAAGTAGAATATCTTACTTCTAAAGCCTTACGTGCAAACATTACTTGCTCTTTAGCTTCAGAACTTCTCTTCTGAGTTGAGCTGTTTTTTGTGCAATAGCAAACTATACTGGAACAATTAAAGTATGTAGGATAACTAAAAATGGCATGTACATCCTCATCCCTCTCCTCTCTTTTGCAGAGAAACTGCTTTAGGAATACACAAATTATTTACAGTGTTATACCTGGTGACATCCTGAAGTGAGAATTACAATGTCGCACCTTAACATGGAAAACAGTATCTAGCTGTTTATAGGGGCAATTTCAAACTACAGCACAAATAAGAGTTTGATGGCAGCAAGGGTTTTGCTTAAAGCTCCCTCATACGGGGAAGTGAAACATCCTCAAGTTGTGGAATGGCACCATGTCATATGGCAGCCATCACTGTGTAGGGTACGAAGCCTACCCTGTGGGAAAAGTCCATATTCTGCCATTTCAAGACCTTATGCAAAAAGCATACCACTTATTCCCTTCATTCTGCAATTTAAATAGTTTTATCATGAAAAATACAAACTGTTCATAGCACTTCAGCTAGCAAATAGCCATATTTGCTTATCACTAATGCTGTTTGAACAGAGCAAGATGTCTGCAACTGCAGATTCCCTCCCACCCTAGAAGCTTCCTCTGCCTTAAATTTTTTTATGGTTCCTATTTGCTTAACTACCAGTGGACACAATGACGAAGGCCATACCAAAAGGCCTACTTGTTTCCTGATTAAATGCATGGATTTGAATATATAGTTACCTTGTCTCTACATGGAAGCTCTCCTTGAAAAAGCTCAACAGCAAATGCTAAATTTTCAGAAAATATCCTAGACTCTTAAGAGTATAAATAGTTTCTTTATACCTAGAAAAACCTCCATCTTTTAGCAAGTACAGTGGAGATTATTTTATACATCTTCACCTCTTGCTGCTTTGAGTTCTACACTTTAAATTTGTGAGGCTGAGAGCTGGGGGTGGGGGAGAATGTTGCTGTTGTGAGATTTTTAGTGTTCTTTTGTTTTAAAAAAAATAAAAGAAAAAAAACCTGTGGTCAACTTTGGTTAAAAGTGAATGGTTAAAACAGTGAAACTTAAAATTTACATTTCCAGAAATATTTTCCCAGCGAACATTATTTGTTTGTTCTGAATATATTTCCCCAAATGAAATTATATAACACCAGTTTGCTTCAAAACAAGGAGGAGACATCTCATTACTTTGAATAAACCACTAATAATTCTAATTCTAATAATTTACTTCTTGGGATTTAAATTACCCAGTTCATTAACCAATACATGCATTGTAATTCTAACTGTACAACCCATTCAACAAACTTTCGGTTATCTGAACAAGCTACAGACACTCCAGTGAAAATACTTACCTGTCCATGCCATGCATAGTGCAAAATGATGGCAGAATTGGGATGGTTGCCAAGGAAAATTGGCATGAGTGTGGAGATGAGTTCGTGGCGCAAGGTATGCCAGGATGTGTTGATCTGCAGTAACGCCAACACCAACATATCTGGGCAATGCTTGATTGGAAAACTGAAGAGCTGCTTAACCTGCTCATACTGTCCTACTTCTGCCAGTCGCAACAGAGATTCAATCAAATCCAGGCTCTTCCTAACAAAATACAAAAATAGACAGACAGCCCCCACCCCCAGTTACAAAGCAATCAGCATACAGGATCCAGTAAATATAAATTTATCCCAGAACTTCTTTCATTCAAGTCCAGCAAGTTCCCCTAATGTGACCCTGGGAAAGACAGATTTCAGTTTATACTGCCCCTATCCCCTTCTATCGGCTCACAGTTTTCTTCCAAAATACATCAGCAGAAATTCTCCAAAGAACTGGAAGACTGCAATGACACTTTCAGATATTATGGAAGCATATGAGAATTTTGGATAATACAAGAACTCTCATTGATCAAACACAGAACAAATACTAAAGGCTGATGTCTGGGAATGTACACAGCTACAAATAATCATGATTGTGTACCTACAAAGCTACATTTGACCAGAAAAACAATCTAACTCAACGTATGAAAAGCAGCTGGGAGGCCTACCATGTAGCTATTTCCCGGTTGTCATCCTCTGGTGGTGCTTTAAGGATGTCTGTGGCAACAGTATGACAAGGGTAGTCAGCGAAACAGAAGATGTCAGGATTTATGAGGGAATGTTGAATGAAGGAGAGCTGGAATAAAAGACAACAAAAATAGCTTAGATATTTAAAGTTTCGGGTTCCTTCCACTTTATCATCTGACAATATTTGCCCTCCCCCGGAGGGATGGGAAGGAGAATCAAAAGAATGCAACTCCGATGGGTTGAGATAAGAACAATTTAGTAACTAAGGTATAACACAAATCACTGCTGCTACCACCAATAATAGTAATGATAAAGGAAATAAAAAGGGAAGAGAATACAACACCTCAGCACCTGCCAACCAATAACTCGCCCACCCCAGCCCGACCAAGCACCGACAGATACCTAGTCCAACCCCACAGTCCTAGCCCTTCTGGGTAACTCTCAGTTACATCCTGGGCGTGATGTACTATGGTATGGAATACCTCTTTGGTCAGTTTGGGTCATGTGTTCTGTCTCTGCTTCATCCCAGCTTCCCCTCCTCCCTGGAAGAGCATGAGGCTCACAAAGTCCTTGGCCAGACCAAACATTTGAGCAGTAACTGAAAACATTGGTGCTATCAGCACCGTTCCCAGGCCCAAAGTCAAAAACACAGCACTGCACCAGCTACCAAGAAGGAGAAAAAAATGACTGCTACTGCTGAACCCAGGACAAATGCAAATAGAGATAAGTTTTATATGAGACCGAACCTCACACTTCTCCCAGGATTTCAGAATGCAACAGATACAGATGTGCTGAGAGGACTTGTCTGCACAAAGCTTTTGTTTAGCTAGATAAAAACCTTGGAACACAGCCATGCAGCAACAGTTCTACACTCAGCTGCATCACACGCCAGAACTCTGCTAAAACCAAAGATGCTGTCACAAATGTACAGCAAATGACCATCTCCTCCTAAACAGTGCAGACTGTTCAATCAACAGACTGTACTTCAGTAACATACCTGAAGCTTATGCTTTTAACAGGCCAAACTGTCAAATGTGGCTTGTCTCAAAATTCACATTTGCCTTTCAATAAATCCAGGAACTTGGCAGGTGTTGTACAGTTACAGCAGAAGTGTTGGTAAACCTACCTGGCCTTCTGCATGCTTCCAAGGTCTGTATATGGCATTAACTGGAAAAACTTCCATGCCCAGCCCTCTCTGGATGCCAAACACAACAATATGCAGGCCCTTGCTGTCACGAATCTGAAATCCTGGATGGTCCAACTCATAGGTTACTACTTTGAAGTCCAGGTTAGGATTCTGCAACCAGAAAAACACGAGAGTAGTCAGCCTTGAAACATTACAGTTTTCACTACTGTCTCATAAGAAACAGTCTTCATCAGTAATTTAACCAGCTTAACCTCCACCTGACTTCTAGGTGAAAGCAAGGGTTTTGGTTTTAAGAACAGGGTTTAGATAGTTTGAGAACTTGATGCAAGTTAATATTTGAAACTAAGCCTGTGAGATTGCACTTCTCTAGCACCACAGGCACTAATGCGTATCTTTCCAAGCATTTGATTAACAAGTCCTCAAAAAAAAACCCAACAAACCCAAACCACCCAAACACACAGCCCCTTTCTCAGCATGGTAACTCATTCCTTGAGTAGGCTTACAAATGCCCTCCAATAAAAGGCAGAAAGGTCTGACCTCCTGGCAAGAAGAACTTGCTTTTTCTTTTGGAGAATGTACACTGCAAGTGCTTGCAAAGCAACTATCTGATTTTCAGCAATAGCATGAAACCGTATGGATTAAGGAGCTTGGGGGGAATCACAGCCGCTGTGCACCACAGACCACTCAATTCAGACAGATGCGCACCAAAGAAAGCTCGCTTTATGTTCCAAGGTTTAGAAAAATAAAACAGGGGCTCCTGCATAGATTAGATGTGACATACAAAAAAATACCACCCAATATAAAGAAGGCAAAGGAAACTGCAATCACATTTCACTGAGTTAATTCAAAAATTGCTACTGGTAAGTGGTAGAAAAAGGTTCCTGTTTCTGAAGCATCTAGTGTTTTGGAATGAGTAGCTACAAAAATCTTTTGTTTCCATTAATGCCTACAGTGAGATGCTTTTTAAAACACGGAGCCTGATGTACTAACTTCCCACTGCCAGAACTAAGTTCAAGCCCACAAACGCTTAGAAAATACACACTGGAGTATGTGGGAGCAGTGGAATAAAAGTGAAGCTGCACCCAAGTTTGCCATTCACGCAGCTTTTCTTTCCTGTAATTCCTCAAAATATTCTTTTCTTGAGGGAAAAAGACACCACTCATTTATGTACAGCAACACAGTTACGAGATTCAAAGCCACTCAAGCGGCTAGGAGCTTAAAAAGCTTTATATTCACACCGAGACATGCCCTTCTTGCAGGTATTCTGCATAAAAGACCAAGATGCTCATAAAACTTACCAACTCTTTAAGAACATCAATTAAGACCTCTACATTCCAGGTATGGGCTTGTGCTCCATCACTTTTATCTTTCCCATCACTCCAAATCCCACTGCCAGGAGCCGAAATAGACTGCAAGTTAAATACACGTCAGATACTAGTTAAGAATAAAGTAGTCTCAAAAGCCCCTAGATACAGAGCTCCCTGCACTACGGAGGCAAGAAGTTCAGAACAGTAACACCACCAGCTGCACACACCTGAGAATCTTTCATTCAAGAATGTGTCACAGACCTTTACAGCAGAACAGTCAGAAGTGTTGAATAACAGAAGTAATTCTTGGATTACTAGAGGATTGCACTGTAACTCCTTATTATCTGCTGATTAAAACATATCTAAGCCCCACTCCAGCAGGCCACTCACCTGTAATGGAATACCATCCGTCAACCCCGAGTGAGTTCGAGCCATCATTCCCAAAACCCTGGCAACCTGGGCAGCCGTAACTTCCCGAACACCAAACTGCATGATTATGTTGCGGCATTCTTCCACACTAAGATGCAAAAAAAAAAACCAGAGAGATCTCAATTCAAAAGCAGGTTTCACTGTGGCACAGCTTAACACAGACACAAAAATAAGGTTTGCACGTACAGTTGGGAGAAACTATTACAGATTGAAGTATAACCGTTCACTCAACCTCAGTTATGTTAGTCAAACGATCCAACGTAACAGAATTGCAGGAGGAGCAAGAAGAAAAACGCAGCAGAAGCTCCATGCAATTATTTCCATGAAACATACTGTACCAGCTGTTCAGTTCAAAGCTAGGTCTACTTAAGCAGCAGCAAGAGCTGTTTCACAGGCTATACTCTTCAAGGCAGAAGCACAGATTAGGTTTAGCACTGACTGCTGTTAAAAGCACTTCCATGTATTGACCTGGGAGACAGAGCTTCAAAGAGTGAAGTTTTTGCTAGCTAGAAGTGAAACAGTTCTTCATTAGACCAACAAGGTTTATACAGCATACCTATAAACAATGTTTTATTAAGAGGCACATGTTAACAAAGGAAATAATTTTCAACATCTTCCAACACATTTATGTTTTTTCTCTTCCTTGTTTGAACAGAAATTTATGTTAATGTTTTTGAGATCTGATCACCTCTCTAAAGTAGTCACTAGACCTTCTTTTAAAATAATCATTTACTTCTCTTATCTCATGTTTCTTAATGAATCTTCCTTTAAAAACAAACACACATCAGGTTCATATTGAGTGCCAAGACCCCCATCAAAACCAGCCTGCAGGCTCCTGTTATGACTACCAGTATTAGAGTACTATCCTAAATCCTTAAAAAACTACATTCAGAAATCAAGCTGAGTTTGTGCACAAAATATATTTAATATTTAATTAATTTTAAATATCCAAATTACCTCTTCAGTAAACAGCTTCTAAAAAAACCTAGCTTCTCCTATTCCAGCTCACACGTCCTGCTGAGGCCATCCCTGCAAACCCACATGGTTCTGTGCATGACAGCCCATTTCTCACAGCTCCAGCAAGACCAGGTGACAGTTGCCCACCTACCATTTCAGATCGGAGGCACAGAGCATGAATATGGAACGCTATTGAAGATGTGGGTCATGTATGACTATGAACATACAAACCCAGGATAAATTTAAGACAGTTGCATTTTTACCAGAATAAGCCTAAGTCAGCAAAGACTGATGCAGCTGTGAAAATACTCTAGCAATTCACTATCATGACTTCAAACATACTGTATATCACACTGACCAAACCCCAGTACCAACAGAAAGCTGCAGCTGGTCAACGCTATTGAAGCAAGACTATTAGATTCAGCTCTTCTGTAACCTATTTCATGTGGACAGGGAGCTAACAGCAGTACAGCAGTCCAGCACAAAAACAAAGTTCTTCCAAAGATCTAGTAGGATTTAGTTGGGATTTATTCTGCCTAGTCACTTTGGTTTTACTCAAAAGAATGATGATGGTCTAATTCTTAAAAAACCTTCAAGAGGAATCTTAATACCTTTATCTAGCCCTTCTCACCATGACAAAAGGCTACATAATTTCAACAGACATGCTACACACAGAAGAAAGCAAAATACAAAACTGGAATCAAAACATATGACCTTATAATAATGAGGTTCTAGTTACTTTAGTACTATGAAGTGTTCTTCAGCCTTTGCTGGAAGAAACACAGGAAAAAAACCACCATCACCCAAGATGCCTGAAAATTACATCTGCCTACAAACCTTGCACAAAAGCCATAGCCAACTTCTTGCATGAAATCTGCCAGAGAACTCTCCATCATGGTTTTGGCTATCCCTCCAGAATCAGGCAGGATCCTGTCCATTAGAATGTTCCGTTTTCCAGGGTACAGAAGTGGTGCAAGCACCACAGGACAACGCTCCTGCGGAAAATCTAAAGACAAAAGTAACAAAAAGTGTCAAACCCGCCCCCCCAACACTAGTTGCATGCAACTGACTCTTTGAAATGACTGCCGTGTTACAGTCTCCTCACTGCTACAGAAATCAAGAGGGCACGCATTCAGTGCGCATCCCTCCCTCCCACCTCCCCCTTCCATACAGGGACTTGGAAATTCATAGAGTGGCTTGGGCTGAAAGGGACCATAAAGCTCATCCAGCTCCAACCCCCTGCCATGGGCAGGGACACCTTCCACTAGACCAGGCTGCTCCAAGCCCTGTCCAACCTGGCCTTGAACACTGCCAGGGATGGGGCAGCCACAGCTTCTCTGGACAACCTGTGCCAGGGCCTCAGCACCCTCACAGGGAAGAATCTCATCTCAATCTCCCCTCTGTCAGATTAAAGCAATTCCCCCTGTCCTGTCACTACATGCCCTTGTATTCCTAGAGAATAAGAATGTAGAATAGACTGGGTTCCCACAGGGTCACTGCAACTGCTCAAAAGGGGCAGTAGCCCTGCTGGCAGTAAATTTAGACCTGGATTATTAGTAACAGCAGTCATCCAAAAAAAGCACAGAGCAGGAAACAATACAACTAGAACAGCAAAAGCCTCTCTTCCAACTCAGGAAGTATTAGGAAACAAAGAACCTGCTTTTGAATCTAAGAAGTACAGGAAATGTAAAGCAGGTATTTAGGCATGAAAAGAGAGAATGCTCCCTTCTTCCTCCCTGGGAAGCAAAGACTAAGGGAGACACAGTAACAAGGGGATCAGATGTGGGAGTAGGATTTTGGTCCACAGTGGAAAGCAGCAAAGACAACTTCTGGCTGAGCTTTTCTGAGACAGAATTATCCTTAGTTAAGGTGATGCATAATGTCTCCATTCTCTTTGGAGCCATTCAGAGAAGAGTTACCAATTTCCCAAAGCCACATGGGGGGTATTACAGAAATTAATACACTCATGTTCACTGAAGTATGAATGAAGAAATTATAATTAAATATTCTGCTCTTGCATAAGAGTGCCTTCCTCTAGGTCTGTGTTGTGTTAAATTCAGTTAGCTTCTTAAGTCCAAATCCTCCTTATCCTGGTCGGTTTACAGCAAACACTGTTGTTTCAGAAAGCAAGACACTACTGTATTGATAACATCCCCTGCCGTCACAGGAGGACCATGGCAGCTTCCAAGAAATGATTCAAGTTTTATTCAGATGCACTCCTCCCTTGTAGTAGTGTTTCCTCATAGATACCCACTCCATATACACACAACCCAGTGCTTAAAACAGTATCACAGAATAGTTAGAGTTGGAAAGGACCTTAAGATCATTTAGTTGCAACCCCCCTGCCATGGGCAGGGACATCTACTTGTCTGAAATGGTATGTCCTTTACACTGTAAGGAGCTCAACTTTTTTAACTACTCTGCACTGAGTTGCTTTAATTAAACCTACAAATACCATCTCACAAAAGCATACATGAATATCCCCCTAATTAACTGATTGATCACTCCTCAAAAACCCCAAACATGAGGCCACATTACAGCTCACTGAAAGAAAACCAGTACATTATGCCCGAACAGTGGTATTTTTCTGCCAGTGGACAGACTTCTGAAAATACAACCAAGTTCTACCTCACCCAGCTCCCCACAGTTCAACCAGCAGTCTGCACTGGCAGTAAGTTACAAAAATCCATTCCAAAGTCTGCGTTTAGTCAGGCTTCTGGATCACCACCACACTTACCTCTACGCAATGTTTTGAGGAAAGCGTCAATCTGTTCCTGTCCTACCCCAAAGGCTCCTTTCTGCCCAAAAAGGAGATGGGAGAGAAGAAGGTGCAGGACCTCTATTGCAATATCTTGGAAGCCACCTTCTTGATTTCCACTGACGTCTGCGTCAATGTAAGAGCGCAAAAGATCCGGGAGTTTCTGTTTGATAAACTGGGCAGCTTTTAAAGACAAAAGAGTTTGAGGATCAAAACCTGAACTTCTTTTTAATATAAAGACTCTTTTTAGCTAGGTACTATTCTCTTAGTCTGAGTTTGTTAACCACAAGCCACAACAGCAAGCTGAGAGTTAAATAGAAGTCTCAACCCGTACCTCAGAACTCAAAAATTAATGGACAACTAAAATGCAGTGTATCACAGCACCTCAATTTGATTCATCATCTGGCAAATAATTCATGGAAGCAAGTCATTCAACTTCATGTAAGACAAGGTGACTGTGTTATCTACTGCCCCTCCCAAAGTGGTGTTAGACCTCAATGCTACCACTAATTGCAAGGTCTTGCACTACTCCAGTCATGCAGGCACACATGTATCCATCTAGAAAGCTCACTGCTTACATAGAAAACATGTCCCTGCTGCAGTACTTCAAAAGCTTCACTTACCAAAACCTCGTAGGTCTGAGCTGAAAGAATTCAGTAAAGCAAGTCCAAAAATCACCTACAAACAAGAATGAGTATCACAGTAAGGGAACATCATCCTTGCTAACAAGCTGAGTCAAAAAACATGAAAGTATTTTTGAGGCAAGTGTTCACCTACCTCTTGAACTTTACTTAGTTTTATAACTTTACTCAATTGGGCAAATAAGTGGGGTGAAGGCTTTAAACTCTGAAATAGAGAAGAGTTAAAATGGAAGCTGTTATGGAAATAGTGTCATTTGAACTGCAGCAGCCTACCCAAAGTTCATCTGCATTATCTGGAATATTAGGAACTATTCTGCTGTAGGTTAATACAAAGCTTATGTGGCTGAACAAACATCGCTGGAACTACTTCTGGATACATATAAACTAAGTTTCTTCTACATATCCCACACTTTCACTAACAAACCACTATTGTGGCTTTGACACTGAGAGAAGGAAGACCACTAATGAATCATTTTTGGTTCCAGCTACCACAAACAAGCCATAAAGTACTAGCCATAGATTAAGCTTTAAAACCAATTTTCAGTCATTTTGAATGATCAACTTTCTCTGTTTAACAAACACAGCTTCTGGGCAAGCTCAATTTTTGAAGACTTCAGTGAAACCAATCTTAGCCATAAAAAAAACAACCCCGGAAAAACCCCAGTGAAAACCAGCTGGTTTCCTGAATACCAATTCACTGCAGTTTCTGACACTGGGATCTCCTTCAAGAAGCATACAAACCTTCTGATAGTGTAATGGATTGTCAATGGCGTAGGACAGCGTCGAGATAAAATTTGGTTTTGTAATCAGTGACGTACACTCCTGGATCAGAAATTGAGTCTGAAAAGAACAACATAACTTGAAAACCCCCAAACTGTTTCATAACAGGACAATAAAACAAAGACCTATGCACCTTATCTTTGTTCAGCTTTACTGCACACAGTACTGGGTGAATAGTACCGCACACAATAAAGCTAAACAAAGAGAAGGTGCTTAAGTCTTTTTAATTGCCCAAATTCTCATCAACAGTAAACAGTTTCTTCTCATTCCAGTTTTCTTCAGGTTTAGTCTGCCTTTTTTTTAAGACTAAGAAAGGGATCAAATATTCTCCATCGTATGTGCAATGTTTCATCTTCTGCAAGCATCTTCCCACACTGCAATAGACAATTTAATAATGTTTGATTCCCATTTATAAGCAAAAAAGTCTGTGGCGGAATGGCTAAAGGATGAAAACACTCCTGAGAGAATAGATGCCAGAAGTGTCAGGTAGTGGATCTGAAAGTTTTAAAAGACAAAGAAAGGCTTTCAAAATAGAGCACTGCATGTGCTGGCAAACATAACTGCACTGAAGCTATGTGGTCTTTCAGATTAAGCGATTATAAGTGTCAGGTATTAACAATCTGTCATCTCTGACTTGAGGACCAGCAAAATGTGCTTGCAATTGAAAGGCCACATACAATAAAAGAAGTTGGCTTAAAGCTATTCTCTCTTACCTGCCTTCATGCTTAAATCTTATTGCAGATTTTTAACAACCAAACATAATTAGCAGATTCCTCAGTGCAAACTGTACCTGATGAAAATCTTTGCCACTGCTTTTACCATCGCCACTGAAATCCACGTGCGAGAATAGGCAGCGCAGTAAATGCCTGTCTGCCTCGGGACCGTGCCTATTCACAATCTGGAAAAGAAAAATACAAACTTGGTAGCGATTAGTCATTACAGAGCAAGCTCCACGTCTAGTATCATGAGCACACCAGTACTTCTAGTGGTTAAGTAATCTAAAACTGCTAAAAATGTTCCTTTTTAATCAGTAACCTTAGAAACCATGGCATTAACCCTATTTGCAAATGAAAAATGTAAACCAACAGTTAAAGAAAGGATCTAGAGGCAAGACATTGACACAGAAGCCAGGCATTTCATGGGTAGTATATTCTTAATAAGCTAAGTAAGGGTTTTCAAGAAACCTAGAGAAGGATTTCAAGCTTCTCTGCCACCAAAGCAGCCCAGAACCCACAAAGTGCCATGGCCTCAGTCTTCTCCATGGCTACAGTGCCTAACTGCAGGAGTATGGCCATGAGACAGCCTTCACCTCTGTGCCATGCTTGTGTAGCAGGAATTTATCCCAGAGCCAAGCCATCACAGAGTATTCTTCCTAGATCTCAGAGGCAGCTTCTACATTGTCTCCTGATCCTGACTGACTTGACCGCCATTGCTCCAGGGTCTTTTAAGACATAAGGGAGTACCTACACAAGGAGGTGTTTCCTGTGATCCAAAGAAAAAAGCTCACCTCAAACTTGCTCATTAGCAAGCTTTAAAAATCAAATGCCACAGGCTGAACACCTGCAGCTGAAATCTTTCACCAAATCTTCTCCCTGTCATTAGAGCTCATTCAACTAGATTCTACACTTCAGTCAGAAAGAGGTGATCTGCATTTGTTAATCTGCAACACCTATAACTCTTAACAACAGTATCACATTTTTGCTAGCATCTCCTGTCATGTGCCTTGTTTCTTGGCTAAAGACTGTACCATCAACTTTGTCTGCAGTTATCTTCAGGTTGTTTCAGTGCTTATTCACTTCTTTAAATCTCATCTAACACAACAACATTACTTGTTTTTAATAAAATCCATACTGGCAGAAATTCAAAGTCACAATCACCAGTAGCTAGTCTTTTTTATCCAAAGAGTACAGATAACATCAAATCCAACCTTTACTGGCAATTTTTTTGCCATTGTTCCTCCATTTCTACCTATTGGAGAGACACAACATGTGCCAGCACAAACCAGCAGCTCTGCATGTGCTCTGACTGCCTTCACCAAGCCCACTGCTTCACCCCATCATAAATATCCTTGTTTGCCAGTAGCTTCTTCGTACAAAAGGAAAAACAGCATTGCTTTAGCCTCTGTGGGCTCCAGCCCTGCTGTTACCGATTGTTCCTATCACAAATCCTCTACCATTACACTGTGGTTTAAGCCCAATTGGTAACTCAGAACTGCACAGCCATTCACTCACTCCCCCTGCTTTTTCCCTCCCCCAGCTGCCAGGATAAGGAGGGGAACTGGAAGAACACAACTCACAGGGGTGGAGATGAGAACAGTCCAGTAACTAAGGTATCATACAAAATCACTACTGCTACCACTATAATAATAATGGAAATAACATGGGTAAAGAATATAAAACCCATAAGGGAAAACAGTAACACAAGTGATGCCTCAGCACCTGCCGACCGATACCCAGACAACCCTAACAGCAAACTGGGCTTTTCGGGTAACTCCCCCAGTTTATATACCGGACATGATGTGCTGTGGTATGGAATACCCCGTCTGGCTAGTTCGGGTTAGGTGTCCTGTCTCTGCTTCCTCCTGGCTTTTTGTGCCCCTCCTCACTGCCAGAGCATGAGACTGAGAAGTCTTTGATCGGGGTAAACATTACTTAGCAACAACTAAAACACCTGTGTTACCAGACATTTCTCAGACTAAACTTGAAAACACAGCACTGCACCACCTACCTAGCAGAAAAACAACTGTTACAGCTGCGCCCAGGACACATTATCTGACACTATGCTCCCCCTTCCCCCTCAGCCTGCTGATTCCAGTGCCTGACAACTTTGGTTCTGCTAGAAAAAAAAATAGCCAAGTTGGATATATCTCTGCTTCTTGACCAGAGGCTTATGGTGCATCAGTCCAGAGTAAAGAGCTCACTCTAACTATGCTCACAGTCCTGTCTCTGTAGACAGCCATAGCCCATGATTATGTAAGAGCACACTTGGACTGGTGCAAACGCCAGCAAAACTAAACTGACAGCGAGGTTTATTGGCTAGCTCAGGCTTCAAAAACCAGGCAATTTGTTGAGGTAATCCCAATTAAATATGAAGCTTTGGATGTGGTAACAGGAGTGGCATGAAGCTGGATCAATCTCCTAGGGAGCTACTTGGTGCTATCACCAAGATAAATTCATCAAAGCAGGTGGATGCACAAGAAAACTGTACATACTAAAGCCATCAATGCAATATTTTATGCATCAGAATTATACTGCTTCCTTGCACAGAAGTAACTTCAAACAGACAATAATTTGAAAATTTAACATATGGGGAGGAGGGAAAGAGAAGGCTTGAAGTGCAACGTAACATCTTTCAACTCTAACTACAATTCACATAAAAGCTTTTACAGGGAACTGGAATGAGAACTGCTAGCTTTCCTGTAGAGACAGCTGAAAGAATCATAGAATCACAGGGTACACTGTGTTGGGAGGGACCTTAAAGCTCATTCAGTTCCAAACCCCTGCCGCAGGCAGGGATGACTTCCACTAGAGCAGGTTGCTCCAAGCCCCGTTCAGCCTGGCCTTGAACGCTGCCAGGGATGGGGCAGCCACAGCTCCTCTGGGCACCCTGTGCCAGGGCCTCAGCACCCTCACAGGGAAGAACTTCTTCCCAAGAGCTCATCTCAATCTCCCTCTGTCAGGTTAAAGCCATTCCCCCTTGTCCTGTCCCTACAGGCCCTTATCCAAAGCCCCTCTCCAGGTTTCTTGTAGCTCCTTTAGGCACTGGAGCTGCTCTAAGGTCTCCCTGAATTATTCTCTTCCCCAGGCTGAACAAGCCCAGCTCTCTCAGCCTGTCTCCAGAGCAGAGGCTGTCTTAAAACATCAGCCATGTTAAAAGACTACTGAAAGCATGTTAAGGCAGAAATTAATACCTCAAGCTTTGCCACTGTTCTGCTTGAGAGTAATGTACTTAAATGCCCACTTTGGTGAGTGACAAGAACAACTCCAAGCAGTTTTACACACAGACTAAGTGCTCAGATACAAGCTTGGTAAAACTGAATTAATTATGCCAAAACTTTACATCAGTGTACTCTCAGACTAAGAATTAATGCATGGACATATAGTATCTTCAGTTATCTGAGGAAGAATTGTACTAGTAATCACATAACAAAAGTAGTACCAAGAAGTTTAAAAATAAAAAATAAAATAAAATTTAAAAAAGCATCATGAAGACTTCTTAAGAGTTTAGTCTTGAAATCCTGTATTTGTCTTATAACCAAACATACACAAAAGAGCCATTTCCACAAACCAGTTTCCAATCTCTCAACACAGTGAGCCTGAGGCCTGCCATGAAGAATAAGGAACAACTGGTCCCATTTTAGAGCTCTGTACTCCAACTGAATGGCAGATCAACACTACCTTCTCCCAAATCATTGTTATTCTTTATGCAAGTGCTCCTGACAGACCTGCAAGTCATGCCTAAGCCACACCTTGCTGTAAAAATGGGCTGTTGAAACCAGTCATCTCAGGTGAGCTCCCTGCAAGCACTGAATTTGCAAAAGCATGGAAGCCTTACAAGAAAGGTATTCCATTTCCATGGCTTACCAGATCATTTTAAGCAGTGCATATTGCTGAAATCACCCCCTTGCCTCAAGGTAAGTCATGAATGCACTCTTAAAGAAGTCAGCTGTTACCAGAAATTCACTCTGCATAAGCCCTCTGGCCTCCTAATCTGATGCAAATCACTGCAGGACTGCACTAGTGTAAGGGAAAAAAAAGTATCTAACTGGCCCAGCTATCTGCTGGGAAGTGAATTAAACCAATTTCTAAAACAGGTTCAGTTAACATTTACTTCCTCCAAAGCACAACTCTGTGGATAATGCTTTTCAGCCCATCCTGCTACTCAGAGCTATTTTTGAAAGTGTCAGTTAAACCAGAATTCTTGCCCAGATCTTAAGATATTTGGGTTTCAGTCTGCAGCTACCCTACCTGCCTCCTGAAAACCCAGGGCCCAGACAGCTTAGCTTTACCACCAAGTCATGCTTCATCCAGTGAGATGAGGATCAAAAGCCTCCACCCAATGCAAAGTGAAAGCATTCAGACATTCAGATGTAGGTATCCACCTTCTCCTACTTTCAGGGCAACAACTCTGAACAGTAAATGCATGTTTTCCTTCCTCTCCCAATCAGTGTTCTCTGGAATGTTCAAAAGTTGAAAGATTTCACCTGAAGTAGTTGGGAAAGTTTTGCATATCACCCTCCAAGAGCAGGAGTTAAGTCTAATACTCAAAAAAAACAAAGTTAACAGTGGTCTCAACTCTAAGCTGCTGTATTCCATGACCTGAGAGATGAAACCAAGAGTATCAGAGACATAAGCTGCAGTTCTCAATAGTGCACAGCAATGCACACAACACCACCACAGAGCACAATCAAAACGAGAAGCAAAACTCCATTTCACACTCCAACTTTCTTCTTTCCAGAGTTTATTTTGCAGCACCATTAGTCTACTTACATGCTGTATTTCTTGCTGGCTGGCTCTGTAGTTTTTCTTGGTTAAATTGTCCACCAGGTAGCTGATTTGAGACAAGGCCAGCGAGAGCGAGTCAAGATTCATTGCTGGTTGGGGCGGAAGCAGGCGGCCGAGCCCGGTGCAAAATCACCATTATTCCCCTTTAGTCACCTCAGAGACAGGTTAATTTTTTTTCCCCCAACTAGCCTCTATCTGGTTCTGTGTTACTTTCTTCAGCTCTTCTTTCTCAGTTGTCTTTCTCTGTTCTGAAACATGGCACCTGAAAGACAGCATTACATTAAATTAAAGTTCTGTAGCAACATCACAGCTTTCTCTGATTCTTTTGCTTCCAAGCTAACTTGGCCAAGCAAGTAAAATAAAGTTTAACAAAGGAACTGGTAATACAGACATGATAAATGCAGAAGCCATTTGAAATAACTATGTCCACAAGGAAGTACTATCAAGTTTTCACAACACAAGCTTAGCTGTTTTCACACTACCTACCTACATTTATTGGTTTCTGCCTTTTGCCAGGTTGCAAGAGCTAATAAACAGCTCTCTCAGAAGAGTAACCACCCTTCCAGCACTGGGAGAAAGAAAACCAGATGCAGAATGAATTAGATAAGACACAGCAACAATCAGAGGTCAGAATCATTCAAAGCATCAATCAAGTTTATTTAAATAAATTGTTTTTTAAGCATCTCTGCAATATTTTGCCTTGCCACCATCAAAGCCGTATTGCACTCAACTGTACACAACAAAATAAGGGATTGTGAACCAGCAGCATGCACAGGGAACCAAAATGAACTAGCCTTCACATGGAGCTTATACCAAAACAGCTTCTCCAGCTACAACAGCAGAGCTTGCTAGCTTAATAAATTTCTATGACAACACAAAACTTGGACATCTCTTTAAGTTACAGATTGTCAATGCAATAAAATTACATCCCAGAGCAAGTCCTGCATAACCAACAGTCTGAAGAGTCTCAAAGGAAACCGTAAGCTGCTCTGAGAAGCAGCACTGTAATTTATCACAGGTGGCATCTAGCTGGAGTCACTGTTTTGAAGCTCTACTTCATCAAAACACAAAGGTCATCAGGCTTTGTACGTAAGAGTCTGAAGATCCTTTTTTCAGGATAAAAATAACTGCTCTACTGTCTTGGCAATACAGCCAAAACCACCAGTCTGTGATTTCTGCCTCATCGAGACTGATCACAGAGGTGATGTGTTAACTCAGGGCACATAAGTTCAAAGCAGGCCCTGCAGTAGTGTGGCTTCTGCAAGAGCAGAACCAGAGCAGCACCAAGGTGAGCTGAGGAAGCTGTGCTGGACAGAACTAGAACTCTTCCCCCTATTCCTCTTTACACAGAGGCTTTCACTCCCTCACACTTAGAACTAAAGCTTATTTAACATCTGCCTACACTTTAAAATGTAAGGAGCAGCAAATACTGTCACAGGCAGTGAAGACTACTCTCCTGTTTTGCAAAGTTTATTAGCTTAAATAAAAACATGGGTAAGAGAAGTCAAATCATCAACCAACTTCCAGGCTTTCAACATGCCACAGAAAACCCTATGTGCTCCTAGAAGCTATTTAAGTTCCTGCTTGCACAGGAAAACTTGAATCCCACGAAAAAGACATTTTCAAGAGGGAATATTAAAAGCATTCTGCAATGACAAGGCAGTTGTGCTCTGAAAGAATTTAAACGCATGCTTAAAAATGCAGCAAGAATTACAGAAAACTTCCATTTCTTTTCTGTACCTCTGACAAGCTGTAATTCATTACCTTTATATACAGGTTTAAAAGCCCACTGACTGTGAAACAGCTTTGTAGGAAGCAGGAGAGGCACAAAAGTTAACAAGATTTCTCAGCAGCACAGTACCTGATTTTTTTTTTTTTTTTTTTTTTATTTTTATAACTCTATTCCTCTCCGGAATACTCCAGAAAGTGTCACTGGGCTTGGAAACTGCACTTTCCAAGATGTTCTTACTGGCAAGGTTTAACATACCAGACCAATCTAAAGCTGCTGAAAAGCAGTTGTTAAAAATGAAGCAGGTAACAAAACAGACTATTGTGCCAGTTGCAGCTATCAAAGCCACCACAAGCAGCTAGTGAGGGGAAAATTCAGTCCCTATGGCAGCACCAGATTTCAGCTGTCAGCCTGAAGAACTCAGGATAAAACTTGGCCATTTATAAAGCAGTAACAGAAATTTCAGAGTTTGTCTTTCAGGACCCTAGGAAGAAACCAGGTATTGTTTCTCAGACTGATACAAACAACACAGTAATCACACCTACTCCACCCAAATACCAAGTTTTTAGGTGTTGGAACCCTTGAGTTAGGCTCAGTCTAAATGGGATTCCCCCAGCTGCCACACAGACACCAATCATTCCACCCCCCCTTATCAGCACTGCTGTTTTCTCCCAAGAAAAGCAGGACTACCATCTCAACATGCTTTAACTGCATGGAAGCAGGACACCAATAGTTCACCACTTTCCAACTGCAACATCTGTCGCCAGTGCACTGGACAACCCAAACTAGAGTCAAAATGGGATTTTCCCTTTCAGAGAAGCAGGGTAAGAGCCTGAGCAGACACCAAGACTCCAGGACACAAAACAATAGCTGAAGGAAGCAGCTTCCCATTTATGTTCTAAATACATAGCTCACACTGTGTGTATCCTGATACACACCAAAACCTGACAGCTCTCAAGCACCAAACAGCATTTCCAAGGTTCAAACAGTGCAACCTTAACTGACAATAGTATATGAAATCAGAGTAATTCAGGGAGCCCTGCCACGAAAGCAAAAATGCACAGGTACCTCTCAGGTCACTCAACATGAGGCCAAAATTCAATTACTACAACACTGATCAACAAGCTATGAATGGTATGCAAAGCAGACTTTATTTTTAGATGCATAGATTCTTAGTGAGAATTAATCTCCCTCCACTGGCCTCAATAATTCAAGCAGCTTCTAGTCCATAGCGCAAACCTGCCATCTTCCCAAGTCCACAAAAGGAAGTCCTCAGACAGAGAGTTCATCACAAAAATGCAGATTTGCTGACAAAATTAGCTACTTTCAACTACAGACACTATGACACATCCATGGAATAAGATAGCAGACATGGGACTCAGAAGCTCTTACAATATTAAGATTTCATATTGCGCAATACAGCTGATTTTTAAGACACAGTAAATACTTACCAAAATCTACACTATTACACAGCCTGAGAGCTTCCTAAGGAAATTCAAAGGCCATCAGCAAAATATCTGGCATCTATTTCAATAGATTCTTTTCAACAGCAGTGTTTTGTTATTAGAACATAAAGATATTTTTAGGCAAGAATACAAAAATCACAAAATAGAGAGGGACAACATGTAACCAGCAGTCAGGTCTGACAAAAAACACTCTTAATAACCTGAAGGACAGCACTAGGAGTAACTAAGCCTTGCTGTTGAAGACAATAAAACTGAATTCTTCCAGAAATTCAGAAACACCCTTAAAAAGAAAGTAATTTCAAAATTACTTCAAGCTGAGTTTTTGATGTTTTGAGTATTTTACAGAGGTAAGTAGCAACTCCCACTGGGTTTCAGGAGGCATGAACACTATGCATACTGCATGTGGAGAATATAAAATCTCAAGTGACAGACACAGCTACACGTTTGCCAAGTAGATTCTAAACTCCTGTCAAAATCATTGTATGAAACGTGCTTCAAGTACTACTGTTAAACCTGTTCTGCCAAACAGGGTCCCTTACCCAGTTCTCAAACGCAGAACAGGACTCATGGAAAAAGCAGCCCCATGTGAGAAGCTCTCCAAGGGGGAAAGGTAAGTGGCCCTACTGTATGAAGATAACTTCATACTACCACAAGTTAGGGTATTATTGCAAAGGAGATATTTCTAACAATACAGCATCTGTTGCTTTTTCTAGCTTTGAAATAAGCAAGGCCATTTTACCAGGCAGTGTGTCCTGAACTGGAGGACAGTCTTGAGAAGCACTCTTTCCATAGGGTCTGCAGGAAATAATACCATAGCTAAGTTAGATTTCAGGATGTTCATCATTCTGAAACCTAGAGAAGGAAAAGCCTTACAATGTAAGTCACATGAACAGTAAAGTAAGCTCCTGAATAATTTGATGGGTTCAAATTTAGGAGTTTACATGTAGAAGCACTACCTGAACATTCCATTTACTGTGAAAATGCACATAACTCCAGGCAACTGGATGCCACAATGACGATTAGACACAGTAACTTTCATTTACAGAGAGCAGCTGAACTGAGCAGATAAGTTTGCTCCCATACACTAAAGACAAACAGTTAAGTTCCATGTTTGGAACCTACCCCAAATAAATCAGGCATGCACCAATGACGACATGGCTGCTTCAGGCATGTTCACATCTTAAGCTACAATTGTCCACACAGAAAAAAAACTTCAAGAAACTCTCACTTTCCACTTTCTGTTCAGTCAAATGCTGCAGGATAAAGTTCCATGGACGGAAGTGAAGAAAATGCAGGGACCTCTTCTCAAAGGATTAGTACTGTTGTCCTATCCAAAACATGATTTAGGAGAGTTAAATGCTATGTCAAAAGCAAAGGAGACTAGCAGTATTTATATAGTAGAGGAGTTGTAAAACAAAAGAGAAGTCTGGCTAAAACAGTGCTGTCCTCAACCACGGTAAAATGGTAAGAATCTCCAGCATAATTAATCAATGACTGATTACAGGGTCACAAAGCTTCAATGTCCACTTTTCCTAAGCTTCCTTTGCACAGCTACCCATTCTAACACCACCAGCAGCCACTTCAGCATCAATTAAAGTGAGTATCTAGGATCACTATACTAGAAATATAAAAAGGAGTATGTATGTCTCTAAAAAGGAGAGACAGGTAGACAGAATCACAGAATCACAAACTTGTCTGGACTGGAAGGGACCTTGAAGCTCATCCAGTTCCAACTCCCTTGCAGCTTGCTATGAGTCTGGAAACACAAAGGCCAATAGCATAAAAACCAGCAAACTTGAAAATCATAAATGCAGAAATACCCAAAGCAATAACAAGTCTAGCAAGGGCAAAAAAAGTCTACTACCAATGTCACCTCACCTGGACTCCTCCTCCCTGTATTTTTAGCTGATGCCAAGGTAGTTACCTTAGGGACAGGAAACACTTAAGTTGTGTGCATTCAGAATGACATGTCAGGTGCCATACCTGTTTTGTTACCTGCTTAAAAAAAAACAGTTCCACTGAGAACAAATGTCACCCTTCCTTCCAACAAGTGGATTCAGAAACAGTCTAAGCTCATGGTGAACTCACAGACTATGCGTTTTATTTCTTCATTTTCTCTCAGTTCTGGTGCAGAAACAGTCCAAACCGTTTGTGGTTTGTTGAAATTAAACTACGACTGCCTAGTTAGAGTATAAAGACAGTAGAATGAGAACACAGTACTATCCCAGATTAGGGAACTATTGCAAAGGAGCTATTTCTAACAATACAACATCTGTTGTTATTTTTAGCTTTGAAATAACCAAGGCCATTTTACTGTGCAGAGTGTCCTGAACTTCAGGACATCCTTGAGAATCACTATTTCCATGGGGTCTGCAGTAAAGTTCGGTCACCCGGTGATTTACTACAGGCAGCTTTTTACAGCTAGTTTTCACTGCGTGACAACAGCGACGATCTCCCAAGAGGCCACCGATTCGTGCTCGGGCAGGGGCAGCACTGACCCCTTCCCGACTCTCCCAGAACTCCATTTTCCACGGTCAACGCCACGAAAGCGAGCGGAGAGCAGAAAACAGCTCCAGAGCTGAGGAGCTCCGTGCCAGTCGGGCCAGATCACGGCGCGGCCTGCACCCACGAACCCGCCAAAGCCGGCGGCGTCCGCCCCGGGCTAAAAGGCACAGCTCCTCTAAGTTCGCTCGGCTGCTCCTCCCGCCGCCCGGACGCAGGCTGAGTGCGGCCGGAAAGCTAAGAGCGGCGCGGGCCCAGCCGCAGGCGCCCCACTCTCATCCGAGCACGGCGGGGCCGACTGCGCTCCTTCTACCGGCCCCGACGCGGCCTACACCGCCACCCCTACGGCCAGCGCGGGACCAAGGCCCCGCTGTCCCAGGAGAGCCTCCTGCCCGCCCGCAGCGCACCCGCGGGCCGAGGCCGCGCTGTGCCTGGCGAGCAGCACTCACCTCAAGGTCCGGAACTAGCAGGGGGCTGCGACCGACCGAGCTTTTACCCTCTCCTCCGCTGCTTCGCTACAAAATGGCGGATAGGGTCGCGCGCTCACGTCGCGGCCTTTCCCCTCCCCCGTCCCCTTCGTGTGCGGGGGGGGGCGGGGGCGAAACAGGGAAACAGTGGGGTGGGCGGGGCTTCCCTCCAAGCTTTCCGCCCCAGCCGGCGACGCGCTCCACCAATCAGAGGACAGCACCGCGAGACACCGGATCAATCCTGACCAATCAACGGGGCGCGACCTCTGAGGGGACGTTCTGCCGCCTACACCCTGAGTTATCCACACCCCTCACGTGGAGGCAGCGCCGTGCCTCCATTGGCCAGAGAGCTCCCCGAGTCTTTGCTCTCTAAGCTAGTCAACGCTTCTCGTTTTACGCATGCGCATAAGCGGCCAATCCGGGCTGGTGAGACGCTGAGGCGGAAGCGGCGGGGAGTGCTAGGGGGGGCGTGGAGCCCGGGGGGGCGGGAAGGGGAGACGGCCCTCGAGTGGCGCGGTCAGCCCCGTATCCCCCTCGCTGCCCTCCCCCACCCCGCCCGGCGGTGTTACGGCCTCAGGCATCGCGCCCCGTCCCGGCGCTGCCTTGGTACGGCCGCAGGCGCTGCAGCCCCAAAACATGGCGACGGAGCCCATCCCCCGGGGCCGACCCGCTCCGTTTGACGCTCTCGCCTCCTGGAGACCGCCAGCTCCTACGGCTGCGGCCACCACCCGACACTTTAGCTCTTTTTGTGCGGCCTCAGCCACCTTCCAGCCCTGGGGAACAATACCGGGACCCTGTGGAGCTCCCCCGGGTACGAGGGTACCCGGCCTCTGACAGAGCATACAGGAAGGACCTCAGCTCTGACAGGGACCCCTTCCCCAGCTGTCATGGGATCAGCAGTGACAGACCCCCAGTCCCACAAAATCCACGCCAAAGCTTAGGAAGCCAGGGTGGAGATTTGGGATGCAGCTTCATCCCAACCTCAGAACAGGCTGAGAAAGTTGAGGCTGTTCAGCCTGGAGAAGTCTGTGTGGAGACCCCAGAGCAGCCTTCCAATATCTGAAGGGGAGCTATAAGGATGTTGGAGAGGGACTCTTCATTAGGGACTGTAGTGATAGACAAGGGATGGTGGGTTCAAACTTAAATGGGAAATTCAGGTTAGATATAAGGCAGAAGTTCTTCCCTGTGAGGGTGCCGAGGCCCTGGCACAGGGTGCCCAGAGAAGCTGTGGCTGCCCCATCCCTGGCAGTGTTCAAGCCCAGGTGGAGCAACCTGGTCTAGTGGAAGGTGTCCCTGCCCATTGCAGGGGGTTGGAACTGGGTGAACTTTAAGCTCCCTTCCAACCCAAAGCAGCCTGGGATTCTGTGATTTGATGGTTTTGAAAACCAGTTACTGCATGAGTGTTGGCAGACACCGTGAGATGCTGAGATGCTCCCATGGCCACAAAGCCCCTGGCTTCCTCGTATGCAAGCACCAAGCACACAGAACTATTTGTAGCCATTGCGCCACCTTAAGTCTTGCAGGAGTTGGGTGTGTCTGAAGGGGAACAGCTGAAATACACCACTGAAATGGTTTTATGACAGGAGACAGACTTTACTGTTCACAAGTCCTGGGGTCTTTCATCAGACAGATGAGGAATGAAAGATCCAGGGCAACACATTGGGATCCTGCTCCAAGTTCCTCAGAGGCTGCAGCTGACTGCCCACTGGAACAAAAGGATTGAAAAGGAGCTTCTCCCAAGGGACAAAGTCCAGCCTGCCATCCCCATGGTCACTGCGGCTCTGGGGCTGCTGCTATCACCAGGAAAAAGCACGGAGCCTGGGCAGGAGCTTCCACCCCATGACCACATGGCAGCAAACCTCTCTGGAGAAGCAGCCATCCAAAGTCCTGGGCTTACAGCACTCACAGTATCACAGTAGGTTAGAGATTGGAAGGGACCTCAAAAGATCATCTAGTCCAATCCCCCTGCCGGAGCAGGAACACCTAGATAAGGTTACACAGGAACGTGTCCAGGCGGGTTTTGAATGTCTCCAGAGAAGGAGACTCCACAACCTCCCTGGGCAGCCTGTTCCAGTGTTCCGTCACCCTCACTGAGAAGAAGTTTCTTCTCAGGTTTAAGTGGAACCTCCTGTGCTCCAATTTGTACCCATTACCCCTTGTCCTTTCATTGTTTGCCACTGAGAAGAGCCTGGCTCCATCCTCGTGACACTCCCCCTTTATATATTTATATACACTAATAAGGTCACCCCTTAATCTCCTCTTCTCCAAACTATAGAGACCCAGCTCCCTCAGTCTTTCCTCATAAGGGAGATGCTCCACTCCCTTCATCATCTTAGTTGCCCTAAGTCACCCTCTTTTAAATCAAAGCTCTTGTTTTAGACCCAGACTGGAGCACCGAAACAAACACAAGGGGTTCCCAACCTCTCCCATCCAGATTTCATCTTCTGCTGTTTGGCAAAAGGATCAGATACTGAAATTTCTCTGTAAAGGCAGCATCAGTGAGAGGGGGACACAACACAACCCAGGAACTCGTACAAGCTAGCTTACAGTATGGAGATGCTCAGCTGAGAGAGTCCAGCTCCATGTACTTGCCTCTTGCTACTTAAAGCATGCTCAGAGCCTCCTGGCAACATGGCAGTGCTATTTACAACAAGGCAAGACACTCTCCCTTTAGCAACAGCTTCCCATGCTACCTTCTTTCTCCTTCCCACGAGGCATTTATGACTTTTATAGGATTTTTTTATCTTTTTTTATAAAACTGACAAAACTAGCAACCACGGGATGGCTGGAACCACCAGCGCCAACTGCTGCATATACAGCAGTGGGGGTGTAACCTGCTACAAACACACAGTTTTTAGCCAGCAACTCAGACTTGGAAGCAGCCTGACTGGAAGCCCAGAGATGCTGATCAGGCAAGAGGAACATGGGAAGTGCGTGAGAGCACGCAAAGTTCTGAGCTGCACTGCAGATCTCTTCTTGGTTAAACATCAAGCTCTTCAGGACTGACATGCACAGTCCCAAGGGCCCCTACCTCAAGGGGAAGGAGAAGTACTTGTTCCCTGACTTGCAGTGTATTTGCTCCCACTGGACACGCAGCAGGAGTGCCGAGTCCTCAAACCCGTCCACGATGTCCTGGAAACCAGATGGAGGAATTAATACCAGGAGGATGGATCTGCCAGAGGACAGAGTCAGCAGCTCCCTCCCTCAACCAAGTCAGAGATGAGGCCATTTGTGGCCAGAAGCCTCTGACTTCCCTCTGGAGGGTGACTTAATTTAATTGCCCCCAAAAGCAATATGAGTTCTTCCAACCCAGTGAAGTTTGTCTTGCTCAGTGAAGAGAACTCCTCTGCTCTTGACTGAACACCAGCTCTGCTCTTCCCCTGTTCTTCATGCTGTGCGGGGCCATACCTGGAGCTCCCGCAGGCACTGCCCTTCCAGCCTGTCCGACAGGTCCCCAACGCACCAGGCCAAGCTGATGTGGAATGATGGGTCCTGAAAGCAAAACAGGGATTGGATTGTGAGGGGTGAAGGAGGCTCTACTCAACGGATGGAGCCATAGTGGGAGAGCTGGTGTGATGCTGTCCTGCCTGGGATCACACAGAGGCTGGGAGCACCCTCTGCCAGCTCAACAGTGTCAGAGCTGATGCACATGAAGTGAATTGAGTCCTACACTCCCCCAGCCCAGCCTTTCTGGACACCAGTGGGCAAGGCTGATTCTCAGCCTCCCTGCAGTCAGCAACTGCACAGAGAATTTCCCATGGTCGGTCTCACAGTGGGTAGATGGGTCACTTCCAAGTAGTACACAAGAGACTCCTGCTCAGCTCTGGAGATAGAGAAATCAGGGTCCGGCCCTTCAAATTTGACAACCTGTCCTCAAAGCTAGTACCAAGCATAGACTGATGCCCCAAGAAATTGCCCAACAAAGAGACACAAGCATCACTGCAGTGCTCACCCCACGCCTGTTTTATCCTAGGACAACCCTGCTTCCATCCACAGCTGAGTGCCTGCTCTGGCCCTTTGCCACAGAGACATGATTCTCAAGAGGCCACTAGACAGTTAACATCCTTACCTGCACAGGGCACGATACAGAAGTCAGAGACTTACAGAATAGAATCACAGAATGGTTAGGGTTGGAAAGGACCTTAAGATCCTCCAGTTCCAACCCCCTGTGCCATGGGCAGGGATGCCTCACACTAGACCATATTGCCCAGGGCTCTGTCCAACCTGGCCTTGAACACTGGTAGGGATGGAGCATTTACCACTTCTTTGGGCAACCCATTCCAGTGCCTCATCACCCTCACTGAACTTCCCCTGTTTAAGTTTGAACCTATCACCTCTTGTCCTATTGCTGCAGTTCCTAATAAAGAATCCCTCTCCACATCTTTGTAGGCCCCCTTTCAGATACTGGAAGGCTGCTCTGAGGTTGCTATGACTTTCACTAGTCCTATTCTCAGCAAGATCATGTGTGAGGTATGAAAAGCCCAGAGGAGACCACTTCAGTGTGTAACCTCCCTGTGCCTCTTTATTTGAGGTGAACATTTTAAGGGCTTCTCAGAGGGAACCAGCTGGCATGTCCAGAGTGGCAGGGAATTACAGGAAGATGCCTCACCTTGTAGAACGTAGGAAGGTCAAATTCCTCCAGAACTCTGTCTACCTCTGAGACCAGCTCCAGCAGCTGGAAATGCCCAGCAGTGACCTCCAAGCCAATAAAGGTCCTAGAAGAAGGCAAAGAGAGACAGCAAACATGCTCTCATGCTGCAGGAAACACAGCTGAAAGCATACCTGGCCCTGTGTTCTGACCAGGCAATTTCCCTACCCCCTGACAAAAGATAATATGAGGAATTCCAGGTTTAAGCGTTCAAGGAAACTGACCATATTCTGAAGAAAAAAAGAAACAGGGATGTAGTGGCAGGGAGAAGCGGGACTGGATGATACACAGTACAGGCTTACTAGACTAATTCAGCACCATTTGGGGCACAAAAACTCACTTTACAGGCACAGAATGCACTCTATGGAAATTCCAGCAGGGCATGGGCCTGGGCAGGAGCTGCTGTTGAAAAGCAGAAGTTGCTGGAGGGGTTTTACAGTGGGAGAGGAAGCAGGCAATGGGACATACCAAGCTGGACAGATGAGATATCTCCTCAAGAAGACTGTCTGGATGATGCTTCTAGACTCCAGGAGGGGAGGGTAAGACTAAGGATCCACTTCTTTATGCCCGTGACTATCGTGGGCTGCCATTCCCACTAGGTTCAGCAACTTCTCACAATTTAAACATCTCTGTTTTGACATTTAAACTACTTAATTGCATTCAGTCAGAATCAGGCTTCTGAGCTAACACCCACGAGAATTAGCACTGTCTGAGCCATTTCGCTCCAGCTCTTGAAAGACCTGCACTACAATTTCACCACCAGCGCTGCTGCCAAAAGATGTGGCCCCAGCTCTGCCCATACCAGGCTGCAGGATCACCCAGTGCTGATGTGACCAAAGGCTGGCAGAGAATCAGCGCTGGAGCTAAATGTTTGTACAAGTGGCTGGGGAACAGGGTGAGACCTCTGGGGATGAGGTGATCCTGTATTGCCCTGTCACACAGCTCAGGCCGGTCACTAGGACAGGCAGGGTCATGCCTCCTATTCACCCAGCACCTTGCTCAGGCTCCTCCCCAGGCAGGCAGGGAGGTTGCACTGCTACTCACTCACCTGGTCTTGTTCTGGTTGGTGTAAACCTTCACTTGGTCAGCTACACAAAAGAACCTGAAATAAGGAAGAACCTATTTCAGCTGGTAGAAGGAAAGAAAAAAAAAAGTGGGAAAAAAAAAAAGGGAAGGAAAAGAAAAGGGGGGTGGGGTGGGGTGGAGGAGATGGGAAAAAAAGAGAGAAAATAAGAGAAAAAAGAAAGGGGAGAAGAGAGTGGGATAAAAAGAGAGGAGAGGGAGAAAAGGAGAGGGAAAAAGTGGGGAAAATTGGAAAAAAAAAAGACAAGGAAAAAAGAGGGAAAAAGTGAGAAAGTAAAACAAAAAAGTTAAAAAGTGTGAAATAAAAGGGGGGGGGGAAGACATAAGGAAAAAAGGGGGGAGGGAAAAAGTGGGGAGAAGAAATGAGAGAAAAAAGGGTGAAAAGAAAAAAGGAAAAAGAGAAAAAAAAAGAGGGGAAAAAGAAAAGGGGGGGGGAGAGGAAAAAACAAAAGTGGGAAAATAAGAAAAATGAAAGGGTGGGGGGGAAGAGAGGGAAGAGAAGACAGAGAAAAAATGCTGTGGAGGGGACACGATTTCTACCGAGCATTGGAAAGATAAAGGTGAATGTGTGCCCCACTGGCACCGAACAGGTGAGGCCAGAACCTTCCTGGGGTCGGACTCACTCCCTCGGTTTGCAGCTTTCCGGAGTCACCGGAGTGAGCAGTGGGGCAGCGCACGGCACAGCACCGCCGCCGCCTGGAGAGGGCAGGCGTGGTTCTGCTGCCCGATCCCGCTGAGAGCTCCGCAGGGATCAGCACCAGAGAAGCCTACGGGTGCGCTGCACCCAGAGGCCTGGGCGGGAGGGAGCGGCCCCGCAGGGCTCGTACCTGTGGAAGGCAGCCAGGCGCGCCCTGAGGCCGCTCACGAAGGGCTGTATCCAGTGGTAGCGCAGCACCACGCACTGCGAGAGGCTGAGGTGGAACTCCTCCATCGCCGACAGCGACGGGACGTGGCTGCGGGCGCGGTACATCAGCAGCTCCAGCAGCTCCAGGAACTCCTCCCGCACCCTGTCTGCGGGCAGCGCTCTCACACACGGGCTGTCCCCGTGCCCACCACCACCCCTCCCCGGGGCTCCCGTCCTCGACAGACACCGGCTGCCCCGGGGGCTCGCGGGGCCGCCATCACCTACAGGGCAGGTAGACATGGGTGGCCCAGTTGCCCCGCTCGTGCGGGAAGCTGCGGACGCGGCCGCCGTGACGGGAACTGTCATCGGTAACGGCCTCCTCCGGCTCCAGATCGCCAGGCAGGTCAGCGGGCAGCGGCAGGCGGTGCCGCACAGCGCTGTAGGACGAGAGGGATGAAGGCCGCGCGTCCTCACCCGGCCCCGCTGACTCCCACAGCCCTGGGCCCTTTCCGTTGCACTCACCCGGCCCTAGAAGGCCCCTGTTCGTCGCCCCCGCTGTGCCTCCCTTCCTCTTCCTCCTCCGAGCTGCTGTACTCTACCAGCGCCGCCCTCATGGCTCTGCCGGGCCTTTCCGGGCCGCTGCTGCCGGTGACCCCCTCTCCCGGTACCGGTGCGGGGGCGCTGTTTTCGCAGCGGCCCAGCAGGGGGCAGCCTCCGCGGCTCGCCCCGCCTCCTCCGCCGCCGCCGCCGCCGCCGCCGAGGCCGGTCCGGCCCGCTGGGATCGCGCCCTGCCTCCCTTCGCGGCCGCCGCCCGCCCGCCTCCAGCACCGGCGCCCCCTTCCCTCCTTCCGTCCGTCCCTCCCTCCCGGCTCTCGTCGACACGCCGGCGTGGGTCTTGGGCGGAGCGTGCAGGCCGCGGCCCCGCCGGTGGCGAGCGGGCTGCCAGGAGCCTCCCTCCCGTCGGAGGTTGGGGGCTTGGCCGCCGTCGCCGCCGCCCTTTGTGTGGGCCTCGCCGGGGCGGGCAAGAACCCCCTACCCCGGCCCAGCGTGGGGCTTCTAGCAGTGCAGCGGCGGGGCAGGCCGCAGGGCACCGTAAGCGCGCCGGTGCGCACGCCGGCGGGGCAGCGGGAGCCGTCCCATGGGGAGAGGCGAGCTGCGGGACGGGCCTGGCCGCGGGCTGCAGCGGCCGCTGGCCTCCGAGCTCCACAACCGCCCCCGCGGCCCCCGGGCCCGCCGCGCCGCTCCCTGAGGCGGCCTCGGCCTTGTCCCGCTGGTGGGAGGCGGGAGCGGGCAGCACCATGCCGGAGCAGGCCGTGCCGCGAGCTGCTGCTCCAGTTTGAAAGTACCTCTGCGCTCCCGTCTGCTCTCCTGGAATGGTTGTCGCTTCCCACCACCCACGGAGGGATGAGTTAGGCTCGGAGCTGGAGCCGGCTCGGGTACCCGTGCAGAACCCTCGGTAAGCCAAGGTTGGTATTCCTCGTTCTCCCCCTCCTCCATGCGTCTGGGATGCTCCTGCCGTGGTTAACGCTGCCCGAGGGGGAGGGCGGCAGCCGGGCTGAAGCTCTGTATCCATCCCATCGAGCTCCGTGCTGGGGATTGCTGCTGCCAGCCCATGTCTGCAGGCAAGGTGAGCTATGTAGGAGAAAGAGCACATCTTGGCGTTATGGCAGGGTGAGGGGACCTTTGAGGGTTTTACTATCCAAAATTGTGCTGGCAGTCAAATACTATTTTGCAAGTCCCTGTAGGCAGAAGCTCCCCAAGTTGTAGGTAACCATCCAGTCTCGGTTGAGCGCTGGAGAGTGGGGTTGTGGGTTTCTTTGGTCCTCGTTATCGCTTGGTTTTAAACACAACAAACACCTTCCTAGAAGACCCAGGTTTTACTTAACCCTGGGTAGGGGCATGTGGGTTGGCTCCGTCCTGTCTGTGTTCTGATGGGAGTTAGGAACTCATGGCTCAGGCTGCTTCTTGCCAAAGCCTGGCCCCTTTCTCTGTCTTGAGATGTGTTGCCTGTGCTGCTCACGGGTGGGTTTTACTCTTAAGTTTATACCAGGTTTTTCTGAACATCTCTAGAAAGACGGGACCTTTTTAGTGAGCTGTGATATTCTGCAGTAAGCCGAGGCAGCAGCTCTGGTGTGGGATGTTCAGCTCCAGTGTACTTCTGTTCCATGTTTTGGTAGGAGGTTCAGCTGAGTTACTGCTTTAACAGTTCCTTTATCTTCACAGCAGGTGCTGTGCATGATACCTGTGGGTTCCGTGTTTTGTGGATAGGATAATTCCTGGTTCCGGCTCTTCCTAGTCCACAAGGACTACCCAGAAAGAGCAGAGGAAATCTCTTACATACATCCCTTGGGTAATGTGCCTGATACCCAAGGAGCAGGAGGAGCAGAACTGCCTCACAGGGGTGTTTCAGTTTGGGTGGGGTCCGCTTGGGATCTGCCTCGATGTCTGTAAAATCTGATATGGTAGCTTCTTGATTGTACAGCATTTGGTGTACCTCGGCCTGGACAGAGACTGGTGTCTCAGCCCATGCCCCCAGTGGGGCCAGGAGATCCAGTGGCTGACAGTAGCTGGGGTAGTAGCTTTGCTGACTTGGACCTGGGCAGCTGTGCTGCCTCTCTTGAGAGCACATGTCTCAAACACATGGCTGGCTGCATGTAGGCAGAGCCTGACCCTCCCCAGGTCCAGTCATCCTTAGCCCAGAGGTATGGGGGGGCTCTGGTTCTTGTCAGCTCCTCCAAATTGGCCTTCTGGCAGCTTTGCAGGGACACAGGAGAGTTTTCAAAGCGAACTGTGGGAGGAGGTTGACTGAAGAGTTGCCCATCTTTCTTCTAAGACCTTACACCAGCTGTCCTCTTCCTTGCAGAGAGAGCTGTTCCCTGGGCTGCTTCCCTCACCCTTCCCAAATGTGAGCTCATCACAGCCAGCACGGAGAAGGACCTCCTCTTGTCTTGCTTCTGCCTCCTGTTCTTTTGGCAGAAAAAGCCAAACCGGATCAGTCCACAAAGAACTTGAGCTGATCTGAGGAGGAGGCTCTGGAGTCTCAATCACTTGTTTGCTTCCCAGGATCCTGGCTGTCGGCTGGATTTTCTGCCCTTGACTTCAGCAGATCAGCTACGGGGAATCAGGATCTTGGGTACTTTCAATTCTTGTTTTCACTTGAACCTTCTCCACCAAGAAGCTGAAGCTATCCCTGCTGAAATCCCGCGTTTTTCCCCAAGCATGTCAGAAAGCTGGCAGCAGCAACAGCAGCAACCACCACAACCACCGCAGCAGCACCACGCTGGGGCAGCCGCTCTCACAGAGCACTCCATCCCGCCCAGCACTGACAGCTCCTTGGGCTGCGCTGTCTACGGCATACTGCTCCAGCCAGACCCCGGTCTGCAGCACCCCCAGCACGCCTCTCTCCAGGTTGGAGACCTGTCCCACAAATGTGGGGTGTGTGGCCATGACCTCACTCACCTCTCCAATCCCCATGAGCACCAGTGCTTGCCAGGCCATGATCGCTCTTTCCAGTGTACCCAGTGCCTGAAGGTCTTCCACCAGGCCACTGACCTTCTTGAGCACCAGTGCATCCAGGTGGAGCAGAAGCCCTTTGTGTGTGGTGTCTGCAAGATGGGCTTCTCCCTCCTGACTTCACTGGCGCAGCACCACAATGTCCACAACAGCAATGCCATGAAGTGCTCTATCTGTGAGAAAACCTACAAGCCCCCTGAGGCAGAGCATCTGCAACCTCTTGACACCTCGGAGAAGCCCTACAGCTGCTCCATCTGTCAGAAAACCTTCAAGCACCTCTCGGAGCTGTCCCGGCATGAGCGCATCCACACGGGGGAGAAGCCCTACAAGTGCACGCTGTGCGACAAGAGCTTCAGCCAGTCGTCCCACCTGGTGCACCACAAGCGGACGCACAGCTCAGAGCGGCCCTACAAGTGCACGGTGTGCGAGAAGACCTTCAAGCACCGCTCCCACCTGGTGCGCCACATGTACGCGCACTCCGGGGAGCACCTCTTCAAGTGCAACGTCTGCGAGCTGCACTTCAAGGAGTCGTCAGAGCTGCTGCAGCACCCCTGCACACCCAGCGGGGAGCGACCCTTCCGCTGCGGTGAGTGCCAGAAGGCTTTCAAGCGCCCGTCTGACCTGCGGCAGCATGAGCGCACGCACAGCGAGGAGCGGCCCTTCAAGTGTGACCTGTGCCAGATGAGCTTCAAGCAGCAGTACGCGCTCATGCGGCACCGCCGCACGCACAAGGCTGAGGAGCCCTTCAAGTGCAACCTGTGTGAGAAGGGCTTTGTGCAGCCCTCTCACTTGGTGTACCACCAACATGTGCACGGCATAGAAAACCTCTTCAAGTGCAACGTGTGCCAGAAGGGCTTCAACCAGTCCTCGGAGCTGCTGCGGCACAAGTGTGTGCAGAACGCAGAGCGTCCATTCAAGTGTGGCATATGCAACAAGTCCTACAAGCGGGCCTCGGCCCTGCAGAAGCACCAGCTGGCCCACTGCTCCGAGAAGCCCCTCAAGTGCACGCTCTGTGAGAGACGTTTCTTCTCCTCCTCCGAGTTCGTGCAGCACCGCTGCGACCCGGCCCGCGAGAAACCCCTCAAGTGCCCTGACTGTGACAAGCGGTTCAAGTACGCCTCGGACCTGCAGCGCCACCGGCGCGTGCACACCGGTGAGAAGCCCTACAAGTGCCCCTCCTGCGAGAAGGCCTTCAAGCAGCGCGAGCACCTCAACAAGCACCACAGTGTGCATGCCCGGGAGCAGCAGTACAAGTGCATGTGGTGCGGGGAGCGGTTCCTGGACTTGGGCCTGCTGCAGGAGCACAGCGTCCAGCACACGACCGAGGGCGCCTACCAGGTGGCCGCCTGCTTGTCGTGAGCCTCCTGCCCCTTGGTGGCTTGCAGCTTGCATGTGATGCTCTGGAGCCTCAGCCTCCCCCTTCCCTCTTCTTGGTTGTGAACAGAGTTTGGAGGTAGAGGGGTAGGGAGGTCATGCAGGTAAACTTTCCTCTGGCCTCTGTGGTTGCTACACCACACGTTTTACAGGGGCGATGGACGATGTGAAAAGCTCGAAGGGGTGGAGAGGAAAGGAGGGAGGTGCGGAGATGGAGCAATGCCTGTAGTTGCCTAGTTCATGCTGTACCTGCAGTTCCAGTGCTGGGAGCTCAGCTGTGGGCACCAGCCTTTCGCATGCGGCCTTTTTTCAGTGCTCTGCCTGACGGTGTTGGTGCAGAGGGCTGGGGGACTCCTCCCGAGAGGGCTTAGGAAAAGGGCAGAGAGAGCTCAGTGAGGCAGTAGCAGGTTTCTGCTTCTGGGATCTTCCACATTTCTTGGTCCAGGCTCAGTTGCAAGGACTGCTTCAGTTTGTTAGTGTTGACTGCCTTGACCTCCCCTGCTCTCCCTCTTTCTAGAGTGTAGAAAGGGAAAAGCCATGGGGCCGCACAGCTCCAAAAAGCACTTTGGCATTGCTGCTTTTGCAGTCGTTGGTTGTCAAACCCTGCAAGGGTCCTGGGCGAGCCTGCCCATCCCTGCCAGCAGCATGGGGAGGAGTAGCAAGCGCTGTGCTGCTACCAGCAAATGTGGCAAGGAGTGTCTCCCTGCCCTGCTCATGACTGAGAGCCTGCTTCCTGAGGGACCCAGCTCTCCTGCCAAAACTCCCTCCCAGCCTCTGGGCCACTTTGCACTGCTTGGGCTGTTAGCATCCCCCCAGGGGCATCAGGCAAAGAGCCCTTCTGGCAGTTTGAACAGTAAAGGTTGAGAGAACACTACTAATAACCTACAGTTTGAGAAGTGTTACCCTTGCCAACAGGACCCCATGGTGCCAGGAGCTTGGTGGCTGATTTGCTGGAGGGAACCAAAGCAAGCCAGGGGCATCCATCCTGGCCTGCAGGCTGGTCTCTAGAGGGAGGGGAAGGTCAGCAGTGGGTAAAGGAGTGCATTTTTCCCCTCCTGTGGGAGTCCTGTTTTACCCCTTTACTCTGTCTTTACCTCTTCTGTATTTTTCAGGTTTTGCACAGTCCTTGTAAACATTACTTACAAATAAATTTCCCCTAGCAAAGTTGATGCAGCCTCAGGTGTTTTCCTCTGCAGGAATTTGCTGGCTTCTCATGGCTGAGAGACCTGTTACGTGCCAGTTAGATGCTTTGGAGATTGAAGGTGTGCCCACTAGGTTGCCCGTCAGCCTTTCCCTCTCTGTCTTTGGAGACATTTAGATGTTAAACATCCATCTGCAGGGATACTCACCCGCTTGCTGGATGTGGTTGTGGATAACCTGCTGTAGCTGATCTTGTGCAAGCAGATTGGACAAGGTGGGTCCCCAAGGTCCCTGTCAGCCTCAGCTCTTCTGTGCTGTTTGTTGGCCATCGTGTGAGGCAGGAATATTGTGATGAGCAGTAATTAGTAAGCAGCAGCCAGTAACTTGCCCTTGGGCTGCACAGGTGATGGGAACGAGGTTAATAAATGTTGTCCACAGCAAATACAGGAAGATGAACCTTGTAGAGGCCTGGGCAGCACCTGCTTTGCTGGCTGGGGACACTCATCTAAAAAGTGGAGAAGGACTTTTGTTTTGGGGATCATGAGGAGGGATGGGGACAATTCAGTGATAGGGCTGACGCTGGGGCTCAGTCTTCATGTGCAGCTTTAAGTGGGTTAAAGCAGACCTTGCTCTGTGCTGCCCAAGGAAGAGGGACCGATGATTATCTTCATGCTGCCTCAAAGATGTAGAACTTCCAAACGAGTTTTCTGTCCGTGTTTCTATTTCCTTTTTTCTTGTTTTGCCCTTTTTTTTTTTTTAAGCAGTTTGTTAATACTCATTAAAAATACTGTATAGTTTAACTTGATGTCATACTGGATCTTTTAAACAGCAACAAAAAAGTGATACCTTGTTTTTTTAAAGATCTCTTTGCTTCTAAATAGCTGGTTTTTTGCTGTTTAATATGTAGCAAGTTCAGTGTATGCTTTACTGTAGGAGAAAAAATTAGTCCAAGGAAGGCTAATCCTGTCTTTACAGAAGGGCTTGATGGTGACCAAGGCTGTTCACATGGGGCCAGAGCCAGCTGAGGAGCCTGGCATCCACCTGAGCCCTTGCTCTGCTCCTGCCCAAGCTCCACATGGCTGCTACAGTTCCCACAGAGCCAGGGGTTCTGCAGTAGCCAGGATCAGTCCCCAGAGCTGGGGCTTGCAGAGAAGCTCATCTTCAGTAGGAGCAGGGTGTGAAATGGAGGCTGCTGAAGCCCCCAGGGGCTTTTGGGGCTTTATTTTTTTCTGGGGCGGCAGCTGGCTAGAGGGGAGGGGGTTGGAGGAGTTGTTGGCATGGCCCCTGTGTGGCTGTTCCCTGCTCTCTTCCTTCCCCAGGGCCCCAGTGGCTGCTGGAGTGGCTGGACAGCCTGAGGTGCTTGGGGTGGAGGAGGGTGGAAGTGTGCCCCAGGCACAGCTCTGCGCCATGGCCATGCTCTGGCCACAGAGCTGATGGATCCCATCCCCTTTATAGCCCTGGGCACAGGGACTGTTGTGGTCTGTTTGTTTTCCTCAAGCTGCACAGCTGGGAAAGCCGTTGGTGCCCAGCTAGGAGCTCCAGCTCTGCTTGGGATGGGGGGCCCCATACCTGGGAGAGAAGAGGTGGGGTGAGGACCTTGGTGGGGACCTTGGTGGGGACAAGTGCAGGTCATCAGTTGGTGGCTGTGAGCTGGTGCGTTCAGGTTCATAAACATCTTGGTGCAGCATTAAAGCATCATTAAGTAGGACTGGCTGTGGTGACTCTCTTGTTTGCTGCCCAGATCCAAGTAGAAGCCCATGTTGGCTTCTGCTGCGAGACATTGGTAGTGGCTGGTGGAGGACCCATGTGGAGCGGGCTGCCAAGTGGCCACCAAGAGCCTCAGGGGTGTTTTTACAGGGAAATTGTCTAGTCGGAAGCAGCAGGTCTATCTCTGCTGCTGTGGCTTTGGGTCCTGTTTTGACCCAAGAGATGATGGAAATGGCTAGAGGCACGTGGGTGTCAGGAGTGTGGTGCTGGGTGGGGAAGCAGGGGCTGGCCAGGCACCCACCACCAAGGGCTCTGCTAACTGCTGGTGTTCCCTTTTCAAACCAGAGAGCAGCTGTGGCCAAAGCCTGTTGTGAATAAAACATGTTTCTACTCTGCACGTGTTGCACTTTCCTTATGACATTTCTTTCAAGAGACTTTCAGGCTTCTTCATGCTGGCTCCGCTTGGCCTCTGGCATCACTCACTGCCACACTGCACCCAAGAGGGTCACCGTGCTGGAGCTGGTGTTGCATGTGTCTTCAAGACCTGGTGACCAGACCTGACGATAGTCTGTAGGGCAGCTCAAGCACAGGATGCTGCTGGGGAGGTGCTGGGCAGGGTTCAGCTGGCCAGAGGCTGTGTGGATATTGTCAGGAGATAAACCCAGCTGTCTAGGGCTGTTGTTACTCTTGTTTTCCTGGGTCCATGAAGAAGGTAGACTGTTACCTGGGCTTTTTGCTGATCTTCACTTCCTCTTAGCCTGCCTACAGATTGCCTTTAGCTATGTCTCAGCCCCTTCCCCTCCACAGCTATTTTGTTTATACTTTTGTAATGCAAGATCTTCTTGGCTTCTTCGCCCTTTGTTCAACTCTTTATTTGGAAGCAGCAGTTTGGTTTTCACCTTTTTTTTTTTTTTTTTTTTTTTTCATTTTGATGATGAGGTCTCTTCCCCTTTTCGCACCCAAATTCCCTTTGTCCTGCCCCAAATTCCTCTCCCAGACTGAGATCCAGGTGATGCCAAACCATGATGATAAGGTCAGGTGCTGGGACCCTAGTCTTGCTGAAATGCAGTAGGTGCTTGTGGTCCTTTCCCCCATGAGGCTGTCCATCCCACTGGGCACAGGCTATCCCTTTGGCTTAGCAGGTTGGCTTGGCCATATTGTGTCCATGGTACGGCTCTTCTCTGGTGAGTGAGCCTGAGCCAGAGCAGGCCTGTAGGAAACAAGTGCTGAGGTGAGAGCAGCCATTTCCATGGTGGGTCCCTTTGTCACTTCTCCAGGGCTGGGCATTAAGTCAGTGAAGGGCTGTCAGACATTTCTGGGGAGAAGTCGTGGCCCTGGTCGTGGGGGGAGTGTTGGATCACTCAGCTCCCTTGGGAATGCCTGCTGAGCAGCTATGGGCATCAGGCAGGTGGATGAGCTGAGTTGGCCGTGGTGTGGGCACCTCTAGGACCACAGGTGTCCTAGGTGTCCCTGACAGCTCTCTGGGACCACATGCCATCCCTGCCATCTGGGTGGGAAGACATACACTCTGCTCTTGGGGCCCATAAGTGGAGGGCAAGGGGGAAAGCATCCTCTCACAGTAGTTTGAGACCACATCTGGGTGCTCCAGCCTGGCTGTGCACTGTTAGGAGGGAGGAGAGCACTGTCTACACTTCCCTTGGGTATTTACCATCAAATCAAGGCTGCAGACAGAGACTGGCTATTAATATTAAGCAAAACACCCACTTGTTCAGAGTTTGACTGTTCCTCCCTTGGGTGGTGAGTTCACCTGTGGAAGGTTCTTGCACACATGATGCTGAGATGCAGTAATGGCTGCTGCAAGGGCTGGGGCCAGCAGCTGCCTCTGCTGCTTTCTGGGCATGAAGGAGCTGCTGTCACAGCATGTCCTGGGTGCTCCGTGGGAGAGCAGCACAGCAGGAAGGAGCTGGACCACAGGCTTATCTCCATATCCTCCGGGCTGTGGATCTGAGGGATTCCATGACTGTGAGGTTTTCGGTTATCCTGACCTGTGCTCGTGCCTCTGGCATAGTTCCCTGGGGCCATGGGGAGTTGCGGCCAAGGATGCTGAGGTTTGTGTGGCTTGCAGTGCCTTTAACACTGCTCTCCATGTGTTTCTAAGATGATACTCCATGTATGTGTGTATATATATTGTATTAACACATCCTTCTCTTCTGTGTGAGTGTCAAATGGGTTTGCTTTACTAATAAATTTATAGTTATTTATACATTCTTGTGGGTGTGTAAGATTTCTGGAGCGGAGCCTCCTCTGTCTTCATGTTCTGTCTGGCTCTGCTTTATATATTTATTTTTTTTCCCACGTTTCCTTTCTCTGTTTCTCTCTCTCTTTCTCTGTTTCTTTCTCTCTTTCTCTATTTCTCTTTCTCTCTTTCCTTCCCCTGAACTTTTCTGATGGAGAAATGATTGTTCATCCCCTTGGTAACCAAAACTTGAGACACTGGGTATAGGCAGACATCCGGGGCTGAAGGTAAAAGCAAGCAGAGTCTGCAGTATGGTTTTCATAGAATCCCAGACTGGGTTGGGTGGGAAGGAAGGGACCTTAAAGCTCATCTAGTTCCAAACCCCTGCCATGGGCAGGGACACATTCCGCTAGACCAGGTTTTGCCCCGTGGACAGTTCTCTGCTGGGGCTTCAGGGCAGAAGCGGGCATGATTCTGTCCACCAGGAGCACCTGTCCAGAAGGCAGAAGCTGTTGCATCCTGTGCTGCAAGAACCCCAGCCCCTCACCTGGCCATTTTAGCCTTCCCAGACAGTTTTCTGGCATCCTGTGATAGCAAGAGACCTGCAGACAGCCTGACTTGCTCCATCCCACACCCAGGTGAGATGTGTGTTTGGATCACCAAAAAAATGCTTCTAGCTGAAGGTTTGGGATGGGAAACCAAAGCAAGAGTGGGGACAGTGCTCTGCCTGAGTCCTGCAGCTGGGAGTTGGCATGGCATCCCTTCATGCTGCCTTGTCCATTCAGAGCTCCTTCAGTTAAGGTGCAGAGGTGCTCTGGAGGAGGAAGAGAAGGAATGTCCCCCTCTTTGGGAGAGGGCAGGACCCCATCCCCTCTCCAGACACTGACCCCGGGTCATCTTTCCCTCTGGCAGCTGTGCTGAGCCCTCAGAGGGCGTTAGTGCCATGGAGCAGGATGGTGCCTGGTGGCAGAGTCATAAAATCCCAGCCTAGTCTGAGTTGGAAGGGACCTCAAAGCTCACCCAGTTCCATCCCCTGCCATGGGCAGGGACCCCTTCCACTGGAGCAGCTTGCTCCAAGCCTGTGTCCAACCTGGCCTTGAGCACTGCCAGGGATGGGGCAGCCACAGCTTCTCTGGGCAACCTGTGCCAGTGCCTCAGCACCCTCACAGTGCCTCACCCTCTTCCTTATATCTAACCTGAACTTCCCCTGTTGAAGTTTCAACACAGCCTTCTCTTCTCCAGCCTGAGCAGCACCAACTTTCTCAGCCGGTCTTAATACGGGAGGTGCTCCAGCCACTGATCATCCTTGTGGCCCCTCTGTGCTTGCTCAAACAACTCCATGTCCTTCTTAAAAGAAAGGATGTTATGTTTCCCAGCTGCCCTCATTTCTTGCTCCCAGCTGGATGATTTCCATGGGAAGATGAAGAGTTGAACAGCAGCTGATAGTCCCAAGCAGTGCCTGTATTTGAACCTTGTGGTTTGAAGTAATTCTCTGTATCCTCAGGGTAGGCAAGCAAATGGCATCGGCACCACCCCCTGCTCTGCACAGGCTTTTAATGTCTCATCTTTGCTTTCCCTGAATCACAGCAAAGCAGGTAAACCTTGCACATGCTAGAGCCCAGGCTCTGGCTGGGGGAGGACCAGGAGCTGCTGGTGGGAGCAGCATCCTCTCAGCACTGGCCCTTTAAGATCTGGTTGCTTTTCCAGAAGACCTTACTTACCTACTTGGTATCTTTTTTCCATGTAGTTACTGCAATCAGTCCCTTCTGCCTTACCCCACCAATGTGAAAGCCCAGAATGAAAATGAAAGGGCAGCAAAAGTGAGTGGAAAATAGTTCGGCAAACATGCCAGGAGAGCTGGCAGTATTGCTCAGGTAAGCAGCAGAACCTTCCCCTTGTTCTCCAGGTATTCCTCTTGGGCATCCACTTGCATCTTCGCACTCAGAGGGGATGCAGATTTGGTTTTAACCCCTTGCTGCAGGATTTCGTGAGCCTGAGCCTGCAGAAGTTGACTTGAAGCTGCCCCTGTGTTCCTTTGCTCTTTTAGGCAGCACTATCATCTCAGGTGGGACCTCCACAGCCCCCTGCAAGGTGGAACCTGGGCCAGGCTGTGCCGTGAGGGCTGCCGGGATTGATCTTGTGCCACTTCCATCACTGGTCCTGCAAGGGGTGCAGCAGGTCCATTTAACACCATGCCTGTCCAGGAGCCTTCGGTGCTGCCCAGGAGCTTGCATGTTGTGCTTTCAGGGCCAGCCCAGCCCGCTCCCTTCACAGGTGGGGTTTTTCACGGTGATCCGGGGTTTTCAAGGCATTCCACAGCAGCCCCAGTGTCCTGCTGTCAGAGCTGAGGCTCTCCTGCCTCCCTCAGTGCTGGTGCGGCATCAGCACCCATCCCACAGTGTGGAGCAGACAGTTTGCCCCCACAGCCTGGAGGGGGGCAACTGGGGCAGCTGAAGCTGCTGACAGATTAAACCCTGCCAGCCCTGGGCTGGGGTCTGAGTCTACCATTCAGGAGAGCGAGGAGGGGGAATCTGTGTGGATCCAAGCTGCCTGGCCCGGCACAGGAGCCCTGTGCTCATCGTCTGGCCACCATGGGGGTTTGCTGCCGATTCCTGCTGGGCATGAGCAGCTCTGCTGGCCAGAGCCGTGGGGAGCAAAGGCTGGGTGATGGCTTTGGGAGCCACGAGGCTTGGAAGAACACAGTAAGCACGTTTGGTTTGTGTTTCTGCTGGTAAAGTCAGTGTCCAGTGCTGACCTATAAGCAGTCATCACTCTGCTTCGGAGTGAGCAGTATTTTAGGAACACAGTGATGCCTTTCAGGCTCCTTCCCCAGGCCTGGCAGGTGGGGAATGAGGTGCAGTGTGCCTGGACCTCTGCTGCGTGCTTCAGTTTCCCTAGCTGTGAATGAGAGCTGCAGAGGGGCCAGGCTGGGGCCAGGCAGGAAGGTGATCTGTTGCTCACTGGGATGGGGACTCCCGCTGTGCTGAGGAAGGAGGAATCAGGTCAGGGGGCTCTGGCCAACCTGGGGCTGGATGTTGAGCAGAAAAGCTGTGCCAGAACCAGGATTCCAGGGCATGACCGCGGCTGGGATTAGGGCAGTGGGAAAGGCTGGCAGTCAGCAGGGCTGGAGGTAAACGGATCAAGCAGCAATTGGCAGGCTCAGCAAGGGGAGGCTTAGCTCAGCCTGGTGCTTCTACCTCCCGCCACCGTGCTGGGGTGAGTGCAGAGCAGCGAGTTCAGCATCCTGGGGCACATCACCCTTGGGTTTCAGCAGCCTCACTGCAGCTCGTCTGTGCCTGCCTGCATGCAGCTGGCCCTGGGCGAGGTGGCAGTGTCCCCACAGCACTGATGGGCTTGCGCTGAACTGGTGAGTGTCTGAGGTAGGTTTTGTGGCTCCAGCAGTGTGGAGGATGCTCAAACCTGCTTGAGTTTTGGCTTTTCTTTGCACTATCCTTCACCAAAGCCAGGCTGGCTGCTGGGAGCTGGGGCATTCGAGACAGCTGCGTCCCAGTAATCCCATTTGCAGGGAGCGCTGAGCTAATCCTCACAGAGCCCTGAGAGGATTGGGGTGTGCCTGGGGGGTCAGCAGTGAGCTGCAGTGGCCAAGGAGCCTGTAGATCCCAGCAGTGGCTTCGTGGGAGGCAGCAGCAAGTGAGTGGGGTAAGTGACAATGATGGAGGTGAGGGACATGGCTGGGGTCTCTGCAGGGTCACACATCACAGTGGGGTCAGTGGTCTGAAATGGAGCTGGAGGATGAGCTGTGGCAGGGACATGGATCCATGAGGAGTGATGCCGTGAGGGTGATGGAGTGGGGTAGATGTGGAGGGGTTTGATCTGCTGCTGGAGGGGAGGGAAAGGCCATGGTGCTCCCTGCTCCAAGTGAGGATGGCAGGTCTACGTGCTGCTTGTGCTGGTGGAGACTAAAGCCCTTCACCATGGAGCTGCATACAGTCAGTGGCATGCGCCTGTGCCTGCAGTGTGGGGTATTGCATGTGGCTGCCTGCTCTTCGGTGTCATCACAGGCAAATGCTGGCTGCTCATTCCTGTTTCTTCCAGCAGTCAGTTTTCTGGGGACCCACAAATGTTCCTGCCCCTCTGTTGTTGGTGTGTGCCAGAGGAACAGCACCAGTCCCCCACTTTCCTCCCCAGGCCACGGACAAAGCTTTTACAGCTGCATAACTTTATGTTGAGAGAAGAGCTGATGATTGGTGTGGGGGTTTTCTCAGCACTTGTTTGGGCTTCTCTGGGACCTGTGAAGGTCACAAAACACAGATGGAAGCGCTGCTGTGCCGTGTGTCACTGCTGGGTTTTCTTTGCAGTTCCTAGGGCATTCACAGCTCCTTGATCCCCTGTACCAGGTGGGAGGTAAAAGGCAATTTGTTAATTGATTTCTGATCATCAGGCCTCTGGGAGGTGTTTTACAGCCACCCTGCTCTGGTGACATGGGGGTCTCTGATAGAGGTGAGCCTGCCCGTGCTGTGCCAGGGGCTGGAGGTGCCACATGAGGCAATGTTTTGGATGCATCCTTACCCAGCTCCTGGCCCTGCACAAGGCTGGGGCAAGCAAAGAGCTGTACATCAGCTCATACATCATACATGAGCCTGGGAACAACAGCTCATTAGGATTTCAAATGCCAGGCTTTGGGAAGCCCCCAGTGAACCACCTCAAGGGACCTGAGGGTTTTCTGCATGCCTGAAGTGCTGAGTGAGGGGTTAATGCAAAAAGCCAAGCTCTGAGCATCATCCAGCCATCATCCTGCTGCGTATGTGGGACTGGCACCATGTGTTAACCCGGGATGAAAACTCCCATGCAGTCTCGTGGCTGTAGATGGAGCTCAGGGACCTGCTTTCTCTTGCTCTTCTTTGGCATCTCCTATGGGCAGCAGTGTGGAGGCAGCCCCAGATGTTACTGAGCCGCTTATTGAGTAGAGTGGCACGATTCTGGGAGGCATTTTGGGCTGAGCATGGCTTTTGGAGGGGCAGCAGCAGCAAACATCCCCTATTTGAGCCAGGCAGAGTCCTGGACCCAACATGCAGCATCACTCTGCTCACTCATGCTGCATCCCAGACCAGAGCTGCACGGAGAAGAGGTGTGGGAGACCCAGAGGGGCCAAGCAAACATAGCCTGGACATCCGAATCCCTGCTGTTCAGCATCTTAGTTTTACCTACGCATCAACACCACTGTATCTGGCTGCCCCTCCTGCTCTTCTCCTGCCCCAGCAGCCGCCGTGTCTCCGGGCCATGGCTGAAAGGGGAAGAGCAGAGTGGATGCACATGTTCAAACTTGCTCCTAAACAAATTCTGCTCAAATTACTGTTGCTTTCCATCCTTCAAATGAAAGAAGGGGAGTGTGGAGGGCTCTGAGCAGAGCATCACTGCTTCTGTGATCAGCTGCTGCTTCATGAGCACTTCTTGTGTGACGCCAGCTGTGGAGGGCTATGGAAAAACAACCCTAAGTGAGCAGTTACATTCAGGAACAGCACAAGATGAACTGAGCCTGTGAGATTAACATTGAGGGTATGTTTTTTTCACGGTGAGGGGTCAAGGTTGAATCACAGACTCACAGACTGGTTTGGGTTAGAAAGGACCTTAAAGAACATACAGTTCTACCCCCTCCATGGACAGGGACACCTTCCACTAGAGCAGATTGTTCCAAGCCCCATCCAACCTGGCCTTGAGCACTGCCAGGGATGGGGCAGCCACAGCTCCTCTGGGCACCCTGTGTCAGGGCCTCAGCACCCTCACAGGGAAGAGCTTCTTCCTTATATCCAACCTAAATCTCCCATTTCAGTTTAAACCCATCACCCCTTGTTCTATCACTGCAGTCACAACTTTCTCAGCCAGGCCCTGATCATTCTTGTGGCATCCTCTGGGCTTGCTCCAACAGTTCCATGTCCTTCTCACATTGAGGACACCAGAACTGCACACAGTACTCCAAATGGGGTCTCACGAGCAGAGTAGAGGGGCAGGATCACCTCCTCTGACCTGCTGGTCACGCTTCTTTTGATGCAGGTCTGGCTGTACTGCAGTGCCACCTTTCCCAAGCAGGACTTGCAGGCTGTGCTGCCCTGGGGACAGTGTGAGCTGCTGGTGCACCCATTTTCCCTCACTGCTGCTGGCCTCTCACTACTGGAAACCCCTCCTTGCTGCCCACAGCCAGCAGGATGCTGAGCTGGATCGAGCGGGTGGTCCCCCAGCCCCCAGGTGCTCATCTGGTGGAGGAGATCCCTCCAACCCCAGCACCAGAGCAGGATCTGGAGCCACCTAAGGTAAGTGGGGATCCAAGTCTGGGGTGTAGCAGGGACTCTGTGGGCATGGTGGAGAGATGCCCGGTGCTTCTGCAGCATCCACAGAAGGGATGAGGGCCAGGATGCATCCCCACTGCAGCAGGAAGAATGGGGAGTCCCTGAGGTTTGCAGCTACCTTTGACCACGGGACACTGTCTCCTTTCCTTTTTTTCTGCTACCTTCTGCCTTTCACGTTGAAGGCACCAACAGGGAAGGCTGGTGGCCCCAGGGATGCTGCTGACTTCGTACGCACTGAAGGTAAGGCCCCATGCAGGGGAACACGCTGGTTTGTGCAGGGGATTCCTTTGCTGGATGGATCCCTCCTGGCTGGCATCCCAGGGGCTGCTGGAATGGTGATGAGAGCTTTTGGTTTGGTTTTTTCCTGCTGCCGTTGAAGAAACGGACAAGAAGGTGGGATTTGCAGTCCCTGAGGACCAAGGCTCTGTATTTGAGAGGTACTGACATTGCATCCTCCAGTGTGCAGCATGGCTTGCTTGGGATTTGGCTTTCAGTTTTGGGGCTGGATGCCTGGGATGAAGGTTCTCAGCCTGACTTGCCCCTTCCCTGGCAGCATGGGGAGCAGTGTGCTCTCCTGGCTCTCCCAGGGACTGGAGAAGGTGATTCCCCAGCCAGTCCCAGCCCCAGGGACGCTGCAGGCACTTGGGAAGAGCTTTGAGACAAGCATTGATGTTCCTGATCAGGTAGGTGACAGCTCCAGGCAACTGTCTGGCATCCTGGGGCTTCTAGCTCTTTTTACCTTTTCTTCTTTCATTTCTCCTTCCCATCACTCTCTAATGCTAACTGGGAGCACTAAATCTGCCCTGAGTGTCCTTCATCCCTTCTGGGATGAGCCCGCCTTGCCTGCCAGGGGATGATGGTCTGTTTGGCTTTTCAGACAGAGGTCCAGATCCTCAAGGACGAGGAAGAGGAAGCTCTGGGTAAGGAGAGTCGGGGGTCTGCAGTTTGCAGCATCCCAGGCACCATTCTGGGACTCCCACATCCCACCTCCCCAGTCAGTGATGCTGGCACTACCGTCCCCTTGCGCCAGCTGATGGTGAAACCACCAGCTCCTGGCACTGCAAGTCCTGGCTCTCCCCTGTGCCCATGGCACTGCTCTCCTTGCAGAGATAATCCCCTTCGACCCGGAGGATGACAAGCTGGACGACTGTGAGCCTGAGTCTGGCTTGAATGCTACCACCGAGGAGTGGTGGGTCCCCTGGCTGGCTGTTGGGGGAACGCAGGGGGTGCATGGGATGAGCTCCCCAACCATGGCTGCTCTCCCCTCTGGCAGGGCAGGAGTGCGGGTGCTCAACTGGCTGGTGCAGGGCTTCGAGAGGATGGTGCCACAGCCAGAGGTGCTGAGGAAGCCGGAGGTGAGCACTGCACAGTGCAGGAGGCTGGGGGGCTGCTGGGCAGATGTGACAGTGCAGTGGGCTCCCTGTCTTCATCCCACATGCCCTGGATGGGACCCTGGAGAATAAAACCCATGGAGAATTGAGCAGAGCAAAAAAGAGGCCTTGGGGTGCATCCTGCTGCTCCTCAGCCTGACTGCATCCAGGGGGACCCTCCGTTTGGGACCTGCTGGTACCAGCAGTCAGGTGTCTGGGCTTAATGGTCCTTGTCAAGGAAATGGGGCCAAAAGTAGAGTGGAGGGTGTGTGGGGCTGTGCGCATGGGTCCCCTTGGGGTAGGGGACATGCCCACCCAGGGTGATGTGGGGCCACATCCAGTGCTTTGCCATGTCCATTGGTCCCTCTGTCCCTCTACAGCCGGAGCTGAAGGAGCAGAAGTGTGAAGCAGCAGAGGGAGGTGAGTTCCCTGGGTGCCCTTTCAGAGGATACACTCTGGACCCTGGCTGCAGGCAGGCACTGGCCCCGGAGCTGCCCCATCCCCGTGCCCCAGCGTGGGGGCACACCGGGTCCCAGCATCACAGTGCTGCCCCTACACCACTTCTGTCCCCAAACCCCGTGTCCTCATTCAGGGCTGGATCCCTGGGGGAGAAGCTCTCAGGATGGTCCCCCAAGCCTGTCCTTCCATGGGGGAGGTGACCCTTCCTCACCTGCTCCCCTTCCCCGATGATTTGCAAGATGACTGCTGCATTGCCTGTCCCCCTTCTCCTTCCCAATAAACCTTAGCAGGCACAAAAGGAACTAAACCCCAGGCAAAGCCAAAGAGCAACGTTTCAGCCACCCAGAGCACCCTGGCAGCAGTGGAGCCAGCAGTGGCTGAGACGCAGCCTGAGCCAGTGGCCACCCTTGTCCCTCGGTCCCTGGCTGGGGACGGCAGCAGGTAACTGCAGCAGCAGCTCTGTGTGGGTACCTGGCCAGCGGGATGGTGCTGTGGGAGCAGAGAGCCTGGCACCCGGGTCTAACTGTGGTTTCTGGTCACCAGGGTGTTTGCCTGGTTGGTCCAGGGGCTGGAGAAGGTGATGCCTCAGCCGGTGACAAGGGAGAAGCAGGAGGCACAGGTATAGAACCATCGAATCATAGCATAGTTAGGGTTGGAAAGGACCTTAAGATCATCCAGTCCCAACCCCCCTGCCATGGGCAGGGACACCTCGCTCTAAACCATATCATCCAAGGCCTCGTCCAACCTGGCCTTGAACACTGCCAGGGATGGAGCATTCACAACCTCCCTGGGCAACCCATTCCAGTGCCTCACCGCCCTTACAGGAAAGAATTTCCTCCTTATATCCAATCTAAACTTCCCCTGTTTCAGTTTTAACCCATTACCCCTTGTCCTATCACTACAGTCCCTAATGATGAGTCCCTCCCCAGCATCCCTGTAGCCCCCCTTCAGATACTGGAAGGCTGCTATGAGGTCTCCACGCAGCCTTCTCTTCTCCAGGCTGACCAGCCTGGGCTGGATAGGTAGAGGGCATGTGAACACCATGTCCCCAGCAGGAAAGGTGTCCCCTGCCATGCACATGCCAGTAGATCAGTGCAGGGACCTGATGTGGTTCGGGCTGTCCCACAGCTCCTTCAAGAAAACGAATCTCCACAACCCGCTTAATTAATGAAAACCAGGATTTGGCTTCTCAGCAGTGAAAGCTCCCATAGTTTGTGCTTTCTTTACTGTTTCCTTGCCTTCCCGTGCAGCACTGGGTGGTGCCCATGTCCTGGCACCTCACTGGGTTGCAGTCCAGCTCTAAGGAGAAGCCGGAGCCTTGCATGCTCTCTTTTCCTTCCTTTGCACCAAGACAAGCTCACTGATGTGCTCCTACCATGTCCCATCATGTGTGGGGATGCTTGTCCCCATGGCCAAGCTAACCAACATGCGCCAAGAAATCATATGGGATATTTAGCATAAAATGTCCACGTTTACTTAAAATGGGGTGTTTAGAGAAAAAACATGGGATTATTTAAATCCAAAATTCTCACGTTTCCCTTTTCCTTCTGGCAGGGAATGGATGCAGCAACTCTGAGTCCCGTGGAAGAAAGTAAGTGATTGCTCTACCTCACCGTTCTGGTTTGCTTGCTGCAGTAATTGGGAAGGTTATTGTCCCCCAGTCTACTGTGGCTGCCATCTCAGGAGCCCTGAGATCCCTCAAGTCCCCCCAGGAATCCATAAGGAGCTGTTGCTGCTTGGGAAGCGGGAGCAGATCCAGGGTTGTGGCTCAGACTTGGCAAAGCTCAGGCTGTGGGAGTCTCTGAGTGCAGCATTCTTCGTGCTTGGGCCCCAGGTTTTGAGATCAGTGCCGTTATCAGTGCCTGTCCTCAAGATGTGCTGGAAGGTGATTGCTAAACTGCTGGGATTTGATCAAAGCATTACAGGGAAATTCAAACCCGCTGCCTTCATGACTCCCTTTGGCATGGTTGTTGTTGTACTGGCGGGTGTTTGCCAAGCCTGTGATGTCTAAGGAGATATCTCATGAAAACAATATCCTGTGATTAGTGGTGTTGGATGCGAGTCTGCACGGTGTAGGAAAACATCATGGGGTTCTCACTGCTGCTTGTGGGGAATGAGCACAGGTCCTGCAGGCGGATGGGGCTGGCTCTCCGCACCCGCTGCCTTATGGGACACTGAGAGCAGCAGGAGACGTGGCTGCCACCATGCACAGGGCAGGGGAGATGCCCCACAGGCCTGTACAAGTGCTGCCAGGGAATCTGCCTTTGTCTGGGCTGTGGGAGCTGCTGGTGGGAGCAGGGACCTGCCACGGCACAGAGAGGCTGTGCATCCCCCCAGGGATGTGTCGGGAGGTGGATCCCACCAGGACAGCAGCCACTTGGTGGGATCTCATGGGGGAAGTCCTGTGGGAAGGCATTTCTCCACGTGTCTGTACAAGCTGGAGACCAGAGCATTACCTAGGGAAGAGGCAAAGTCAATGGGCATATGAGGGCAGTCACACATCTGTTTGCAGCTGGCTGTTTTTCACCTCCCTTTGGTGCTTAGAGGCATCTTGATGTGCCCAAGGAAGGGAGAGATTTGGTCAGCAGTAGATCTGCCCAAACTGCCAGCAAGCTCATTAATGTTTTCCTTCTCCTTTTGTTTCAGGAGGCAAAGGGGCTTAGTGCCTCTGAAACAAATGGAAAACGAAGACCATGGCCAGCCAGCCCTTCCCACAACCCACTGAGATCAACCTGAGGAAAGAGTGCAGCTGGGGAGGAAAAGCAAAGGGCAATCAGCAAATGGTCTCTAGCTCCTTCCCAGCCAGGGTGGCAGGAATGGAGGCTGGTCAGGGATGCTAGCTGTGTGTCCCTGGTCCTGGGACTGTCCCATCTTCCCTCCCTCTCGGCTCTGGGAACCAGAGCTATTGTTTTTGCAGGGTGATGTATATCAGGCTGGAGCTGTAGTTTATAGGAAGGTAGAAATGCACCACTTGGAGGCAGGATGCCTCTTGCTGAAGCTTCCCAGCACTCCTGGTCCTCTCACTACCCCATCAAGCATGTGAATATTCACCCCTGAGACCTCCAGCTGAAGCTCACAGGTTTCCTTCAGTTGGCTGCTGCCTCTGAGGTGTAACATCATAAAGCTCTTTAAGCTCTCCTCAGCCTCTTACTGCTTTCCTCCCATTAACTTAGTGTTTTCTCCCAACGAGTGGAAAGGGCTCTGGTTTGCAGCCACCAGTGCAGGTGCTGAGGTTAATCTTTAGGTGGGTAGGTAGGGTTAAAAACCTTTTCCTGAGCTCTCCTTGTAGGAGAACTTACCCCAGACTGTCCTTACCCTCAACTGCAGGCGCTCCGGAAGCTCACAGCTCCCCAGATGCAGCATTAACCACAGCAGCAGGAATGTTCTGGCATGGGAAGGGGTCCCCAGGGCTGCCAGCAGCCCAGAGATGTGCAGGGCCTCTGGGCTGGGTGGGATGAGGGTCCTACACCCCAGGATTTAGTAAAGACCTTAGAATTACAGAATGGTCTTTGGGTTGGAGGATCCAGTTCCAACCCCTGCCACAGGCAGGGACCCCTTCCACCAGACCAGGTTGCTCCAAGCCTCATCCAACCTGGCCTTGAGCACTGCCAGGGATGGGGCAGCCACAGCTTCTCTGGGCACCCTGTGCCAGGGCCTCAGCACCCTCACAGGGAAGAGCTTCTGCCTAAGAGCTCATCTCAGTGTCCCCTCTGTCAGGTTAAAGCCATTCCCCCTTGTCCTGTCCCTTCGAAGTTTAGTAATAAGTCTTTCTCCATCTTTTGTACAATCCCCTGTTCATACTGAAAGGCCACAATAAGGTCTCCCACCACCTCTTTGCATCTCTAAGCAGCTGTAACAATGAGCCATGAGCCAACAATCAACCCGAGATCCATCTTATGTGTTTATAATGAACCCTCCTGATATGAAGCTACACTTTTAGTATTTGCTCCATTTTCATATGTTTCCAAAGTTATGGCATGTTTTAAAAGTCATCTCCCTGATTGCTGTGCCGTGTTTTAATTAATGGGGATCTACAGGGAACAGGCTGAAGGCAGCATAGGCACTGTAGGGTGGGTAAATGCAGTGCAGCGCCAGCCGTAGGTGTGTTTCCTGCCTTTCTGTAGTTGAATTTGTGTGTTTGCTATGAGCTTCACTGTGGATATGTAAGGTTTGTTCTCAAAATAAACCCGTTTTACAGTAAGCGATGTGCTTCCTCCTCTTGTGTCTTCGCTGTGTGCCTGATGTGGTAGCAGGGGTACCCCTGGGACATGGAGAGGGCTCATCATGTGTCAGGCCTGGGCTCTTCCCTTTGCAGCCTCCCCAGTAACATGCCAGGGACTGCGGCTGCACAGGTCTGTGTGAACTGAGAGGTCCTGGCATGTGGCAGCATCTCACTGTTGAGCAAGGAGAACATGAGATCTGCCCTGGCTCTACCACTGGGCTCTTGACAATGTACTGCTCACTTCATCACCTGCCTTCCCCCATTCTTGTTTCAGTACACATTGTCCCTGAGGAGCCCAAGGAGACAGACCTCATCCTGGAAGAGATGGATGGTGGCTGGAGTAATGAAGCCACGTGTGAGGTGATGGCCTGGGATGTTGAGACTGAGATGGTGGCAGATACTCATCCCCTTCCCCCCATACAGGAGGAACCTCAGGAAGATGAAAATAGGTAGGAAGACAAAGGGAGAGGGTGTTGATGGGCAGCTGTACATGCTTTCTAACCACCAGCATCATGGCCATGGGAAGGGATGAGCATGTCTCTGGGTACCCCTCCCTGCCAATACTGGTGGTGGAGCTGACAGCAGGCAGCTGAGGTGCCTCTTTCCAAAGAGGGGGGCATCATAAGGACCCAAAACGTGTTTCAGCAAATGGCCTTCCCTTCTGGTGCTGAGATTTGGGTTGGGGCAGGCAGTGGCAGAGCTGGGAATGCGATGCTTCACTTTGTGCTGCAGGGGACAGCTAAAGGATGCTCTTAAGATCATAGAGTCACAGACTCACAGTGCAGCTTGGGTTGGAAGGGACCTTAAATCTCATCCAGCTCCAACCCCTGCCACGGGCAGGGACCCCTTCCACTGGAGCAGCTTGCTCCAAGCCCCTGTGTCCAACCTGGCCTTGAGCACTGCCAGGGATGGGGCAGCCACAGCTTCTCTGGGCACCCTGTGCCAGGGCCTCAGCACCCTCACAGGGAAGAGCTTCTGCCTAAGAGCTCAGCTCAGTGTCCCCTCTGTCAGGTTAAAGCCATTCCCCCTTGTCCTGTCCCTACAGGCCCTTGTCCAAAGCCCCTCTCCAGGTTTCCTGCAGCCCCTTTAGGCTCTGGAGCTGCTCTAAGGTCTCCCCTTCAGGAGCCTTCTCTTCTCCAGCCTGAACAAGCCCAGCTCTTTCAGCCTGTCTCCAGGCAGAGCCGATCCAGCCCCTGGACATCCTTGTGGCCTCCTCTGGACTTGTTCCAACAGCTCCATATGCCTTTTGTGCTGGGGGCCCAAGAGCTGAAATTTTGGACCTTGTTCCCATCAATTGTGCATCCAACTGTCATGACATTTGGAAACAGAACTCTATATAATTCATCCTACTTCTTCCAAACCAAAACCCTGTCAAGGTCCTTCCAAGGGTTGGGCAATGTTTTCAAATCTGGGACCAAGCTGCATTGCAGCAGGGGAATGAGAGGTGTCTATCCATGCTTCCAAAGGCCTTGGGAGCCCCCCAAGTGCTCCCAGAGCTTAGAGCACTTGTGGGGGAAGATGTGCAGTAGTCTCCACCTCCAGCATGGGCAATGGTCAACTGCACTTAAGCACAAGCCAGAACTTCTGCTCCGGTTGACCCTTCTGAGCAACTGGTCCAGGGACACCATCTCAGCCAGGCTGTCCCTTCTCCCCTGAAGGACCACGAGGGCCAGGATGACCAGTATCACCTACTGGTCCAGGTGGGTCAGGCAGGACAGGATTAACAGGAGGCTCCTCAATATCTTTTGGTCCTGAAAAACATGAATTCCTGGAAGACCAAGAAACACTGGACAGGTTATAAAGGTGTTTTTCAGACTTCTTTCCCTTTAGTATAGGAGCTTGTGAAGCTGTGGAGTACAGCATGTCCTGGAGGGTGGATTTTGCTGTTGATACAGTGAGGTTTTGGTCAAAATCAGCAACAAGTGACCCCTAAGCATATCCTGTCCCCATGCTGCAGGGGGAATTTGATGGCTCAAGGACTCTGGTTTTCCATTCCCAAACTTCTTCCATTCTTTCTCCCCCCAGCACTGGGCTGCAGACACTAACGGGCTGTGAGCACTGTAAGCCCAGAGTACCCAGCTGTGCCCACCCCGCAGATGCTGGCTGGTGGGTGCAGGGAGAGCATGTCTGTGCTGCAGTGCTCCTCCTGCGAGGTTCAGACACACTTTTGGGATTTCACCTGATGAGTTTCTCCTTCTCAGGGTGTGGTTGTGCTCCCTGAGTGCTGGTGAGGAGGAAGAGGAAATGGAGCAGGATGGGGAGGAAGAGGAGGAGGAGGAGGAGAAAAAGGAGGAGGAGTTGAAGGACAGTGCAGGGTGAGTGGCTCCTGTTGCCTTGATGGCTTTGTTGGGATGAATGTGACTGCAGTTGTTCAGCTGCATTCACAAGCTGGAGAGGCTGAAACCCCGATGACGACTGAAGCGACCCAGCCTCGGGGGGGAACTGGGGATGCTGTCGGGAGGACGGGTGCGTTCAGGAGATGTGTTTTCAGAAGGGGTGAATTAGGGAGGGATGCACTGGGGAGGAGTGATGCGTTTGGGAGGAGGGATGCGTTTGGGAAGGGTGCGTTAGGGAGGGATGTGTTTGAGAGGAGGGATGCATTCAGGAGCTGTGTGTTCAGAAGGAATGCGTTTAGGAGGGATGCATACAGCAGGGACGTGTTAAGGAGGGATGCATCCAGGAGAGATGTGTTCAGAAGGGGTGCATCCAGGAGGGATGTGTTTAGGAGGGGCACCCAGGAGGGATGCGTTCAGAATGGATGCATCAGGAGGGTTGTTTCCAGCATTCAGGAGGGATGCTTTCACCAACAGGCTTGCCCCGGGCTTGCTGCTAATACAGCACCTGGTGCCAGGCGAGTGTCTCCTGGTGACACAGGCTCTGTCTACATCACCTGTAGCAACCATAGCCCCAGACATCCCCTCCCGTGGGTCTGAGCAGGAACCTGGTTTGTGCCTTCCTTGGGAGCACCCAGCTCCTGGAGATGGTCCATGTGATTTAAAACCACATCCATTAGTCCAGGGCAGTCGGGATGATTATGGAGTTTATGGAGATGAATTTAAAGATAGGATTATGTGCTGTGTCTGCAAGTGCTTCCTAATACAAGCAGGTATAAGTTTACAGTATTTTTCCTGTTGTAGAAAACAGCCCAGTTATTGCCAGTGGTTGTAGGTAGTGACTTTTGTCTAGATGGTATTTCAAAAAACCTTTCCACTTAGTTTAGTGATTCACTGTGATTTCAGATGAGATAAACATTTAGGGATTTGTTATGTAGTGCTACAGAATCATTCTCGGTTAATTCCTCTGAAATAGCTGAAAACTCTCAACTAGTCAGTGTTAAACCCATATCTTTATGTTTCTTCATAATCTGTTCCTAGAGCTCCACTGGAGATGCTTGAGCTTCAGTTGCTGGGTGAATGAGAGGCTGCTCCATCCCTCACTGTGTTCGTGGGAAAAGAGAGACACTGGCGGGTTTTCTAGGTTAGGATAAAAGGCTTGTGATTGCATTTGAAGGGAACATATTTAAATAAAAATAAGGGGGAGGGGGATTGTTAAAAATGATTTTTAAAAGGCCTTGGAAAATAACAGCTTTTCAAGGCATGGAGATAAAAGAGAAAAGGAGCCGCTGCTTGTTTACATACCTCTTCTGATCTAGGGCCTGCAAAGGATGCAGGAAGATGCTTGTGTTTTTCAATTTTCCTGCATTTAGCTGTCTTAACGATATTTTCATTATCCCCGATCCCTGATTCACGTTTCTGTCCAGGGAAGAGCACATCAGGAGATAAACACAAAGAACAGTGAGATGAGGCTTGGGGTTTTTTTAGTTATTGTTGTATTAAACTGCTGAAATCTACCTTGTGAGCCCCCTTTGCAGAATGGTGGAGCTGTGGTCTGTGTTTGCTGCAGGAGGAAGATGAGGATTATGTATCCTGGTGGTGTCTTGCATAGGCAGTCTTGGGGTTCAGATGGTGCTTGCAAGGCAGTCCCGCCTTGAAATCAGGCTCTCGGCTTTTTATGTGGCAGATCTTCATTATATGAGAAATCATTCTGCACAGCAGGAGGAACATACTGCCTGTACTTTTCTGACTACGCGATCTTTCCTGATGCATCTGCAATGCCCTGCTCTGTACGCACATCTCACCTGGTCTCCCATGTACTATGTTTTCCAAGTTCTAACCTAAGCAGCAATATTTTGAGTACCGTCTTTGTATTAAATGAAGGTTTCTGTGGTATTGCTCACCTGCAAATGATGCCCCCCAAAACTGGGAGCACCACGCATCATCCCCGTGGATGGGATGCCTCACCTGCAACATGCCCAGCCTTGGAAAAGGCAGAAGCAAGGGCATTTGTCTCTGCTTGATGCCTTCCAGACCCCTGCTCCTGTCACCTTGTCTCGCTGCTGAGGAGGATGTGGAGGAAGTCTACTTTGAAGAGGAGGCCTTCAGGATTGAGCAGCTGGAAGAAGCAGAGATAAGTGATCTCGAAGCTGCTTTTGTACAGGTACAGCATCACCCCCTGCCTGGGCTCAGGTCTGCAATAAGCCCTTGCTGCCTGGTGTTTGCCAAGGCCTCACAGCTTGCCTGGAGGAATGCAGTGTCTTGGTGAGGAACAGGGATAGGAATGGGCCCTGGAAATGTTTCCCACCAGGACATCACCACCTCTGAACCTGAGGCAGCAGCAGTACCTGTTCACTAAGGGAGGGGTGCTTTCACCCTGGAATGGTGGTGCTGAACAACAAGCTGAGAGGCCTGAGAATGACAGGGGGAGGGTTAGGGAGATATGGGGCAACAATCAAGATGTAAAGTCTGCTTTCTTACAGATAAGCTCTTGCTATGCTTAAAAAGGATCTTTTCATTTTGAAGGTGGAAGAGGAGACAGCTGAAGCTGCTGAAACCGATGCTGAAGGTATATTATATAGCAGCATAAAGGCAAATTAGGATGACTCGAAGCAGGCAATGCAATGCCCAGTGAGGAGGAAATGCCACCACTCCCTCAGGCAGCTGAGTCTCCTGCAGCATGACCTGTGCTGGGCATCAGGGCTTTCCATGGGCTGAAAGCATCACATGGACACCGCGTGATGGCAATGTTGTTAGCAGCTGGAGCCAGCTCTGGAAGGCTGATGCTTATGTGGTACTTTGTCTTGGTTAAGCAATATCTGATGGGAAGGAAGAGTTTCTCCTTCAGCTGGAAAACTTACAGGGGGATAAAAAGGATTTTCTCTACCACTTTATTCAATTTAGGAAGTAACCAGCGGCATAAAGTGTGTTTTCATAGTAAGGAGGTAAGGGGTTGGTAATGAAAATGGGGTGGTGAACTCCTGTCACGGCCTGAGTGAGCACAGGAAGGTCCTGGCACAAGTCCACTGACATCAGGGAAGTCACACAAGGGATGGCTTGAGCTGAGCCCTGGAACAGCCTGAGATTCCTCTGCTCGTGCAGACCTTGCAGAACCGCCTGCTTTGCAGCAGTGCTAGAAAAGCTGATGGTAGGATGCTCACCATCACTGTCCTGTGCCACCCACATCCGTGAGCAGCAGGCAGCAACAACCTCCCACAGCCCTGTGTCTCTCTCCCCTGACATAACCGTCTTGTCTCAAACCACTTTGTGTTTTATTGCAGCTTCAGATGCCTTGTCCCTTGCTTGAAGCCCCTAGGCACCTAGCAGCATGGCCAGGCGTGCCCGAGACGTCGAGCTAGATCAGCTGGTGCACGACAAGCCGCTGGCTGCGGGGCATTGCTCCCCTCCCGGCCGCGCTGAGCTAGAGCAGCTCCCCAATGTCCCCAGCTACCGAGCCACCGCTGCCTCCCGCACCCCAGCCTTTGTCGCCAGCAAGCCCAAGGCTGCAGCTGTGAACCCCAACTTTTGCCATGAGGAGCAGCCTCCCCTAGGTATTAGAGATGTTGGCTTTGGCGGTGAGCTTGCGTAGCTTGAGGGGGCAAGGAGGTGTTCCTGTAGGAGCTGCTTTTTGGGGGAGAAACATAGTCAAAGCTCACTTACAGAGACGGGATAATAGAATTGATGCTCTTTCTGCTTCTGCCTCATCACTATGTGCCTTTCCAGCTAACCCCTAGACAGCATTTGCAGATACCCATAAATGACATGCTATACATTTGAACTTGCTTGGCCAGAAATTCTCCTGAATGAAATGCTGGCAGAGGGTTAAAGATCTGCTGCATGCAGTTTTCTCCTTAGCGTCCATGCAACCCACTCCTACTAAGAGGACAGCAGGATGGAGGTTTGCTCTTCATGGCTTAACCCAGAAGTACAGATTCTGTTTCTGTAGCTTTGCTTTGCCTTGTTTTAATCAGTGAGCCAAATTCCGCCGCTTTTCCTTACAAGCAATATGATTTTAACTTTGAACCCCAAATAGGTCTTTTCTCTGTGATTTGGTAGAGCCATGCTCTGATCCACTGGTCCCATATTGTGTGGGACAGGAGGGGATGCGTGGGGTCTTTCAGATGGGTGAACCCCCCTACCTCCCAGAAGGAATTCTGAAGAAGCTCACTGCATTTTGTTGTATAGCTGAGAAAAGAGATGATACTTTGCAGTCTGGCTGGCTGTGGGGTCTGGCCAAGATAACCCCCAGCACTTTTTCTCCCTTAGGCTATTGGCATCTCTCTTTTCCCCACTATAAACACCCAACCCTGCAGGTTAGAAGCAGATATTACCTCTGCAAAAGAGAGAGACCATAACTGCTTATTTATATAGTCCATTATTCTGCATGAAAAGCAAATGCTCATATAATTAGGAGCTTGCATGATCCATATGTTTATGTTCAGAAGACCCTGGAGATGTTTCCAGACCTTGGGAGGGAGGTTTGCAGCTGGAAATCCTGGGTTCCTGTCTGGCACCTGCCGCTGGTAATCCTTGTCTCCATCGTGTTCCAAACCATGGGAACCCAATGCTTGAACGGAGTAGTTACAATCACTACAAGCTGGGAAAGCAGAAGGGGAGAAAGTGGCAGTTCTCATGGTGTTAAACACTGGGGGAGAGAGAAATGCTACAAAGCACTAGGAGAAAGGAGTGCCAGTCAAGAAGGGAATGGGGGGAAAGGAGAGGCCTTCTGGAATGTTGTGGGGTTTGGAGGCAGCTCCATGGAGGCAATGGGCTTTGGGGGTGCTGGGCCTGCACCCTTCTCACCTGCCATTATTTTCCTTCTCCATGGGCCAGGTAATTACCCCACTGTGGACATCAAGAATGTGGACAGTGGAAGCAACACTGTGGAGGACAATGGGACCCACTTACCAGTGCCCACCACTGCCGGTAACATGCTGGCGGTGCCCAGAGTGGCTCCACCATCCCCCAGGTATGGCTCTGCCCCGACACATCCATGGGTCCCGGGGCTTTAACCCCCCAACAATGCCAGTACAGGAGTTTTTGTACAACTGAATGGAGCCACCCGCTCCTGGCAGGTGTGGACAGTAAGCCCTGTCTGTGTGTCCTCTTGGAGGTGGGCTCCATCCCCAGGCTGTGGTCAGATCCCATTTTTGTCCCACACATCTGTGCTCCCAGATTCAGAGTGCAGAGGGTCTGTGTGCTGCCTGTGGGCCTTCATCATAAATCCCAACACTTATCACCTTCTCTGTTTCCTGGAAGAATTTGCAGCCTATCCCCTTTAGGTTTGTGCCTTCGGATCAAGGATGCTCAGAGAGGTGGAGGATTGATGAATAGGGCAGAGTATTCTGAGATGGAGAAGCCCACCAGGTGAGGCTGTGTAAGTCCTCTCTCCTGTGATGTGTGACACTGATGCAGATACTCATCCACCTCTGAATCAGGATCAAGGTACTGAGCTTTCTGTTATGACTTCAACCAGCACAGAAAATAGACAATTCATATTAACACCCATGTCCTGCATCCCAGGACATCTTGGGCATCTTTGGAGCCCAGGGTCCAGCAACCCAAAGGCACAACCTTAGTTTATTTAAAGCCACTTATCTATGTACAATTCTGTCTCTAACATACTTTTTTATCAAGTCTTTTATCAAGGTTTCATTGTGGCCTTTTGATATGTAAGGGAAGGCTTATAAGAAAGGTGGAGAAAGACTTTTGATAAGCCCTGTAGGATCAGGACAAGGGGGAATGGCTTTAACCTGACAGAGGGGAGGCTGGATCTTCAAAGAAACTTTCCATGCTCCTATGGTTCCCCACAGAGCCATTTTTTGGAGCACCTCAGTTTTCTCGTGCTATTTTCTACCAGTTTCTTAAAGCAGTTGTATATTTGCAATTACATGTATGAGTACATGAAACTTTCTGCTGTGCCTTTAGGTAGCGTCTCTCAAGGCAACACCGGAGGTCCCTTCCTTGAGCTGGAGATGTTTAAAAGCAATCACCTCCTATTTTGCTATATCAGAAAGTAAAATTTCAGCCTTCTGAACCATAAGGAAAACGCTTGCCTTCTTGGGGATGTTTGCTGTCTTTTACACCTTTCCAAGGGCATCCATTAATCCAAAGCAAAAAGAGGCATCTTTTCCCACATGGATGTTGACACACAGAGCTTTGCATGTACTTAGAGGGCAACCACGTGAGCTCTTTGGCCTATGGGGAGCCATGCCAGAGGCCAAGAGGGAGGTGGCGTTACCCTCTCTGTCAATGTAGGCATCTTGGGCTTGCTTATGGATGAGGATGGGCAATGGGGCAGCATGATGCCTCAATGGGACAGAGCTAGGGGGAGAGTGGCTGGACACCAATGAGAGGTGATGGATGATATCCTAACAACATCACAGATCTTTGCAGGACTTTTTCTCTTAAATTATGTGGGTTTGGGAACCTCTTCAAAGTACCGTCTGAGGGTACTTTGACACGGCGGTTGGGCTTGTTCATCTGATCCCCTTCCCAGCAGGGCATGCCCAGGAGCTGGTGAGGTTTGAGATGGGCAGGCTCATAGCATGCAGCTTTCTTCAGACCTGTGGTGGCAGGATGACCTCCCTCAGGATCCTGCTTGCTCCTGCTTCACATGTACGTTGAGCCGTTTTGCACCAGCATCAGTGAGATCCTGGTTAATTTAGAGCAACTGTTGTGCTGGTAGAAGACAATTTCTGTTGTTGCAGTTACAACTTTGGACTTGGCTACAGGCTGCAGTCCACGTTTTTGCCATGATTGTCACCTTCACATCCACCTTTTCCTTCTATCACTTTGGTCACCCATAGTTAAGGAAGTTGTCCCTGAAAGCTGTCTGTACCAAAGGGAGCCACTGGCTGTGTTAGCATGCATCTTCCAGGAAGACATCAGCTGCCACTGCCTCAGCATCAGCAGGACAGTGTTCACAGGGCTCCTCTTGAAGCTGCTCTCAGCAAGTTGGTCTTTACACTTGGCTTTGGAGGTATCAGCAGCAATTGAAGGGTCCATGTTATGTACCTGCTGCTCTGCAATTCACTCTGTCTTGGGGATTTCAGGTCCTTGGGAGCCAGCTCAAAGCCAGGCAGTGTCCCCAGAACCTTCTCTTTTTTCTGGTTTCACTTCCTTGCTCCACCTTACTGCTATTGCATTTCCCTTGCCCTCTTCTGGAAGTACAGTGGTGTGATGGTGCAGCAGAGGGGACACGTACAGACTGGTGCCTGCCTTCTGTGCATCTTGCTGGGTGCCCAGAATGGGTTGAAAAATGGTCTGCATGGTGCCCAGGAAGAAACAGCTTTAGCAGCAAAGGAGCAGAGTGGTTTGCTCTCATTTACTTCAGGCAATGCCAAAAAACGGGGGAAAAGTACCCCAGTTGGAGAAGGGAAAGTGGAAAACAGATGAGACCTGGGAGGAGGAGAAGGAAGAGGACCTGGATGAGGGTGGGGGACAAACTAAGCCTCAGCTGCTGTGTTTGTGACCACAGGAGGAAGCTGCTGGCCCCTGAGGATGGTCTGGAGGAGGGACCCATGAGCCAGTCCCCAACCCAAGCACTGCTGGGCTGTGATGAGGAGCAGAAGGACAGGTGCGTGGTGGGGCCGAGAGGCTCCTCATCAGCCCCAGGGATCAGATCCCAGTGCTCTGATGGAAGCAACAAAGACCCTAGGAGTCATGGGATACCAAAGGGAGAGAGCTACCTTCTATGGGAAGCAAAGGCTTGGGGAAGGCCTATACCTCCTCATAGGGCAGGGATTTCCTTTCCTCCTGAGAAGAAATCATTGTGCCACGTAACATAATTAACTAGCCTGGAGCTACAGCAAGCAGGCTTGTTTCTGTCCTTCCTCCTAGTGGTGGTCCTTGGCCATGCTAGGTGAGCATCCTGGTCTGAATCAATCACAGAATCAGGGAATCCTTGCATTGTTTCGGTTGGAAGGGACCTTAAAGCTCATCCAGTTCCATCCCCTCTGCCACAGGCAGGGACACCTTCCACTAGACCAGGTTGCTCCAAGCCCCATCCAACCTGGCCTTGAACACTGCCAGAGATGGAGCACTCACAACCTGGTTTTAATAAAGAGGCTGAAAAGAGACAATACAGTTTGTAAATCCAGGGGCTTGGTGCATATTTTCATCTCATAGTTCTTCCAAAATCATCCTCTCCTAATCAAATGCAATGCAGCATGGGATCTTGGTGCTTCCCAAGTCCGTCTGAGGGCAAGGATGAGGTTTGGGGTGGTGCTGTTTGATGGTATCTTATTGAAACTGCCTCAGCTTGTGTTCTTCTGATCACACAATAACCAAATAAGTATGGGTAAATCCTAAACCAGAGTCCTGTAGGTTAAAAACGGGCCATGAACCTGCCCTTGACTTTTCCTACCTCCATGAGACGCCTGGTGGTGTGCCCACAGCCTGCCTGAGCGCATCGGTTCAGCCATGAGCCTGAGCAGCGCTGTCATCAACAACCGGCTCCAGGAGCTGGTGAGGCTCTTCAAGGAGAGGACTGAGAAGGTGAAGGAGAAGCTGACCGACCCCGACATCACCTCAGATGAAGAGAGCCCAACGGCGTGTGAGTTTGAGTGGGGCTGTGTCCCCACACGTGCTGTGTTTTAACCTTGTTAACAGGTTAACACATTGCAGCAAGAAGAGTTTCTGCTCTTTCAAATAACTGTGTGTCCTCCCCCAGCTCCTGCCAAGCCAGCACTGCCAGCAGCACCGGTCCCTCCCCCAGCAGGGCAGCCAGAGGGGGAGAAGGTGGTAGAGGAGGAGCACTACTGCGAGATGCTGTGCTGCACGTTCAAGTACCGGCCCTGGCTGGACCGCCTGAGGAACTACCAGTTCCCCAGCAGCATTGACCCGCTCACGAGTGAGTGATGGAGCACGGCCACTGGGCTGGTGGGGCAGCCAGAAAGGGTGAGGAAGGGAGGAGGTGTGAGAGATGAGACCCTGTAGAGCAGGAAGGTCAACTAAGCAAGGACCAACTCACAAAATGCCTGCTAAAAACCAGTCTTAAATTCCCCTGCAAGGCACAGGCTTTCCTAAATGCTTCCCCTTAGTTATGGGCATCAGGAGCATGACCAGGCAGAGGAGGAGCACCAGCTTTCTGCTGCTTTTCAGGCTTTTTAGCAGGCAAACACTGTCCTTGTGGTGTGGACATCCAAAATAAAACTAAAAATCACAACAGAAGAATCCCCTGTCTGGGGACACCCCTGAGCTCAGCTCCTTCCAGGGTCTTTGCTGTTTCACAACCATTTCACAGCTCTCAGGCTCCTGCAGGTGGCCATGGGCTCAGCACAGCCTGAGGAGGGAACGAAAAGCAAGGCAGTCAAGAGCAAAGCAAAAGAAAACCTGCTTGACTCAGCAAAGTTAGAACAGGCTTTGTGACAAAAAGCAGTGTGCTCTGCAGCTGGTGGTATTCACTTTGCATCTAGAGCCCAGCTCACTTGGAGACTCAATAGAGACCTCTTGCAGGTTTCCCTGTGGCACTCGGGGCAGAACAAGGGGATGAAAAGCCCTTTGTGTAGTGGTTTCCCATAGATGATGGACATGGGCCCCACTAATCGCAATGTGATTGCTGTCCACAGATCTGATGTATGTGCTGTGGTTGTTCTTCGTTGTCATGGCCTGGAACTGGAACTGCTGGCTGATCCCTGTCCGCTGGGCTTTCCCCTACCAGACGCCAACAAACATCCACTGCTGGCTGTTCATCGACTACCTCTGTGACCTCATCTATCTGCTTGACATCCTCGTCTTTCAGACCCGGCTGCAGTTTGTCCGGGGGGGAGATATAATAGTGAGTGGCAGGGCTGCATCCCAGTGCTGGGGACCGGCTGGGGAGACCCTTATCGCCTGAGCAACATGGGTGCTGCTGCTCTATGATCTCTGAGTCAAGCGTTCCCACCAGGGCTCTGTCCACCCTTGGAGGACTGCAAGCATCTCTCCTGCCATGTAGTGGATAAGCTAGAAGTATTTTTTTGCCCTAAAGTCATATATTTATGCTCTGAAGTCAACACCAGCCTATCTACAAAGCATGTGAGGTCCATGGCAGCCCCATTCCTGGGTAGGAATGCTTAGAGTGTGCTGCTCCATGGAGCAGTGCTCCCAACAGTGTGGTGCTAACCGTGAGCAGATGGCATGATAAATGCGTTTCATACAAAGGAGCACAGCTAGGCAGAATGCATTAGCAACATGACAAAAGCGATTGCAATCTGAATGCACAGATCACGCACCAGAGATAAGTGAAAGCCCCTGAATCCACTTCCATATCCAATTAAATAAGCTGGGAAAAACCAGACCTTCAGGGTACAGCCTTCCCATGGCCCACAGCAATGGTCAGACCTGTAAATCTGATTTCTGTGGCACTAGCACTGTGATGTACTTCCTCTGGGATGCAAAATGAGCATGGGATGTCCCAAGGTGGGATGAGAAGCTGGTATACAGCCAGGTCTTCTCTTGGCATGGCCAGGATGGTCATGCCTGGCTTTCCTCTACTGCTATTCTTGCTCTGCTCCCTTTCCTGGGCACAAAGGGAGCATCTTCCCTGTTGCAGAAGAGAAAAGTCAGGCATGACCATGTTGGCCACAACTTTCCTTCCTGTAAGCAATGATTAACCTTGGTCTCTCTCTCCTTCCTCTGCCCAACCAGAGTGATAAAAAGGCCATGAAGGAGAACTACCTGCAATCACAACGCTTTAAGGTTCGACATCATTTTACATACTAATCTGAATCTTCAGTGTGAACAGTGTCTTGCAGTTCCCCCCCACCATGCCTGAGGGTCCTCACAGGGGTTCCTCTCTTTGTGTGGGTTTCAGATGGATATGGTGTGCCTCCTGCCCCTGGATTTCTTCTACTTCAAAGTTGGTGTCAACCCACTCCTGCGCTTTCCTCGCTGTCTGAAGGTAAGTCTGAGCTTACAAAGCCAGGCAGAACACCAGCTGCAGTGGATGTGAAGGAGTACCATGCTCATAGGGGTAAGCTGTGGCTTGCTGCACTCATAGATGATCACAAGAAGGTTGTAAAATGGATGGAAAGTCTTGTCGCAATGGCTTTGTTGAGTCAAACACTTTGTTCCAATCCTAAAACATGCTCACATGTTTAGAGGGGCACTCAGATGGAACCGAATCTGTTTGTGGCAGTTCAAGCTGCAGAGGGGCTGCAGGAGGGAAACGGAGGGGAAGTGGGGTCTTACAGAGATTAACTCTCCTGGTGGGGGTCACAAGAAGATGGAGCACGCTGAAGCATGCTGTTTTCCTTCTCCAGTACATGGCCTTCTTCGAGTTCAACAACCGCCTGGAGGCTATCCTGACCAAGGCGTATATCTACAGGTGAGGGGGAGAGAGGGAGGAAGAGACTGTGGAGTTGTTTGCTATTGGCAAAGAAGGCTTGTTCTGGTGTGCACCCATTCTGGGTTCCTGATTTATTTTTCCGCTACCCCTGGATGTCCCTAGCTGATATAGGTGTTACTTGATGCAGGCGGGACGTGGGGTCCTGGAGCTCTGTGGGTAGGATTCCCTGTCTCTGACCCAACTGTGACTGGGGTGCTAATGGTGAAAAGCAGCCACCAGTGGACGAGCTGCTTTTTCTGGCAACTGTGGTGCTGCAGGAGGGAGCAGCAGGGCTGCACACTTGAGTGCTCTGTGGTTCCTGCACTCAGCTCATCAGTTAGAAGCTCCTTGTGATGCTGGGGGTGTTCTGACATGTTTCCCAGCAAACACCATATCTTGTCCCTTCCTGTTCTCTTCTCTTTTGTTTGTTTTGCAGAGTGATTCGGACCACAGCCTATTTACTGTACAGCTTGCATGTGAACTCCTGCCTCTATTACTGGGCATCAGCCTATGAAGGACTGGGCTCTACCACCTGGGTCTATGATGGGGAAGGAAACAGGTACCAGCCAGGGCTTGGGTACTCACATAGCACAGGTTGCTGTCATGAGCTGGAGTAAGAAGGGAGGTGTTAGGATGCAGCTGGCTTCATAAAAAACGCCAAAGAAACGGGTTGGAGGTGCCAGGTGATGTGGAGGCAGGGAGAATGATGGGGACAGGAAGGTAGGGATGTGCAGTAATATACAATGCTGCAAGAGAAAGAGGCTGCAGTTAGGCTGAGATAGGCGACAGTGGCAGGTTGAAAAGACTGAAAAACTGGGAACCTGATGCTGGGAAGCAAGAGAATGGTCCCTGGCTGAGCAGGATGCGAGGGACAGATCTGTTTCTGTTGACCAGGCTTGACGCTCTGTGTCCTTGGTGCCATGTGTCAGGCCCTCAGACAAGACCATTGCTCTCATCCCCAGGTGTGAGACAGGGACAGTGGCCACCCCTCACCATGGCATTTCCAAGATATACGTATTAAATGTCTGTTGTGTTGTGGGTGATGGGTGCCACAGGGAGAGCACTTAGGTCATGAGCTGAGCACCACCTCATAGCAAATACCTACACTGACTGTTATGCAACACAGGCATGATATGATCCTGAGTAACATCCAAATTAGAGTTTCCTGCGAAAAGGCATGGGCAAGTGCATTACAGACTTACGGCGAGGTGTGGGTGTAGGTGGGGACAAGTGACTGTCACCCCTGCAGCCCTAGTAAGGGTGTTGCCTTCCCTTCAAGCACTCAGCTCAACATGTTAATGTTGCTGTTATACAGCTATTTGGTATGCTATACACATCTGTGTCTATCTCTAAGTGCAACTATAGCATCCAGGGGAGTGCCCAAGACCAGTGAATCAAGATTCCACTTGACACCTCTGGAGTCCCATGCCAACAAGTTGCTCACAAACTCTTTTTTCCCCCCTATTTCTAAAAGTGTAAACATTGCTGAAAAAATGTTGCTGGTTTATGGTGGTGGATCTGTAAGAGCAGAGAGTGGGAGTAGCCAGAGCAGCTGAGCCTCCCATTCTGAGGCTTCTGGAGGGGTCCCTACATGCTCCTGCTCCTGTAGCATCTGAGAAGCACCTGTGGGTGTGGTGGAGAGTTTGCAGCCCCTTTGATTTTCCCCTTGTCACCCGTAATTACCCTCAGCAGGCTCTGGCTTGCCGTGGCCAGAGGATGTCAGCTCAGCAGTGAGGGAACAAACAGGCCTTCGTGCCAGAAACACCTTCAAAACTGCCTCCTCTTTTCCTCCCAGCTACATCCGCTGCTACTACTGGGCAGTCAAAACCCTCATCACCATTGGGGGCCTGCCGGACCCCAAGACACTGTTTGAGATCGTCTTCCAGCTGCTGAACTACTTCACGGGTGTCTTTGCTTTCTCCGTCATGATAGGGCAGGTGAGCAGGAGTCCTGGGGACTCCCAGCCTCCACTGGGGAAGGTTTTGGTGGGGTTGGTCCACAGGTTTGCATCTCTGGGTTTGTTTTCCCCATCGAGGACCTGCTCAGCATTGGTGGAAGACAAAAAGGGTTTGGTAGATGCTGTTAGGACTCGGCAAACATGCTCTAGATTGCTTAACAGGCTGACGGGTAAGTGACAGCAACTAAAACATCTCTTCTACCTCTTCCTCCCATCCAGATGAGAGATGTGGTCGGTGCCGCTACCGCAGGGCAAACATACTATCGGAGCTGCATGGACAGTACCATTAAGTACATGAACTTCTACAAAATCCCCAGAACTGTTCAGAACAGGGTGAAGACGTGGTATGAGTACACATGGCATTCGCAAGGCATGCTAGGTGAGCTCCAGCCACTCTGAGCACCCACACATGCACTGCTGTTGCTGTACAGAGCTGAAATGTTACTGTCAAATAGCACTGTGGTCACGGGGAGGGGGTGGCGTGTTTTATTCTTGTATGCCCACCTGTATAGTATCTAGGCTGCCGTCAGGTTGTGCATCACTCATAGAGCACCAAGTCCAGCATTCCACCAGCTGGTCCCTGGGGAGTGGGCTGTGACTAGCAGTTGCTGGCCAGAGAGTGTCTAACAGCAAACCCATAAGCTCACCTGAACAGTAAATCATAAAATCACAGAATCATTCAGTTTCAATCCCCTGCTAAGGACAGGGACACCTTCCACTAGACCACGTTGCTCCAAGTCCCTGGCCTTGAACACTGTCAGGGATGGGGCAGCCACAGCTCCTCTGGGCACCCTGTGCCAGGGCCTCACCACCCTCACAGGGGAAAAATGTCCTTATATCTAACCTAAATCTCCCACTGGGGGATCTGGGCTCAAGCGCACACTGAAGCCGGGTCATGGGGAGCTCCTCATCACCCAAGACCCCCAAGCTCTTCTCTGCAGAGCTGCTCTGCATGATGTCTCTGCTCTGCAGCCTGTAACTGTTCAGGCAGGAGCACTGCACCCACTGTCCTGGCCAAGAAAGATGCAGCTTGGACTCATTGGTCTGTCTCTGAGAGCCATCATGGCAGAGATAATGTGAAGGGCAGCTCTCCATCACTCACTGCCTTTAGACCTGCAAGTTGCTTGGTTGGCAGAAGCCAGAGAAGACCCTTCTGGGCAAGCCTCTGTCCTCTGCCACTAGAACGTGGGCTGCTTTCCCACTGCCACACCAAGGGCATGATCTGGGATTAAGTGTGGGAAAGATCCAGTGTTCTGCTTCCTCCCACAGATGAGTCCGAGCTGCTGGTGCAGCTGCCAGACAAGATGAGGCTGGACATCGCTATTGATGTGAACTACAGCATCGTGAGCAAAGTGGCTCTCTTCCAGGTAGCTCCTGCAGCGCGGGTTGTGCCTGGCACAGCCTGCCATGCTGGCACACAGTAACCATGCTGCTGGCTTTGTTTCTGCTCAGGGCTGCGACAGGCAGATGATCTTCGACATGCTGAAGCGGCTCAGGTCCGTGGTCTACCTGCCCAATGATTACGTGTGTAAGAAGGTAATGAGATACTCAAGTGTCTTCCAGTCCCTGGTGTCATGGAGGGGCTGTGCAAGAGCACTAGCCTGCACTAGGAGCAGTGCAGAGTGGGGGAAAGCCAGGCCTGGCCAATCACCGTGGCATTGAGCCCCTTCACAGGGCAAAAACATCCTCCTTTGCAGCTGGTCTTGTGCAAAGTCTGACCTCTTCTGCTGCAGCCATGAACACCGGGAGAGCAGGGGGAGACTTTGGGATGCTCAGATGGGGATGCTCAGGAGTAAGCACCATCAGGAAAAAGCATTTGGAGAGTTTGGAGAGGGCAGCATGGTCGTGGGGGTTTCCAGCAAGACACAGGTTAGGGCACCCATAAATTCTCCCTGTTTGTGGGCACCCCACACAGCACCTACCTTCATTGCAGGGAGAAATTGGCCGTGAGATGTACATTATCCAGGCGGGACATGTGCAGGTGCTGGGGGGACCTGATGGCAAAACTGTGCTGGTGACTCTGAAACCTGGATCCGTGTTTGGAGAGATAAGGTGAGTGAAGCATTCCCATGGAGCCAGGGGAATACAGCTTGTGGGCCCTGGTGAGGAAGTGGGAAGTGGAGAGAGCAGCATCACCATAGTTAATCCCTGTGACTGAGAGCCATGAACACTGAGCAGTGTCTGCTACATAGATTACAGCTTGTTTTCTTGGATCTTGTGTATTTTTGTGCTGTTTTCTGCCTGGAGAGTTAGTGACAGTAAGCAGAGGTTTATGGAGGGGTGGGAAAATAAACAAGAAAAGCTATTTCACTAAACCAGCCCCCCATACACCCATTTCCTGAGCATGTAAAGTCCTGCACCAATAGCTCAGTGATAGAGGTTGCCTCCGTACAGCCCAGCAGACACCAGACTGGTGTAAAAGGCAATATTTAAACCTTCAAAAAGGCAAATCCTTTTTTTATATGGGTCTCCTTGCCAATGTTTCCATCACTGTTTAAAAATTGGGCTTGCAGTATTTCATTGGGGGAGAAAATTAAACCTGAGTCCTCTGAAAAACAGGGATCGAGACATGCAAAGGGAGATTTTCTTTAAGCTGTGCTCAGTAACAGCACTGACATCTCATTGTGTCTCTCTCAGCTTGCTGGCAGCAGGAGGGGGCAATCGCCGAACAGCAAACGTCATTGCTCATGGCTTCGCCAACCTTTTCATTTTGGACAAGAAGGACTTGAACGAGATTTTGGTGCATTATCCAGAGTCTCAGAAGCTGCTGAAGAAGAAAGCCAAGTGCGTGTTGAGCTGCTGCTTTCTAGCCCATGGGGTTTTCAAAGTAAAACAGAGAAGGGGTTTCAGCATCACAGGGAAGGTCTCTCTGGGTGCAAAGCCCTGGGAAAGCTCCTGCTGAAGGCATTAGGCACGAGTCCCAGGTGGAAAGTGGGCTGGAGCTGCTGCATCACGGCAAGGAGCCTGGAGATGCTCAGAGCCAGCCTAGCCCTGCTGCAAAGCACCCTTCTCATACGTAAAAGGGCTGCAAGGCTACTGAAGAGGGGCTTTGGACAAGGGCCCGTAGGGACAGGACAAGGGGGAATGGCTTTAACCTGACAGAGGGGACACTGAGATGAGCTCTTAGGCAGAAGTTCTTCCCTGTGAAGGTGCTGAGGCGCTGGCACAGGGTGCCCAGAGAAGCTGTGGCTGCCCCATCCCTGGCAGTGTTCAAGGCCAGGTTGGACACAGGGGCTTGGAGCAACCTGCTCTAGTGGAAGGGGTCCCTGCCCATAGCAGGGGGCTGGAACTGGATGATGACCTTTAAGGTCCCTTCCAACCCAAACCAGTCTGATTCTATGGTGATTCTATGATTCACTTCTAAAAGTGAGTGCAACTCAGGAACAAACAATGTGCATTCATTAAAAGATATATTAAATTATTCATATACATAAAAATTTATATTTTTAGAACCACTTAGATTTATTAGTCCTGCCTTCCTAAGTCATAAAAAGTAACTTTTTTTTTTTTAAAGCCTGCTTTTTCTGCATTATAAAACCCAGCTAATATAACACATCCCCAGACTGAAATCATCTCTCTTTTTCCTTCATGTAGGAAAATGCTGAAAAGCAACAATAAACCCAAAGATGCGAAAGGAGTCCCTGGAGACTCGCTGATCATTCCCCCAAAAGCTGACACCCCAAAGCTCTTCCAGGCTGCTCTGGCTGCAGCAGGGAGGATGGGGGGCAAAGGGCCATTGGCACAGCTCCGCTGGAGGCTGAGGGAGCTGAAGACGATGCAGGTGACGCAGGTCAGCATGGGGAGGATGAGTGTGGTCAATGTGCCTTAAAGGAGTGAGCTCAGGTTATTGGGGTCTGGCGTGGTGTGGGCAGACAGGAAGGGGTGGTTCAGCATCTCACACATGGCTTTGGGAGAATGCTGTTGTCCCACAGGGGGTTGTTTTGCAGCACAGAAGGGAAATACATTGACTTTTTGCCCAGCTATGCTAAGCCTGAGCCTAATTTCCAGCTGAGCTATAGCCACAGATGCACATACTTGTGTGCCGCAGAGACAGAGCCAGTCATAGGGAATTGATGTGCTGGCGGGACAGGGGTGATGCTGGCATCCAGCACCCGTAATATTTGACATCCAATCAATATTTGCAAAGCTTTGGCTGCACAGCAGCAGCAGAGCCCCCAGCAGCAGACACACTGGCCTGCCAGCTCTGCAGGACCTGCCTTGAAAAACCCCTTTGCTGGTTTGTCATAACCAACCAAAAGGGAAAATGTCCCCGCTCTATTTTTTTCTCTCCTTTCTTCCAAATGTCTCTTTTAAACTCATAAAAGAGACTGTATCTCCATGCAGACCTTATTGTTGCTCTTGTCAGCATGGAGTTATGAAGACTACCTGGAGTGTAAAGGGAGATGAAAGACCAGCTGATATGGAGCATGCCATGGCCTGGTAAATACCCAGGTAGATGCTGAGTATATCTGCATCTCTACAGAGGCTTCACACAAGAGTGCTCAGCACTAACAACCAGTCAAAGGCAGCAGTGAACAGTGGCACTGTGTGCTCCATGTGCTAGTGGCAACAAGACCCATATTAGGAGCTAACCCTTCTAATGGGGTTTACGAGGACCCTGTTAGAAGGACACCCCTCTCTGCGGCACATCTGTTAATAAGGTTTCTGCAGGTCCTCCCCAAAGGACGCCTTAGGACAGGGCTGCTCACAGCAGCACTTCTGACGAGCTTTTGTGTAAATCAGCCCCCCCAGATGCTTCATGAGCAAAACAAGGTCAGGAGGTGTAGTAAAGCGTTGCTGCACTCATCCCTCAAGATGTGCAGGATAGACTCCAGCTGCCTTTGTCTCAGAGATCATCCTTGGCAGCAAGCTGACGTCCTGATGTGAGGTCCAGTGTGGTGAAGCTCCGCAAAACACTGTCTTTGCACATCACTGATGTAGCTGTGGCAGTGGACAAGGGTCTGGTAAGCTTCATTCTGCCTTTCTCTTAATTGTTTGTTTTATTTCCTTGGATCACAGGATTACAGATTAAGTCCGACCCCACCAAAATCACCAGTGCATCAGAGGTCACCCGTCACCTCCCACAAAGCACGCACCCACCTGGGAGAAGAAATCTTCTCTAAATCATCTGATAGTTTAGTCACTATTCGTGTGATTTCCACAGCACAAGAAGATGAAGAGATCCTTGCTGCTGAGATTTCTGAGCAAGAAGAGGAAAAAAAAGATAAATGAGAACCAAGCAGGTCCTGGGGCAGGACTTAGGAGCTGTAGCTGTAGGCTTCGCTAGGTGCTGCAGGTAGGATCTGCACTTCTTTCAGCTTAGACCTTCACTCACTGTTGATAAAACCCTCTGCCATATGACCCAAAATCATAGAAGGTTTCTGAGCTCTGAAACCTGAGCATCTTTATGAATGTTCCCATTAAGTCTCAGGCGAGCCCTCTTGCTTTGAAATCCAGCCTTGCAGAGAGGGAGCCCTGAAGAAATTGCTTTTTATGGCTCTGGGTAGTTAATGAGTATTCAGGTGAAGCGTGAAGAGTTCTTTGCCTCTGACAGCTGAGTCACAGCTTGGTCGGAAGCAAGCAGGGGAGATAAACAACAAGGTTTCTCTCTTGGGCTTGAGGTAGTCAGGAGCAGGTGAAGAGTGATTAATTCAAGAAGGATGTGGACTATGCTCACAGGCTGAGGACAGATCCACTGTCACAACACCACCGAGGTCTATCCTTGTGTGCATGGACCGCAAGATGCTTGAGGGTCCCTATGTGGTGCCAAGACTACCTTGGGTTTCCTGCTGGGAAGAGGATTTCCTACCAACCATTCATCCCGGAGAGGAGATGGGCTCTCCATAGCTGGTGGTTGTTATGGAGAGATGTGATGAGCAGCTTTCATGGATGGAAAAGCACAGTCCTGTGTGAGAAGGTGTTTCTGGAGTTTCTATGGGTGCACCAGCTGGGAGGGATAAACTGAGTGCAGGAAAGGAGAAACCCTGTTAGTTTACAGCTGGGTCAGGAAAGTGCAGTGCAGAGTGTGCTCTCCTCTCCCAGCCAGTGTTTTAGAGTCAGGTCAGAGCCCATAGTGTGCAAGCAAGAGTGCACAAGTGTGCAGGTGGTCCCCTGCCTCATTGCTGGACCTCAGTGATTTACAACATCTCCAGCAGCCAATGTCCAGCCTTTCTGGTCACTTGGTTGGCTCTTGGCCACGTTTCCTGAGGAGAACCCATGAAGAAGCAAGGCTGTGGTCTTGCTCTTGACTGCAACAGGGCGCCTGTGAAGGCACTGTCGCAAGGGTGCTGGATGGGAAGGTGAACACCCGGTTAGCAGCCAGCTTGCCCAGCTGACAGCTCAAGGTGTCCAGCCTTCCCCCAGCACCACCAGTTCCCCATCTTCCTCAAACCCAGCACCAACTGCGAGCTGAGAGGTGGCAAGAAGTGGTAAGTGAGACAGTGCCACCACGCATGGGGATGATGCAGATCCGCCCCAAGGTTTCACTGGCCACATCTCCAACTGGCACCGCGGGCTCGGTCAAGAGGAGTCTGTTTCCACCTTCTGGAGGGGAAGCAGGGGCAGGTTTTGCCACAGGGAGCAGACCCAGCGCCACAGCTGAGGGAATTCCCAGCACACACTGTGAGCAGTGCTGCAGGTTCCACAGGTCCGGCCATGGGGCAGATAGGGTGCCCGTGAAGCATTGGGTGATGTCTGTTCCCACCAGCAACCTGGGGCTGATCCTCACCTCCTTCAGGATTCTCTTAAAAAGCTGTGTGATTTTTTGCCATCTCTTGGGAACCAGATAGGTTTCTGTGGTGGGAAGAAACCAGAATATATGTTAGTGATAATTAACGCTAGCTTGCTGTCTTTTAAACAAATGTAATGAGCTCTAATACACTGCAGAAGGGTCTGAAGCCATCACTGGCCTTCATATTGCAGGGGACAACCTGGACTCACCCAAACCTCCCTAAATATTCCTCATCCTCAGTCATTTGCAAGTGGTTTCCTGCGAAAGAAGGTTTCAGTGCGAAATGCAAAGCTTTTTTTTTTCCCTCCCACTAGATAAATATTTATATAATAAAACTAGGAAACTTGCAGAAGTTGAGCTTCTGTTCTGATTTGATGTGGGTTAGAAAAAGCGTTTAAATATATAGTAGGCTGTAATGGCTTTTATAATTCACTGCATCTACAATAAACACCATGTATATTACCATGCTTTTACTGTGGCTTTATTTCAAAACTCCAGTTGTTTCCCATCGTTCTGCTCCCTGTGGAGCCAAGGCAAGTCCCCATGTGTAGTTCACAGGTTTCCCAATAAGCTAGTTAGTCTTAGAACTGTAGTACTACAATGGAACTGTAATACTCCACCAGAAGGAGGGGGAAAAAAGGCTTTCATAGATGGCACATAGTTGTGTGAAGGTCTTGGTTTTCAACATGCAGCATTAGATGGTAATGGGTACACAACTGGTAATTCTGGAACTGTGGGGAGATTTGAAATTATCCTCTGCTGCTATCTCTTTATGGCTTTAGTTCTTTAGGAAGATTATTCTCCAGGTAAGAATTAAGGTCAAGGCAGGGTTGGAGCCTGGGTCAGAGACATGCTCAGGTGTACTTGCTGTGGGTGCTCTGTAGAAATGCCAGGCTGAGGAGATGGGCATCTCATTTAGTGCCTCTTATTTGGGGGATCACAATAAATTGGCTTTCTGCTGGATTTTATAAATCCATTCCTCTCTTAGTTTTACTATATTTGCCATGGGCTTCCTTCAGATTGGTTCCTATAAATATCTTGCAGGAGTACTTATCACAGGTCTGTTCCTTCCACTGCCCTTGGAATGTTCCTGATTGATTTGGTAATGTTCCATGTACCTTCACTGCACTTCTTATTAACTTTTGCTCATTCCACTTCAATATCTTTAAGTGTTGGATTGATATGATATGAGATGCTTTAATAATATTAATGGAGTATTTGGGGGATCTCACGAGCACTTGCCAGTCCAGCACCCTGGAAGTTCTGCACTGCAGTCCTCCTTCTGCCTTGTATTTCTGATTAACGGATCTCTCAGAGGTCCATAGCCATAGAAACCAGGTTTTCCTGCAACGATATTTTAGCTCTTGCTGCTTTTGAGTGAAGTGGAATAGAGAACTGCTGATGGAAGAAGAGCATGCTGTTGATGGATTTGTATGAATGCGTTAAGTTTTGTCTCACTATCATATGTAGTCACTATCACAATCATCTTTACTGGAGCCTTCATATATACTGTTTATTATATATATTTATATATATGCTTTTATACATTTTTGATACTGAGGGTGTATTCATATTCCTCGCGACCTGTGCTGTTACATCTTTCAGAATAGTGATACTGATTTAATGTTCTGTGTGAGGTGAGGGAAGACAAACAACTCTGATTAAACAATCAACCTATAAAAGGGATAATATAACCCACCACAGGCATCTGACAGTGGAGGAAGTTGTTTTCCTCTGGATAGAGATGGGGCAGGCAGCTTCTCTGTATTTATAGGCAGAACAACCTCTTAAAAAGATTAAGAGCAATTGCAGGTTAATCACTGATAAGGTTGTGAGGAAAGTAAAACAAATAACCAGGTTTGGGGATTAGACTCAGGTCTAGAAAGAAACTGCAGCATAAACAGAAAGTCCAGTGAAACGGTGTTTAATTAGAAAGTTTGAAATAGAATCGACCACTTTAACCTTTGAAACCTGGAAACCTTAACCAGAAGGACACGCTCCTAATTCTGGGAACTGTCTGTAAACCACTTCTTCTGCTTACATATACTTTTTGTGTTGTGTAGGTCTGCCTTGATCACAGTTGCAATTAAATCCCCCTGATTCCCTTTTTGCCTTCCTCTAAATTCGAGCTAATAAGAGTTTGGTTTCCTCTGCCCTGAGCACACAGCTCCTTTCCAGTGCAGTGATAGTCTCACTGGAGCTAACAGCCTGAGTTAAAAACCCAGACTTCCATTTGGGAAGGGGTCACACTGCAGTACACACCCTGATGGGCTCCCACTCCAGCATTTATTAACAGCAGGCTTAGCGCTGGCTGGATGACATTTTTATGGGGGCAACAAGAAACCTGGAGAGGGGCTTTGGACAAGGGCCTGTAGGGACAGGACAAGGGGGAATGGCTTTAACCTGATAGAGGGGACACTGAGCTGAGCTCTTAGGCAGAAGCTCTTCCCTGTGAGGGTGCTGAGGCGCTGGCACAGGGTGCCCAGAGAAGCTGGGGCTGCCCCATCCCTGGCAGTGCTCAAGGCCAGGTTGGACACAGGGGCTTGGAACAAGGTGTAGTGGAAGGTGTCCCTGCCCATGGCAGGGGCTGGAACTGGATGAGCTTTAAGGTCCCTTCCAACCCAAACCAGTCTGGGATTCTATAATTCTGGAACGTCCTTTACCTCCTGGGCAGTGGATGGTCCAGATTCACCCGGAGGTGAGCACCAGGTGGCTGTGCTTCTGTCTTACCAATAACCAGAGGAATGAAGACCAGCTGGACCAGTTACTCATTGCAGATAAGAGGCTCTTTTGTGCTGCAGAAATCTCTCCGCTGCCATGGTTACCAGCCACTGTCACAGCCACCGACCGGTGAGACAGGACTCATTGGTCTCATTGACAGGGCTTCTGGTCTCCCCTTCCCCGGGGAGATCTCCAGTCACAAAACCTACACTATGCCCCAAAGAGGGGAGGTATCTGCCCAACCCTCCCCAGTGTGAGCTGGCCAATGCTCAGAGCTGCTTGTGCCCAGTGTCTCTGCCCTTACACTGAACATTAGGCTCTGGGCTTAATAACTTGAAATATTAGTTTAAAAAGGGAGAAAATGGTGCTGCAGCCTGGGCGGGCTGTGCCCCGTTTCCTGTTTTTCCAGTACTCAGGAACGCAGTGACCTCTTGGCACTCTTGCTTTTTGCACCAGCGTGCTTCTCATTAAAGTGTTTTCCTGAGCACTAATTAGAGTGGTTTTCCGTTTGTAAATTAGTCTGATATGATCTGTGTGTCTTGGCACTGGCCCTCTGGAGCAGGAGCTGAGGTCTCTGTGTTTGATCGCTGTTTATTTTGCAGATTTCCCAGGTTTTACTGTTCTTGGCTGCCTTCTAGAAAGTACTCACAGGTGGAGGTTAATGGGAGGCTATGGGTCTTTGCAGCTTGCCTGCCTCAGGAAACAGGAGAGGTTTTGGTGCTCCAGGGGCCTTCCAACCAATTCAGGTTGATGGGGTGGTGTGGGCACAGAGGAGCCCTTCCTGCTGTGCTGGTTTCCATCCCATTCTGGCATCCTCCCATGGTGTGTAGTGCAGGAGCGGGTCTGCAAGGAAAGGCACTGCCTGAGCCAACCTTGTAACAGGTGATGGAAAAGGAAAAATGATCAAATTAACACATCCTGTGCAATTAAAACACTTCATTTATTTTAGCTCAGCAAGTGCAAAGCTGAGCAAGCCTGAACCCATCTCAACCTGGGTGTCTGCAGGGGAGGAAAGTCCACCTTCCTACCAGTGCTGCTGAATAGGTCATGTCAGCAGTTTGCTGGAGACCAGCGGTGCTTGGGAGGGGATGGACTTTAATCAGCTCTCGTTTTCTCAATGTACTGCAGATGACAGTGGAGGAGATGTTGCTTTCTCTGACTTGGGTCATGGCCAGGGTAGAGCCATCAGAGGTTTGCTAAGAAGTCTGGCAGCAAAGGCAGCCCTGGGTGCAGGGAGCCATCCTCTGCCTTTGCCTGCTGGGGAAACTGGCAACGTGTGGAGCATCCCTCGGGGACCGGCCACCCTGGATCAGCTGCTGGCACCCTCTGGGACCAGGCACCAATATGAACCATACTCCCAAAAGCATTTGCCAGGCCTCAACAAGAGGAGAACTGCCTGGAGGCTTCCCTGAGGAGCCCCTGAGCTTGGGGCAGAGCTGATCCTCGACAAAAACACATTGATTGCCCAGTGCTGGTGTGCCAGCCAAGTGGCACCAGGTGTGGAAAAGTGCAGGGAAGCATCCCACCTTGTCAGCACCAGCAGCACCAGCATGGGGCCCCAGGGAGGCTTGTGGCAGGGGCTGTACCAGAGCTCAGCACCCTGCCTGGGCTGTGCTGGGCCATGCATGCCCTGTGTGCCCTGGCAGGACTGTCCATGCAGCGCTGGAGCAAGAGCAGCAGTAAGAGAAGTGGGATGCAGGCTGCGGAGAGCATCCCAGCCCATAGAGAGGAGGGTGGGCACCGCAGCCAACCTGCGCAGACATCAACCCGTGCAGGAGGATGCTTCCCAAAAATGCGCCCAGCACCATGGTTGTCCTGGATGGGCTCACAGGGGAGAGCAGCAGGTTGGTGTGGGGCAAGCAGGGCAGAGGCTGCAGCAGAAGCAAAGGCTGGGGATGAGAGGCAGCCAAATGCCTCTGGATTGGGGTAATTTTCACTAAACAGGTCTGGATGCTGGTACACAGGCTCTGTGTTTCTTCTGCTGGAGTTTCCCTAAGGGTTATTCAGGCAGTACGTTTTGTCTGGTGGGCTGAAGATGACCGCGGTAGAACAAAGATGTCTGAGCTCCAGAGATCCCCAATCCCACCTCACCTGGGATGCTGAACACCCTGACGATACCTCGGTACCACTTAGTTCTCCCTCTCATCCTTATTTTTTCACCTGACCCCTCTCTAGGATCCCCAAATAAACCTGAAAGCCCAGGAAGGTTTGCATGAAAACAAGCAGTGACCTGGCAGTTATTCCAGGTCAGCCTGTACAGAGCTGCTTCTCCTGCATGCACTGCCAGATTTTCCTTAATGTCTCCTCGTTTTTCCAGCTGGGAGTGATTGCTCAAGGGATCTCCTGGCAGGGAGGACTTGGGTTCACCCTTCACATCCCGCTCATCTCTAAGGCATATGCATGAAAATATGGGTGTGGGTCTGATTCTCTCCTTCAGGACAAATTAAATCTGCTCACGCAGCGCCGGGTGCAGGCAGCAGAGCTGGAGCGTGTGGCTGTTTAATATTCATTGGGCATAGACATAAAAGTTTTCTTCTCCAAAATAGGCTTGCACAGCACTGTGCTGCTCTGCTTTCCTGAGCCTTAGTGGGAAGCTGGAATTTAACGTTTCCTTTGCTTGTCTCCTCGACTTCCACTGCCTTAGCCAGGAAGTAGAAGACCCTTGTTGGGTATAAAACCTCTTTTGAGGACAGATCCTGGCACTTTATTTGCAGTGTTCAATTCTGTAGTCTTCAGTCATAGAATGATGGCTTTGAAGCACCAACATGGGAACCAGAAAAAAAAAAAAGAAAAAAAAAGAAAGAGATTTTGGTCCCGGTTAGGTCCACAGCAGTTAAATCACCATGAAATACATTTCAGTGAGTCAAACTAGAAAGACCTCAGCTTATTTTCTTGTTAAGCATATAATCCCAGACTGGTTTGGGTTGGAAGGGACCTTAAAGCTCATCCAGTTCCAACCCCCTGCCACAGGCAGGGACACCTTCCACTAGACCAGGTTGCTCCAAGCCCCTGTGTCCAACCTGGCCTTGAACACTGACAGGGATGGGGCAGCCACAGCTTCTCTGGGCACCCTGTGCCAGGGCCTCAGCACCCTCACAGGGAAGAGCTTCTGCCTAAGAGCTCAGCTCAGTGTCCCCTCTATTACGTTAAAGCCATTCCCCATTGTCCTGCCACTACAGGCCCTTGTCCAAAGCCCCTCTCTAGGTTTCTTCTTGTTGGTCCTTTTAGGTATTGGAAGTGGGAAGCAAGATAGGATGGGTTGTGATTACATGCTCCAGCTCAGGAAAAGAAACAGCCAGGCAGATCTAGCCCAGCAGCACACAGAGGTGGTGGGAGCATCCCTGTAGCACTTGGGAGAGAGAATACTCAGGAGCTGGTGTCTCAGGACTGTGGGACTCTGCTGATGCCCACCCAGGAGCTGGCACAGGCACCGCTGCTGTGGGGCTTCAAGCTGCATTGCCAGTGTGAGCATAGGGACATCCATTATATATGACAGGCATCAATAATGGAAGGGAGGATAATGTTTCCATCCCACTGGAGGACTTCTGGTGTCAAAGCTGCAGAGCAGTAGTGGTACAGCATCCCACACACGCTGGTATGTGGGATGAGTGCAGTGGTTGGGTCCTGCTGGACAACCCCAGGGCAAATAAATACTATTGGTGGCAGAGAGTGCATGGAGGACCCTGTGGACCAGAGCAGCTGGACCCATGCTGGGATGGACTCACAGTGGTATTTTACAGACAGCTCGATATCGAGCAGCCAAAGCCAGTCCATGGGAGTGCTATTTAATTCCCAAGGAGGATATCCCACCTTGCTTGCATGTTGTCGAGATGCAGCTGAGCCTATCTCGTGGATTACCCACCGTCACCATATTGTCCTTTCCATGGGGACATTTACTTTATGACTACAGGGGTATTTCCTTCCTCCCTGTAGAGGCTCTGATTGATTTACCTGCTCACACCTAAACTAGCTGGATGTTAGTGAGCACTGCAACCTCCAGGCCTCCAGCGCAGCACAAAGCAGCCTCAAATTATTCTGAATTAACTGCTTTTGCTTCTTTTCTTCTCTGAGGTCGAGCAACACTCTGGAGGACACTAAAAATTAATGGCTTTGCTGAAAATGGAATGTATCTTTCAAACAAGGTGGCTCCCGTCACTCTTGCCTGCGCAGGGGGAAGCCTAGCCTTTTGCTCACCCCATTGCCAGTGTCAGCCAGGGTGAGGAGGGCGGTGGCACTGCGAGGGCTTGACTTTGAGGAGGAGATGAGCAGCTGAAGTAGCAAAACTTGGAACAAATTCTCACCTGTAGCTTCCATCTTGAGACATTTTCTTATCTAAAAAGAATTGCAGGAAGAACCTCAGGTCCGCAGACAAGGGTCCCAAGGATGCCCTGGAAACACTGGCTGTGGGACCACTGGTGGGCTCCTGCCAGACCAGGAGCTCCAGGTCCTCCTACCTGCAGTGCAGGAGGAATTTACTTGGTATCAAGCTGCCACATTGCTGGATCTTCTCAAACCAGCATGAGCATCCCCCGGCTTACAGGCCAGATTTACCCTTGGCCAGGACACCTCATGCTTATTCTCATCCTTGTTTCCAATAAGTGCTTTATAAGCAGGAGCTCGTGTTGATTAATGCCATGAAACATTAATGTAATGACTTAGGAGGTGAGCTGAGGTCCTCCTGCAGCACAGATCCTGGCTCCCACAGCAGCCGGCATGGCACAGGATGAGCCCTGCAGTGCTCTACCTAGGGGATGTGCCTCCCCTAAGCAACAAAGCCAAACCCAAATTGTACCTGAAGCCAGCTGGAAAATATGATGAAAAGGTAGGTGGGAGGGAGGCTGAGGGTTCGGTGTGATGGCTCTGCAGTGCAGCCCAAGGTTGAAAAAGAGGTTGCTTTTGCAATTTGCTTAATATAGATCTTATTTGCATGGGGAAAGGGGTCAGAGCTGAACTGTGGCAAGCAGCAGCTCCCAGCTGGACTGGCCAGCTTCTCCATCCTGCCCTGGGCTGCTCCTGCACCCAGCAACCCAAACCCAGCCTAACTGGTGTGTGAGGTTTAGCTGGGGGAGGGCTGAGCCAAGAGCCAAGCTGTGGAGCCCCACCACCATCACTGCATGTACAGGACAAAGGGGAATGGCTTTAACCTGCCAGAGGGGAGACTGAGCTGAGCTCTTAGGCAGAAGCTCTTCCCTGTGAGGGTGCTGAGGCGCTGGCACAGGGTGCCCAGAGAAGCTGTGGCTGCCCCATCCCTGGCAGTGTTCAAGGCCAGGGTGGATGGGGCTTGGAGAAGGTGTCCCTTCCCATGGCAGGGGTTGGAACTGGATGAGCTTTAAGGTCCCTTCCAATCCAGACCAGTGTGGGATTCTATGTCTCTATGATCCAAAGGTGCTGCTGAGGCCAGCAGTGATCCTTGCAACACCCCTCCCCAGTCTCTTGCTCTCCACCCAGCTCAGCACAACCCTATCTCAAGGATCAGAACCTCAGGGTTGAATTAATTCAGTTGGTGAAGTTTAAAATGAGTATTAAATTTCTCAGGAGCATGCTAAGACTTAATTAAAGCTCCTATCTTTGCACAAAACAGCAATGTAGGAATGCAGGGGGGGCATTTCTGCTCTGGGAAGGGTTTCATGTCAGTTTAGCAGACCATGCCCCAGCAATGCTGAGAAATCCTCTCACCTCCTCAAGGAGGGGCACAATTAGAATAATGAGCTGGGTTATAATTAATTGTGCTCTGGGGACACATTCTCAATGGTGTCTGTGCTTCTGGTAGGAATTTCCCACAGGGAGCACCCCAATGTACAAGAGGCTTCAGGTATGCTCCTGCCTGCATTCCTGGACTATGTTACTGGGTTGCTTGAAGGAAGGGGAGGAGGAGTTGAATTTTTGCTGGCATTTAGGGGTGTTTTAGCTGTTTTACAGATGCAGGTTAGATACTTACTCAGGGCAGAACAAATGCCTAAGGCAAAAGGCCCCACTCAGTGGTGCGTTTTGATTGCTGGAGGTTCACTTCATTCAAGTAAAAGGCAAATTAACCTGCCTGACTTGACAGCAGCTCTTTTCAGCTACAGCAAAGGCTGGGATGAAAGCAAAGAGCTGAACTGTGCTTTCAGTTCTCTTCTGAGTCCCGGTGGTGGGCCAGTGCTGATGGTCATCGATATATTGAGCTGTCCTGCTACCTGCTGTGTGCTAGCAGGGGGATGCTGCTGGCAGCAGCACTGCCTGTCGCTGCCTTTTCTCTGCCTGCAAAGCAGCAGTGCTCCTAAAAATACCTTCAGTGATGTCACCAGCTCAGGTCCTGGAGATGTGACGTCCAAGAAAAGGAGGACTGGAGCATCACTGGGGGACCGGGCTGAGATAAACCCAGAAGGAGCCAGCGAATCCTAAGCCAGAATCAATGAATCCCTGTGGAGAGGGGAAATACAAGCAGGTTACCTGCTGCCTGCAGCCCTTCCAGCCCATCTGGCAGCAAGTGGGCATTCCCTGGGATTCACAGCACTCCCTTGAGCCCAATAGCACAGTCTCCAAGGGAAATGGAGTTGGTGCATCCAGCCCCTAAGAAACCTTGCTCCTGGATCCCTAGGGATCCTGTCCCTGGCGTGCTGGAGCTGCTGCAATGCCATACTGTCCTCACCAGCAGCCCGGCATGGAGGGCGTTTCAGTGCTCCCAGGTGGCTCTTTGAGTATAGCTTTTGGCACAAAACCCTTTTCTGAATCTCCAGCTTTCTGTCATGCTTATTCATTAAGTTATTTTTCTAAACTGGGAAATTCACACATATGTCTGGTTAATTTAGACTTATTTAATGTAATTGATGCAACTTATGTGCATTGCATAATTGCAATAACATTAAAAAAAAGGAAGTGTTCAAAAGCCAGGAAATTAATTAGCAGTTAAAGTCATTTACATAAACATTTATTTCACCTTACAGCTTATAAAAGGAGACAATGATGACACAACATTCCGGTTGCTATCGGAAAGTGGAAGGGAACTTAATGTGTGTCAATAGCATCACCAAACTAGCCAAAGGAGCTGCACACTATCAGGGTGTTGATGCATAAGAGCATAATGCAGGGCCTCTGTGGGCACACACACATGTGTGTCTATAGGCACACATATGTGCTCCCATGCACACTGAGGGCTCTGTAATTCCCAGACTGATATGGGTTGGAATCACAAAGCTCACCCAGTTCCAACCCCTGCCATGGACAGGGACACCTTCCACTAGAGCAGGTTGCTCCAAGCCCCTGTGTCCAACTTGGCCTTGAGCACTGCCAGGGATGGGGCAGCCACAGCTTCTCTGGGCACCCTGTGCCAGGGCCTCAGCACCCTCACAGGGAAGAACTTCTGCCTGAGAGCTCAGCTCAGTCTGTTTGCTTCTGAGAGAGCAGAAGCTGTGCCAGGAGCATGGGGACATGGAGGGGACCCTTCTCACCCCTTTTCCTGGGGTGAATGCCTGGGACGATTTTGCCCCCCATCTAGTGACTCCCCACTACCCCTTCACCCATGGGGCTGGCCGGTGGCAGGGGATGGGATGGTGTCCTGGGAGAGGTCTCTGAGAATGCCCAAGAGGGAGATGCTGGGATGAAAGCACAAGGCCAAAATCCTGCTCCAACCCCGGCCAAGGGGAGTGAAAAGCTCTCCCAGCACAGCAGTGAGGAGGTGGAGAACACATGTGTGAGGGGAGCAGAGCCTGCAGGGCTGGCACTAAAACTGCATCTCCCATGGGACCCCCACCCTGCCCCGCTGAACATCCGCAGCACCCGCACACCCCACCGTGGGGACGTGAGCCACCAGCAAGGGGACACAGCCGCGGCTACGGTGCCACGTCAAGTTTTGTTGTGGGAAATAACTGGTAATGCCAGTTAATTACCATGAGCAAGTCATGAGTAACTTGTGTCACCCTAACCAGCCATTAACATACTGATGCTATGTGCAGGGCAGGCAGGTAGATACAAATCAAACCCTAAAAACGTGTATATAAAGTATATTTCAAGCAGAATTTTTTGTTGCCTTTCCATGCCAGGCCCTCTGGAGACGTCCAGGGGCACCCTGCGCTGTTTTACTCATGCCTGCGGGCTGGAAACGGGTGGTTTTCCCGATGGAATGTCTCCCCAGAGCCACGTGGAGCCTGGGGTACAGCGGCACCAGTGCTGGAAGGTGCTCCGACTTGAGCAGGGCGGAAGAGGGCATGGGTAGACCAGGGCTCCCTGAAGAGCCCCGGGACCGGGGTGAGAAGGGGGAATGACACCGCGGGAGCCCCCCCGGGCTCTGACAAGGGGGGACCGGGGCACCCTGAGCTCCCGAGGGGCAGGGGCGGCTCCGGGGACGCAGCGGGAGCTCCAAGGCTCGCGTCCCGCTCGGGCCCCGTGCTCCCGGTGCGGGGGGAGCCGCCGTCTGAGGGGAGTCTCCTGGGTTTCTATGGCAATGAGAAGGGGGCGGAGCTCGGCGTTTCCGTTACCGAAATGCCTGAGAGGGAGGGGCGCGGCTGGGGCTGGCTCCGGAGGGCCCCGCCGCTGTGGCTGGGTCGCGCTCGGTGAGTGGCCCCACGGCACCGGCACCGGCAGCGGCAGGAGGGGGGCGGTTGGAACCGGGCTGGACCGGAGCAGAGCTGGGCTCTCTTTGTCTGAGAGCTGCGGCGAGAGCGCGGTTCCCCGTTAGCCTGCAGCGGGCGGTGCCAACGGGACCGGGACCAGGACCCGCTCCGGGACCGCCGGGGCAATGAGTGGGGCGGGGCCTCTGCGTACCGGGACCGGTAGCGGGACCGGTAGCGGGACCGGTAGCGGGACTGGGGGGGGGGGGGCGATGGGCGGGGCTGCGCCTTCTGTGCACCGGGACCGGCACCGGGACCGCGCCGCTGCGTTCCCCGCCCCGGGTGCCGCCAGCTGGGGGGACGAGGGACCCCCTCTGCGGGGGGCGGCCCCCGCGGTCCGTGTGGCCTCCGGGGCACCCCAGGTCCCAGCGCCGCGCTGCGGTACCCGCCTGGCCCCGGCAGTGGCCCTTGGCCGGGGCTGCCTGCGGTCCCGGAGTTAATGAATACATAACGCCCTGTCCGCAGTTAGGAGGAGCCTGGGAAGGCTTCAGGAATGAGTACATTAATTACAGGGACGGTTTATGTCACATCCGCCGGGAGCACGGAGGGAACCCGGGGCTTCCAGTGCCCGGGTCCCGGGGGGTGGACTCGGGATTGATGCAACTTCCCGCGGGAGTCGGGGCCGGCTTTGCCGTCGCGGTTCGCTCCAGCCCGGTCCCCTGGGCTCTCCCGGCTGGGAACTGAGGCAGGCTGAGATGTCCTTCCTTGCGCTTATCCGCAGAGGTGCTGTGCTCAGGACCCCCGTGCCATGATCACATCCCGCACCACCCGGGATCCGGGATCCGCAAGAGCCTGCTGGAAGACGAAGGACCTTCCCCGGGACGGTGAGTTCAGCTCACGCCCTTGCTCACGCCTGGGGAAGGAGAGGCCGGGAACAGGCCAGCCTGCATTTTTCACATTTCTTTCTGGATGAAGCTTGGGATTTGATAAATGGAGACTCGGAAGCAGGCGCAAAGGCGTTGGTAGCCTCTGGGGTGAGCAGAGAGGGCGGCCTTCACCTCCCTCCTAGCGCTTCTGAGCGGGAAGCTGGAGGAGAAACGTCAGGATTTAGCACGTAAATAGGAAATCGGAGCGAGACGCGGGGCCCTCGCTTCTCCTCGGGAGGCTCCTCGGGAGGCTCCTTGTCCGTCCCGGTGCACGGAGCCCGGAGGTGAGTTCAGTCGAGGTTTTCTCTCTGGGCTGTTTCAAGGCGGGCGGGTGGCTGCTTGCCCCGACCTGCAGCCGTTTGTCTGGAGCAGCCCTTCCTGCCGCCTTGACGGGTGGTTTTCGGCAGAGGGGGAGGCTGGAACCCCCTGTCTGAACTTCTTTCGCTGTTGGCTTCAGCGTTCTCCAGCCCGATGTGCTGGCAGCCGCTTATCTGTGCGCTGCTTCTTCCCTGTCATTGTGCCCAGCCCAGCCGAACACTGATTTCCAGTGGTTCCTCTGTGTGGTGGCTGTTGCTTCCCATGCCAGGGTGAGGGTCGCATCACCTTTATCCGGGCATTCTCTTTGGAAGCATTTGATTGTCACAGCGCGTACGAAATGTTATGGTTAATTACAGGGCAGGAAGAAGTCCAGCGCAATCGTCTGACTTCATCAGCACGTATCTCCCTCCAGGTGCTGCTTCCACCTCTGGCCCAAGCTCCTCCACAGGATTTTAGGGAAAAGCCCTGCATTGGTGGAGTTTCATTTGTGGGTTGTTGTTTTCTTCCTGCCTACCAGAGGTGCCATTTGGATGCCTGCGATGGTGGCAGATGGGGAAGGGGCACAGTGTCCCCAGGCAGTTCCCTTTGGGATGTAGCCCTCACCAGCCAGTTTTCTCATAGCAAAGGAGGGCACAGCCACGGGTAAAATCTTCAAGCTCTGTTTTCCTTCCGTGCAGCTCAGAATTGCTTCCCTGTGTGCTTTTGGGTTTGGCTGCATGAGAAATGAAGGAAATACTTGGGAGCAGTGGAGGGAGGTAATGGCAGGGTCCATCCGCGTGGCTTTGGTGATGCAAGGTGGCGCTGGCAGCTTTTCCGAGATGGGGTTGTGGGAAGTGGAGAGGCTTGGCGAGGGGCAGGGGTGGCATGTCCCCAGTGAGGGACAGATCTGCTCCTGCAGAGAAGTGGTTGCTGCAGCCTGAGTTGTCATTACCGGTTGTCTCCGCCCCCTGAAGGGCTAATTTTTCTAATTAACATAATTAATATTTTCAATAAGACTCATGCACTGCCTGTGTCACCCCAGTGCGGTGGTGGCAGCGAGGAGGAAGAGGTGAGTTTGCTGAGTGAGGCTGAAGGCCGTGTCCCTCTGGGGATCTCACGTTGATCTAGGGATGCTTTTTGCCCCATATCAGGTCCTGGGCGGGACACGCTCATCGCTGGGAGTGGAGCAGACGCCTCTGCCCAGGTTCCTCTGCTGCCTGCCCTGGTTCACCGTAAAATCCTCAGCGTGAGCTGGCCGGACACTCCGAAGCCCCGTGGGCTCTGCCTGGCTCTGCAGGTGAGGAGGGCATTTTGGGGGTGGTGGGAAAGACATCCCACATCCTGTGGGGCCATCCCTCAGTGGGAGCTCTCCATTACCACAGCCAGTGTCATGCCCCAATACCGGTGTCATGCACCTGGAGCAAAGCTGCTGCCTGAGTGGGGAGAGAGGAGTATCTCCAGGAAGCCAGAAGGAAGGCATCAAAAATGGCTGGGGAGCAGCCCAGAATAACATCTTCTGGGTCACTTCTGGGTCATGTGGGCAGGAGAGCTCAAGGCAGATAAGAAAATGCAGCATCCTGAGATGGCATTTGCAGCGAGGTGAAGGAGGAGTAAGGCTGCTGTGTCAGGGGAGAGTCAGGACACTGCGTACTGGTGTTGATGCCACCACTTCATCCTGGGCTTCGGGCAAATAATTTAAATTCCCCTTCTTTGACAAGAAGGAAAACATCTTCTTATCTCACAGCAGCCTTGACAAATTCCCTCCAGCAAAACCCTCCGGAGTCTTAAAGGTAGAGGCACAGCAGACATGCGTGTTCCAAATCACTCTCAGATACTTTGGATGTGCTGAGTACTCATCCATCTGATGGGGTGAGGCGGGTTTCCTGGCATCCCTGCCTGCAGGATGAGGCCACAGGCTCTGAGATAAGGTATAAGTTTGAGCAGGGCAGGGAGCACCTTCGGGAGCTCGGCTGATCTGCAGTTCAGCATTCCAAAGGTACCTGTGCTACTGTGCTTTTATAAATAGTGATTAAAAAAGCAGGTTTATTTTTCTTTCCCTGTGAGCTGGTGATACATCCGATAGGTACAGAAATTTGGAATCTTCTGTATATTCCTTTCCCTTTTTCTCAGTTTCTTTGCATTTTTTTTTTGAGCTGTGCTGTGTCCCACAGGGCATGGTGTTCCCACCTGAGCCATGGCTCACCAGCAAGCAGCTTCACCTCCAACGCTGCCTGCAAGCCAGGGTATGGCGTTTTTCAAGGCCATAGAGAAAAAAATAGGTGCTAATCAGAGTAACTGCATGAGCAAGCTGAGGGAAGAAGACGTTTGTGGGGATAACTGAAAGAAACATTGTAAGTCCATCACAGCAGCTTCTCAACACTGAAATCCCTTGGAGGGAGGGTTTCCCCAGGCTCTCCTGTCCTGTCACACAATCCCACACTGGTTTGTGTTGGAAGGGACCTTCAAGCTCATCCAGTTCCAACCCCTGCGACAGACAGGGACCCCTTCCACTAGAGCAGGTTGCTCCAAGCCCCTGTGTCCAACCTGGCCTTGAACACTGCCAGGGATGGGGCAGCCACAGCTTCTCTGGGCACCCTGTGCCAGGGCCTCATCACCAGGGCCTCACAGGGAAGAGCTTCTGCCTAAGATCTCATTGCAATCTACCCTCTGTCAGGTTAAAGCCATTCCCCCTTGTCTTATTGCTACAGTCCCTGATGAAGAGTCCCTCTCCAGCATCCTAGTAGGCACCTTCAGATACTGGAAGGCTGCTATGAGGTCTCCACGGTCTTCTCTTCTCCAGGCTGAACAGCTTCAGCTTTCTCAGCCTGTCCTCTGCAATGTCCTCCTTGCTCTCTCCTCCTGGCCAGCCTGGCAAGATGCCGCTGCCAGATCCATGTTGTGCACAGCTGCTGCATCTCAGCTCCCCATGCTGTTTCTTCCCATGGACACAGGCCGTGCAGGAGGCATCAGAGCAGCAGCGGGAGAAACGTCAGCCCTGGGCCCCGACACTGGCCTCCAAGGAGCTGCTGGCATCTCCCTGCACACAGGCAGCAGCCACCCCAGGGCAGGCAGCCTCCACCATGGACCTGGAGAAAACAGGTGAGGGGGAAGCGGGGATGCAGTGGTGGGCACTCGGGAGGAGGGATGGAATGGGATGGGATGGGTGCAGGGAACCTGCCAGCAGGTACCAGGAGGACCTCTCCCCTTTTGAACTGGGGAGATATTGGATGTTGGTAGAAATCAAACACTAGCCAACTGCCAGGTGGCACCAGGCCACCGATGAATTATTTAACAGGGTGAACAGAGCTGGTGAGCACCAGCAAAACCTCCCTCCTCTGAAGGAAAATGTAATGCTGGGGCTGGAGAATCTGTCTAGCAGCTCCTCTCCCTAGGATGCTCTCACAGGAGGAAGGTGTTAGAGGAAGGAGGAGCATGTTATCCGTGCAGGATCACCCCTGCTTGGCAGTTTGACTTGAAGCTGGGTGTTGTGGCTTTGAACCTGGCTCTGCCTTCCATCCCAGGTTTGGGATGAGGGTGGATGATGCGTGCAGAGCCCTTGTGCCTCCTGTAATCTTGTTTTACCCCTGCACGTTCCCCAGGGGGTGACAGCTGGCATTCCTGTTAACTTTAGAAGTATCAGGGTAGGTTTTGTGTGTGCTGGGTTCAAAGGGAACATCGCAGTCCTCTGCCTGAGCTGGGCTGAGCTTTTGTTGTGGACAAAGCAGCTGGTGTCTGTTGTCACACTTTGAGGATGTTCAGCCCAAGTCAGGGACACAAACCCCAGCAATCGCTTCCACAGACATTGCCGGGTAAGTCCCATGGCATATAGTTGACAGCAGAGTCATGGTTCGGTGCCAGGGTTTAATTTTCTGTCCCCTCTGCTGGCTCTTTAACTCCTTTGAAAGGCAGCAAGTCTGATTCACAGACAGAGAAAGTCTTGCTTCTTGTATTGAGGAGGTTTCCTATGAAGCACCCAGCATCTTCCTGCAGGTAGCAAAGCAGTTCCCAGCATCACCTCCTGCCTTGAAAACCTTAAGGTTTCTGGTGGCAGCAGCTGAAATCCATGGCAAGCAGTGAAGGGTGCCGGGCAGCCAGGATCCTGGCCGCCACTCTGCCCGCTGCAGTGCCTCATCCCCACATTGGGAATGAGTCAGGCCAGCTCATTTCTTCTTGGGAACTACCAAGTCATTTAGGGATTCATTTGGCAGGCTGTGATGTACAGCCAGGTTGGCTCCTGTCAGCACCGGTGTTCCCATTAATGCACAGAAAACCATGTTTAAAGTAATAGTAGGAGGCTGGGAAGCTGAACGCACGAGGATTAGGCAACACGGCTGAGCAGGGTACCCATCTCGTTTTAATTTGGCTTCCATTACGTTTGTGTTTAATGATGCAGTCTTTAATAACATGATCACATCCTGGTTTTTGACCAGCACCTGCTCATTCAGTAAAGAGGATGCCGGCATGAATCAGAGCCACGGTGAAGGCGGTTGTTATCTGAGTGAGGAGGCATGTGATTGGGCTGGGTCACAGCACGGTGGCCTGGACAGACACTTGGTATTACAGCCTAGGATGTTCTGCTGGCATCAGCATAACCCTTTGGAACCCACCCTCTTCCAGGGACTCACACTGTTGGTGCTTCTGCCCACAGTCAGCACCATGGCATGCAGGATGTACCTCCTGGCACATCGCTGCTCCCCGTGGGACTGCTGCAAGTCCTGTTTCCTGCAGTCCCACCTCCACTGCAGCCCCTGGGATTCTCCCCATAGCTGGTATCCTGTTCCCCAGGGAGGCAGCCGGGTCCTGAGCGGCTCCATCTTTGCTCCCACTGCAGGAGGGAGGATCTGTGGTGGGAAACGTGCCAGCCTGCCAGCGTCCCGGCCCTTCCCGGTGATCCAGAAGGTGATGGCCTCCATGGCGCATCTGCAGGAGGAGAAGCTGCGGCTTCAGGAGCAGCTGCTGGGGCTGCAGGAGAAGCTTGCTGCCCGGGAGAATGACGAGCTTTCCCTGTCTCTCCAGCTGCAAGGCCAGGTATGGTGGCGACAGGGCAACACAAGAGAGTCCATTGGGATCCCCACCTTCAGGCTGTGGCTTGGCTGGAGCACTGTGGCTTTCAGTTAGTGACGGTCATGCTTGGAAGGAGCGTGGGACCTCACAGAGCATTGCGCGGGGATGAGCTGGGTGCTCATCAGCTTTGGCTGCACCTCCCTCGGGATGCTTGCAGCCCCTTGTTTGATGTTGTGGTGACACTGGGATGATGCTGGTGAGGGCATGTGGCTCCTTGGGTATGATGTGGTGAGGAGGGAATCAGGGTCACAGCCCTGTGGCCACCGTCCAACCTCCCAGAGCAGGACAAGTTCATTAGACTGATGAAGCAGATTAATTTTAGTGACTTTTGAGAGTCAGGAGGTGGAAAGTGAATGTGAAGGCATAGAGTTACCTGCCAAAGGGGACAGCGTTTCGGCTGCCATCACCAGAACCCTCCTCAGGTCCGTCCCACACCACCGTGACTGCATCCTCAGTGTGAGGACCTGGGTCATCTCAGGGAGATAGAAATTCTGGCTGCTCATAAAGGCATTTGCATGTGGCTGTTGTGGAAGCTGTTACAGTCAGGTTCTGCTTGTTCCGCGGGTGTCAAAAAGGCGGAGGTAATTGTCCTGCGTTTGGTTGGCATACTCTGCATGACACAAGCGTGAGCACTGGCAGGATCCGGCCCCGCGCCATCCAGTTCAGCAGCCGGCACAGAGCAAAGTGCCGACCCAAACTTCCAAAGCCTGGGCATGGCTGGGCCACGGCTTCAGCCAGATCCAGCTACCAGGGAATCCCTGTCGCCTCCAGAGAGCAGGATGCAGCTGGAGATGCCCGAGCAGGTAGGCGATGGAGGTGTACTTTGGGGTACTGCTGGCACAGGGAACGGTGGGCAAGCTCCGGCGTGTGTGTCTAAAAAATGCCTTAATAATCTGCCTTCCTGAGCATGGAAATGGGGTTTTCCCACTCGGGTGCAAGGCTGCTGTACACGGCACACAGTCAGGGTCCTCTGGTGCCGCAGGGAGCGGTTCGCTTCCCCTGCTTGTCACCGTGAGCACACAGAGCTTTCCCGCAGGACCCACGCTCCTTGCTGATGGTGCAGGCGCTGCCCCTGTCCCTGTGAGGGTGTGCCCTAATAACTGATTGTCATTAGCTGCAGCACTACGTCAGCACATCCACACCGTGATTAGAATCATAGAATCATAGGATCAGCCTGGTTGGAAAAGACCTTTAAGATCTTCAAGTCCAACCATTGCCCAGCACTGCCAAGGCCACCACTGACCCATGGCACTGAGGGCCCAATCTATGCGGTGTGTGAACACTTCCAGGGATGGTGGCTCCACCACTGCCATGTGCAGCCTGTTCCAATGCCTGAGCACCCTCTGGGGAAGAAACTGTTCCTAATTTAGTATCCTATTAATCAGGCATTCCTAAATGATGGTCCATGGAGGCCGGTTGTTGGGATGGAGCAGCAGTCTGCCGTGTCCAAGTGAGGGGTTTGCTGGGGAGCATCCTCCTGTCAGACTCAGACGTGGGGACTTCTGGAAGGGTTCCTGCTTCCTCTTTCTCCAGAGATAACTTTCCTAGAAAGAAAAATAGAGAAGGCAAAATGGAGCTGCGTTGCAGGACGGGTGCTCCAGGCTCTCGAAGCACAATTATGGATAGGTTTGTTTTCTTCCTTCTCCAAAGACGCTGCTTGCTTTTTTTTTTTCTTTCTTTAATAATGGTTTCTGTTAATGCTCAACGTGGACAAATTACACACATGGTCAAACAAGGTCGAAGCAGGCCTTTCATTAAGGCTCGTTTTCATCAGCTCATGTGAATCAGGCGCTCAGAGCAAGGTGGAAAATTAAGGCATAACAAAAGTGCGAGCCAGACTGGTGGCCGGCGCGGCACCACGGGGTCTCCTCCGAAAGCTGCTGAGGTGCCTCCCGGTTAACCCTGCCTGTGTTGACAGGTTGAAGCTCTGAAGGCAAAGCTCCTGGAGCAGGCGCAGGAGATCGGGCGGCTGCGCTCGGAGCTGGTGAGCTGCCACCACACTGGGGCTGAGCCGCCCCTGCCCTGAGGGATGTGGGGAGGGCCCAGGAGGATTGAAACCTCGCCAAGGTTGCAGTTCAGACCCTGCAAGCTGAGAAGGACAGTGAGGGGTGGGAGTCTGTGGGATCTTCTGTCCAATGCAATGTCACAACTGGTGGCTGTCGCGCAGACAAGGCTACCCCCTCCAGTACTGTCACCCTGCAATGGGAAGTGACTGATTCTCTGGGGGCTCTGACATGGAAGGTTGGGGCTCCCCTGATGGAGGAGCTGGGGGTTCCCTGGGGGCAGCAAGGTGGAGGGATTTATCCATGCAGTAGGCTGGGGGGGGGTCTCCTGTGTGCAGATGAGGTCTTCCCGGGGTGCAGCAGGCTGGGGTTCCCTGAGCATGGCAGGCTGGGGGATGCTGCAGGCTGGGGGGTGCTGCAGGCTGGGGGGTGCTGCAGGCGGGGGGATGCTGCAGGCTGGGGGTGCTGCAGGCTGGGGGGTGCTGCAGGCTGGGGGATGCTGCAGGCTGGGGGGTGCTGCAGGCTGGGGGGTGCTGCAGGCTGGGGGATGCTCCACAGGGTGCATTGAGCTCCCGCTCCACTGCCCCGTTGCAGGGCAGCACGGATGTGGAGAAGCACCGGGACCTGCTTGTGGCTGAGAACGAGCGCCTGCGTCAGGAGGTGAAGGTGTGCGAGGGGGAGCTGCGGGAGCTGCGGCAGCAGCAGCAGACACCGTGCCAGGACTGCGCTCACCTCCAGGTGAGTGGCTGGTGGTGGTGCCTTCGCGGCAGGGTGATGGGCACCCATGGGTGACGTGGCCTTGTCTGTGCTGTTTGGGGCCAGGAGAACGCGGGGCTGCAGGAGCGGCTGTCCCAGCTTCAGCGGGAGGCGGAGGAGGCGCGGGCCAAGCTGGGGGAGCTGGAGCTGGAGGTGCAGCAGAAGACGAACCGCTTGGCCGAGGTGGAGCTGCGGCTCAAGGACTCCCTGGCGGAGAAAGCCGAGGAGGAGGAGCGGCTTAGCCGGCGGCTGAGGGACAGCCAGGAGACCATCGCCAGCCTCAAGTCCCAGCCCCAGCAGATAAAGGTGAGCACTAAGGGGCTCTCCATAGAATCACAGAATCTCAGAATCCCAGACTGGTTTGGGTCAGAAGGGACCCTAAAGCTCAACCAGTTCCAATCCCCTGCCACAAGCAGGAACACCTTCCACTAAACCAGGTTGCTCCAAGCCCCATCCAACCTGACCTTGAACACTGCCAGGGATGGGGCAGCCACAGCTTCTCTGGGCAACCTGTGCCAGTGCCTCACCACCCTCAAAGGAAAGATCTTCTGCTTAAGAGTTCATCTCAGTTTCCCTTCTGTCAGGTTAAAAGCCATTCCCCCTTGTCCTGTCCCTACAGCCCTTGTCCAAAGGCCCTCTCCAGCTTTCTTGTCAGCCCTTGTCAGGCACTGGAAGCTGCACTAAGGTCTCCCCAGAGCCTTCTCTTCTCCAGGATGAACAAGCCCAGGTCTCTCAGCCTTTCTCCAGAGCAGAGCTGCTCCAGCCCTCAGAGCATCTGATCCATATCCCTCTGATCCATGTCTCCTGGCTGGGCAAGGACAGCTAGACTGGCACCTATTGGTGCCTAGTGAGTGTCCTGAAAGTGTCACCCATCCCTGTGCACGTCAGCACAGCATGATGATTTCACAAATGAGCCACAGCTGCATCCTTGGGTTCTTCATTCCCAGTATACCCAATCTCAAGGTACTTTTCCCACACAGTACACCATCAAGATGGTGGAGGTGGAATCAGCCAAGGCCAAATAAGCCCTGTGCAAGAGCCAGTCCCTAAACCAGTACCTGCAGGAGCAGGTGGGGGGTGCAGAGGCAGGTGCTGAAGGAATTGGAGCAACAGCTGCAGAGCTCCCAGCAGACAGAAGCTCAGCTCAGAAACCACCCAGCCTGGCTCCATGTACTGCGGTGTGGTAGTGGGTGGTCATAGCTCACATCACCCTCCTTGCTCCTCTCCCACCCAGATCACGATGTACGAAGCTGAGCTGGAGCAAGCCCATGGGCAGAGGCTGGAGGATACGCAGGTGATGGAGGAGGAGGAGAACCATGCCATTGAGGAGGCGTTTTCCCATGCCCAAGCGGAGATGAAGGCAGTGCACGAGAACCTCGCAGGTGAGCCATTGCTGGGGTGTTGTGCCACATGCCCCACCCCCTGCCTCATGCCTGCAGGCATCTGGACCAACTTTCTGACGATGCAGCCAGCACTGCGCACCCTCACCCACAACTACAACAGCCTGAAGCAGCAGGTCTGAGACTTCCCCCTGCTCCTCCAGGAAACCCTGCGGAGCGCCAGGGCCATGGTGAGACCTTCCCATCCCCAGGGCTACCACCCCATGCCAGTGGAGATGCTGGGGGAAGGGGGGGGGGGTGTCACTGAGCCACTGGTCTCCATCCCCCCCAGATCAGCCAGGCCATCGAGGAGGTGCACAGCACCAACTAGGAGCTGCTGTGCAAGTACCGCCACGAGCTGCAGATCCACAAGAAGTGCCACAATGAGATGTTGCAGCTCAAAGGTGTGTGTCCCATCACAGGAGAGCATGTCCCTGAGGGGGGGACAGGGGAGCACCACCCCACTGCGCCCCAGCACCATGAGGTCCCTCTTAGGGTTGGCGATGAGCTGCATTGGTCGGCAGCACTCAGCCTGCCCAGTGTTTGATGGTGAGGGGGGTGGCAGCAGAATGCGATGGGGCTGACACCATCCCTGCATCCCTCTCCTTCTCCAAGGAAACATCCGTGTTTTTGGGCGGGTCCGCCCCATTACAAAGGAGGATGGCGAGGGTGCAGAAGCAGCCAACGCGGTAACCTTTGACGCCGACGATGACGCTGTCCTGCACCTCCTGCACAAGGGGAAGCTGGTGTCCTTCGAGCTGGATAAGGTCTTCCCCCCACAAGCATCACAGGAGGAGGTGGGTGCTGCTGTCCATGCTGCCCTTGTGATGGGTGAGATACAGCCACCTTCTTCTGACATCCCCGGTGCCCCTCCAGGTCTTTCAGGAGGTTCAAGCCCTGGTCACTTCCTGCATCGATGGCTACAACGTCTGCATCTTCGCCTATGGGCAGACAGGGGCAGGGAAAACCTACACGATGGAGGTGAATTTGCCTGGCTTCGCATCCCCCCCCTCCCTTGGCTCCCACCCCTTCCCCACTCTCACCACCCTACCCCAACAACGATAAGAGAAATAGGGGAAAAGAGTCCCCCACAATACCACCCCAAACAATCAGAACACCAGCAAACCCACTGACCAACCAGCGTGACCCCCAGCTCCTCCTCAGACGTGCGGGGCAAACCGGCAGACTGGGACATGCCACAGTCTCAGTCCTCCCGACATCTACAATACTCCCTCAGGCACGAGCAGGGCAGAAAGCCCTAACGGCCACCAAAACTCACCTTGTCATCACCCCACACAGCACTGCACCAGCTACAGAAGACAAAAAATGACTGCACAGCTAAACCCAGGACTCTGTATTTACCTGTGCAGGGGCAGGCTAGGGAGGTTTTGCACTGCCCTTCCAAACGCTCTCCCCAACTCTGCTACTCCTCCCAGCCCTCCCATCACTCCCAGGCACTGATGCGGTGGTCAGGGCATCCCCCTCTCCTCCCTGCCCCTTCACCCCCCCCCAGATGTTAAAATTAGAAATAATGAACTGGGAGAATGAGAAATCTTTTGCTCCCCAGCCCAGCTGCAGGCAGGAGGTGCCTGGAGGAGGCTGGGAATTCAGCCATATGGATAATGGGGATGGCAATAAGTACTAGGTCTGGGTTGGGTGGTAGTTGGGCACATGGGGAGTCAAGAGCCATGGGCTGTGACTGGGATGTGCAGCATCCTGGAAGGATCCAGCTGATCTGGCAGCCTGGGCAAACAGCTCTGTGCAATGAGGGGTTGTGTGCTGGAGGGGGCCCAGCACTAGTCACTCCCCCGGGATGGTAATGGCTATAATGGATACCCCTTCACCCAAGGACCTGCTGGGGAAGGAGCTAAAGGAGAAGCTGGAGATCAAGCTGTGTCCTGATGGCATCAGGCAGCTCTATGTGCTGGGGCTGACCAAGTTCAGGGTGCAAAGTGTGGAGGACATCAACAAAGTGAAGGGGCGTGGGAGGAGGCACAAGGGCACAATCACAGTCACAGACTGGTTTGGGTTGGAAGGAACCCTAAAGCTAATCCAGCTCCAATCCCCTGCCACAAGTAGAGACACCTTCCACTAGACCAGGTTGCTCCAAGCCACGTCCAACCTGGCCTTGAACACTGCCAGGGATGGGGCAACCATTGGGGGGTTCTGTGATGTGTGGCCCCCCTGTTTGGGAGTATTTCTGAAACACTGGAGAGCAACAAAGATTAAAATAGGTCCCTGGGTGTGATGTAATGGTCGCTGTCCCTTGGGGTGACCTGCAAGGGGTTAAAAATAAAAGTGTGGGGGGCAGGTGGCTCCTAGAGGATTAGCAGGATACCAGCTGTCACCACAGAGCCCTGCCTGTCACCCTCTGCCTTTCCTGCATCAACCAGGATGAGACCTGACAGCAGTCATCATCCCAATAGACCAGGCACCTTGTGGGGGGCTGTTGCCCGGGTTACAGGGGATTTGTGGTGAGTTTGGGGCAAATTTGACCTCACCCACCCCCCACTCCATCCCATCTCCCTGGATTCCCCCAGGTCTTCAAGTTTGGCCATGTCAGCTGTGCAACAGAATGCACTAACTTGAACAAGCACAGCTCCCGCTCCCATGCCCTCCTCATCATCACCGTCCGCGGGCTCGACCGCAGCACAGGGCTGCGTACCACAGGTGGGTCCCGGAGCAAGCCCCTCACCAGGGCATTGGGTGCCGAGGGGGTGTGTGGGGCTGATGACAGCCATGGCCACTTGTTTGTGTCCCCAGGGAAGCTGAACCTGGTAGACCTGGCAGGGTCGGAGCGTGTGGGGCGGTCGGGTGCAGAGGGCAGCCGGCTCCGCGAGGCACAGCACATCAACAAGTCCCTCTCTGCGCTGGGGGACGTCATCTATGCCCTGCGCTCCCGGCAGGGACACGTGCCCTTCCGCAACTCCAAGCTGACCTACCTGCTGCAGGACTCGCTCAGCGGCGACAGCAAGACCCTCATGATGGTCCAGGTGGGGCTGGGCTCCCGGTGCCTGTCGGTAGCAGTATGGGGTCTGGGGATGGGTTTGGTCCTCGTGCTGCAGGAGGCAGTAGGGATGCTGGAGGCTGAAGAGGGACCAGGCTTTTCCATGGGGTCTGCAGTCATGGGGCCAGGGGAAGCTCTGTTGCTGTCTCTGCACCCCAGACGAGGCCAAGGGATGGGGGATGAACTTGGAAGATGAACTCCTGCCCTCCCTGCCTGCACATGGTTGCTGGCTCTATGCACACCATGTCTTTGCATGTTGACATCTGCCCGTCCTGTCTCCCACTGGAGGATGCTGGGCTCTGGCAGCTCCTCCATCCTTGCCCTGTGATTGCCTCCTGCCACCTGCTGCAGCTTTTCCTGGCTGTCCCTCACGCCAGGGCAGTTGGTGACAGGGGATCTGACTGGGTCAGACACTGGACGGGGCTATCCTGGGAGCAGCGGGTTAATAATAGCACCAGTCCAGGACATGGCGCAGTGTGTTGTCCGGGGTGGGAGGGCAGCCCTGGGGGTGCAGGCAGCTGCTGGAGTGACTGCCTGCTCCTGCCTGTGCACAGGTGTCCCCTGCTGAGAAGAACACCAGTGAGACACTCTGCTCCCTCAAGTTTGCCGAGAGGGTTCGCTCTGTGGAGCTGGGTCCTGTCTCCCGCAAGGCTGAGCTGGGCTCCTGGCCCAGCCAGGAGCAGCTGGAGGTAAACCAGGGGCTGCCCCTCCTCTTCCTTCTCACCCCTGTGTGTGTATGTGGGGGGGGTCCTTCTGTTTTGCACCCATATGGGTCCCAGGGCTGTTTGCTGTTGGGTCCCCTCCACTGGGGATCATCATTGTGTGGGGCACAGACTGTCCCTAAGCAGTGGTATCTGGCCAGTGCTGCCACTTCGGCTCTTCCAAGCACAGTTTTACAGCAGCCCCATGGTACCCCCAGAGCACAGTTGGACACCACGTTGCCCATAAGCCCATCCCTGTTCTTTCACTCTGAGGACTGGCACGGGCTGACCCTGGGGCCGTACCCCTTTGTCTCCCCCCAGGGTGACTCTCCGGGGACCGCAGCACCCCTTGGCCGGGCCCACATGTCCCCCAGCCTGGGGCACCTCTCTGGCCGTGCCGCCTCCATCCGCAGGAAGCTCCAGCCCTCAGGTGGGTGGTGGGACACCTCAGCTCTGCTCCACACCCCAGGTACCCTGCCAGAGCCCCCCCATCACCATCACAGGCACCTGCCCCCAGCCTCCTCCCAGCCAAGCACAGGCAGGCAAAGCCAGTGGTGGGGAGGTAGCTGATTTGTGATCAGCTCGTTATCTGTTTGCTAATTAGCCACGGGAAGCTTGGTTATCACTTCCCCACGAGCGCACCACTGTGCAGCTGCAGCCTGGGCTGCCCATGGGCTGAACCTTTCTCCCTTCAATTTCAGCCTGAATTAGGGGCAGCCGTGGCTGCCAGGTGAGTGCCTGCGGCCGGGAGCCGGTGGAGGGCTCTGCTTGGCCTCGCACAGGGCAGGGGCGCCGGGCTCTGCCGCTTGCAGGGTGCTCATGGGGTGCTTGTGGGACCGGTGCAATGCAGCATCTGCTGGAGTGCTGCCAATGGGGCCAGGGTGCAATGGCCATACCCCCTGTGACCCACACTTCTCTTCCTGCAGGGAAGCTGAGGCCTGTGCCACTGTGACAAGTGCCAGCCTCGGCACCAAACCTGCTGCAGGACTGGGCCCCTCATGTCACTACTGAGACCCGGCTGCTCAGAGACATGAAGGCTTTGGTGCTGTTCCCTTGCCCAACAGGACTCGATGTGAGGGTGACAGCACCTCTCACATGAGCAGCACAGTGCCAGCATCTCCCAGCAGCCAGACCCCCATCACAGGGTGGGGACAGCGGTGCTGGGCAGGAATCTGCCCCCTCAGACCCTCAGTTCTGTGACCTTTCATTGTCACTGGATGGATGTTTTTAGTCCAAGTGGGAGCTCCTGGGTGCTCCCTCCATCTCTCCAGCTTTTTTTTCTAGTTACCTGGCTGGAGAGGATGCTCAGAGCCAGGGGAGCTTCTGGAAATGGCTCTGAGGGCCCAGCCTGGGCCTGCATCAGGGGAACTGCCTCATGTCTTGCAGAGCAGTGCTTCCTCTATTTTAAGCTAGAAAACAAATCCCAGAAGCTTCTTTCCCTGAAGATTTCCCAAGGCCTGTTGTTGCATGGCGGCACCCTGATGCCTGGATGAGCCAAGCTGCCATTGCCCGTGGTGCTGGTGCTGCCCTGGCACAGTGGTACACAGCGCCAGGGTGGGTTTAGCAGTCTCAAATGAAGCTATTGTAAAGTTCTTTACCAGTTGTCTTGTCAAGAGCGATCACAGCGTGGTCAAGATGAAAGTGTTTGAAATATTTATACCCTGTTTACATGGTCTTGGAATGCAAAACAAGCAGAAAACAAACAAAAAACCCCTCCAGCCCAAAAACTGTTTGCTTTACTTATGGGGATGGAGGCTGGCAGGGGTATGGGAGGAGGTGGCATTGCCCCTCCGACAATGAGCACTCACTCTTGGGTATGCTTTCTCCTGTTGCATATACCCAACTGGCTGCACTAATGTTCCTTCCTACTGGCTCCCCTCCTCTTGCTCTTCCACAGCATATCCTATTAGAAAAAAAAAAGCAAAAAAGGGAATAATAAATCTAGCCTTTTTTAAGATTAGATGTTTCTATGTATTTTAATAATAACAAAAAATCCTGTTTTGTAACAAAACTTATTTCAAATAAAGTGTTAAATCCAGTCCTCCTGTGCTGCTGTTGCTTCTGCAGCAGGATGGATGAGTGCTCCCTCCCGTGGCACAGCATCTCCCTCAGAGCTGGGAAAGCCCATGAGGGGCATCCTCCTGGAGCTGTGCCTGGGAGAGCCTGGCACCACAGACCCCAGGCTGGAGCTGCCCACCTCCCTTCATTACCAGGGGATGGAGTTGTCAAACACAAAGTAAGCCCCAGCACTGCAATGTCCTGCTGTACCTCATGCTTCTCCCCACTGTGGGGACTGCTGGGGGCTGGCATGGGGCCTTATCACACCCCAGCTGGGCCCAGGCGTGGGATCGTCACCAGAAAGGCCCTGGGTGAGGCAGCAGCAGTGCATGCAGGACACACACACACACAGTACACAGCATCTTCAGCCCCGGTCCTGCTGTCCTGTGACCACACATTGCCAGGGCCTCTTGCTGCATGAGCCACCTTCAGAGCCACAGAGGAGAGCAGGACACCCCCTCACTCCCAAACCTTAACCACATTTGGGTGAAGTATCGGCAAGATTGGGATTGGCTTTATTTTTTTTTGCTCGACCACACAAACCTCGTGAAATTCAACAAGGCCAAGGTCCCACACATGGGTTGGGGCAATCCTCATCACAAACACAGGCTGCGGGAGACAGGATGGAGCGGCCCTGAGGAGGACTTGGGGTGTTGGGTGATGAGAAGCTCCCCATGACCCAGCTTCAGTGTGTGCTTGAGCCCAGATCCTCTCTGTGTGCTGGGCTGCACCCCCAGTGTGTGAGCAGCAGATTAGGGAGGGGATTCTGCCCCTCCACTGCACTGTGGGGAGACCCCCCCTGCAGTCCTGTGCCCAGCTCTGGGGCAGCAGCACAAGAGGGACGTGGAGCTGTTGGAGGGAGTTGAGAGGAGGCCACGGAGATGCTGCAAGGGCTGGAGCAGCTCTGCTCTGGAGCCAGGCTGAGAGAGCTGGGCTGGGGCAGCCTGGAGGAGAGAAGGCTCCTGAAGGGGAGACCTTAGAGCAGCTCCAGTGCCTAAAGGGGCTACAGGAAACCTGGAGAGGGGCTTGGGACAAGGGCCTGTAGGGAACAGGACAAGGGGGAATGGCTTTAACCTGACAGAGGGGACACTGAGATAAGATCTTAGGCAGAAGTTCTTCCCTGTGAGGGTGCTGAGGCGCTGGCACAGGGTGCCCAGAGAAGCTGTGGCTGCCCCATCCCTGGCAGTGTTCAAGGTCAGGTTGCACGGGGCTTGGAGCAAGCTGCTCCAGTGGAAGGGGTCCCTGCCTGTGGCAGGGGGTTGGAACTGGATGAGCTTTAAGGTCCCTTCCAACCCAAACCACTTTGAGACTTTTTGATTCCTGCTGGCCCCCCTATCTGACCCCAAAACAGTATCCTATGCCCCCAAACACCAGCACCTACGTCAGGACTTCACAGAAAACCATACAGACAAACTCCTGCTGCTGCACTGAGACCTGCTGGAGCTCAGGTGGGGAAAAGACATCTGCGTGAGACCAGGGGGAAAGACAAGCCACAAACAATGACATTCTTCTCTGGGCTGGGAATACCCAGCAGAGTGAAACCTCCCCCAGGCTTTCAGCAAGTGAAACCCAGCCAGTGCTGCCTCTCCAGCTTGCTCACCACATCCACTTACCCCAGCCTCCCAGCAGGAATGGGGAGAAGGGCCGGCTTCCCTCTGAGACACACAGGGAGCAGAGCCCTACTTTCCCTGGACACTCCCAGCCAGGAGGCATGACAAGGTGAACAGAGCTTCAAGAGATTCAGGCATTTAACACAACTTCTTACTAAAAAATGTTACAACTCTTTTAATAAACGCCATTGTAAGTTACAGCTTCTCAGAGAACAAGCTCCAATGTATAACAAAATAGGAGAGAGGCTGGGAGGAGCAGGGGAAGCACCAACAGAAACCTCTTTCCACACTGGAAAGAAAGAGGGACAGAAAGGTTCTGACAGACATTTATTAAGGGAAAAATAGCAGTCCAGTGGATATAGAAAGACATTAGTCCACATGCTTCTGTTTCTCAGCCCTCCTAAATCCTTATCCCCAAATGTAAAAATACGAGAAGTCCTGTTTAAGTCACATATTTTAACTCCTCCAGGTAGACCTCAGTTACCAGCAATTCTGATGGTATCAAGCTTGTGCAGTCCAGGGTACCAGCAGGGCTTCCTGAGAAGCCAAGAGACAGCCCCCTCTCAATACAAGTCCTCGAAGCTACCCCAGGCATGGAGTCTTGGTGTCCTGGCTCATGTTTGATGAAGGAAGCCCAAACACCCAGTCCCTCAGGGCAGGTGAAATCCTTCTGTAGAGAAAGGACACTCCAACCCCCCATCAGGCTGTTGTGGGCAGCACAATGCACAGAGAGAGTGGGGCCAGCCAGCCCCAACCCATAGGGCCAGTAAACCAACAGCACACATGGGTGAAGATGTGACAGTGGGCGTGGATGGCCATCAGCAAAAGGCCATCACACACAGATGGAGTAGCTGACAGCTTGATGCTGAGATGAAAAGATGAAATGAAGCTGCCTCCCTGCAGGGCTTCCTGGGGCCCTCCACCAGGCAGGTCAGATGTCTCTCCACTCAGGTCCTCCATCCAGCCCGTAAAGGCACCCAGGCTAGGCAGGCAACCAGCCAGTGAGATCCCACTTCCCTACTGCACTGTGAGGACAAAGATGGACACATGGAGAGAGGTGAAATTCAGCCAGACCCAAGGAGAGCTTGGCCACCTTCATTTGCACATGGGAAGGTGGTGGCTGTTAGTCCAGGCCAGCCATGAGGAGGTGCAGTTCCCGAAAGGTACTACCATGGCGGCCACTGAGCCCAAACTTGCTCCTGATGATGATGCTGATGTTTTTCAGCTGCCTGTAGCACAGCTTGCATTTATGGAGCCTGCAAAAGCCAGAGAGCAGACACAGCATGAATCCTCAGCTGCTGAAGTGCTTGTTCCTGCACCATCAAAGATGCAATATAAGCAGGCGAGAAAACACAAGCCCTGCAAATGGCCTGGAAGAGGTTAAATGTGAGCATGGCTCTGCAGAAACACTATGTATTCAGCCCACATCCTGATGACACAGGAGAATGGCATCCACATAAAGACTCTTTTACTCCTCCTTTCCCCTTTGGCAGTAAAATCCAGGGAGGAAGAAGGTGTTGTTTTCAGAGGGCAACTTCTCAGAGCAGAGCTATTTTGTGAATGAACTGGAAATCCAGTGCCCAGCTGACAACTCATGTGTCTTGTGAGGTAGAGGGTGAAGCCACAAGGTGGTTTTACTCCTGACATTCTCACGCTTTGCTCAGGTATGACTCAGTACACAGTGACACACAGAAAAGCAGTCCTTGGTTTTTTCTCATGGCAGGAGCGTTTGGTGTTGACAGACAAAAGGGCAGGCATGCCCAGTCTAGTATCAAAGCCTTGATGACAAGGAGCAAAGCTCACCAAAGAGAAAGGCTGGGTCAAAAAAGGGAGCAAGTGGAGGAGGTAAGTGCCTCACCTTTCCTCCCTGGTGATGTCCACTCCAACAGAAGGTGGTGCAGCGAGGATGTCTGTGATCAGTGGCAGGAATCTCTGGAGAATGAGTTTCAGGGAGGTGCAGCCAGTCTGCACGTAGCTACAAAAATGGAGAATCGGGTCCCACTTGAGTTTCATTCCTGTCCTCCCAGCACACAGCTGTCACTCACATCCAGTCAATGGGGACAATCCACTCAACCAAACCCCCACCCACCACCTGTAACCTGGTAAGGACAGCACCAGCCAAATACCCATACACTTTGGTTCGAGTCAAGACGGACAAAGTGAGTCCTTTTAAAGGGTCCTGGCATATTCTCTGCTACGCAAAACCTTTCTGCTCAAGAGCAGAGGTGTCCTGCTGAGGGGCCCTGGAATGGCAGACACTCCATCTTAAGACAGGATGCATATTTTTTGCCACCTAACGAAGTTCAAAGCAATCCAAGTGACCCCCATGCAAGATTTCACTCCTCTTGCTCCACATCGACAATCTCATTCCTATCTGTGTGCAGAGCCCACTTGTTCTACATGGATGTGACCCCTCCTGGCTGCCAGAGCTGCCTTCAATCCAATGCACCTACTCCAAATCTCAATATCCTGCTCTTCCTGCCCATGCAGACTTTCCATGACTCTTTCCCCACACAGTTGGCAACTCCATTGCCCTTTTCCAGTTGTACTGGCATTATGCTGTATCTGCTGCGAGTTTTCAGGATGTTCTTTCAGCTACAAAACACGCAGAGGAGCAATTCCAGGAGTATCTCCACCTTCTCCCCCAACACACCATGTTTTTGGGGCCTCACCTTTCATATTTACTTTGGAGTAGTTTTTCTACCTGTGGCAGGACTATAGCACACAAATCCAGCTTCCAGAGAAACCTGAACAGAAAAGAACACAAGCTGAGACAGGATTATGAAGCTTTACAAGACCGAGTTGACACAAATAATGCTTTTTGGCAAAAAAAGCCAAGGCAGCAGCATTCAAGTTTACTGAGCAAGTTCACTGACTCCCCCTTGTGATGGGAAATCGAAGGTTTTGACTTATTTTGATTCAACAGAGTCACTTTATGAAGTTCTAAGTGAGGCACCATTTGCCCACCACAAGGGCCCCATGCATCTCCAGCAGTCTCTGGTACTGCAGACTTGCAGATCTGACTACAGCCACATGCATTTCATGCTGTTATTGTCCACGGGATACAAGGCAGGTACAAAGCAGTACTCCTGACACCAAGCCAGGTGCCTCTTGGGTGTCCCAGGGGCTGCCCTGTCCTGGGTTCAGCAGTAGCAGTCATTTTTCTCCTTCTTGGTAGCTGGTGCAGTGCTGTGTTTTGACTTTCAGCCTGGGAACAGAGTTGATAACGCTGATGTTTTAGTCTGACCAAGGACTCTGAGCCTCATGCTCTGCCAGGGATGAGGGGAAGCCGGGAGGAAGCAGAGACAGGACACCTGACCCAAACTGACCAAAGAGGTATTCCATACCACAGCACGTCATGCCCAGGATGTAACTGGGAGTTACCCAGAAGGGCTAGGGGACTGCAGGGTTGGAGGAGGTATCGGTCGGTGCTTGGTCAGGCTGGGAGGGGCAAGTTACCAGTTTGTGGGTGGTGAGGTGTTGTATTCTCTTCCCTTGTTACTTCCTTTACCATTATTACTATTATTGGTGGCAGCAGTAGTGATTTGTGTTATACCTTAGTTACTAAACTGTTCTTATCTCAACCCATGGGAGTTGCATTCTTTTTGATTCTCCTCTCCGTCCCACTGGGAGTAGGGGAAGAGCTAGAAGGGGGAGAGTGAGTGAACGCGCTGCCTGACTGGTTTTAAACCATGACATGCCCCTACCCAGGACTCACGGTTTTTGGTTGACAATATTCAAGAGGTCCACGACAACAGACAGATCGTTGATCGCCACTGCAGAGTCAACAGAGTTCTGGGAGAGAAGGGGAAGAAGTCACCAAGCGCAAAACTCAAACTGGCTAGGCTAGTGCAATTACTACCAAGTACAGCTTTTCAAAAACAAGGTAGAGGAAACGTGGAGTTCACTAGGGAAGAGAAGAAAACTCTCTTGTGAGAAAGTTGTTTCCACGTTTCTTTGTGGCCTTTCAAGTACAGGTGGGACACAGCAGCACTCTGCCTGGGGACAAAAGCTGTGAGACCCTGCATTTTGTGCAAGAGGCAGAACTGTTTCCCTGCAAGCCAGAAGAGCTGTTCAGCTGCTCCCATCAAACGGAAACACAGACTGGTTTAGGTTGGAAAAGCCTTTAAAGCTCATCCAGTTCTAACCCCTTGCAACTGGAAGGGACACCTTCCACTAGAGCAGGTTGTGCCAAGCCCTGTCCAACCTGGCCTTGAACACTGCCAGGGATGGGGCAGCCACAGCTTCCCTGGGCACCCTGTGCCAGGGCCTCAGCACCCTCACAGGGAAGAACTTCTTCCCAAGAAAGCATCTTGGGAACTCTGTCAGGTTCAAGCCATTCCCCCTTGTCCTGTCCCTACAGGCCCTTGTCCAAAGCCCCTCTCCCGGTTTCCTGTAGCCCCTTTAGGCACTGGAGCTGCTCTAAGGTCTCCCTGGGAACTTCTCTTCTCCAGGCTGAACAAGCCTCACAGACCTTAGGTATCTCTGCATCCTTGCCTTAATATCACTGGAGCTCCACACAGCCTGCACAGTGTCCAGATTCTTGCGGCGACTGGTGAGCACCACACACATGGTCTCGTGGCCTTTCCTGATCTGAGAAATGGCTTCCTCATCCACAAGCTCTGTCTGGCTTTGGTTTTTCAGAGCCTGAAAGTACACACCAATGGAGAAGCAATAATAGAGCAAGGTGGCACAGAAAGGTAGAAGCTTTCCCTGGCGTAGGTGAGAGCTGGTTTTGGTGTAGAGAGTCCCAGCAAATACTGACTTCCTTCAAGATTGTTTTAAAGCCATTCTGAAATTGAAATGCTCAATTTGTTCTGATCTAAGTTACTTCTCTTCTGTCTTTTCTACTACATCAGTCACAAATATGTTTGAAGCTTTGGAGAAAAAAAAAAAGTGAATTAAAAGGAGGTTTCCAATCCCAACACATTTTGATGAAGAAGTATTTTCACAAATGCCTTATTTTTCATCTGAAACCTTCAGCTGAATGTTATTACAATTATAAATCTCATACCATCTATTAGCCTCTCAGTTTGATTCCTGCTAAGCCCTACTGGAACCACCACTTCCTTTGCTCACAATTTGAGTTTGAATTCATAAGGATCCTCTAGGCCTTCTCCATTTTTGGGACAGGAAATATCCTCCCCAGGGGAGGCCAAGAGTCCTCCAAGACGCAAAAATTGCTATGAAATAATTACGTATGTGTAATAGTAGACACCAATTTTCTAAATGAAACATTGTCTAGCACACGGAATTGTTCAGTGTCTGAGCCCTATCCCTAGTTCTCTGCTTTAATAACACATCCTTTGAGTGTGGATCAGTGCTACTGTGTTCTCATCAGCCTGCTGTCAATCACAATGGGGGCTATGTCGAGCAATCTGGATGTGCTGATTCCACAAGAACTGCATGTTGGAGGAGCTGGGAGGCAGGAAAGGCACCAAGTGGGCAGAGGATGAGCAGGAAGTAACATGGTTTCATTCAGTACTGAGGACTGCAGGCTGCAGAAAGCACCCAGTACACTTGCCTGCCAGAGAACCCCCTTTCTGATACCACCCCAAACAGACACCAGCCAGAAACTTTTCTTTTGTCCAGAGATACTTACTGGTAGAAAGTCAGAGGCTTTCAGGCCAATGGGCTCATTTCTGGCTGCAGGAATCACCAATGGCTCTGCTCTGGTCAAAGCAGCTGAAGAGGCAATTGGTGGGCTCTGGACTGGATTAGGCTGCAGAAGAAATTAGTGTAAAAGCTCTAGGAGCAGCATTCTGGCCCTAGCCTGATGTCCTTTTTTTCCTGACCCGCTTTCCTCCCATAGCAGGGTCCTCAGGCAGATGCAGTCTCCAATTTACTAGCACAGTTTAAAGAGGCAGCAAAGTATCTCTCAGGTACCTACTAAGATGTAATGAAAATTGCAAAGAACAGAGAGATGTCCCAGCAGAAGTGCCAAGTGCTGCCACTGGTATCTAAAATCAGGGTAAGAGGCTGTAGCCAGCCTGAAGGCTGAGAGAAAAGCCAGGATAATATATCCTGCACTTGGTCCTCTTCAGAGTGCCTCACTTTTGAGATACAACCACAAACACCACTGCAAGTGCAGGAAGTGAACAGAAGCAACAGAGTCATTGCCTGTTGGAGGCTTGGCCTTTGGTTCTACTGATCAGGCAAGCCTTAGGGCAGGACAAAGCCTGAAGCTGAACTTTTACTGCTCTTCAGTAGAGGAACTGGCTTCCTTAGAAACTGTAAAGTCTCTAGCACTTGTGTGTCTTTCACAGTGGGGGTATGAACAGCTATTAACAGATCAAACAGTACATACAAGTTCTTGCTTTGGCAACAGTGTCTGGACATCTGGAGCTCGGGTGGGCTTCACTGCTTCCTTTGCAGCTATGGGCTCTACCAAGAAGGAAAGAAGTGAGAAAGCAGAAAGTGATTGTTCCTTTCAAGAGAAGTTGATAGAAAAGTTTCTGTACAGCTAGATTACAAGTAGTCTTTTCTCCAGATGTGGAGCTCTCCCACCTTTTAGGGTCATTAACCTCATTCTCCCCAAGGGGTCATTTTCACAGTCACCATCCTCAGGGGGGGCTGGAAAGGGCTCACTGTTCGGAGGAGGAGTGCGACCTACAGAGACAGGAAACAGAATAAACAATCAAAGAAGCATCCAAGGCTACAGATTCGCACTAAGTCAACCTTGGAGCTGGAAGGCCTCCAAAACCCCACACATTTGGGTAATCGGTAATATGACAAGCAGACTTATCTCCTTCACACTGTGACGCTATTGTTGAGTTTAGCCAAAGGCTTTCAGCCTTCCTGGATGGGAGATAAAAAACTGACCCATGTAGTTCATTGCTGCTGAAGAGGTGTGAAGCACAAGAAAAGGCACTGTCACAATAAATTGCATGAGATAAAAAATAAACACTTACTAAATTGATTTACATAAATAAATCCAAATAACGATTACTAATTACTTAAAAGGAATACCTAATTTTTCACATTCACATAAAAATGGCACAGGCCTTGCACTATGCTTCCTACACAACTGCTTCTGCTTTAACAGAACATTTTGTCTTTCCTTCCTTAATGGAGACTGCTAATTTTATTCATAGCACGATTCTAAGCTAATAAAGATCCTGTAACACAGTAATCCTCCCCAGTCAAAACAAGAAGGCAGCATGCTTTGCTGTTGTGGCTGCCCCCCATCCCTGGCAGTGTTCAAGGCCAGGCTAGACAGGGCTTGGAGCAACCTCGTCTAGTGGAAGGTGTCCCTGCCTGTGGCAGGGGTTGGAACTGGATGAGCTTTAAGGTCCCTTCCAACCCAAAACAGGATGTAAATCTATGCTTACACTGGAGCTCTGGATTCTAGGACAGGCTTTGACTAGACATCACTGTACTCAGTGAAGGTGCCACCTCCTTGCAGTTCACCGACATCATCTGTGGCTCAGCATCCAAAAAAGCCATTTCCTAAATTCTCCCAGTCACAGACAAAGCCTCTATGATAGTAACCCAAAGCTCACTTCTACAGAACCAGTTTAGCACCTACAGCGCTAATACAATCACTACTCAATAGCATAATAAACCTTGGTACTGACATATAGCATTCTTGGGCTGGAAGATATCATTGTAATCCTCTGGGTTCTGGATCTCAGCTTTTGATTCCTTCTCATCCCGGTCGTCTTCGCTGCTGGGACTGCACCTCTCACTCTCCGAGTTAAGCTTCACTCTACTGTGGAAAAGAGATGCTGTCAGAGCAAGTTGTATGGACTCCACCAGAGAGAAAGCACTAAGCTTACCTTACATTTCCTTAGAATCTTGAAATACAACAAGCTAGCAGATTCCCTACCTTTGTGGCTTGCTGCACCTAGTTGAGGGCCTGTCATAGATGCGGCGAAGGGAGGACCCCGTGGTGGTAAGTGACACAAGAGACTCATCATCCCTGATCAGCCCATGAGGTATAGAATCCGACTTTGTGACTCTGCTGAGATCCACAACAAAGGAAGAGACTGTGCTTTGTGCAAAGGAAACACCTATCTGCAGAGACAAAAGACCAAGGTAACTCACCAGGGAACAGGGTGCACACCCTGAGCCTTTCTCAGAGCACGCATGACGCTGTGACCCTGCATAACTGTTTGAGAATTTCCCACTTAGCTGCTTTGACACTTTAAATTTGAAGCTGCCAGTGTTTTACAAAAGGCTGTAGTAAGACTTTTGACAAGCACAGTTTCTAAATACTGGTCAAACCAAGCCCCACTTCTTTCCTCCAGAAGCCAAAGAGAGACAAAGTGGAGCACGATGTTGCTCAAAGCAAAAGCACACAATATTTATCTAAGTGCTAGGCACATGGCAAGCCCTGGCTGCTTACAGTCTGATAGAACCTTTAAGGCCTTAAAGGAAGCAGGAGGATTTTATCTTGTCTTTTGCAGCTGCTTGCCCCCTCCTCAGAAGCAGTGGCTTACCAGCTGGTTGTTGCAAACAGATAAATCAGCTACTTTTCCCCAGTTCACCAAGACCACATCAAAACAGCGCTCTGGCTCCCAGCCGTACACACGCAGAGAATCCTGGAAGCCACTATACAAGCAGCAGCCATCTGGGTTGAAAAGCACACACCTGGGAGGAAGGCAGGTGGAAAATTAGGCATACACAATCTTCCAAACTTTTCACAGTGACCCTAGGGCTGTATCCCTGTCTTCATTGAACACCTCCAGCTATGTGTCTAACAATAAGCCTATCAATCTGGTATTCAGAGGTGCAATCTGGCGGGCCTGGACAACATCTCCAGCAGCCCAAACTTCTCCCCAGTAAAGTCTCTTTCAGGAAATCCTCCATTTACCCACACTTCAGTCTCTGCCTTGGACACTGCAGTAGGAATTTAATATACCTGACGGGAGTAGCCTCCTCTTCAATACAGCTTACCACTTGAAATTTCTCTAAGTCCCAGAACCGAACAGTCCTGTATACAGAACAGAATAAAAATCATCATTCATCCCTCTAGAGATCTGCAGTAGGATCCAGAACTGAAATGATGCACAAACTGCTAGAATGGCTTTTGCTGTCATGCACGTATAATGACCCTGCCCAGAAGGCCAGTCCAGCTAAGATCCATAATACAGCCACAGATGCTTAGAGGCTCTAGACATGAATAGGTATTTATTGCTGATCCAGAACTAAGAGGACAGCCTACTAACTGAGCAGGACTGCTGGCTGTTCAGGATGTCAGCTGGACTAGTGAGAGGCATTGTTTTCTAGTGTGGCAGAGAGGGCCACCAATTTTGCACGAGAAGATAAGACCTCCATGTGCTTCACATCACAGATGTGATGTGCTGCTGGCTAGATGTCAGGCTCTTGCAATGGCACGTTTAAGTTGTGTGACATTCCTATTTTCCACATTGCTAAAAGGAAAGACATCAGGAAAGGGAATGGACATACACTATTCCCTTCCTTCTCCCTCCCCTTACATACCTGTCAGAGCTACGAGACGCCAAAAGGTATTCATTGGGATGGAATTCAACAACGTTTACTGGGCCAGTATGTTCTGTAAATTCAAACACTAGCTTCCCAGCCACCAGATCCCACAGCTGGAAGAAAGAAAAAAAAGAGACTCCTGAAAGGACTTCACGTTAGAGAATTCCAATACAGTTCAAATTTCCTTGTACTGGCAACCTTCTAATGCTTCTTCACCTCCAGGAACAGAATCAATGCTCAGGGAAGGAGTACAATCCCAGTCATTTGAATCTGCTTTTTGTCTGTTGGGGTTTGGTTTTTTTTGTTTGTTTTGTTTGGTTGGTTTTTTTTGTTGTTGTTTTTGTTTGGTTTTTTTTTTCCTGGCATTTTCTTCTAAATTTTTCATTTCATTTGTCCTCTAGAAGTTTCTGGTTTATATGTAGAGACTGGCATAAAATACAGCAGATTCACCTGTCCCCACAGATTGTATCTCAAAAGCAGACAGAAAGCCCAAAGCTCTGAATCCCTTAGCATTAGCCACCACTGAAAAATCCAGAGTGAAATGACTGATCAGGTTATTTCATGTGAAGCTGAAAACAAAAACCAGTCCTTTGCCCACAGTCCTCCATACTACACCTGAAACAACCGAAGTCACTGTTTCACTTGATACTTTTCTGAGTTCCTTCTCTGCCCAGTCCCAACAGTAATTTTCAGGCAGATAATCATGCGCAATATATATGAAGACAAGCTGAGAAAATTCAGCCTGTTCAGCCGAGCAAGGCTGTAGGGAGACCTCAGAGCAGCCTTCCAGTATCTGAAGTGGGTTACAAAGATGAAGGAGAGGGGACTCTTCATCAGGGACTATAGTGATAGGACAAGGGGTGACTGGTTTAAACTGAAAAAGGGTGAGATTTAAGTTGGATATAAGGAAGAAGTTCTTTCCTGTGAGGGTGGTGAGGCACTGTCACAGGCTGCCCAGAGAAGCTGTGGCTGCCCCATTCGTGGCAGTGTTCAAGGCCAGGTTGGACAGGGCTTGGAGCAACCTGGTCTAGTGGAAGGTGTCCCTGCCCATGGCAGGGGGTTGGAACTGGATGAACCTCAAGGTCTCTTCCAATCCAAATCTTTCTATGATAGCACACTCTTAGTGAATTCATTGAGCAGAGCAGAAACTGGTATGGTGGAGTAATGTGCTGTGGGCAACTCATTCTGTAACAACTATTGACACAACTGAGGCCAATGTTCATGTCTCACAACTTGCACCACCACCAAAACTTGAATTTTCATGTGCATAAGTGCCAAGATGTCTGTTGGACAAGTGCACTACAACACACACAGCTCTCTTCTGGACACTGTGGGCCACTGGACATGATCCTCATAAACAGACTGGTTCTTGCAAAGCCACAGGGCTCAGTCAGCTGCTTAATTAACTAGAAGTGTTTATGAGTGAGTGCTGGTAATGCCTGGTAAAAGATGATCCCAGCATTTCTATGCATCACAAGCACATAAGCAGGTGTCACAATAAATTACCTTCACAGTGTGATCATCAGCAGCAGAGGCTAACCACTTTCCATCAGGACTAAAGCGGAGACATCGAACTGCTTCTGTGTGGCCCTAAAAGGAGAACAACAAATAGTATTTTATTTTTTTTCCCCTCTCTTTCTTTTGAAGGAATTCTGGCTTTTGTCTTTTAATTCTATACAATACAATAAAATCAACTGACTGCTTCACAGAGTCCACAGCTTGCAGACCGCTGAACACTTACCCACACTAAATGAGTGTGGACATTTCTGGCAACACTTTGAGTATGGTAAATACAGATCTGACTTATTCAGAAACAATTTAAAATTACACAATTTATGGGTGGTCACATAGAAATGTTGTTCCACTAAATTGTTTTCTAAATTAAAAAATATACAGCAAGTCTTTTTGGTTGAAAAACACACCAAGAATACAGCCATCCTGGTGCAGGGGGGACTTGCAGGGTAATACCAGTTACAGTATAAATAACACTCATGGATGCTCTCCCGCCTGCACTAAAGCAAACAAAACTAGAGTACTTCAGCTCCTATGATGTCCATTTCATGTTCCCATGCAGCTCACAATGGCCTGCAGAGGTTTGCCAGGCCACTTCACGAATTGTGCAGATCTTATTTTCATACTGGAAAACTACGGAATTAATTGCACAAAATCACTTTAAAGTTTGTTCACAGGTTCTCAGTAGAAATCTTTCCCCACTCTTTGTCTGAAAACTGATGAAGCATTTTACCTTGTACCTGAAGACACAGTTTTTTTTCCTCATATCCCAGAGCTACAGGGAAGAAAAACAAACAAAAGACATATTTAGACCAGCACACAGGTAGCCCAAGAGTCTGGAAACAAGCTCTCCCTGTAAGGGGCTGCTGAACCCCTGTTTGCTTTCGGGGTATTTCCTAACCCAATTCCCCAAGTGAGAATCACTTCTATAAGCTATTTCTTACTACAGAAGTTTGATTCCTACAGTTTAGGATGAGCATGATGAAGCAGATGCAATCGGGACATCTGTGCTTGGTGACACCAGCACTTGGCTGGCACCATGAGCCACATTCCACAGAACAGGAGTTACACTGCCTTCGCAAACACACACGCATAGATTTCATGAGCACTCACAAATCCGCCTGCCCACACACATGGAAATGATGATGTGGGGCACCTATCAACAGCTTGGCACAAAGCACATTCTGGCACTTTTCAAAACAGACATACTGCAAGTAAAGAGGGCAACCTCTAGGAGAATACGGATTTTACCTTAATGTTTGTGTCCAAAGAGCCAGATGCCACAATGCTTCCATAAGGATGGAAATCAAGGCTGCAGATATTTGCTTTGTGACCAAGTAAGGATCGAAGAACTGGGAAAAGAAGCAGCAGAGCAAGAAGGAATAGGAAGGAAATATTTAGTAGATCATTTCCCCCAGACACCATGCAGAAGTTTAGCCATACATTAAGCACACCATGCAGAAGTTTAGCCATACATTAAGCACAAGCTAATGCAACATACATTAGACATGTTACATACTGTATACATTATTTTATGGAAATGTTTCCGACCTTGCACTTTCAATGCAAAGAAACAGCAATAGAGGGCCCATGTTCAATGATCCTCATGAAAGTCCTGTCCTTAGGTGTGGAAACTATGAATAAAACTCCAGAGGCCTCCATGCTGGAAATAAAACTGAAAAGCCACGCTCTGAGGCAGCTTCTAGGCAGCTTATCTTTCCACCTGTTACACTGAGAGCAAAACAGGGTAAGGGAGGGGGCAACAGTTTTAGTTAGGAAGTGAAAGGGACATTTGGTTGCCTGCATTGTTTGGAAAGACCCTTTCCAGGACTCCGCACTCCCATCCAGGCACAAGCCTGACTTCCGTCTCTTAGGTTCTCCCTGGACTTCTTCAATTGCTCCTTGCAAAAAGCATTCCAAAGACTGGGAAAGAACAGCTGAGAAGCAAGAGAGAGAGGAATGATTGCAGGGTTTCAGTCAAGTTAACACCCCTTCTAATTCTGGAAGCCAGAAAGGACCAGTAGAACTGCAACACTATCTCTGAAAGCAGCGACTCACCTCTGAGGAAGAAAAATTGCACAGATAATAACAAGGACAACCTCTCTCCACCCTCTGCCATTTGGAACTGTCTGATGACTCCCCTAGCAGAAATGAGCTGAGCCAGAGTGGTCATTTGCACAGACACTGGCTCATAGGTGTCCTAATAAATTCAGCCAACTCAGCTACCCTGCACTTGTAGTGCCAAACTAGTTTATGACTGAACTGACTTTAACTGTCTGAATGCAAAGGCAGTTTTTATTATTCATGCCACCTGCTGTCTGCCTTCTTAGCTCAGCCAGTGAAAGTCTATCTCATTACATACTCTTTCTATGAACAAATAGCAACCGATAAGAAATAGTGAGTCATTTTACAGATTCCTGCTAGAATGCATTCAAGAGATGCATGATTCCTTTGCAAACTTGTTCTACGATTTGAGAAAAATGCAATAAATAAAGCTTGACTCAACAGTTGGCCTTTAAAGGATCAGAGCTCGATGAGCTCATGGCTTTTATGATTTATTAAAAATTACATCTTTCATGCAAGAATTGAAGAGGAGAAGAATCAGCTGAGGAAAAAAAAGTTAGAACCTAAGAATGAGAACAAGGGGTCAGTAAGTGAGGGATTCCTCTACTTGTCAGAATCTAATATACTTAAAACTTCCAATTTGTCAACCTTAAAAGGATCCAAAATCAATTTTAAGCTGACAGTCCAAGTACAAATTCTATATGCTAGTTACTCTACACATGCATGGAAACTCATCTGGGACGTAAGTCTCAACACACTTGAGTCAGTGCTAGAAACTAGTTCCTTGGATCAATCTCCACAACACATGTACAAATTTCGCTTGAGCGTGCATACACAGCTCTACAGCCTCAGTAGGAAGTGCACAAAAGCTCTCTAAGAAGGATGGAAATTAAGATGACAGCAATGCCAGGCTCCTGCTCCTTTGTAAGTTAGGAACCTTTTGGGTTACCATATGTATTAAGCATAAGGATTTTATAAAAAGCATGCATTAACAGAACTCATGGAAACATACTTTTGGCAGCTTCCAGGTCCCAAACTCGAATGGACCCTGACTGGGACCCTGCAACAATGAGATTCTCATTCGTATTGACCTGTAGGCTCTCAATGGGCGACGTGTGGCCTGTCAAACTCTGCAAAGAAAACCACAAGTCACCATCAACAGCTACTGACACAGCCCTGTCCATAATGGCATTGTTCATGTCTTTATCCACGAGTTAGAACCACTTGGCTGCACCACTACTCCTTTTTTTTCACATCTGCTACCACTATGATAGAACACCCTAAAGACCAACTTTAAACTGCCAGAGGACAGATTGAGATGACACCTTAGGAACAGGTTGCCAAGAAAAGCTGTGGCTGTCCCATCCCTGGCAGTGTTCAAGGCCAGGCTGGACGGTGCTTGGAGCAACCTGGTCTATCAGAAGGTGTCCCTGCCCATGGCAGGGGTTGGAACTGGATGATGACCTTTAAGGTCCCTTCCAACACAAATCAGTCTGTGATTCTATAGTTCTCTACGATCATCACTGCATACATCACTGCACCATGCATGTATCTTCCACATCATCTCACTTTCTGGTGTACACTGACTAATTTTGAAAGGATGCATCAAAAGAGACATGGGTATTTAAACATTAGGTGTGCATGCCCACACAACATTGACACACACTTAACATTATAACAATTATGCTGTGCAAAAGCAACAGCAGTGTGTTTGCTCTAACTGGGTCACAAAGTGTCATGAGCCAGTTACAAAATCAAAGCAAGAGCACAAGCAGGGCTACTTCAAAACCTTCCCATAAACGAGGAGCTCCAGTATTGCTGCCAGCAAGGGTGTCACACTGATAATGTGGTGCTACTACTGAAGTATAACTTGACATCTAAAAAGCTTCCAAATTAGGTAAGTATTTTGAAAATGCCAGTATTTAATTAGAAAACAAGAATATTTAAAATGAGCTTTAGAAAACCAATACAACTACTCTGACTTTTTACTTGTCAATTAAGCAATATTTTATGCTTTATTCCACCCTCAAACAGATCTTTTTAAATAGCTAAGCTAGCCAGCTCTCACACATATAGAGGGAACATACTGGGAATACCAGCTGGAAGCTTCCTGTTCTGATGGGGCTTTTTTAGGATTTCATGGGTAACTGAAATCTTCTGCATACTCTACTGCTGCAACTGTCACTGCTTAGTAAGACAGCTCAAACTGGAATCAAATTGCAGTGCTACTTCAAAAGTTCCCCTTCATCCTCTTCTCCAACATGTAAACATATGGAACGCTAATATAAGGATTAAAAATGAAATTCAGAGGACAAAATGTAAAGCACAACTCCCCAAAATAAAGATTCTTTTGATATACAAGACTGGCACAAATGCTCAGCAGCTCCAGCCAGCCCCTGCTCTCAGAAACACCAGCTTCCAACATCTGTGGCTCCCAAGAAGCGCAGGAGAGGTACAGCTCTCTGCTCCCACAGAATGGGTACAGACATTCAGTTCTTCAACCTTCTTGTGGAAGGCAATACTCTAGCTTCAAACTACTGCCATGCCACCACCGAGGGATGGGAAGACACAGCTTTACTACAGCTTGGCAAGCAGCACAGCACTGCCAAAGGTGAGCAACTCCTTTTGCACCCATTTCAATCTCTTTACACAGTAAATGAATGGGAAAATAAAGTAGACACATTCACCTTTTAGCCTCTTTGATCCTACTTCCCCAGCTGCTTCATCACAAGGTTTACACTGGCTAGAGAAATACCATCCATAACGCAACATCATTGTGGTGTTAATTAAATAAGTGATAAGGGACACCGGCTAAAGACAACACCCACTCAAAGCAAATGCCATGCAGGACAGACACTTGTTAAACTGATTCCTGGTTGCTTTAGTGATCACAACCAGAGTAATCCTGCTCTTTCTAACACACTGTGCCCAGCACTACTCTTCCCAGCCTACAGACAACACTGGGCTGACAATCAGTGACTGCAGACAGGTGGGAACACATCCTGCTGGGGATGTTTCCTGCTGTGAGGGCAAACTCCAGGGTATAAACTGGGCCCTGCAGCTGGCACTTTCAAACTAGCTGATCTCATATAAAACTCTGCATTTAATCATCTGTAGCCTGTAACAAAAGGCACAGTATTCATTATCTGGGCAAGCACTGGCCCAGCTGAAGCAGCCAGGCATCCCAGATCCTCTCTGGAGCACTGGTCTCATCGGTTACTGAATTCTGTCCCTGTCTTTAGCTAGAATCCAGTCTTTGTGTGGTAAACTCTATTCACAAGTCCCAGAAGCCACAATACAACAATCTTCCCCCTCATTCCCCAGCCTCTGTACCTCAGAATTAATATTCCCATCCCCCACAAGTCAAAGACAGGCCTGATCTTACCATGATGCAACTGGGCTTGTTAACTGACCATATGTTGACCCGACAGTCATCTCCTCCAGTTGCCAGCAACCGGCCTGAGGTTTTGCCCAGGACTAGTGAGGATACATTGCTGCTGTGAGCTGTGATCTCATCTGGACAAAAAGCAAATAGTTATTACAATTTTCATCCCATCCCTCCAAAAGAAATACTCTTCTTTCAGAAAAATCTTCCAGTTTCCACTGGACAAGCTGCAGCAGCTCACTGTTCAGATAAGAAGTCACACTATTATCTTGCTTGAAACAGCCCTCCCTGGTTCTGCCTGTTGTAGGTAAGACATCTGCTGACCAAGCTTCACAACTCCAATGCTCACGTGGCTTACAAAAAGCATCTTCTCTCACTAGCAGTAGATTGGTAGCCTTTGAAGATCTGCTCAACTGTGAGAAGTTGCTCACAGAAGCTGCTTTACCTTTAGTATCCAAAGTGGGTCTAGGTAAGCAGAGGTGTCTGAGAAGGTGCAAGAATATGCAGCAGCCAGAGTCATCTTGTGAACAGCCTTCTAATCCTGTTCTAGAAAGCAGCAGCAGCCTGTCCAACCTGAGAGGAACTGGCAGACTAGCAGCAGTGTAGCTTGTTACCTTACACACAAAAAACCAGACTCAGCAGCGGGGGTAGGTGGAGCTCCTTTCTCCCAGCTTTGGCGGAGGCTTTGCTACTGTCCCACTGCATATCACAGGTGAAACTTAGCAATGCAGCATGTGAAACTGTGACAAAGGAAGGATGAACACATATCCCAAGGTGCACGAAAGAACAAATGGGACTGATACTAAAAGATGGTTCAAAAACCGGAGGCTGAGGGGAAGCTCTGGCACTGAAAGGGCTTTGCAATGACACAGCTCTAAGGAGGCCTCATTCCAAACAAGTTAGGAGCAAACTAGAAGACAAACTAGCGTTTTTGCTTAGACATCTGATTTTCACAGTGGTTTTCCAAACTCTTTCTGGAGGAGCTTTTGGCAGATGTCTTTACCAATTTCTGCCTCTTACAGTTCTCTGAAAGTTCACAGGATTTGCATGCCTAATAGTCACAAAACTTGTTTGTGAAAAGACAATCAATTCAGCTTTTGTTCAGACTGTTTTTGCTGGGAGGAGCAATTTGATTATTCTACATGCAATACTAATCCAAAAGGATATTAGATGGCTGCAATAATAATTACAGGTACTTTGATCTCAAGCTCTCAAGAGTGCTTTTTTGAAAGCAAAACCGCACAATTTTCACTTTAGTTGGAGAAACACCTTTCAAATGACAAAGGTAACTGGATCATAAATTACATGAGAAGGGCAAAATATGCTTGTATTGTGTTGAAAGACCTATCTTCCATATGACAGCGCTAAAGTATGGATGTATACAAAGACTTGAAGGAACAAACAGTACAATTAGTATTAATAGAGCAACCCACTAGTTAAAATTGAAAGGACAGATGCTCGGTGTTGCTGCTGAGAGCACTGCATCAGCACCTCTGATGCTTCCCTCCTCTTGATCTCATTTTTAATAATATATTTTACGTGTAAGAGTCATTGCTGAAGCATTCAACCCTCTGTTCATAAAAGCCATTTGTTATAGCCTGATGATGGCAGCTGTGGCCAGATAGCTTCACATCCCCCCATGCCCATTTCCTTAAACCCACAGAGGTTTTTGTTAACGAAGTATTCATCACCAGATATCCCCCAACAGCTCAGTCATACAAAGCTCCTAATTAGCATCACCAAAACATTCCTAATGTTCAGAATGCTTCTTGCTCTAAAGATGCTAAAATGGGGCAGAGCCTAGCAAAAAGTTAAGATCAAGAACTTCAGCCCACTTAAGGAGAATGGAAATTGATCAGCTTTCAGCTTTTTCTGTAACTGCAGGAGGTTTAGGGCTGGGAAGACAACATGGCAAATTGTCTTTCTGCTCTAAAAAGTAGGAAATTAAAGAAGTCAATTACCTCAGCTCCCTTAATGTGTTACCAGCCAAGAGTACTGTATTTCTGCTAGACAACTTCAAGACCCCAAGTCACTGGTCTAAAGCTCATACTTTTGAACTCTTCCCATTGCTTCCAGCCATCCCTCAACAGCCCCTCTGGAGTAACCCATCAGTGACTAGCGAAGCAGCTGGAGATGGATAGCCAGCAACCATTTACTGCTCCTTCTGAGGAAAATAAGAGACGTAAACCAGCAGACTATCGCCGTCTCTTGCAAAGCACGTGCAAGAAATGAGACACACAGGCCCTGCAGAGCTCACCTCACCCCTCCAGCAGCAAAGAGCTCAGTCACCAGCTGTGACAAGTGAGCAGCAGTGAAGGGCAGCCCCAACCAGGCCAACAAGACACCGACTGGGACAACTCCCCGCTGTGACCTGGGCTCTGAGGGGGATTCCATGCCTCCCTTAGTTGTTCTTGTACTGTGCTACTCATGTGTGGCTACCCAGAACAGTATAAGGTCAGCGTTACAGCACCTCATTAGGAAAGCTCAGGCTGTCAGCCTTTGCAAACAGCCATGACAAGGCCCTAAGCTGTTCCACTGTGCGGCTGTGCTTTCAAAAGTGATTTCTGAAAGTTAAAAAGTTCCAGTCAGCGCGCTGGGAAGAGGCCGGGGCACCCACACCCGGGGCAGGGATTAGCCGGTTCCTATTGCAAGCCGCCTCCTCCACACCCTTTCCAGCTGGGGCAGCCTCCCCGCCCTCCCTCGGGCGGGCACCCGGCCACACTCACGCAGCTTCCACGCCGTCTTAGTGGCGACGGCCTCGGCCATGACTCTGCTCGGCGAGGCCGCTCCGATGGGCCTTCCTCCGACCGGCGAGGGTCCCCCGCCCACCCGGATCGCCTCTCTGCCACCGCCTCCTATCGCGGCCTGGCCATGCGCCCGTGCTGTCCTGGCCGTCTGGAGGCCAAACAAAGGCACCGGCAGGAGTCGGGGAGGCCCCGGTGCGCTGGGCCCAGCGGCGGGAAGGCCCCGCCGCGGCGGCGGAGAGTGCAGGGGAGGGGCGCGAGCCACGGCCTCGCAGCGCCGTTGCCAAGTTTCCGCACGCAGCTCCACCAATAGGAGCTGAGGGAAGGGTGGTTGCTATAGCAACAGCAAAGTAGATGACCAATCCCAGCACAGTTTCTTGGCGAAGCCTTTTAAGCTCTGCCAATGAGGCACGGCGGCGCACTGGTTCTGTGGGGCCGCCATTTTGAGGTTCCCCTGAGGGGAGCTGGGTGAGTGCTGCCGCGCCTCGGCCGTCGGGGGAGTTGCAGCGGTCCCTTAGCCCCGGCGCTTGCGGAGGGGCTGGCCAGAGATCCTTCCCCGGCCCCTCTACCTCAGGGCTCGCCGGTGGTTGTGCTTTATGGCTGTGGCCAGTGTGTGTGTCCCTAGGAGGCGGTTCCCCTCGCCGGATGTCACTGGCACGGCCCTGGCGGGAGCTGAGCTCCGGGGTCCGTTCTCTCTGGGGCTGTTTGCCAGGTAATGTTGGCACCAGCTCCTCTGACTCTTGCTGCACGTAGAGTCACGCCCGCCGGAGCCTCGGGTGGGTTTTCCTCCTGGGGCAGCCGTGCTGGGTGCTTTCAGCCTGGCAGGGGTGCAGTCATGCACTTCCATGCTTCCCTTCTTGTCTCTCAAGCCAGTTACTAAAATTATTTTGATGCGAGTCCTTGATAGTATGCATTAACTGATTTTTGGCAGCAGCTATGTCTCTGGTGGCTGTAAAAGGATTCTAAATGAATTTATTCTGGTGTTTAAACTAACACCAATGAGTTCATAACCACAGGCTTGCTTGCTCCTTTTTCTTTCCATCTTCTCACCCATCCCTTTCCCTCTCCCCATTTTTCCCCCGTTCTCTTTCCTCCCCCCTTTTCTGCCCCCTTTTTATCCTTCACCCCCTGCTTTTTACTGCCCTTGCCCTCCCTTTCTTCCTCCCCTTTCTCCCTTTCCTTTTTGTTTAGAGACCTTAGGGTTTCCCTTTTCCCCAGTTCTCCGAGGTCCCTTCGTCCTTCACCAGTTCACAGTTCTGATTTGGACATTTTTTGGCTTTCCTGAAATCCTTGATGATCCTTTTCAGAAGGGCATCCTTATCTGAACCCCTCCTATCTGAATCCCTCTTTATCTGCAGGAGGAAACTGTGTGCAGTCTCCTTCCCTGGCCTGTTTGTATCTGCCCTAGGTTGCCCTGCCAGCCGAGCGCTCATGGAGCGGTGCAGAGCTGTCAGAAATGGTGATGCTGTCAGATGGCTTGGAACACAACATGCTGCCATGAAACACCTCACAGCTCCAAAACTGGGAGCTGGGAGGCCTGAGCAGACCTGGGCATTTGCTGTGGTGGGTGCCAAACACTACAGCCCATTAGCTGCATAGGCATAATGAGCTGTAGTGGCTTCTGGTCTTAACACTGTGTTCATCTCTTAAAAACATAACAGACAACACAGGAGAGAAATGACTCTTGCAATAAGACAGGCAGTTGGGGTGGATGTTTCTCTGTAAAAGCTCTCTTGTATATCTATTACATTAAAATGGACAGCTAACATAAACCAAGAAGTTCAGCCTGCTCTAGTATATGCCTTATTTCAGGTGTGATGTCCCTTTCTCTCAGGTATCACAGGAAAGTGAGCTTCTGCCTTCCTCAGCTGCAATCAGTATAGTCTTCACTGAAGATGACCCTTAGAGGGACTGGACCTGTAGGTGTAACCCTCGTGGGTGTCTATAGTGCTCAATATACTACAGAGTACATCAGGGATTGTCTCCTACCAGGTTCAGGGACTCACATAAATACCAGTAAATGCCAAACATAGTGACTTCTGTTTGTGGATCTTGGGGAATTAACCAAAATACTTGATTATCTAAAATTTATTCAATTGGGAATGCTTTTGGATTTACTCCTGACTTTTTATCCTGTCTGCCAATATTTGTGAGTGGAGACATTCAAAGAGAAAAACAAAGATGTTAAAATCCAAAGCCTGACCTCTCAATGGTCAAAGACTTGTTGCATTTGTTGTGATCTTACAAGTTCAAGATCTTTGCTTGTGCTACTTACAAAACCAAATTACAGAATTAGAAATTTGCAAAAAATGTTATTTTGTTGGAAAAGAATCAGTATTACCAAATAATCCTCCTCCTCTTGTCAGCAGCTAGGGAGTAGGTTTGGAGGAGTCCTGCAATACAGTGTGCATAATTTGTAGTCACTTCTGAAGCAGACCTTAAAGGTGAGGTCTCACTCAGATGTGGGATCACAAGCATAATGAAATTACAGACAACCAATGCAAGTGTAGATGGGCCTTAAAAAAAAAGAAGGAAAATAAAAAGATAGGGGAATGCAACAAGTTTATTAAAATCTCCAACAATCTGATAATAACAAAAGATTTACTACTGCCATGTAGGAAGACCTTTCCACACTGTTTTTCCAGGCTGCTCCTCTCAGGCTTCTACACGGATTCCCAGTGTCTGATGTGTGAAGGAATAAGGAAATCAGATGTAACCGAGGTGCTCTGCTAGGTGAGGATCCATGCACAACTTATCTTTTAGAGCAAGGTATTTCTGTGGTGCCATCTGCTTTTCTCTAGAACAAGAAGGGGGATATCAGAGAAAAACTGCAGCAGGACATTGAGTAGGGTATTGTTTGCCAATGACACCAAGCTGTGTGGTTCGGTTGATCCGCTGGAGGGAAGGAATGCCATCCAGAGGGACCTTGACACGCTTGTGAGGTGGGCTGATGCCAACCTCATGAAGTTTAACCATGACAAGTGCAAGGTCCTACACCTGGGTCGGAGCAATCCCAGGCACAGCTACAGGCTGGGCAGAGAAGAGATTCAGAGCAGCCCTGAGGAGAAGGACTTGGGGGTGTTGGTCAATGAGAAAACGAACATGAGCCGGCTTCAGTGTGTGCTTGCAGCCCAGAAAGCAACCGTATCCTGGGCTGCATCAAAAGGAGTGTGACCAGCAGGTCGAAGGAGGTGATCCTGCCCCTTTATTCTGCTCTCAGTGAGACCTCACTTGGAGTATTGTGTACAGTTCTGGTGTCCTCAACATAAAAAGGACATGGAACTGTTGGAACAAGTCCAGAGGAGGCCACGAGGATGATCAGGGGCTGGAGCACCTCCTGTATGAAGACAGGCTGAGAAAGTTGGGGCTGTTCAGCCTGGAGAAGAGAAGGCTGCGTGGAGACCTCACAGCAGCCTTCCAGTATCTGAAGGGGGCCTATAGGGATGCTGGGGATGGACTCTTTATTAGGGACTGTAGTGATAGGACAAGGGGCAGTGGGTTAAAACTTAAACAGGGAAAGTTTAGATTGGGTACAAGAAGAAGTTCTTTACTGTGAGGGTGGTAAGGCACTGGAATGGGTTGCCCAAGGAAGTTGTGAATGCTCCATCCCTGGTGGTGTTCAAGGCCAGGTTGGACAGAGCCTTGGGTGACATGGTTTAGCGTGAGGTGTCCCTGCCCATGGCAGGAGGGTTGGAACTTGATGATCTTAAAATCCTTTCCAACCCTAACTGTTCTATGATTCTATGATTCTAAAATCTCCTCAGTTCCTGGGGGCTGACTTGTAGACCTCCCCTGGGCACTACTTAGGCAGTCCAGTTACCTGTTGAGCCTCTGCTCTAGAACGTTGATATGGAACATGGATTCAGAGCAACTAGAGAGGTAGTCATCCTTCTCCTTCGTGCTGAGCTGGTTCTTGTTTTCCTGAAACCACAGGTGTCTCTTTTGCAGCTCCTCCACCGCCTGTTGGGGGAGCAAGCAACCATGAGTCAGGGTAATGGAGAGCAAGGAGCAAAGACACAGAAGTGCAACTCAAAGTTCAGGGAGCTGAGAAGAAGGAAACCACAGACTGGAGCTGGGTTACTTTCATGGACGGCAGTAAGTTTGAGATGAGGTCTCACCGAACAACACAATGAGAGACATCAAAACGTAGAACAGCAAGAGGCAGCAAAACCTCAATGTGTTGCCTCCCTGTAGTGAAGAAGCACTGGGCACCTAAATTAGCTCTGAGATAGGGACTTTCACCCTGGGACTATTTTGTTCTTTGATCTCAGATGCTAACAACAGCAACAACAACAAAAAAAGTAAAAAAATAAAACTAGGCATGTTTATGGCTCTTTAATCAAAGGAGGTTTGTTTCTTGCCTGCTGTCACAATCAGATGCGTGTTTCCCTTCTGCCAGTGCAGAAAAGACTCCAAAAGCATGCACATCCTGGAACAAGACTGGGAATACCTTTTCAAGGTGAGCCTGGATGAGGTTGATTCTGTAAGTGAGATGATGCTTAAAATCAGTCAGGCAGTCATCTCTGGCACGCAGGGCTTGCACCTTGTTCAGCTTATCTGTGCAGCCATTGCGAATAAGGAAAGGTGCTAGGTAATGCAGGTCCTGTTTCTTCTGCCCAAGGAGCTCATCTTTCACGGTGCTCTCCTAGAGGGGAAAGGACAGAAAGAGCCATGGTCCCATTTACCTACTTCCCCAAACACCCCATGATAAATCAAAACAAAAGCCAAAACTCCTCCCCCTGTGGCCACCCCTGGAAGGAAATAATATTTCTTTTTCTTAGTTTGATTAAAATTACTGCTTTGCATTAGCTTTGCATATCAACTCTTTCCCAGTGTGGTTTTTATTCTGTAGTTTCTTTTCAATCATCCTTTTTAACACTTCTCCTCATTTCCTTGATTTTAAAGACGTCTCTTACGCAAAATGTGTAATCCACTGAAGTGCAAGAAGGGATCTATGAAATCTCTTTGTTTTAGGACAGGAAGACATTAGGACAGGGTGTTTTGACACAAGTTTATAGGCTGGTGAGTACCTGGTTCTTGCATCTTTGCCCCTGTTTGGGGCAGAAGTTTAGCATGTAAAATTTAGTACCACCTTTTATAACCTCTCTGTTCAGTCTAAACACCATTCACAAGAAGCATCCTGGAGATCTAGGAAAAGCTGAAAGTAATTATTATTTCTGTATTTGTCCAGAACGTTTCTGAGTTCCTAATTCCTCAACAGAGGTCCTGCAACAAAACTGGATGTGCAAGTAAGAATGAAACCCAAGAAACCAACTGATTCTTGTCACACAAAGAAGTGCGTGTTTGCCTAACAAGATGAACCTGGCTAGAAAGATGCACCTTGGAATCCATTCTTATACTCCCTGCTATAATCCCTATTCTCAGCTAATACTTGTTCATTATTTTATCAATTAAACAAAGTAAAACAACAATCTGTCTTGGTGATGCAAATTTTTCCAGAACTTCAAAGCATGATTATGCTGTTTTAATGGGAACTCAGCTGAAGTTGTGCTAACCTGCTAGGGGATCAGCCCAAGTATTTTAATGGTACTAACAGCTCCTCAGAGGCAGTTCTCAGACAGAAAAAGCTTTCTCTAGATTTACTTGCGTACATGTAAGAAATACTGGGATTAATGAAGTTGACCTACCATGGCTTCCTGCTGTCGTCTTCTTTCTTTGTTCCTCTCTCTATTATAAATTGGAACTGATAATTTAATATTGGCTTCTTCAGTCTGACGGATCTTCAAAATAGTTAACACCTTCCAAAAATCAAAGAAAGAGCCCTCAGCTTTCTTACAAAACAATAGCACTTTTACATGCTTGACCTGCTAGCCAAGCAGATGCTGTGTACAAGAAATGCAGCACAGGATTAAATACAGGAGATCTATTCATATTCTGCTGACAGGTCAAGCCAACAGTGTTTTTATATTTAGGTTGCTGCTCTGTATTAAATTCTTGAACACTATTATTGATATTACGTGTTAACAAAGCTCTTCTGAAGTCATGGTCTTGCAACTACTTCTGAAATTGCAGATAGCTTTGTCTTATTCTTTGTCTCAACAGGATATACAGCACAAACAACATGAATATTTTGTCTGTTGGTACATCAAGAGAGAGAAATTTGGCAAGGTATTCATGAGGTCACAGGGAACAAACTTCAAATTTCTGGAGAAAAAAAAAAGAAAGACTTCTGCAATCTTGTTCTTAATTATTACTAGTATTCTGGGCTAATAGAACTGAGTACTTCTCCAGCTCCTTCAGGGGCTCCTCTTCCTAAGCAAAACATTTACAAATATCCAGCAGCTTTTCCTCCATCTACTAGAATGGTTGTATTTAGCATGAAGTACTAGAAGTACTACATGAAGTACAAGTACAAAGAACATGGATTTGTTACAGGGTCACAGTGTGATTAGCAGTACAAGCAATGTATTTTATGAAGTATTTCCCTACAGCTGCTCTCACAAAAAGTTACTTCAATGTTTTGATTAGGACTTCCTGGAAATGCCTAGTAACCAGATATATAATATACAGTATCCTTTCTTTTTGGTCTCATTCTCAGGCAAAAGGCAGGTATGTTTCCAGATGCCCCAATTCATACACGGTCATTTGCTCCCTGAAACTGTCTTTCAGAGAATGAAGAGTAAAAGCAGGAAGTGGAAACTGTGTGACTCTCCATAAATACATTAAAGCTACATCTTTACTGAACAATGGATGGGCTGCAAGCTCAAGAATTCAGCATGGAGATCAGCTCTGTGGCACCAGTTTTATTTTTACCACAGTTTATGTTGAGAATACTTTGGCAACCAATCAGCTCAAATTATTTGGATGCTGAAGAGGCACTCTTCATCAGGGACTGTAGTGATAGGACAAGGGGAGTAGGTTCAAACATAAACAGGACAAGCTCAGGTTAGATCCAAGGAAGAAGTTCTTCCCTGTGAGGGTGCTGAGGCGCTGGCACAGGGTGCCCAGAGAAGCTGTGGCTGCCCCATCCCTGGCAGTGTTCAAGGCTTGGAGCAAGCTGCTCTGGTGGAAGGTGTCCCTGCCTGTGGCAGGGTGTTGGAACTGGGTGATTTTAAGGTCCTTTCCAACCCAAACTATTCTATGATTCCCATGCCTGACCAACTCTGACCCAGTGTGGGCACCTCCCCTGTTACCTCTGCTTCAGATTGCCGGACTTCTTCTTTCACCCACTTCTCTTTTGCTGTCAGCTCCTTCAACAAGTTGTACAGATGGAACAAACTCTTGCCTTTCTCAAAGGACCCTGCCTGGAAGCAGATGAACTAGTGAAGGCCAGTAGCACTCTCTGGGTGCATGGGACCAGATATTCTGCTATCAGAAATTGGCACAACTCTGCTACAATCACGATAGTGACACTGACTTCCATCACTGAAATATCTAACCCATAGAGAACACTTATTAGACTTCATTTTGATTTTGAATCCATCAGTAATGTGAGGCAGATGGCACATCTTGCACTTTTTATATAGTTGGAACCAGTTTTGCAGGATTAGAGATGAAAGTATGGCATTCGTGCCCTGTTTATGCTCCCCAGTGAGAAACAGAAACTTTAAGAAAACTTGCTTAACATTAAAAAATCCTGTATTTTTAATCTCTCTTTGATTTTCCTAAGTATATTTGTGCAGCGTCACTGCAGAATTTATGGTTACAGACTCACATCAATGATGTCAGTGGAGTGACACTCCCCCCGAAATGAATTTGGCTTGACGACAGCGCTCCACTTATTTCAGAACATCTTTTATTGAAGGCTATCTATCTATCAATCAATCAATCAATCATCTATCTACATATCTATTAGCAACACATTAAGCTTTAGCAACTTGTTCTGCATCTGCAGGGTAAGCTTTGTAAGATATAAGCAACAAAATGAACCAAGAAGTCCATGGCAGAAATGGATGGGATGCCTGGGATGCCTGCCTCTGCTCCTCTGCTGTACCTCTTCTTCAAGAGAGAGCAGCAGAGGAAATTTTGGCTTCCCTGCCATGAATCCACAGAACTGAGCGCAACAGCTGCTGAACCAGCACCTTGAAAGATCCCAGTGCCTGTGCTGCCTGATGACCAGGTCTAGGAAGATGACCTCAGGCATGGCCACAGCAAGCCTTTCATGCTACAGTATGTCCTACATTCCAGCATGGCAGTGCATCTCCAGGGGCATTTATGCTGTCAGCACAGAGGCTGTCTGTGAGGGAGGTGTGCACACAGAGCAGAGGGCAGCATGGAATAAGGCATGCTTGGAGTTCTTCCACTGACATTTCACTTTCCCTTTGTGTCTTATGCTCTAGAAAAACTTTGATATGAGTAGTTTTCCTTCATACCTGGTATGTGGTGCATGCTTCTAGGCTCATGAAGACTTCATGTTCTTCACTAGCCCTCTCTGGCAGTTTGTGGAAAAGCTTCTTTGAGGCAGTAATGTATTTATCTTTGAGGTGGTATGTCAGATGGATGTCCTCCTCTGTGATCAGAAAGATACATTCTGCGACATCTTCATCAGCAGGCTTTTCTGGGTTTCTGTGAAAACACTCCTTGATTTGCTAAAGGAAGTGAAAAAAGAGAGACAGAAGCAGATTAGACAAAAAAAAAAAAAAAAAATGGGAAGATTTGCAGAGTTGGGTAAAAGCCCAAGGGAAAAATTGGGCTTTTCTGCCTGGATTACAATGGCATCTCTTGGCCCATAGTCCTACTGTTCTTTCCTGTGCCAGAGGAAAATAGCACAAAGCTGCTTAACCTAAAATGTTATTAGTTTGGGGTCAGAACATGAGATCATTTTAGTAGTTTTTGAGTCCTGTGAAAATCTCATTCCAGTATCATAGTCAAGCTTTTTTACCTTCCTTCTGACACACATTTTCCAAGTCTTAGTTTCCCAGTTTCATTCTAGCTGCTCAATGCAGTTGGTGACAACTGGTCACACTGTAGCTCTCTGTCAGGCAACCAACCATGAGACGCAACAGCTGAGCAAGGCTCGGATACCTCATCTGGAGCTTTGCCTTGGCTGTGTCCACTGAAAATGAACCTAGAGCTCTAAGCAGTATGTTCTGCACAGTATAAATATCAACTATAACAGATATTCTTCTGTTCCTGCCTTGACCGTACCATGATAGGCTTGGAGTTCATGTCAGTTCTCTGTGTTTCCTCTCCTTGCTTGCCAAAGTCAACATGCCGGAGATAAAGAAAGTCATCCCGTCCCATGAAGTACTCTGTCATCTCAGTAGCGGTTTCAACACGCTTCTGGAGGCCATCAACTCGTGCCTCACTGTAAAACTCCATTGTATGTCCAGTCTTGGGCTCCAGCAACTTATAGGTGTGAGCTGAGGATGTAAGAGACATTAGCAGCTATGATACCGTGAATATGAGTGTGTCCAGAGGAAGTCTCGTTTTCTTCAGCAGCCAATAAATCAAATGCACCCAAGAGTGTAAGAAGGAAATGTAATCTCACTGTTGTGTACCAACATGCAGGATGACTTTGCAGAGTCACTGCCTTCCTTACACAGTAATGCAGCAGTGAGTGGAGCCTGGACCCTGCTTTTTCCAAATCAGGAATGGGCACAGCCTCTGAGTGAAATGCTGTTTAAGCAACAGATCTGATGCAGGACTTTCTCTCCCCCAGCTGCACAACACTGACAGACCAAAAGAGGGACTTTTTACATGGAAACTGGCTTTTGACAAGGGCCTGTTAGGACAGGACAAGGGGGAATGGCTTTACCTTGACAGATGGGAGATTGAACCAAGACCTTAGGCAGAAGTTCTTCCCTGTGCAGGTGCTGAGGCTCTGGCACAGGTTGCCCAGAGAAGCTGTGGCTGCCCTATCCCTGTCAGTGTTCAAGGCCAGGTTGGACAGGGCTTGGAGCAGCCTGCTCTAGTGGAAGGTGTCCCTGTCCGTGGAGGGGGTTGGAACTGGACAAGCTTTAAGGTCCCTTCCAACCCAAACCAGTCTGTGATTCTATAATCCTAAGGAGAAAGTTTCTACTTCTATCACCTCTGCTGGTAAATTAGATCACCACATATATGGTAGGTATGTATTTTTCTCCTGTTATGCTGGGGGGAGCACTCTCCAGGACTGTAAGCCAACAATCCAATTCTCTACTCTCTACTGGAGACCATACTATTTCTCTAGGCAATTCATCCCACAAGTTTTCAGCATCCCCACCATTGGGCTTTTGCCACTGCTGAAAGGATCCACACAGAGTCCTACCAGCTGCAGTGGCTACCAGATAACCTGAATACCTTTAAGACAGAGAGAATGTCCCTTGCTGAAGTAGTCTGTGGTCAGCTGTGTTTGTTTATTCACTTCTCTCCTAACCAGGATGTCTTCTCGGTTTTCAAACCACTCTCTCACCTCCACTGCATCAGTATCTGGCAGGAGACAAAGCATTTCACAACTCCACATCACCCTGTTGGAGGTGGTAAGATTCACATTCAGTGTCTGTGCAAGCACCCTGTGCTCCTGATGCAGTACAGTTGCTGGAACTGGCTCTGTGCACAGGGGCATTTTGTAGATGAATGCTAAGCTACATTTGAGTAGATAAATTATACCTTAGGAGAGATTATTCCTCTCCATCAACAAGAAGTAAAGTAGTCAGCTCAGGGGGAGAAGCTGGCATGGCACATGGCTACATTTAGGCAAGAGAAATTCCATCCCAAATACTTTATGATAGTGTCAGGAGTTAAGGAAAATGAGATGGGGACATTACACTATCCAGAAGGACTGAGGACAGGACACTGGATGTCCAATTAGGAATCTACACTGTTTCTTGGACCAAAGAATAATGCTTCTGAGTACAGAAATATCCACAGTCTGGGTATTTCCCATTCTGTGCCACAGAAAGGGCACAGTCTGGATATTTCTATGGCTTCCATCAGCACCAGTGGGAATAGTGATACTACCGGATCACATCAAACCAGACTTCAATTTCTCTGAAGACTGAAAATCCAAGCAGCTGACCTGTGGCACTGCACAGCCTCACCAATGGGCCGTAAAACAGACTCAAAATCCTCACAGGACCCCCTAGCAATGCTGAAGAGTTCTGGGGCTTGACAGACAGCCTGATGAAGCATTTGAAAATGCGGTAGACAGTTCCCCCTGAATGCAAAAGGAGGATGGGAAAGCACAAGAGAGACCCTGGCAGAAAGGGGACATCCTACCCCTTCCCACCAACAGAACCCGGTTATGTCTGCTCAGTTGCTGACCCATCCCTCTTACAGTCTGGCCCTGCATAGATGGTGAGGCGCTGCACCAGCCCATTGCCATTCAGGTATGGTGCCCATTTCTTCAGTTTTGCTTTGCTGTACAGAGTCGTCTTCTTCCCCTGGTAATAGCGCATCTCAAACTCTGCAGTGGGAGATAGAGGTGTCATAAAGATTTACTCCCTTGTATTCAGCCCAAGGAAAAAGAATTCAAGAGGGAGCAAGCCACAGTCTAAGGGAAGCCATGCACGTATTGATCACATTCAGCTGCCAGCAAAGCTGCTCAGATCCTGCCTTGAAGATGTAATAGTATAATAACTCATTTCTCTCCCAAAGCAGTTATTTGATAGTGCAGGGGCATAACTGGAACAGAAAGTCTATCCCAGGCAAAACTGGGATGATTTTTATCTGGCAGGACAACACTGTGTGTCTGTGCGAGGGGAGTTCTGGGAGGGTTCCCACCCAGCATGAGACAGTGCACCGAGGGCAAGCATTCAACCTAATGGCTGTTGCTGCCTCCATCTGCTGCACTTCACTGCTGTATCTTGTCCATCCTGAAGGGAGAACTCTTGAGCCAAACAAATATCCCAAATCCACTAAAAGGGTACCTGGGGGCAACGCAATATGCAAAAGAATACATACGTCTGGGAGATATCCGAATTGGGACTACCCACGATGGTGGCATGTCAAAACTCATTCTCTTCTCTCTCACCTGATGACACAGAAAAAGAGGTTTGCATTTCTGGCACCCTCACTTACTGTGCCAGGAGACCTTTTGGTGCAGTGCCCAGAGCTCAGACTCAGCTCAGGCACACTGTGGCACAGCTGTAAGAGCTGTGTTGGTCACACATAGCCCAAGGACAGAGGCAAGCAGCACACTACATTTATGTGGAAGGAGAGCTTTACCGCATCCCCACACTCTCAGTAGCACATCCCTACTCTAGGCTAATGTAATTATCTTCTGCTGGCTAATGTTCCTGCTGGACAGAGGATGAACAGGATACTCAGCATTCAAACTGATGACCAGTATTATGTAGATTGTGGAGGACACTTTGCTCTGTGGTTGTGGGCACAGTCTGAGAAGGCCAGATAACAGGAGGGAACATGCTTTTATTGGTGTTCCTCTGTCCTGCCATGCTGGTGCAGTGCTTGTTTTATCATGCTGTGTTCTCCCAACTGGACAGCATACCATGCTTCCAGTACCCAGCACTTTTTTTATGTTAGAGTACATACATACATTGTTTCTACACTTGGTTGGCAGCTCCACCTAGCAGCCTGGAGGGCTGGGTGCTGACCAGCAGGGCAAATATGTCCAGGAAAATGTCTGGTTTGACTTTATTTCTTTTACTGATTTCATCCCAAAGGTCAATGCACTGGAGGCCTACAGAGATGCAGAGCCACTGAGGACACCAGAAGTACCACGTGAAGTCCTGCTTCAAAAAGCATTAGAACTCTTCAAGATTGAGAAGGAATTAAAAGTGCCAAATAAAACCCAGCTGGAGTAATAAGTGACTTAACCTGGAGGGGGCAGCAGGCAGGCAGACATACGTGGGCCTATGAGCATACCAGTTAAACAAAGCATCCCCACTGCACAAGAGCCATTTGAGTCACTCACTGTGTCACTGTCAAATAACTCTTCTTTCTCCTTAGGGAGCAGCTGAAGATGGTTGCTCTCTGAAAGCATGATTTCCCAGCAGGTAGCGTCACGCAAGTCAAAGATGAGATCCTAGGCCATACAGAGGAAACCCATTTAGCTACAAGGGCACTGAACTGAAGGCTGCCTCTGCCCGCCTGCAGTGCTCTGGACCTGGCTGGCTGTCAGGTTATAAAGGACAGACCTTTATAACCCTGAGAGTTATAAAGGACAGACCCTGCATCTCACTGAGGTCGGTGTCAGACCCATCGCTGGCTGGTGGGACCCCAAAGACTGCCCCTGTGGTCCTGCAGGGACCTGCAAAGGACTGCAGACCCCTTTCCTCATGATGCCTCTGCCACACATGAATCTCTGCCTTCTTCCCTTGGGCACGTATAGCCCCAGAGTCAAGTTGCTCTAAATCAGACTCTTGGCTGGTAGACTTTATATCAGCTGGGGAGTAGCTGAGGTGTGGGAAGAGCCTAATCAAGATCTTTCCTGATGGGCTCAAAACATCCTTTGCCTTAAAAGCTGTTGTTTGGGAGAATGAGCATCCATCCAGCCTTAAAAGCTGACATTCTAGCACTCTAGGGGTTTAATAGGTATGATCTGTGTTTGCTAGCTTGGGGTCTGGAATGTCCTGGAGTAGTTCAGAGTCTATGTCATCACAGCAACATGACCAGAGCCAACACAAGGAATGGTTAAGTGGAACTGGGATCACAACTGATCTTGGACTTCCCCAGGACTCTGGTTAGCTCAACTGTCCCTCCCAGGCATGGGGTGCTAAAGGGCTCATTACCTTGCAGCCGTGCCTGCAGTCCTGCATATTCACCCAGTAGTTCCTGTGGTTCCAGACGCTCTCAATCCCAAGGAAGCGTTTATCTGTGGTGTTATGCCTGTTTCCCGTGAAGGGGTTGATGAAGAAGGTCTCAGGAACCTGCCTCTTCCCAGACAGAACCAAAACCCATGCATGCACCCGCAAGCCATGCAAAGGTTCATGCTTTGGCTTTCCTGCTTCCTGTATCACAGAGGACAGAACAGTAATTACTGCCATTTTATTGCTACTTAGTCTAACCCAATGGCAATCTTATTCTCTCCTCTGACCAATTCTAAAGGTCTCCAGGGACTTAACACTTTTCTGAAGAGTGAGGTAGCACATGCTCAGTACATACAGCTATCCCAGCACACGCTGTGTTCGCAGAGGCCAAGTGCTCATCTCCATGCTCAGGATTGTGTCATACTTCACAGAGGAGGCCATTGAGCTATTTTCCTTGGTCAGCCATCCTCTGTATCTCATCTCTTGACCCTGAAGTTTACAGTGAGGTGGACCTTTTTTGCTCACCTTGTCTCTTTCCTTGTCCTTCTGAGAAGCTTCAGTTGCTGCTGCCTTCTTGGCCTCCTGCTGAAGCTCAAACTTGCTCTGCATGTCTCGTAAGGGCTTAATTCTATACTTTTTCTTCATCTTCTCTTTTGGTACCTGTGTCTACAAAAGCAGGGTATTGCTGTGAAACTCAACAGAGATCAACCTGGCTTACAGGTACCTCTCAATTCCCAGCCCTTGGCCATTTGCAATACTGGCCCTAGTGAGCAGGAATTCAGTGAAGTCAAAGAAGCCTCTTAAGGAACTGTAGAAACTCACTCAAAAGATTCATTTGGTGAGGTCCCTGTTTGGTACAGACTGAAACCCACTGTGGGCCTGAAGCTGTTCCTCTTAGCTCACCTCTGGAGCTCACTGGAAATGAAGAGGCTAGGCATGCATGCTGGGCCCCCCCTGCAGGTCTCACCTCCGGCGGCTTCCTGAGCAGTGGGCACAGCTCCTGCGTCTCATCCAGGGTGCATATCTCAAGGATGGCATAGCCCTGCACGCAGTAGGCATCATACCCGGCCCCAATCAGCATGGAGCACAGCAGCACACTGAAGTCAAAGCAGTTCCCTCGCTGGTGTTTCAGGGTGGTGGTTGGGGAATAAAGTGAACTGGGCTTGAAAGAGAGAGATACATGTCTGCAGTGCTTGTCTTGTGAAGCTGAAACATACACCAGGCAGAAAGCAGGAGAGGTAAGAGGGCATTGCCCATATCCCTGGGTTCTGCACCCATAGAGAATCTGTTACATAAAATTCCTATATATAAGCCACTGTGGGAAAATTATTTGACTTATATTCAAAACATGAGTGGGGCTGGGATAGAGAAAATTGGGTTTCCCTCTTGGCGGGGACAATCAAGAGAAGAAATCCAAACCGGATGTAGAATGACCAACGATCTGCACACAAGAAAGCCACTCAAATCACACTGTCCAACAGTACATCAGCCCCAAGAGCAAAGATATGAAACTGTGTGCCTCTGAATTACTGGACTGTTGGTATAGCAGCCACCTCGGTTAATTTTTTTTTGTTGTTTCTGTGTTTGCATCTGGGCTCACTGTAGTGCAGAACTAACATTTATGTTCAAAATAGATATTGTCAAACCCGACCCAACTATGCCTGCTCCAACGACCATTTACCATGCAAGAGCATCAACTACCAATATTAAATTGGTGGATCAGGGAGACATGAAGGATGACTTCTTTACACAGAGTATCTTAAGAGTCTGTTGTTTTGTTTAATTTAACTGACAAGAGAGAGCTTCAGAATCTTACCTGGTGCTGCTGGAGTACTGATGGTGCAATCACCATCCCTGGAACTGTTCATAAACTGTGCAGACAAGGCCCTTAGTGACATGGTTCAGAGGTGGCCTTGGCAGTGCTGGGGAAGGGTTGGACTTGATCTTAATGGACTTTTCCAACCTGGGTGATTTAGAACCTCATGGTTCTAAAGGAAATCAGTAATCATCTATCGAACCACAAATGGCACCTTAACACCTGTGTGACCCTAAGCACGGCACAGTGTAAGGGGACCTGCAAGGTAAAGGGTGCACAAAGGGATGCAGACAGGTTGGTCGGACACAAGGGACACTGACAGGATGATCAAAGGCTTTGAGGAAATACCCTTCTAACATGACAGCCACAGACCCCAGAAGTCCTCTCCAAGGTGGCTGGGAAAATTCTGACCCAAATCTGGTGACAAATTTAACCATAGGGAGAGATAGGCAGGACAAGCTCATCCAACTGCTGAAAATTTAATGCTAAACACAACTCTGGAGAAGGGCTTATCTTCCACCTCTAGCTGGTCTGTCTGCAATGTTTTAAAGCAAGACTCATAAGCTAAATTCACACCAGCCAAGAACTTGCCCAAATTTTGGCATCATTCCGTCTTGCCAGTTGAGAAATCTCCCTTCAGCCACTGCAAAATATCCCCAAAACATGGATAGAAGTGTCTAGCGCCCCTAAGAACAGGTCACAGAGTTCAAACATCATCCCCTAGGCTTCATACACTCCTTTGTTCCAAGGTGTTTTGGTCTTTGAGGGGAATCTCATCACCATTGTAACCCACAGTGGAGAGCTGGTCATATGGGATGACTGGGAGCAGGGTCAGGCCCCATCTTGCTGAAATGGTGCTTAACTCCTGGACAGGTACCACACTGCACATGTACTGGGATTACAGGTTCAGAGTGTGCAGGGCCTGGAAAGATCAGGGGATTGCCTAAGTAATGAGGGGATGAAGGAGAGGCCAGAGGCCTTTGTAATCCAAGCCACTGGGGTTTCTACATTGTGTCCTGCCACCTCTGGCACATTGTGTCCCTCTGGCACCTCCATTATGTGGCTGTTTCTGATGCGACTGCAGCCCCTTTCTTACCAGAGTGATAGGGCACTCGAGGGGCTCCATGACGAGGTAATCTGAGACGAAGCTGGCACAGCCATCCCAGTCATACAGCTCCGTATAAGGCAGCAGGGTTGGCCTCACCGTTGTGCTCACAAACTTCTGTAGGGCAACAAGAGGACTTTGGTCACCCAACAGATGCCTGAGAGAGTCTCTTGTCCAAAGCCATCCTCAGAACATCCCTGGATGTGACAGCTCACGTTCAGGACCTCCTTACAGCATATCAACAGCATCAGAAACCCTCCTCACCAGTTCCAAGATGGAAATTGTACAGGTTGAGAGACCATCTGCTTGTCAGTTGCCTAAAAACTCAAGCTCAGCCCAGATACATTACAGGTGTGAGCCAGTTCTGCTCTTAGTTTTCAAGCAAGACAGCTATTGCCCTTTCCAGCTTTTCACAACATCCAGCATTTTTTGCCTAGCATGTTAATCGTAGAATCATAGAACGGCTTGGGTTGGAAGGATGCTTAAAGCTCATCCAGTTCCAGTTCCCTGCCACAGGCAGGGACACCTTCCACTAGACCAGGTAGCTTCAAGCCCTGTCCAACCTGGCCTTGAACACTGCCAGGGATGGGGCAGCCACAGCTTCTCTGGGCACCCTGTGCCAGGGCCTCAGCACCCTCACAGAGAAGAACTTCTGCCTAATGTCTAATCTAAACCCACACTCTTTCAATTTATACTAAATGCTGGGGAAAGCTGATTGATAGTAGCAATTCCAGATGCCTGTACCAGATCAGGTACAGAACTTGAGAGCAGTTGTGAAGCTTGGATCCAATCCTAAACAAAACCAGACACAAACTTCCATGTGCCCTCCCTTCCCTCTAACTTCTGCGAAGTTCAGAGGAAGATCTAACTCTGGATTCAGATTCCACATCTGTGGTGAAGTCTGAACTTTATCTATTTCACGTGTTTCTTTTACTTTCCTTTATGTTTCTACAGTCTTTCCTGTTTCCAAAGCATTGAGCTGCAGGGCTGTGAGCTCCCTGCAGCCCACAGGGCACCACCATCATGTGTGTGCTACAACACTTGTGGATTTGGACAGCTGGGGTGTTCCTGGGGTGCTGGGTGCCTGTTCAGAGTGCTGTGGGCACACCAAGTGGGTTCCCATTCCCAAGGAAGGGCTGTCCTTGCCTAGCACATGTGCCCGAGCCCCACACCACCCCATACCTCCACTCCACACTCGTTGACTGGGTGGAGGAAGAGCGGCTTGCGGTTAGGGCAGAGGTGAATATACTGCTGGAGGAAATGGTCAGCGATGTGCAGCAGCTGCTTTTCCTTGGGTGAATTGGTCTTATACGAGGACGGTAACTGGGACACGTCGACAGAGCTGCAGCCAAAATCAATTCCAGGGCAGGAGGCGGCAAAAAGACAAGAGGTAATAAGCCAGGAGCAATTCAGGCAAGATGACCTGCTATCAAAACATGGCAGGGACTCCCTCTTCCCTAAGAACAAAGGGGATCATATCCATTGTCATGATTTTGGCATAGCCAAGCTTCTCTGGAGTGATGGCAAGCTGACATACACCCAGAGGCTGAGGGGATCTTTGTATAGTGACATGACAGCAGCGAATGCATGTGCAGTGAAGTGAGTCACTTTGTCTTACTTACATGTGCCCACTCTTGCACAGACAAACCAGGCACGTGAAACTCGCACGCTCCCCTCCCTGTGCCCAGGGCCCACGTGTACCATCCACATACGTGCCTTCCCCCTGTGGACCCCATAGGAATCATCTATGCTAATACCACCAACCAACTGACACACATGACTTACTGCTTTGGGACACAGTCTTGCTCCACAGGCACCTTTGTCTCCACATCCTGGAGGTCGTCACTGACTGCCAAACTCCCCAGCTTTTCTTCCACTGTTTGTTCATCTTCCTCCTTCTCCTCCAGGGCGTCCATTCTGCCTCCTCTGCAGAACTACAGTACCACGGAAAACTCTGGGGTGGGACCCAGATACACAGCAACACAGAAACATTAGCGTGCTGGCCACAGTCACTTAGTATGTGAGCACAGCCGAGTTGTAACAGTGAGGAGTGAGCATGAATCTGAGGTCAAACTGGGCTTGATGAATAAGCGGCTGCATGCTGCTGGGTGCCATACTAACCAGGGGACCCGGGCTCAGCACACCATGCTGCATGCTGCTGGGTGCCATACTAACCAGGGTACCCGGGCTCAGCACACCATGCTGCATGCTGCTGGGTGTCACACTAACCAGGGGACCCGGGCTCAGCACACCATGCTGCATGCTGCTGGGTGCCATACTAACCAGGGATCCGGGCTCAGCACACCATGCTGCATGCTGCTGGGTGCCATACTAACCAGGGGACCCGGGCTCAGCACACCATGCTGCATGCTGCTGGGTGCCATACTAACTAGGGGCCCTGGGCTCAGCACACCATGCTGCATGCTGCTGGGTGTCACACTAACCAGGGGACCCGGGCTCAGCACACCATGCTGCATGCTGCTGGGTGCCATACTAACCAGGGGCCCTGGGCTCAGCACACCATGCTGCATGCTGCTGGGTGCCATACTAACCAGGGAACCGGGCTCAGCACACCATGCTGCATGCTGCTGGGTGCCATACTAACCAGGGGACCCGGGCTCAGCACACCATGCTGCATGCTGCTGGGTGCCATACTAACCAGGGGCCCTGGGCTCAGCACACCATGCTGCATGCTGCTGGGTGTCATACTAACCAGGGGACCCGTGCTCAGCACACCATGCTGCATGCTGCTGGGTGCCATACTAACCAGGGGACCCGTGCTCAGCACACCATGCTGCATGCTGCTGGGTGTCACACTAACCAGGGACCCGGGCTCAGCACACCATGCTGCATGCTGCTGGGTGCCATACTAACTAGGGGACCCGGGCTCAGCACACCATGCTGCATGCTGCTGGGTGTCATAATAACCAGGGGACCCGGGCTCAGCACACCATGCTGCATGCTGCTGGGTGTCACACTAACCAGGGACCCGGGCTCAGCACACCATGCTGCATGCTGCTGGGTGCCATACTAACCAGGGGCCCCAGGCTCAGCACACCATGCTCCATGCTGCTGGGTGCCATACTAACCAGGGGACCCGGGCTCAGCACACCATGCTGCATGCTGCTGGGTGTCATACTAACCAGGGGACCCAGGCTCAGCACACCATGCTGCATGCTGCTGGGTGTCATACTAACCAGGGGACCCAGGCTCAGCACACCATGCTGCATGCTGCTGGGTGCCATACTAACCAGGGGCCCCAGGCTCAGCACACCATGCTCCATGCTGCTGGGTGCCATACTAACCAGGGGACCCAGGCTCAGCACACCATGCTGCATGCTGCTGGGTGCCATACTAACCAGGGGCCCGGGGCTCAGCACACCATGCTGCATGCTGCTGGGTGCCATACTAACCAGGGGCCCCGAGCTCAGCACACCATGCTGCATGCTGCTGCGTGTCATACTAACCAGGGTACCCGGGCTCAGCACACCATGCTGCATGCTGCTGGGTGCCATACTAACCAGGGGCCCCAGGCTCAGCACACCATGCTCCATGCTGCTGGGTGCCATACTAACCAGGGGACCCAGGCTCAGCACACCATGCTGCATGCTGCTGGGTGCCATACTAACCAGGGGACCCGGGCTCAGCACACCATGCTGCATGCTGCTGGGTGCCATACTAACCAGGGGCCCCGGGCTCAGCACACCATGCTGCATGCTGCTGGGTGTCATACTAACCAGGGGCCCCGGGCTCAGCACACCATGCTGCATGCTGCTGGGTGCCATACTAACCAGGGGCCCGGGGCTCAGCACACCATGCTGCATGCTGCTGGGTGCCATACTAACCAGGGGCCCCGAGCTCAGCACACCATGCTGCATGCTGCTGGGTGCCATACTAACCAGGGTACCCGGGCTCAGCACACCATGCTGCATGCTGCTGGGTGTCACACTAACCAGGGGACCCGGGCTCAGCACACCATGCTGCATGCTGCTGGGTGCCATACTAACCAGGGATCCGGGCTCAGCACACCATGCTGCATGCTGCTGGGTGCCATACTAACCAGGGGCCCGGGGCTCAGCACACCATGCTGCATGCTGCTGGGTGCCATACTAACCAGGGGACCCGGGCTCAGCACACCATGCTGCATGCTGCTGGGTGCCATACTAACCAGGGTACCCGGGCTCAGCACACCATGCTGCATGGTCGTGCTGCACTCCCTGCTTGTCCTGCCTTGCTGCTTCCTCCGACTCGCTTGGGCTCCTGCCAGCTGGAAGCCGGCTCTGGAACCCTCCAGGGGCCAGCTGATGGCCCTGCCACAGCCTGCGGGGTTACACGGAGCCGAGCCAGCCGCGCAGGGACCTTGAAGCAAGCGGGCCGTTCCGCCGCGCTCAGCAGCCTCCAAGGACAGGGGCTGTTTGTTACTGACATCCTCCCGAGGACTTGGGGGCTGTTTTTCTCCCGCTCTCCGTGGTCAGGCTGACCCGTGGGGCACGCACAGGTATCTGAGGCACAGACCTTGCAGTTGGGGGGACGGAGGGCCCAGCCCTGCTCCCCGGCTTCGGCACTGCCTCTGCGGCCCCGCTCTGCCGCTGCCGCTCCCAGTCCGCACCGCTGCTGCCCAGCACCCGCACTATGGCAACGGCGGCACAGACGCCGGGCCGAGGCCTGCGGCCTACCCCGGCTTCCCCCGGGGCCTTCCCCCTCGCTTACCCCAGCCTTCACCGTGGGGCTTCCTCCCGCCCCCCCTCAGGCCTCCCACCACCCCGGTCTGCCCACCAGCCCTCCCCAGGGCCCGGCTGCCCGCGGGGTCTCCGCAGGTGCTCAGCTCACACCGCCTTGGCTGCCCCGGCTCTCCCCACCGCCGGTCGGAGCTCCTGGTGCACAGCCCGTGGGTGCTGCAGCCCCCTCTGCCAGGGGGAAGCAGCCAAACCCTGCGCACAGGGACAGCTCTGCAAGCAGCTCCCCCGAGACCAAGAAGCTGCTCTGAAACTCAGTTCCACTGGGTTTTCGTGGGTTTTTTGTTGTTGTTGTTTTTAATAATATTAAATATATTATTATATATATTTTTATATTATTATATTATTTACAAATATATATTATTACATATATAATTTTTAATAATAATAAAACTGCAAAGCCCCCACCCCCCATCCTCTTCCTCTGTTGCTTCCTAAGCCTTTGGGCTGCGCTGCTTCCACTTCCCTAAGTGAGCCTGTGCAAGCTTCTGTCAATGCTTTGTATGACACATAATGGAAAGCAGAGATTCTGGCACAAAACCTGTCAGCCAGGGATGGCAGGAGACCTTTTCTTTCTGCTTCTTTTTCTAAGGGGTTGTGCATTAGGCTGTAAGCAAGGTAAAGTGCTAAACACTTCTGTTTTCTGGTTTTCATTGTGGTTAGGAAATAAACCTGGGTGGTTGGATGTTCACACTTACCTCTTTGTTGTGATGACTGTAGCAATTAAAGCACATACATAGTCAATATATAGTTAAGAATCATCACCTTGATGGCAGGTTGGCAGCCTGTTACTGTTTCCCAAGCAAAGCATGGTAGGACTAAGCCCCTAAACCATCATCCCTTCATCTCTCACCGGATCTTAAATGTCAGAAGTCATTAAGAAACCAGCCAAAGCAACTGCACATTCTGGTTGCGAAACCACATGTGTTCAGTACACAGTTATCTGGCCTTCACAATGTTCTGCTCTGGTATCTGCTGTTACTGCTGCGTCAAAAGCAGGTACCACAAAGCAGTTGGATGCACAAAACGGCACATTCCTGGGGATTTTGTGGATACTGCCCTATTTGGGATCCCACAAGGGCAGTGAATAGGGTCAGCGGTCAAGAGCAATCTGCTCATAGGAAGGGCTGTCGGTGCTGGAGGATGGACCTTGGAAGGTCCAATGATGAAGGATGCTAAGCTGGCTCTCGTGCAGTCATAGGACAGCGTGTTTGTGTGGGGGCAAGGATTAGCTGCTGGAAGGCAATATAAGGGATGGAGTGAGGAGCACGAGAGCAACTGGAGCACTGGTGTCTGGAGGAGCACAGAGCAGCCTGGCCATGGTACGTGGGGTAAGAACAAGGTGGGAGCTTGATGCTGGTGGGATCCCTCAGAACTGCTGTGGAGAGCAAGGAGCAGAGCGGGAAGTAAACTATCCTGCCTGGAGGGAGCTCCAGGGGCATGTGGAGGGTGAGCCATGTGCTTGCCAGACTGGTGTGGGGTTTTTAGCACTGCATTGCTCCAGCCACCGGCCCGAGGTGACTCTTACCCACATCTCTGATAAGAAGACTCCAGTGTCCAGGGCTCACCCAACACCGTGCTATGAATTTCCCTAAAGAAATGCATTATCTGTACCACGAGGGGAGATGACAATCTGTGACTTTGTGGCATTAATTTTAGTTGTGTTCAAAGCCTTGTTTTTTGTTTTTTATCCCATTGTCTTCTTGTTATGCATATGGGTTACTGGAAAAATGAGGATCCTTTTGCAAATCCTAACTCTTCATAAGAGCTGTAGTGGGAAGAGGGGAAGCTCCTTTCCTCTCTGGGAAGCCTGGGCTGATGCCTCAGCTACACAGTTTTTCTCAAGGTGCCTATTCTTATTGAAATGTTGCTTTATCACTGCCAGCATGTCCCCGCAGGTCCAAGGTTTGGTTTCTGCCACCCTCCTGCTCTGGAACAGCTCCCTAAATTGAGGACAGTATTTGACTCTTGTGTTAATCTAGGAAGGGCAGGCATTGCTGATCTGTCCCTTTGGGGTAGGAAATGACTTTGTGCTGTTGAACAGAGAGTTTCTGAAGGAGATAAAGTAAAGAAATTATCATACCCAGGGTTGGAGGGTGGGCTCTTTCTGGATGACTGCAAACATCTCCAGTGGCATACTAAAACCAAGTTACCCACAGCTTGTTTGTTTTCATAGGAAAAGACTGTGAGATGCTTGCTGCTGGTCTGTGCCTTCTGCCTGGTTGACTTTGAAGGCAACAAGAGTGAGTCTTCTTGTACACTGTACCTGCTGGGTCACAGATGGGTCCTATGGAAAGGAGAGGTCAAACCCTCACCTGACCTGTGTCCAGGTTCCTCATTCAGGGCACTTGTTGGAGGCTGCTATAGGGAGATAACACAGCAGGATTCAAGGGGAGGCAGGAACTGGGGTGCAAGAGCCAGAAAAATAGGCAGAAATCTGAGGTTCTCCATTCCCACCATGTGCAGTATATAACCTGTGGAGATGGGCACAGTGGCCATGACATGCCACCTCTCTCCTTGCTAGCTGGTGGCAGGCTCCATAGTTCTGAGCCAGATTACAGCCATACTGAGGAGCTCTCCCAGGCTCTCACTCACATCCTACCAGGCAAGCCAAGGGGCAGATGCTTCCTCAGATGTGTCTGCCCTGGAGCTAGAGGAGGACCTCAGCTCTAGTGAGCTGTGCAGGGCTCCATGCTGTGAGTGAGTTTGCTCTCACGTCTCTCACAGGGGAGATGTTCTTGCTGAGTTTCAGCTTTCTCACCTTTGCTGCAGGGTTGCTGGCGAGCCCCTGGCGAGTGGCTGTCCCCCGTATCAAGAGGAGCCCAAACGCCTGCCTGCCAAACCCATGTCAGCACCGGGCACACTGCCAGCTGAAGGAGAATGGACCTGTTTGCAGCTGCAGACCGGGCTTCACAGGGACGTTCTGCCAAGGTAGGGAATGCTATGAGCCTTCACCAGTCTGTCCAGGGGCACCAGAGGGAAGGATGATGGGCATGGGGCAGTGGTGTTACCATTGCTCTCCATTGTAGGCTTCAGGAGCATGTCCTAGCTCCTGCCTGTCACCACCAGCATGTCCTGAATACACGTGGTACAAAACCCAGTTGCAGGCCATTTCTTTCCTCTCCAAAAGTCTTCATTCCTTAATTCCTTGGTTGCCAAGAATGCAGGAGGGCATGCTATAGAACACAGCTGGCTTGCAGTGTCAGAACAAGCACACAGCTCCAGTGAAGCCTCTCCCAGACACTGACCAAAAGCTGTCTCCATGTGCAAGATTGGATCTTTCTCTCTGCCTTGTGCCCTTGGCAGGCTGCAGTGATTCTGTAGACAGCCCTTGAATGGGGCCAGACCCACAACAGCTGTCTTTCATGTCTTGAGCTTTTAAAGGCTGTGTCTGTTCAGGGTAGTGGTGGCCATGGACTTTTGCAGGTCTCAAGCAACCGGGAGAAAGTAACAGACCCACATTAACATCTGTCTGTGTGTTCCCACAGGTTTGTCTTTTGCCCAGTGTCTGTGAAGAGCCCCACCAGCAGCCCCCAGCCAGGCTGGGATGAGGGTCTGCTGAGCTCAGTGGGACTGTGCCACCCCATAGCTGGCCTAGGGCTCCTTCAGGCCTCTTCCCTATTGCTATTGCAGATGGCTTTTTCCCCTAGATGTGGTACTGAAGTTGACCTGTGAGGAAGGGCGGATGAAGATGATGGTGAGGAAGGAGGCATTCGACCTCCTGAAGATCCCTAAGCATCTTGTCCACTTGAGAAACCAGGCATGCAAGGTCTCAGAAACGGAAGAAAGGGGTGAGCTGTTTTTTGCAGCCACTCTCACAGGTGAAAACCACACTACCTGTGGATCAGTAATTCAGGTAAGGATCCAGCAGAGCCTCTCTGAGTAGCTCTGAAGCCATGGAAGGAGCAGACGTGCAGAGTGTGCACAGCAAAGGGGAAGCCCCAGAAGCTTCTCCTTTGTGTGCTGTAAATTTCTCATTGCCCTTAGAAGGCTTCACTGGGGGCCATCAGAAAGCTCTAGCTGTCACCTGGGTAACAGCCTGCAGCTTTCTGGCAGCATCCTTTGAGCTCTGCAATCCTGGCTGTAGCCCCTTGGTCCCTCACTTGATTCACGGGTCAGGGAGGGTTCAAAGGAACCAGTGCTCCAGCTCTGCATTGCCATCACCAGTGGTCAATCTGCTGACTCCTGCCTGCTCTGGTGATGGTTGCCAGCAGCCTCTGGACATGGGGCTTGAGCAAAACCCCAGCAGATATCCAGGCCTGGAGCAGCTGAGTTGCACCACCTGAAGCGGACCTTGGGGTTCTGCGTATGGACTTAAACATATTCTAGAGACTTGATTTCTGTGTCATTCCAGCAAAACGGCTCCCACGTGTCGTACTCCAATGTCATGGAGTCAGGGTGGGACACACATGGGGCGCCGATCCCTGAGAGTTTTCAGCTTGAGCTGAATTTCTCCTGTGACTATGCCTACGAACGAGTGGTGAGACTGCCCGTGGGTCCCACTACTGCTGACAGGTGAGTGGTCCCTCTTCACCTCGCTGCTGACATGAAAGAGCTTGCAGAAAAATAGATGCCTTCAATGAGGTGATCTGCAAAGGCCCTGGGAAGCCACTAGAGAGCTCTGAGATCAGGCTGCCTCCCTGGCTCTTCCTGAAACAGTTTTTCAACTTGAGGTTTGGGCCTGGGGCAGAGCCACAGAGGCATGCACGATCCTTTCTCCTAGCCTCACTGCTTGAAACCAACTGTCCAAAAAATAAAGGGTGGGAACTGGGAGATGCCCTACCCAGGGCCCTGTAAAGGTGCAGGTCAGGACCTCTTTAGTTGCCTTTCTCATAGCCCTCATTGGCCAGCTTGTCAGTGGGAACGCCTAGAGCTCCTTGCCTCTGTCCACACACGGTGTGGACACACCAGCCCAGAGGCAGCTCGGGGCCTTGCTCTCACCTGAGGTCAGAGGCACATCCCCAGTCAATGCACCTCTGCTGCCGGCCTGACTTGTGCTATGTCCTTCCTGCTTTATTCTGTATGTGAGATCTCCTTCCCTCTTCTCAGGCCAGCGCAGTTCGAGGTCAGAGAAGGACTCTTCAATGTCAGCATGAGACTGTACAAGACTGCCTCCTACCTCCAGCCCTATCACCTGCCAGCTGAGGCTGTCCCCCTCAAAGATACGCTGTATGTGCTGCTGGAGATAGAAGGACAGCACCAGCTCAGCTTCCTGCTGAGCGTTGAGGGCTGCTGGGGCACAGCAAGCACAGATCCCTACCAGGAAGCACAGCACAAGCTCATTGAGGAGGGGTGAGTGGAGGGCCCATAGTGCAACTGGTCTCCTTGCACCATGAGCACAGTCACCTCTTTGCTGGGTGCTAAGGACTGGATGCTTTGAAGGAGCAATGGCACCATAATTTCCATGGGTGGAACCTATGGTGGACACCATCATTAAATAGGTGGAACAGCCCATAGGTGATCCCTCTAATCACTCTAAACTGAGCCTCGTCTCCTGACCCTGCTGTGTTGCCTTCCCTCCAGCATCACTTCTGGCCAGCAGGTGAGGCAAAGAGCAGGAAGTGGAGAGGGGAGACCTTGGTGCAATATATAGAGAGGTCTCTGCTGAATAGCTTGTGTTGGCTGCAGCTAAGCTAAAGCCAGTAACACGGATATCTGGGAGGTGGGAAGACAGCCAGGCTCACTGCACCTGTGTAGAGCTGTGGCTCCACAGGGCAGGACATATGCCACATGCTCCTGTGCTGGTAACAGTTCCTCACGGAGCTGGGCACAATTCAGGGTGCCAAGAAAAGTCAACCCCGTCAGCACCAAGACAGTAATACTTCTGTTCAGCAATGCCTGGGAGCTGCCCCCAGTCCCCATGTGCTTGGTATCCCAGGTTGGGATGCTCCCCCTTGTTTCCCCCTTCTGACTCAGCCATGGTGTCTCAGGTGTCCCTATGATGAGACAGTGATATACCTGAACAGCTTTGGAGAGAGCGCTACTGCCAAGTTCAGATTCCAGATGTTCCAGATTGTCAGTCACACCAAGGTGTTCCTGCACTGCCGTGTCCAGCTCTGTCTCCCCAGTGGCCCGGAGCCCTGTGCCAAGGTGAGCTCTCCCAGTGGTCTGCGCCATTCCCTGGCCATGCAGAGGGACCTGCCTTCCCTGGGCCTGCTGTGTGGAGAAGGGGCTGTGCCCTGGGTTTGGATGCCTCAGCACAATAAACACCTCCCAGCAGCAGGAGCTCAGCCCAGCACCTTGAAGTAAAGGTACAGCCCAAGTAAAGCTTGAACCCAACAGAAAGCTCCTTTCCCTCTTCCTGCTGTTGTTTGGGTATTTGCAGGCAGAGAGGCTTATGCTAGGACCTGGGCAGGATCAGGCTCTTGTCCGCTCCCAGGCTGCAGCCCCAGCAGTACCTCTGCAGCAGCAGACCACCAGGATGTGCTCTTGCCCCAGAGGGGGCTTCTCCCCTGCCCTCTGGTCCCAACACCCTTCCCTTGGCTTTGTCCATAGCAATGCCCTAGGCACTGGAGGAGCAAGCGGGCACTGGCAAATGACTACAGTAAGATTGCCTCCTACGGGCCAATCTACGTACTGGAAAAAAGGACCAACCACTCCAGGAATGACCAAAAGGACCCGAAGGGTATGTATGTCCCTCTGGGGAGGCCAGGAGCAACTCACAGACCCTTTCAACTCTCTAGGCAATGCCTGGTTATTTAAAAGCACTGCTAAAGTCGCTGCTCTGCGGAGGAGCATGGAGTCTTTCAGGTGTCAAAGCCATACAGGGTGTGCTCCAGGAGCCAAACCATCACGCAGAGCTTGGCTCTGGTGAGCAGCTCCATACCAGGCACAGGTCGGGCTGAGCAGGGTGGGAAGGAACCAGGAGCCAGGAGCCAGGCAAGTAAGTCTGGGCTCTCACACTGTATCTGTATCAACCCAGCAAGGCAGGCTTCTGAGCACTGAGGTCAATCGAGGACCAAGCCCACTTACAGCATAGCTCAGACCAGCCGCATGAATGACAAGCTAAATGGAGCCCCCAGGCAGTGTGTGTGGGTGGAGTCTCCACATGAGGCCAATTGGGATGACTGAGTCCTGTTATTAGTGCCCTCTGGACCCCAACATACCCCTGGCTGCAGTGGCTGTTATCTCCCCAGCTCAGCCCCAGCCAGAAGATGCTGTGTCAGGGCTCAGCGGTGGCTCAGAGGCCCCATATGTGTAACCAACCTTTCTCTTCTTCGACAGGCCACAACCCGTGGCTCTCTACGACCCTCCTTGTGCTGTGTACTGTCACTTTGTTCCTTGTGGTTGTGGCAGCTATCAGCGCAAGGCGTTGGCTGGTGTAGAAGGCAGATGTGCCCAGAAGCTCCATCACTGGCAGCGTTCAAGGCCAGGCTGGATGAAGTCTTTGGTGATATAGTCTAGTGTTAGGTGTCCCTGCCCATGGCTGGGGGGTTGGAGCTGGATGATCTTGAGGTCCTTTCCAACCCTAACTCTCCTATGATTCTATGAAATAAATGTGACAGCAACAGAGAGGCTTCTGCATGTGACAATTGGATGCAAACAGTGCTTCGAGAATGAGCCACATCAGAGTGTTTTGGTTCCCTATAGTATTCCTGTGACCTTCTCATCCCTTCCTGGCCCATGCTCTTCAAGCATCCTTATTCACTTATTCAAAACTTGCTTTTCCATGCATACATGGTCGAGTTCATAGGAACTTTTGACCTGCTGTGCTGAGTCTGGTCACAGATCAGTCCTGCCCAGTGTGTATCTCAATAATGGTTGTATTATGGTGCTTAAATAATGAGCACACAGAGCAATTCTTAGGTTTATATCCCTAATGAGCAGTAACATTACCAATGACTAATAATTAACTTATTTACAGAGTGTGAGGTTTTCAGTCCATCTAACCTGAGTGTGGAATGGGCAATACAGTTCAAGGCTTTTATTTTAACTTTCTAAGCAGTTTAAATACTTATTGATATGTATATCTGAATTATTATAGCATTATATGAGGGTGCTGAGGCCCTGGCACAGGTTCCCCAGAGAAGCTGCGGCTGCCCCATCCCTGGCAGTGTTCAAGGCCAGGTTGGACACAGGGGCTTGGAGCAACCTGATCTAGTGGAAGGTGTCCCTGTCCATGGCAGGGGGCTGGAACTGGATGAGCTTTAAGGTCTCTTCCAACCCAAACCAGTCTGGGATTATATGATTCTGTGATGGAAAGTTCTTTCCTCCTTCCCAGAGAGTCACCCATGGGGAGCTGGAGGTGCCCACACTAGATGCTTGCCCACCAAAGCTGGATTTTGCATGGTTCTGTGTGACACAGATGTACCATTAGCAGAGAAAGGGCTGCTCTGTGCATGCACATATATATATATGTGTGTGTATATATATATATACACCTATCCATGGATATTTCATTCTTCATTCATGACAGATTTCTCCTTTCATTCATGATAAATTCCCAGCAAGACTTTGTTGTGGTTGAAGCCCAGCTGGTAACTCAGAACCATGCAGTTGTGCTTGCTCACTCCCCCTACTTCTTGCCCCCGCTCCCAGAGGAATGAGGAGGAGAATCAAAAGAATCTAACTGCCATGGGTTGAGATAAGAGCAGTCCAGTAGCTACGGTATAACACAAACCACTGCTGCTACCAGTAGTAGTGATGATAAGGGAAATAACAAGGGAAGAGAATATAACCGCTCACCACCCACTGACCAACACCCAGCCTGACCTGAGCAGTGATCTCGCCCTTCCAGGTAACTCCCCCCAGTTTATATACCGGGCATGATGTGCTGTGGTATGGAATACCCCTTTGGCTAGTTTGGGTGAGGGGTCCTGTCTCTGCTTCCCTTCGGCTTCCCCTCCTCCCTGGCAGAGCAAGAGACTGAGGAGCTCCTTGGTCAGAGTAAACATTACTGAGCAGCAACTAAAACCATCGGTGTTATCAGTGCTGTTCCCAGGCTGAAAGTCAAAACCACAGCACTGCACCAGCTACTAAGAGGAAGAAAAATGACTGCTACTGCTGAACCCAGGAAAGACTTTTACCCACAAAATCATCCCTAGTATAAAGCAAATAATAAACAATATTGTGAGCATCAAAGACTAAAATCAAGCTGCTCAGACAGCTGACAAGAGATTTAATACTAAAACACAGGTAAAGAAGAGGAGTGGCCATGCGTGCATTCAGCTGAAGCACAGTGACCTCCTGGAAATGGTTGGAAAAGGAGGGATATTCAACAGCTCCCTGCCCAAAGAGCTCAGCCTCAGTCTGTTTGGAGGGGATGTACCACAAAGAACCTCATGGGATTTCTGTTTCTGATGATTCCCAGACCTGAACCTCCTGAGTCTGGGCTGGAGTCAATCAATCATTCCACCTCCAACAGCAGAAAAACCCACCACTGGGCTGGTCCAGCACCAGAGGCCATCTCTAACAGAGCAGGATGGCCCCATCCTGGCTGAAGGCAGATGGTTCATGGGTTCCCCCCTTGCCCCCACAAGAGGAGAAGGAGATCAGGGGCAGTTCAAGACCTTGGTGCAGCTGCAGCATGGAGGGACTTTGGCAGAAGGGATGTCTCCAGAACTCCTTGCCCACCGCAGGCCGGCTGAAGCAAAGTGCATCTACAGCTAAAGTGGATCCTGCCTACTGAAGGGTAAACTGAGGCATGGTGAACTGAGCCCTCATCCTCTGCGGGAAGCTGCACCTATTGCAACTGAGGCACGCTCCCAGCAGGGGCACGTGCAGGCAGGGAGGGAGCTGCAGCCAGCAGCTAGTCCTGGGAGGCTGTGGTGGCTTTGTCAGGTCTGATGATGTGGGAGAAGGAGCCAACGGTCTCCTTTGCCTTTGGGTAGTAGAGAACAACCAGCCAGATGAATATGAAGATTCCTGCAGGGAGAGGAAGGCAGACACTGAGCAGCAGGGTATAGTGGGAAGCATCCTGCTGGAATGCTGCTGGCTCTTCCCTGCCACTTTCAGGGTGTTCCCCCAGCTTGCTCCTACTCTAGCAGGAGGGTCTCCCCACGATTCATGGTGAGCCATTTGGCTGGGTCATGCCCTGGGTGGATAATGTCCCTCTTCCTCTGCCAACAAATGACTTCCTTTGAGGAAAACCACCCTCAGTGGGGTGGATGTGGTTGGGAGCCATGACCAGCTCCATGCTGGTGGCTGGGACCTGGTGTTTCCCTGCCAAAGGGAAGTGCTGGGAAGATGTTGGTGCCTTGGGAACCCTGGTCAAGCCACTACCAGGCTGGTCCCTGCTTCTCCATCTTCCCCACCCGAGCCCAGAATGCCCAGCTCGAAGCCAGCCCTGACCTTGGAGGGAGTTGAGGATGGTGAAGAGGTAGAGCATGGCCACAGAGGAGGTGCCATGGGTGAGGAATGCCAGGGCCCAGGTGGCTCCCAGCAGGCAGAAGAGCCCCATTGCCACCAGGGCCACCTTCCAGGCCTTGCGGTCTCCCTGTACTACCCCTGTGCTCTGCAGACTGCAGCTCTTCTGGATCACCACCCCAAAAACAGCTGTGTTGAACAGGAAGATGAGGCCAAAGTAGCCGCAGTTGGTGATGTAGTGAACCAGAAGATGCTTGGAAGTGATCCAGCACCTGAAAAGAGACAATCACAGTGCCTCCAGTGGCTCTGCTACCCCCAGCAGCACCCATGAGGGCCTCCCCAGGAGCACATGTTGGGGGATGCAGGGACACCCTTGTGCTGGTGGGGTTTTCCAAGGCCAGAGTGAACAGTGGTGCGTATCTGCTGCCCTCCTGTTGCTCAGCCTGGGGAAGCTCCATGTGAGCCTTGGATGTCCCCCTATGGGCTGGGGGCTGCAGGCTCAGCACCAGGGGTGGTGGCTACCACGGCTCTGGCTGCTGTGTTGCAATCACAACTGGGGAAGCAGAAGTGCGGCGCAAAGCCGAGCAGGATGGGTGCAACCAACCACCCCAACCCTCCCAGCAGGGCCAGGTTACTGCTACCCATGCCAAAGGGCCCCTAATCCCTGTGGGTGCTGGGGCACGCACAGGCGGGCTATGACCTGGTGGTCCGTGGTCTGGATGCTGTATTCTCCATAGCTGCCGATGGCTCCTGCCACCCCCACCACAAGAGCAGGGAAGCCTGGAAGAAAAAGTGAGACACTTGGGGCAGGACAGGAAGGCAAGAAGGAGGCAAGGTCATCGCCTGGGGACTCTGCATGGCCCTGGGTGTGCTGGCCTCCAGGAGGATGGAGCTTAGGGAGCCAGAGAGGTTACATAAGTGCTGGGGGCACAGTGGGTGCTGCTGGGACATGACGTGGAGAAGGAAGTACAGTGCTGAGTACCAGGGCTCAGTGTGTCCCCTCCTCTACTCCAGTGCCTCCCATGGTGCTGTGGAGGGCAATGGGTGAGGAAAGACCCCAGGGACATCACCTGCTTGATGAGCAGGAGGATGGTCTGCAGCAGGGTGAAGGTGCGGGTGCCCCAAGCCCATATAAGACACTTCTCAGCCGTGACCACGGCATTGGAAAGAGCTGTGGGCAGGACAGGGGCTTGCTCATTCTCTGCCCACTGTTGCATCATCCAGTTTCCCCTCTGGTTGTAACCTGTAGCCTGCCTCTCCCCCACCTCTCACTGAGGCTGATGGTGCTCACCCCAGCCCACCAGGGACAGCTTCACCAGGTAGTTACGGATGTAGGTGCCGAGGACCTTGACAAAGAGAAGGTAGAGGTGACAGCCCTCCAGCGCCATCCAGGTGAAGCAGCAGAGCAGGCAGTAGTGGGTGAACCCCCCCAGGACCTTGCAGGGCCCCAGCAGGGTTCCGGTGGAGAGCCTGCTGTTGAGCAGGAAGGCCAGGTTGAGGAGGAGCAGGCTGCCCACCAGGTTTACATGCAGCCCCAGGTTGATGCGAAGGGTCTCCTCGGACCTGTACCTGCACCTGAGCGTCCCCAGGGGGAGCAGGAAAGGCAGGGTCACGGCCGAGCAGTGCCCTGTGTCACGGCAGGTTCATGCAGGAGCACCAGAGCTGCCTTACACCACTCCCATCCTCATGAGTCCCTAGGGGGATGCTGGCACATCCTACCTGAAGAAGATGCAGAAGGCAATGGTGAAGATGGAGAAAGCCATGGCTACCCCGCAACCAGCAGTGGCAACAGCCATCAGGGCTTGTGCTGTGGACCTGTCCAGAGCTGGGTTCTGTCAAACACACGCACTTTGGGTTAGACAGACCCTGGACCAACCTAGACAACCTGACTGCAGCTACCAAAGCCACGGGACTGCTGACTCCAGTGGCTGCTGCAGAGGCTCCAGGGATGCCCCTGGTCTGCTCCCCCAGAAGGTCTCTGGGGGTAGTGGGGCAGTGGTGTCTCAGAGGAGATCCTCCCTGGGGTGGGTAAGGGATGAGTGAAGGTGATGTGCTCATGGCAGACCATGGTGGACCCCCGTGAGCACCTCCAGCAGCAGACAGCACCCCAAGCCTTGCTGCTCCAGAGCCTGCAATAGGCTGGGAACTGTTTTCTCCAGGTACCAGCTCTGCTGAGTTGCTGCTGCCCTCCTGAGCTGGGCTTGATTTGGGGACCTCGGTTTGCCCTGGAGCGGCTATAATTGTCCCTGTGCAGCTACTGGTGGTACCCAAGGGGCCACCATGGTGGGGCATACAGCACAGACAGGAGCTGTGGGGAGTAGGGTTGTCACCAGGAGGAGGGTGAAGAAGGTGAGATGGTCACAGGAGCAGCGTGTCCCCTTGTCCCAGGGTTGTGTGTCACATCCGCTGCTGCTCCAGCCTCCTGCCTGCCCTGAAACAAGCACAGTGTGATGACCCCAAGAGCCAGGCACAGCACCCACACCCAGCCCCAAAGAGGCCCCAGTGAGGATCAGACCTTTGCTGGGATCCCAGAAGACACATTGTGGGGTGATGCCCTGCAAGGGGGGTGATCAGCATCAGCCAACACCTCAGTGAGAGGCAGCAGGGGAAGGAGGGAAGGAGGGCACCGCTGACTGACGTGGGGCAGCTGCCCATGGGCAAAGGTGAGGTGCACGGGGTCCCGCAGACCAGAGATGCTCGTCTCTCCCACTGTGATGCCCACCACGGTGTTGTCCAGGACCTGCCCTGTCTGGTTGACCTCCTGTGTGGGGCAGTGCCACCTGAGCCAAGCAGCAGGTAGCAGCAGCCAGATGGATGCCAGCAACACCGGCTCATACCTGGAACATGCCCAGCTGTGGGATGTTGAGGACCGTCACCACCACGTGCACTGTCTGGCTGCTCAGGGACCAGAATATCCCCCGAGGGAGATAGATTTCTCCTGCCTTCCCCTTCCCTGTCGCATTCAGCATCCTGGGGTGCTGTGGCAGAGAAGGGGGGTAGGTGCTGCTGGCAGCATCACCTTTGTTCAGGACCCACCAGCGTTGCTCCAGGCATTCAGCCCTGCCTGAATGGGTTTTGCTCAGCTACATCAGCCAGATCCCCAGGGCAGAAGGGGAGAACTTCATCCCTAGCACCCAGCAGGAAAGGGGCAGAGCTGGGAGGAGGTCCCAGGAGAGCTCCAGCCCACCATCACCCATGGGATGTGGTTCCCTGCGACATCCAGACAGTGGGAAAGCTGGTGTGTGGGCACGAGGCACAAGGTCCTACATGTTCCCTGTCCACCTCCCCCTCACCTTGGTCACCAGCTTTTCAGGGAGGCTCTTCCCTCCCTAACACTATTTCACATGACTTCTTGCCAAGGGAATCTAAAGCTGATGTTGGTCCATGATGCAACCGCGGAACGAGATTGAGGAATAGCACGCCATGGTGCACCAAGCCCTGGGGCAGGCACTGAGGGATGCTCGGAAGGTACAGGCCCCTCCGAGCAAGGGAGAGGGGCACGGCTCACCTCTGTGGGGGAAAAAGCAATGTGGACGTCCTGGGTGACGGCCCTGCTGACGTTCAGGAGCAGCACCTTCACCCCGGGCACATGACTGTGCAGCACTGGCCCCACCGCCTGCAGCAGCCTGCAGGGCAGGAGGAGCGTGGGACCTGTGCTCTGGGGGGGCTGAGCCCCCAAGCCCTGCCGTGCCCAGCCTGCCCTCACCTGAGCCAGCGCTCCCGCAGGCAGGCACATGCGGGGCTGCCTGAGCGCCCCAGCTCCGGGCAGCGCTGGGGCAGGTCGGGGCTCAGCGTCCGTTCTCCTCGCTCCTCCTGCTCCACCATCACGTTGCAGCACTGGTGTTGCCCATCACCCCGCCCCAGGGCTGCTCAGGAGGGGAACAAGGTGACCACTGGGCAGCGTGGCACTGGGGGCATGGGCAGGGATGGGGGGACCACTCACCAGCACAGATCTCCTGTCCTCTGGCAGCGTCTGGAGGGAAAGCATGTAGGGGAATAGGGGGAAAACCCCAACATTTCAGGTAAGCACTCCCTCTGCCCCAGCAGGAGGGGAGGCAGCAGAGTCCAGCAGCTGCCAGGCTCAACAGGAGCAGCCCTTCAGTTACGTGGGCTTCAAAAGCATGGACGGCATCAGGGCTGGAGAAGCCAAAGCCACCACATCCAGCCCCTTGGTGGCTGAAGATGAGACCCTGGGCTGCTGGTCCCAGGTTTTGAAACAGCCCCAGAAGCAAACCCACCCCACTGCCAGCTCTCCACACATCCCAGCAGGAACACTCCCTCCCGGCCCAGCCACGTATCATGGTGAAACCCTGCTGTGGTCTTCGAGTCAGTGCTTTCCATGGGAAAACTCACCCCCAAGCCTGCACTTGCCCACATCCCCCTGACCCGTCACTCACCGGGCAGCATCAGGAACAGCAGGGCTATGCCCAGGAGCAGGTTCCTACTGCATTGTGTGGTGTCCGGGCTGCTCCCACCCATCCCACAGCGCTCTGCTCTTCACCTATCAACAGCTCTGCTCCTCCCTGGGTTCCCCTGAGGCTTGTGACTGCTCCAGAGGCAACGGCTGTCTCCTCATTTCCCTTCTGAGAACCCCTCACGCCTTCCTGTGGGTTTGCAAGTGACCTCCTGCCCCAGCTCACAGTAACCGTCACTCACATCCTTTCCTCCTTGGCCACTTCCACCTGACTTGGGGCTTTTGTCTTCCCACTTTCACTTGCATCCTGCAGATCCTTGGTTAACAGTCCCCACCAGAGCGACATGTTGGAGCATCCCTATCCCAGCCTTTTGCAGCTGATCTTTAAGGTCCCTTCCAACCCAACCATTCTATGATCGTGTTACTCTAGGAAACTGGGCATGCCACTGGGCTTTGCTGTGAGCTGCTGGGAATGAAATATCCCCTTGGTGGGAAGGTTCCCCCTACCCCAGCCGGAATCCCTGCAGAGGGGGATGAGCCACAAGTAAAGCGTTGTCCAGAAGATGAACTAGTGGGATGAGAGATACAGTGCTGGGCTTGCAAGCAGCACAGCCAGGATTGCTTTATTCTGCCTGTAGGCACTGAGGAGATCCCTGTCCTGCAAAAACTCCCTCTTTGAATTCCCATCCTTCAACAGCCTTCCTCTTTGCTGGGCAGTGATGGTCACAGAATCACAGAATCAATCAGGTTGGAAAAGACCTTTAAGGTTATCAAGTCCAACCGTTCCCCAGCACTGCCACTGAACCATGTCACTGAGGACCCCATCTACACGGTGTGTGAACACTTCAGGGATGGTGACTCCATCACTGCCCTGAGCAGCCTGTTTCAATGCCTGAGCACCCTCCGGGGAAGAAACTGTCCCTAACACCCAGTCTAAACCACCCCTGGTGCAGCTTGAGGCCGTTTCCTCTTGTCCTATCCCTTGTTCCTTGGGAGCAGAGACCAGCCACCTCCTGCTCCATCCTCCCATCAGGCAGTTGTAGAGAGCAACAAGGACCCCTCCTGAGCCTCTTCTTCTCCAGACTAAACCCACTTCAGGTCCCTCAGCCATTCCCCATCACACCTGTGCTCCAGGCCCTTCCCCAGCTCCGCTGCCCTTCTCTGGACCTGCTCCAGCTCCTCAATGTCTCTCTTGTAGCGAGGGGCCCAAAACTGAACACAGGATTTGATGTGCTGCCTCACAAGCGCTGAGTACAAGGGTCTTTAAAGACCACAGTCGCTTCCCAAGCCATGGCATCTCCCGCTGTCACCCTGCTCCCTATGGCCATGGGCTACCAGTGCTCTGCCAGGGCACCTTCATTGGCCCAGCTCAGCAGAATCATTAGGGATGCACACCGGGTCCTGCCCAGGATGGGACAACCCTGACTGAGAGATGGATCCCATTGGAGAACCACCAATTTGCCAACATGCCCAGCAGAGAGACCCCAGCAAGCCATGATCCAAGCAGGAACAACTTTAATGGGCACAAGTCTGGTGTGCGGGTGCACCCACTGAACTTCTGCACCATCCAAAAATAGGCATTCAACAAATTAACAAAACTAGACCATTTCAGCTGCTGGAGGGGGCTGGGGGCAGAGCTACTCTGTCTTCACTGGGGATGGACCTTCTTGGTAATCACCAGCAAGGGATGAAGATGGGGCCTTTTCCACCAGGGAAAAAGCCCATCCCTGGCCTCAGGGCATGGGAGGGGACATCCAGAGGCACCAGGGACCCTGTCTCTGCCCCTTCCACCTCCTACAACTCCCACTGCCTGGGCGACCATCCCTCCCTCTTGCCCCAGTGATGCCAAGCCAAGGGCTACCAAGGGAAAGCTGGTAAGGGGGCTGGCAGAGATGAGGGGATCCTGGGCTCCAGCAGCCCCTGAGGTGGGTGCTGTAGCGAAGTGAACAGCGTTGGTCCTTCCTGTCCTTGGCTCTGCCTGTTCTTGGGCTGCAGTTCGGTGCTGTCGGAGCTGCTCTACAGATCAGAGGACTTCCTCGCCTGCAGCACCATGGTCCAGTACCAGAGAAAGATAAGGAAGCCTGGGAGATGAGAGAGGAAGGGTGGGCAAATCCTCTCGAGTGAGGCAGCAGCCTGCCAGGGACAGCCCCTCCTGTACTGTCACCACCGCACCAACACCCCTTCACAGGGGCCCTGCACCCCTGCCTCACCTTGGAGGGAGTTGATGATGGTGAAGAGGTAGAGGGAGACGAGGCTGAAGACGCCAGAGGTGAAGGAGAAGAAGACCAGTGCCCAAGGAATGCCCAGCAGGATGCTCAGCCCAAAGAGGGCAAGAACATGCTTGAGCTTGTGGCCTTTGTTGTTCTGCCGGAGGATCTCCCGGACCATGGCCCCCAGCATGACCGAGTTAAAGAGAAACACCAGGCTGAAGAAACCCAGGTTCACAACGTTATGGATAAGGGGGCTCGTAATCCAGCATCTGGAGGGAAGAGAGTGGGCAGAGGGTTATGCTGTATCACCCCACGGGGACGTGGGTTTGAGGGATTAGGAGGAACACGAAGGTGTGATGCAAGCCCAGAACCCAGCTTAGTGAAACAGGGAGGGGGGATCCCACCACCACCCTGCACAGAGCCCCAGGAAAGCCACAGAACAGCTGAGGAGGTCCTGTAGGACACAGTGGAGGTTCAGCCAGTTGACTTCATCTAAGACCAAGGATGAGGCAACCCAGTTCTGATGACTCACATGGTTGCGTTGGTGGATTTGCCAACAATGGATTCATAGATGGGGATGGAGAACGGGCCGTAGTTTCTCCAGCTAGCCAGGAAGATCAGCATCACACAGAAAAAGGGGAGTCCTGGGTGGCAAGAACAGAGTGAAGTGGCTGCCCTAGTCCCCAGACCTTGGAGCTCCTGGAAGGACTCGTTGCCCCTTTCTCCCTGTACAGAGTACAGATCAACACCCTCCCCACCAAGAGGAACTAAGAATGGAGCACACAATGACACCTACTGTGAGCCCTGACACAGGACTGACTGTGCAGCATCAACCCCAGTCAGAGGATCAAACTCGGCTGTGGAATTTTAGGCCAGGAAAGATCACGAGATCTTTCTACCACATCCCCCTGCCTGAAGCGCAGCAGAGACGCGCGGGTGCTTCCTGCATCAAGCCCATCTCTGGGCTGCTCTGGGTGTTCCTTTCAGAAAGAGCATCCCATTGCTATGTCATGACCTTTGCTCTACCACCAGCTTCTACTCTCAGCCATGGAGTCTCCTTCTCCACTGAGTCTCCCAGCAGAGACCCCTCTACTCCCAGACGTCTGCTTCCCCACAGCCATGTCTACATCCCCATCCAGGAGCCATCTACAGTGGGATAACCTACCCAGGTGCCCTCCACCCCATGGCCTGTGCCCTCGGGGCCTCTTTGCCTCCCCCATGCTCACCCCAGCCCACCAGGCAGATCTTGAGGAGGAAGTGGTTATGGTAGGTGCTGAAGACTTCGATCACAAGCCGGTAGAGGTTGTAGCCCTCGATGCCCATCCAGGTGAGGCAGCTCAGGAGGGAGAAGTGCAGGAAGAGCCCACCAGCTCTGCAGACAGCCTCGCTGCTGCTGGAAGCCAACTGCTCAGACATGAGGAAGGTGACGTCCAGGAGGAAGATGGCACCTAGCAGGTTCATGTGGATGTGCATGCTCGTGATCTGGTCTCGCTGCTTGCTCCTGGAGGGTCAAGGTGGGGACACCTCACCACCACACCTGTGGTGTGGCCTGCACCCTTGGTGCCCCACAACATAACTCTGCATTGGGCAACTCGTCCCCTCTGGTGGTGTCAGAGGCCGAGAGCCTGGCCCCACAGCTGGGACCATCATTACATGTGCAAATCCAGAGCCCTGCAGCTGAGCCCTCATTTAAGGTCTGTGCCAAGCGGGGCAGGGAGCAACATCATTTCAGCTCTGAATCATTCATGCAGGATCAGTGACATGACTCAGGAGAAGACACTCATTTTCTCCACTGAGCCCTTGAAAGATCTTTGCAGGCTTCTGCTTGTGAATTTGCATCAACAACCAAAAGTCATTGAAAACAGCCAGTGTTTTTGAGTGCTCTGCAGGAGACCTGACCAAGGGGTGGTTTCTGGACAGGAAAACTCTGCTTTCTTCAAGCATGTCTCCATCATCATGCTCCCAGCCAGGCCACCCCACTGCATTTGGAAAGCTTGCATACACCCAGGTGCAGTCGCAATGGACAGGACAAAGACAGGGAGCATGGGGCAAACTGTCACACTATACCTGAAGTAGAGGAATAAGATGGTGCAAACAGATGCCAAAGCTGAGATCAGGCAGCCGACATAGGTTATGATACTCAGGTAATCCCTGTGTATGTAGGTGATCTCCAGGGAGGAAACCTGAGGAGAGGGAGGAATGAGATGGTGAGGAAAAACAGCCAGTGGGAACGATGTGGACTGCTGTGGGAGGGTGCTACCCACCATCAGCACGGCAAAGTAGGTGAGGTGGTTACATCTGCACTCTGTCCAGCTGCCCCCTGTCTCTGTTGTACAACCGAAGCTGTCCCAGCTCCCAGAGTTGGCTGTTAGAGAGAAAGGGACAGCATCTGGTGAGCAGCAGGAACATCAGGTCTGGGGATCCTCAGGGCAAGGTGTCTATGGCAGGAAGGAGAACCAAAGTGGGGGTTCACAGTATCACAGTATGTTAGAGATTGGAAGGGACCTCCAAAGATCATCTAGTCCAATCCCCCTGCCAGAGCAGGAACACCTAGATAAGGTTACACAGGAACGTGTCCCAGTAGGTCTTGAATGTCTCCAGAGGAGACTCCACAACCTCCCTGGGCAGCCTGTTCCAGTGTTCCGTCACCCTCACTGAGAAGAAGTTTCTTCTCAGGTTTAAGTGGAACCTCTTGTGTTCCAGTTTGAACCCCATGTGGTTCCAGGTTGTCCCAGGCCAAGCACACACACTCAGATAGCACCCTTGGCATCCCTAGGGACAGATGAAGGTCTCAGGCTAGGGAAAAACCTGAAATCAACCAGTGGAAAGATTTGTGGAGCTGGAATGAGGAAGGGAAGTGCAGAGGAGCTTCTACTCATGCCAGTGGATCTGTGGTACCCTGCAAAAGTAGCAAAGGCAGAGCCTGGCTCCACACCAAGCACAGAAGCACTCACCAGTGGGGTCCTCCCGCCAGAAGACGCACAGTGGGGTCACGTTCCTCTGCAATGACAAAAGCACAGACCCTGAGCAGGATGCAGCGGTGGGTTTGCTGCCAGGCCACCACATTTGACAGGGGAGAACATGGGGCAGGAGGAGAGACGGTCTCAGGAGACAAACTGCCCTGTGGGGACAGGCAGAGACCATTCTCTTGGCAGCTTGTGGAGCAGATTCCTCCTCCCAGGTCCCCTTTTTCAAACAAGGGGTTCAGCGTTGAGCAGGCACCCAACAGGACCACGAATGAGCTGTGGGACTGTTAACTCAAAGTGTCCCCCAGCCCTGACAATTGTGCTGGAGGCGATACATCTGCAAAGCAGCATCTCCTGGACAGGCGCAGGCAGCAGCACCACCAGTGCACATGGTGAAGCCATGATGATAATACAGCCCCAGAAGATGTAGCAGACCCTGTATAGGCAGGGCAACGGCATGGACCTGCTGGATTGTGACAAATCTCTAAGCAGGTAGGGCCTGAGCCCTCCCTGCCCCTCCATTCCTTTTGGGATCAGGTCTGATGAGGCTATTTCCCCACCTACTGGCAGCTGGCCATGGAAGAAAGTGAGGACCACTGGGTCAGAGAGGTTGGCCACCACTGTGTCCACCAGGGAGATGCCGACCACCTTGTCACCCAGGACGTGGCTGCTGTTTTCATCCTGTTGGAAAAGAAGAGGCAATGGCAGTGTGGGAAGGGAGAGCCGCCAGAAGAGAAGTGGGCGAGAGTCCCCAAGAAGGTCTCCACCTCTTCCCTGTCAAGCTTCTAGCTCATCTTTGAAGCATCTTCTGCAAGCGAACACCAGCACTCTGGTCTGGGCAGCATCGCTGCTGCCCTGTACCACTGGAGTCCCTGGCACAGTGGGGACACCCCACCATATGAAGACAGGCTGAGAAAAACCGGGGCTGTTCAGCCTGGAGAAGAGAAGGCTGCGTGGAGACCTCATAGGAGCCTTCCAGTGTCAGAAGGGGCCTACAAGGATGCAGGAGAGGAACTCTTCATCTGGGACTGTAGCAATACAAGGGGCAATGGGTTCAAACTTGAACAGGGGAGATTTATGTTATGTATAAGGCAGAAGTTCTTTACGGTGAGGGTGCTGAGGCGCTGGCACAGGGTGCCCAGAGAAGCTGTGGCTGCCCCATCCCTGGCAGTGTTCAAGGCCAGGCTAACGGGGCTTGGAGCAACCTGATCTAGTGGAAGGTGTCCCTGCCCGTGGCAGGGGGCTGGAACTGGATGAGCTTTAAGGTCATTTCCAATCCAAACTATTATATGATTCTATGTTACCCATGTGGCTATCACCTGGAACATGGTCTGGCTGCTGATGTCCATCAGGAGCACCCTGTGCTCTACCACCTCCTCCCTCTCCTTTGCCATCATGAACAGGCTACTTGGCAGGTCCACCACGATCCCATGGACCTCTCTGTCCTCCTGCAAGGAGAGACTCATGAGGATGGAGGCTAGGAGAGCACACTGGTGAGCAGAGACCAGCAGGGCCGGCTGCCGAGGACCCACCTCTCTTTGGGAAGCAAAAACCAGGTTCTGAGCAGCCTGAGCGGGCTGGACAATCAGGACAGTTGCACGCACTGTGGCCTTTCCAAAGGTCTGGTTCTGCCCTTCAAGCTCCACCTTGGTCAGCATCTTCTCCAACTCCCCAAGTTTGCTGTTAGGGAGGGGGCGCAGTGAGGGATGCAGCCGGCACAGCATCAGCAGCAGCACGAACAGCAGGAGTGAGGAACTCACCAGCGAAGCACCCACTGCTCCATGGCTCCCGAGTCTGGCTCCGCAGGCTGTCCAATGAGCCTGTCCAAGGCAGTAAGTTGCTTCTCCACGTCCTGCTCCCAGATGGGCATGTCCTCTGGTGAGGCTGGAGGACACACAGAAGGGAATGCCATGAAATACACAGTCAGAGCTGGCTTTCTCATGCCCCCCAACCAACTGGGTACAGCACTGGTGGGATCAGAAAGCAGAGGGCTTCAAGGTAGCCCCAAGCCCAGGGACCTGATGGACACCTCAACCCAGAGGGCCTCTCCTGCTGCACAGTGGCTCCCATTGTGGCCACCAGGACCAGGTTGGCTAGGTGCCCAGCAGTGCAGATGGAACCCTTGGAAATTCTGCAAAACCCATGATTTTAGGGGGCAATACACTTGAAAATCTCTCTCTTCCAGGAGCCTGGGTATCCAGGCCTGCCTCTGGGCTGCTGGGAGCAAACCTACATCCCCTTCCATCACCATTCAGCTGTGTCTTCACATCAGCACCATACCAAATCCTGGGACACCAACTGCTGATGGCATAAGAACGGGCTGGGGATGGAAGGAACCCTGCATTTCATTGGAATAATGTTGAACTGCCTTTACCGGGGAAGAAGTACTCAGAGGTGCTGCCAAGGGAGGTGTTCTTCCCGCCCTTTGAGATGTAGGACACGTTGAAGATGGACGTGCTGGCTCCTGCAGTCTCCGGACCCTGCTTCCCCCTGGCATTGCTGCTGGCTGGGTCTCGGCCCAGGAGAAAGCTCTGCTTCCCGTACACCAGCCGCAGGGTGCTGTTGGCCCTGAACCAGCAGACGCAGAAGCGGTACCTGCCCAGCATGGGGGGCAAACTGTACTTGTACGAGGAGTTTCTCCTGCTTGGCAAAAAAGGCCTTCTTATGATCAGTGCCTGGGCTGTGTTCTCAATGGAAATGGCAGCAGGGCCGTGCTCGTAGATGATGGAGCTGGTCTGGGTCTGGTTTCGGTCACCACAGAAGCGGAAGTCCTCTTCCTGGTGGCCACATGCTCCCACCCCTGCGTACACAAGGGTTTGGAGATGGTTCAGTTGGGCTTTCTGCTGCTGTAACCCAAATCCTGTCCTGGATGGGCTACGTGATGTCAGTGACATTGGCCCACCTCCCTGATGTCCCCATGGCCATGCTGGGAGGGTTTGTCAGGGCTCCTGTCTTATGGGGCCACCCGCTCCCAGGTGCTATTAGCCACATCAGCGAGACTGAGAGAGGACCTCTCCATCCCCAGAAGTAATGGACAGAGATCATCTCCTTTCACTGGAAAGAATCCATCCTGCCCAAGAAACCCCACCAGAGGCACATCAGCCATGAGACGTTTCACCTCTGTGGAAATCCCAGCAGCAAGCACCCCTCAGTACTCCCCAGGCAGGTTTTTGGGGCTGCCAGTTATTTCCAGCAGCCCAAACCTGTCTCACCATCCCAGGGCAGGATGTGGTTGGGGCAGTCTACCTTGGAGCACGGAGAGAAGGAGCAGAAGAAGGACCTTCATCCCGGGAAGCTCTCTGCTTTGGCTTGGCCTCTGAGGAAGAAGCAGGGCCTGAAAGGGTACAAAGGAAAGGGGCCACATGAGTACTTGGGTACCACCCATACCATGGGGTTAGGGGATGGGAAGCAAAGGCTGTGGTGCTGGTAAACAGCTCCCTGGTGCCTCTGCTGCAAGGAGGAGCCATGAGCACCACAGTATCACAGTATCACAGTATGTTAGAGATTGGAAGGGACCTCCAAAGATCACCTAGTCCAATCCCCCTGCCGGAGCAGGAACACCTAGATAAGGTTACACAGGAACGTGTCCAGGCGGGTTTTGAATGTCTCCAGAGGAGACCCCACAACCTCCCTGGGCAGCCTGTTCCAGTGTTCCGTCACCCTCACTGAGAAGAAGTTTCTTCTCAAGTTTAAGTGGAACCTCTTGTGTTCCAGTTTGTACCCATTGCCCCTTGTCCTATCATTGTTTGCCACTGAGAAGAGCCTGGCTCCATCCTCGGGACACTCCCTCTTTATATATTTATATACACTAATAAGGTCACCCCTCAATATCCTCTTCTCCAAACTATAGAGACCCAATGGCTGGAAGGACAGGGCAGCCGGCAGCGAGTCCCTGGGGTCTGGGCAGTGAGGGGTGCCCCAGTGCCCCAGCACCAACACCAACCGCCAGTGACCCGGAGGGGGAAGGAGGGTCCCCTCTTCTGGTCCCAGCCTCAGATCTTGGTTCAGGCCTTGGCTTCTTATCACAAGTGACAGGAACAGAAGGAAACGGTGGTTTCCCAGTTCACCAGCCCTGCAATTATTGCCTGGGGTGCTCTCAGCTCCTGCAGATTAGCTGGAGCCAGGCACGATGCAAACTGCTCTGTCACTGCAGCCTGGCAGAAACAGACTCCCAAGCTCATCCTGGAGCAACTGGGGCTGCCATAAACCCTTCTGCCCCTCATGCCCAGGCAGGCAATGTCCTCTGCAGCCCCCTCCCCACCCCTTCACCTTGCACTCTGCTCCACCACAGTTTTCTTTATGTGCAGTCAGGGCTGCTGTGACCTGCTGCACCCAACCAGTGATAACTACCCTCGGGTGCTGCTGCACCCATGTGCTCCACAAAGCCACAGCCTTCACACCCACAGCCCTTCCCATCACGCTTTACACCTTCCCCACACCACAAACTGAATCTCTGGTGATACTGGGACCACTAAGCTTCCCCACCTGCTCACCCTGCATTGCCCCAGTGATGGGTTGAGGCTGCTCTAGTGAGAGGTGTCCCTGTCCATGGCAGCAGGTTGGAACTGGATGAGCTTTGAGGTCCCTTCCAGTTCAAACCATTCTGTGTTCCTGAGGGATGGTTCTTGACCTCGCCAAGAAAAGCTGCCTGGAGGTGGGTGCCTGGGATCCTGTTTCAGCAGGTGGGTGAGGGAAATGTCAGGGCTGCTTCTGCAAGGAAGGATAAATCCTCGTGTGCTTTCTCGTGTGCACAAGGCCCTTGTGCACTCAGAGCCCAGAGGTGCTTCAGGCAGGCGGTGCTCTGAAGGAGATGTGGGTTTGGGTATTTTTAGAGCTAGGGAGGCTTTGTGGTGAGCTGCAGAACTAAAGGTGTCCTCGGATCTCCAGCAGTGTCACCATCATCTCTAAACACCGTGGCTCAGCCCACCACTGGCAAGTGGGGCATGAAGGATGCTGCAGGGTCTTTGGTTTGGCTTTGCTTTAGCTGCTCTAGTGGAAGGCATCCCTGCCTGTGGTATAGGGTTGGAACTGGAAAGTCCCTTTCAACCCAAACCACTCTGTGATTTGGTGATCCAGCAACCAGTGGGAGCCCCTCCCCAGGGCAGGACAGCATCGATGGGAGCTACTGGACCAGCCAGCAGAGCCAAACAGTGCCAATGCCCAAATACAAGCCAGCACCTATTTTGTGATTGCTGCGTCCCGTGCCACTCTCACAGCACCCTTTTCAAAATCCATTCTGTTTGCTGAATTCTGTTCTGTTTGCTGCAGGCAGATATGGGGCAGCCACCAGCATCACCTGAAGAGGCTCCTGAGCTTTCCCTGTCAGATGGGGAGGCTGTGGTAATATCACTTGATTGAGAACTTGGCATCCCTGTTGGCAGATCTCCACACAAGCATGGGCTTCTCCTGGGAGCATTCCTTGTCAGCAGGGATCCAGGGCACATCCTGCACTGGTGCAGCACCATGAGCACAGCCGCTTGTGCCCCTTCCTGTCTGCTTCTTGCAGCAGTTTATCACCGGAAGATGGGGCTTTGGGTTATTAATTAACCTGGTGCCATAATTGAGTGTGGCGCTAACGAGGTTTCCTGGTGTGGGCTGGAAGGGTATTGCACAGGCAGGACTCGGCAGCATGTGGATGGGGCTGGCATCCCAGTGCCTTGCTGCACACTTGAGAATCATGCACGTGGATCCAAAAAGCACAGATCTGGGGTGACAAAATGCCGGTGGGGATGGGGAACACCCGGACAGCTTAAAAGCAACCAAGTGGCATGCAAACGCCAACAGTATAGTGACAACACAGAGCCAGCACACCAAGAAAGCATTCCCTCAGGATGGGGAATGCTGCATCCCAACAAAGCTTCATCCCACTGTGCTGGCACCTTTAGGATGTTACTTGGGGTGCTTGGAGGACAGGATCGTCCCCTTTTAGCTGTTACTCAACTGGAACGAGAAATCCCTGTGGAGATGTGGGTGGGGGAGCTGGTATTTCCCCTCCAAGCTCTATATGGTCCCACTTGTCTCCACGGCAATGGCTGTTTCCTGAGCTGAACAATAGCAAGAGAAAGTCCCCCAGAAATGGTTTCTCAGTGGGAAAACAAAGTTCCCATCGGTGGCTGCAGCACTGGAGGGAGGAGAAAGTGCCAAGCTCACAGTGGGACTGGAGGGACATCATCCCTGGATAACAGTGGGGATGCTTGGCATTGCCACCCCAGTGTCACCCATGTACAAAAGCCCTGTGCTATCACAGTGACCAAACCTTTTAGCACCCAACCCTACGTCCCCTTCACCCAGGGCACGATGGCTTTACCTGCTGCCCCTGGGGGGCTGAGCTCCTCCAAGATGAGCAATGCACAGAAAAACTCCGGGTTTAGCCCCAAAACCAGCCAGATGACTTAAAAAGAGGTGGCCAGGCTGGAGCAGGCTTCCTCACCACTGGATGGGAGGGATGCTCTCCTCAGGTATCACACTGTACCCTTGCTTTGCCATTCAAAGAATACTTTGGTCTTGGAAAGAAAAGTCAACAAATAACGTGGTGGCCTCCAAACTTACATGCAAATGGAAAAAAACCCTAAAACCCCCACAAAACAAAAAAAGCTCAGTGTTTCCTACCACATTACTGCTCTCAGGGTGACTTGGCAGCAGGTATGTAAGCCTTTGGGGATGGTACATGGCTTCTGGCCGTGATGCTTTTCCCGAGAGGGGAAGATGCTCTGATGCCTCAAACAAACACCAGAAATGGGGAGATCCAGGGCCTTCAGTCTGTTTCCCTTCCAGGTCCAATATGAAAATAACACTAACGCTCTGTTTCTCGAGATGCCAATGAGCCCACAGCTTGCCACCCATGCAAGACCTTGGGAACGGGATGGAGACACTGAGGCACGGAGAGGCTCTGTGAGGTGCAGAACAGCTTTGCATGGCACAGGGGGATGCCCCAGCATCAGTCCCATGGGTCTTCACACAGGGCCTTTGTCCTCAGCCGGCAGCCAGTGCCTGTTATTCACGGCATTAGCATGCGAGCCGTTCCTGTCACGGGGGCAGCAGCGCCCAACCCAGCGCCTTTCTAATGCCAAGCCTGTGCTATGGGATGGGCTGGGCTCTTCCCAGGACGTGGGGCTGAGCACAGCACCCGGCACCCCCGAGCTGAGTCCTGCTGACAGCGCAAAATCAGACCCGATAAAAATCCCCACCGGAGCGGCAGAGATCCGTCCTTTGCCAGCTGCTGGCAGCAGGCATGGGGAGAGCAAGGGGGAGGCTGGCACAGGCAGACCACCGGTGCCTGCGGCTCCCGAGATCAATGTTCTTAAAGCCGGGTCATAACATTAAAAACATAAACCCAAATTCCATTTCCTCACCCCAGCACAGGCATGTCACAGCCAGCTCAACCAGTGCTTCCTCCAGCACCCAGGCAACACGGTGCAGAGCTCGGTGGCATGCAAAGGACCAGTGCCAAACCGAAGGCTGCCATGAAACGGGGATAAAGTGGTGGGGCTGTGCTCTCCCAGCACCTCATGCTGTGTTGCTGGCCTAAGGGGGTACCGCCAGCAGCCCTCATAGTGCGATCTAACTGCTCAGCCTTCTTCAGGAGCAATCCCTTGGCCTCTTGCTGTGGGTCACTTTGTACCTTCTCTCCACCCAAATCACACACCTGGGTTTTAAACACTCCAGCCCTCCCAGATTTTGTCCCACTCTGCATGAGCAGAGTCCCCATTGCCTGCCTGTGCCACGGATGCTAGGGAAGAGAAGTACAGGGCAGCACAGAGCAGCCTAGGACCACCCCAAATCAGGCTCCCAGGCATTTGGCACAGAAAGCAGCTAACCTGGAGCCTGGAGAGGGGGAACCAGGTCCCCACAGGTTTTTCTGGGTGCAGGAAAGCCCAGCACAGCCAGGGCAATGTCTGCAGCACCTCGGAATCCAGGTAAGAGGCCATGAGCACATCCCCCCATATTCCTGCCAAACCCCCGCTGTCAGGGAGCTGACGGGGAAGGAGCTGGCACGTTGGAACGCTCCTGAAAACCAGGCGCTGACAGACTGCTGCCCACTGGCACCACAGGGAGCTGGCACAATGGATACTGCAGGTCCTGCAGCACTGTGTCCCACCGGCACCCATGGGTGCCACTGCAGTGTGGGGACGGCCAGCACCTGGGGTGCCCATCCCAGCAACATGCAGTTGCTTGCAAACCTGTTGCTCTGTGAATAGCAGCCCCCAGGCCGTGGGATTAAGAGCTGGCCTGCAACCAAGTATGCAGCATTTTTAGTCCTCGCTTCATTCACATGGGAGCTGCAAAACCGGTGAAGGGCATGGAAAAACCCACTGTGGCTGCAGGCCCCACTCCATCCCTGAAACACTCTTACCTCCCCCTGGCAGAGGAGCTTGGAGGGGGGTTACTGCAGCCCTCGGACCGTGAAATGAGCTTTGGCTGCGATCCCTCCCCAGCAGCCACGGGGACGTGCTGATAGGAGGTTATTCCAGGAGACTTCATTTCAATTCTCCAGCTGGCCTCACTGGGCTCTGCTGGTCCCTCCCAAGGGGCAGCTCAGGCAGCTTGTGGGCAGGGAGCACCCAAAGTATCCCGCATCCCACAGCAGTGTGCCAGGACCAGCAGCAGCAAGCAGGGATGGCACAGGAGGAATCCCCCAACAGGCATTTGAGGGAAGGGAGATTGCCCTGTCGAGACATGCTGCAGTACCACTGGGATGCTGCACCCTCTGCCAGCATGGAGGTGGAGAAGGAATGGGGCGGTGGTGGGTCCCTAGGGTGGGAAGCAGAGGCCACATGTAAGCTGTGGCCTGGCAGCAGGGGCTTCATGGGGCTCAGCTGTGCTGGGAGCAGCTGGTCCCAGATGGATATGGGGACTCTGTGGCTCTGCATCCAGGGAATCCAGCCCAACTCTGGGGCGGACAGGAGGGTAAGTCCCATTACACAGGGATGAAGGCTTCACCAGACCACTCACTCCACGGCCACCAACCAGCAGAAACCCCGATGCTTGCGCACTCAGGCACGGGGAGGCAAAACGCCTCTGTCCGTATCCATGGAGCTGGGGCCACCCCGAGGTCTCCATGGAGCCCTCCTTACCTCCATCCCTGCCCTGCCGTTCAGCTGAGCACCCCGGGGTGCTGCTGTCCAGTGCCACCCACCAGTCCTGCAGGGCTGGCCCCAGCATCGGCAGATGTCCCAGCCCCCCCACCCCCCCGCGCCCTCATCGCGGACCCCACACCGTCCCCTCCCAGTCTCCTCAATAAAGGCAAGCCGTGTAGCGCCCCTCACCACGGCCTCTAGCACCCAACAGCAAACACCGGACGCCCTCTCCGCTGCTCCTCCTCCCTCCCCGCTCCCCGCTGCCGCCGATACCTGTGCCCGGGACAGGCTGGGCGCGCTGCCCCGGCTCGGCTCGGCTCGGCTCGGCTCGGCTCGGCTCGGCCCGGCTCGGCTCGGCTCGGCTCGGCCCGGCTCGGCCCGGCTCGGCCCGGCTCGGCTCGGCCCGGCTCGGCTCGGCTCGGCCCGGCTCAGCTCGGTTCGGCTCGGCCCGGCTCGGCTCTGCTCGGCTCGGCTCGGCCCGGCTCGGCTCGGCTCGGCCCGGCCAGGCTCGGCTCTGCTCGGCTCGGCTCGGCTCGGCTCGGCGCGCACCTTGCAGCCTGAGCGCGGTGCATCGGGACAGACGGACCCGCCCTTCTTCGTCCCCCTGGGCGGGCGGTGACTCAGCGGGGCGGGACTCGGCTCTCCCCGACCGCTGCGGGACCCTGCGTGGTCGCTCTGGGGCCGCCAGCCCCCGGTCACGGCTCTGCCCGGTTCAGTCTGAGAGCACCAGGCTGGGAGCACCGGGCTGCATCACCGCGCCCGGCCGCTACCGGGATGGGATGGGATGGGATGGAGATCTGAGTGCCCCATCCCGTGCCCTTCAGCTCAGGGCTGGCGGGTATCCAGATGGAGCTGGGAGGCTGCACGCCTGGCTGCAAACGGGATTAAAAAATAACAATTAATGGGAAAGCAGCCGGGACAACATGTCCCTGCGAGCCCTGCCCCACTCCTGCAGGAAATGAGGGAGGTAAGAAGCGGGGCACGCAGCCCAGGCCCCAACTCAGGAGAGCTGGTACTCCCCATAGCACATCCCGAGAGGAGGGGGACACAAAGCCTGGATGTGACCCCCTCCAGCTCTCACCACCCATCCCAAGGCTGGAGCTGGGCACCAGGCCCCTTGCCCTCGGTACCCCGCGGTGGGAGCTGGTGCTGGAGGTGTCGTGGCAACAACAGGCACTGGAGGAGCTGCCAAAGGCTCTGCCAGCGGTGCCCGCGTCCAGCCCTTTGTGTGTCTTTAAAGCCGCGCAGGAAGGAGCCGGCGCTGCCAGGAGCTGGAGGGAGCAAGGGGAGGCAGGGAGAGCTCCGGGAAGTGCTGTGGGTAAATAAAAGAGTTGCCCTTGCAGATATGTTCAATGGCTTGAATGAGGCTTTTCTTTCTGCTGGGGGAAGAAACCTCCTGCTCCTAAGGGAAGGCAATGCAGACAAAAAGCACTGGAGGTGCCACGGCTGCACCGGCTCGCCTGGAGCGGGGCACATCCCCCACACTCCCATTGCCCCAGTTTGGTTTGATCGCCAAGCTCCAAGCCCCGAATGCCCCCGGGTCCCACAGGGAGAGGCTCTCACGGGACGAGGCTCCCATGGGAAGCGGCTCATGTGGCTGGAGCATGGCTAATGCGGCCACCTTTGAAGCCCAACCATTCCCAGATCACAGGGAGTGGAGCCAGCTTCAAGACACATACTCACGGCGGTCTGAGCCGCGGGAGCATCACGGCAAGCCAAGCCTCCCAGTGCTGGCCATCCTGACCAGCTCCTTATGGAAACCATAGATCTGCCTCCTGGGGACAACGCTGCTAAATCCAGAGACAGCTCCTTCAGGATCAGGTCCTCCTGGAGCGGGGATCAGGTACAGCCCCACTTCCCAGGAAGGAAAGGACATTTTAGGCCATCATTCTGACGCGTTTGGTGGAACAAAGAGCCTTTTGTCCGTACTTGACGTTATCAGGAGTTAATTTTAGGTCGACGCCTGCACTTGTTGATGTTATCGGGATTATCCGTAAATCGGCAGCCAGTGCTTCTGCCTTCAAAGACGCTGGCTGAGCGTGGAGGGGGAGGAAATCCTTGTGTTTTCCCATGCAAGGTACGTTTGCCCTTGGGCTCAGTCCTGCCGCACTTGCTCAGCCTGGTAAGGGTTTATTGCTCCAGCCGGGGAGTTCCCCAAAGCCCTAAAAGTACCTGAAAACCGTAAACGCTCCTAAAGCCCTAAAAGTCCCTAAATAACCTTAAAGTTCTTGAAGCCCTAAAAGTTCCTAGAAGATTAAAAAAAAAAAGAAGAAAAAGAAAAAAAAATTCCCAAAAGCTGTGAAAGATCCTGAAAAGCCTAAAAACTTCAAAAAGCCCTAAAAGCTTCTAAAGCCCTAAAAGCTCATAAATATGCATTCTTAAAGCCCTAATAGTTCTTAAAACCCCCCAAAGCTAGAAGATCCCTAAAATACTTTAAAGTTCCTAAAAGCCCTAAAAGATTCTAAACCCCTAAAAAGCTCCTAGAAGATCCCCCAAAACACAAAGTTCCTAAAAGCCCTAAAGGAACCTGAACGCACTAAAAGAAACCCAAACCCTTAAAGTTCCTAAAAGACCTAAAACTGATACTTCCAAAAACCCTTAAGAGCCCTGGAAATTCCTAAAAGCTCCTCAAGGGCACAGTGCTGGCAGGATGCTGGAGGAGCGTGGCGGCGAAGCCATGATATAGAGAGGTGAGGACAGGCAAGGGCATGTCCTGCCAGGCTGCTGCAGCCAAACTGCAGCAAGTATGGGCACAGGGGCAAGTACAGGGAGAGGTGCCGTGGGAAATGGAGGGCAGGGTGGTGAGTGCCAGCCCCGCTGCCAAGCAGTGGCAGCCACAGCCTAGGGTGCAGAGACCCTCACTAAAAGCCCCTTGGGAGACTATGGCGCTCCCAATGCAGGTGCAAGCACAAGTGGGGCTCAGCTCCAGTGAGTGAAGGAGGAAGGTGAGAACAGGGATGATGAAGCAGATGAGTGCTGGTGAGAGGGGATGCCTGGAGGTGCCCTGTAAGCAATGCCAGTTGTAGGAGCCTCAGAGGACGGTGATCCCAAGGGAGCTCCTCAGCTGCGGTGGGTACTCCTGCTCCCCCATCACCACTGGTTCACCTCTCTCAGCCTTGCTCCCACACACGCATCAAATGGGGAGGTGGGTTCCCTCACACAGTAAGTCGAGGTTCCTCCATCAGGTAGCAATGATATGAGCAATTCCATATGTGCCAGGGCTGTAAAACCCAGCCACAGAGAGAGCAATAAACTTGACTTACTTGCTTCAGCTCATCTTTGCACATAAACCTGCGATGATGTCAGGGAAGTCTGGGGTAAGATTAGTCCCCAGGGGTATTGGCACAAGCACTGGGTGAGGATGCTACTGCAGGATGCAGGAACCGCAGCCAAGTCCCAGAGGTGGATCCCAAAGTGGAGCCAAGTTCTGCTTCCACTCCCAAATAGATTTAGTCTCTTCTCTGGCTGCCTGCTTCCCCAAAACATGGAGAATTTACAAGAATTCCAGAGCTTTGCTCTTGGGGCTGGGGTGGCACCAGGGCCTGAAGGCGCTGCACTGATGCCAAGCCGCCTTTCCTGGGGAAAACAGGATGGAATAAAGCACACACAGCACACACCCATCAGCCCAGCACTGGCCTTCTGCCCAGTAAGGTGCAGGGGAAGGTAAATAGGATTATTTCTCCTTGGGGAGGTTGGGGGGGGGGACACACGAGACGACGACGGGACGACTCAGCTTCTGCCCATGGGGCCCTGGGCACTGTAAGGCACCAGGGGTGGGAGGTTGGATCCCACACTGTGCTCCCAGGGCACGCAAGGAGTTTTGGACCTTCAAACAAGTGCTTTTTGTGCCCCTCTTTGCCAGCAATGGGCAGCTCCCCAGGGTCCACTGTATCCCACTGGTCCCAAACAGACTGAGCTCTTCAAGGACCAGTGTCCCACTGGTCCCCAGTGGGCTCAGCTCCCCAGGGACCACCATGCCCTGTGGATGCCATGTTCCCACTGCTGGAAGGCAACCACCAACAGTTGTTTTCCAAGTGCCACAAGGTGTATCCACAAAGCAGTGTCAGTGTGTATGTTAGCAGTCAATGTGACTGCCAGGACACACACCACAAGCCCCAGAATCTCCAGATGGGGAGAACAGGCATGGAAGGTGCATCCCAAGAGCAACGAAGGGGCTGGAGCTGCACAGCCAAGATTGACTCTCCCATGGAAGGGCTTACGGGTGACAAGCTGAGTACTTGGCACCTCACCAAACACTCAAGCTTCTCCTTTAATAGCTAAGCCAGCCACAGGAGCAGTGAGGCATGCCCAGCTCATCGCCATGCCATGGGACCATGCCCATGGGCTTTTGTCCTGGCTGACAGCAGGACGGCGCTGGCTGCCCTTTGTGCAGGGAACAAAGAACAATAGCCGGCAACTTCCTACGCTGCCCAGAACCAGCCCTGGGAAGCAGCCAGAAAGGGAAATGCTGCAGGAAGGCCGGGACAGGCAGTGTGTCACCCATGAGCCTGGCCAGTGATTCCCCATCCCCTTCCAAAGGAGCAGAACTGGCAGCACCAGCAAGCTACAAGCACGTGGCCGGAGGAGCCCACACTGTCACCATGGGTGGACTCACAGCCGTGCTGGAATCATGGTGCTGTGCTGCATCTCCACAGGCAGACCAGCATCCTGGATCCAAAATCCCAGGCACTGGAAAGGCAAAGCCATGGGTGCAGTTTGAGGTGAAAGCCTGATGTGCGAGGATGCAGTGGGGGCTGAGAGCTGACTCGGCACATCCAGCTGATGGTTTTAGTCCCTGCAGTTTGTCCTCACTGTTTATTTCTCACAGGCTGAACTGCTCAAACCCAATAGAGTGAGTGCCGTGAGGAGCTCTGCATTCCTAACTGGGAGCAGGAGGAAAGCCAAGCTATCGGTTCACTCCCCATCCTCTCCACACCAACGCATCCACCTGCGGCCAAGCTGCAGTCCTGCTCACCCCTTTGCCTGCTACCAGGGGCTGTGGGTGGCCTTCATGTGCAAAGTGAGCAGAAGAGCTGTTGGTGGATGCAGTGACAGGTGAAAAACCAGGGTTTTGGGGCTGTGGATGCTTCACAGCCACGCTAGGCAGCCCACAACCGTGGGGGCATCCAGTGGGCTGTGGGGATGCAGGTGGAGAGACCCCACTCATGCCTGTCCTTTGTGAGATGTGTGGCGCAGCTCCCCGACGGGGTCAGACATCCCCTCACCGCTAACTGGCATCAACGGCACCACCATGTGCGCAGTCCAGAGCTGGGACCATGTTCGAAATCCTCATGCCATCTAGTGGGACCTTCACTAACGACAAGGCAGAGCGTGGCTGCTTCTGAAGGAGCTCGCAGCATCTTCAGCACCACCCGGGGGATGCTGCCACATCATGTTCTGAGGGAAAGACTCACAGCCCCTCACCCCAGCACCAGGGCATCTGGAGTGCTGCTGGCAGAGCCTGGCTTGCTCCAGCAGCACACGGTGACCTACCGAAGGCAGACAAAGGTACCTGTGGGTGCAAGGCAACAAGGTCACTGCCATGGGTGCACCAAGCCCCTGCCAGGAGCAGGAAGGCAACAAGGACCCTGCTCCTATGGAAGTGTTCCAGGCTAGGTTGGATGGGGCTTGGAGCAACCTGCTCTAGTGGAAGGTGTCCCTGCCCAGGGCAGGGGGTTTGAACTGAATGAGCTTTAATGTCCCTTCCAACCCAAACCAGTCTGGGATTCTATGATTCCTGCCAGTCACAGGGTGCCTGGCCCCCAGTTTGTCACCAGTGCTCCCCACTGACTTTGTAGGGTATTGAGGATGGTGAAGAGGTAGAGCTGGGGGATGAGGAAGACGCTGAAGCTGAAGAAGGCCAGGACCCCAGTGAGCCCAGCACTGTTGCCTAGTCCTTCTTTGCCAGCCCCCCGCTATGGCTGGCTCACGCTGGCCCCAGCCCTGGGTCAGCTCCTCGTGCCTGGAGTCCCTGGGGTGCATGAGGTACCCATGGTGCCTGGCACATCCAGGGTGCTTGGTGTGCCCAAGGTGCATTGTGTGCTTGGAGTGCCCAGGGGGCTTGGTGTGTCCGGGATCCTTGGAATACTAAGGGTCCGTGCTGTGCCTGCAGCGCCTGGGGTGTATGCTGTGCCAGGGGTGCCCAGGGTCCACTGGGTGCCCAAGAAGCTGGCTCTCACACAGTTGCGTTGCTGTAGCCTTCAGAGGTACTGATGGAGTGGCATACATACAGACACTGCCTGAAGACAAAACCAGCCTCCTGAAGAGGCAGAGGCAGAGCTTGAGGAGGCAGTGCTGGATGTCTATGCCGAAGACCTTGATGAAGAGGAGGAGGTGGAAGTGTCCGCCCATGCCAGAGCGCAGGGAAGGCCAGTGTGCATCAGGGTGGCAATGACCTGGCAGAGCCCCTCGGTGCCAGTGGCCAGTGGTGGGCCCAGTGGTAGGCCCAGCATGAGCAGCACAGCCAGGAGGTGCATGTGGATCCTGGTCATGTCATCCCCTCAGCTGCTGCCTGTGAGAGGAGGGAGGACAGGGGTGCTGGGGAGTGCCTGCCCGATGGCACAGCACCGCATGGCATGGTAGGGTGAAGCATGGCACAGCACGGAACATGCACAGCTTGGCATGGCATGGCATAGCTCTACCTGGACAGGATGGCATGGAATGGCATGGCACAGCATGGCACAGCCCAACAAGGCGTTCATGGCAAGGCATGGTGGGGACAAGGCTTCTGCCTCCCATTGTTGCCCCAGCAGGGACTGGGACCCCAGCATGGTGGGGACAAGGCTTCTGCCTCCCATTGTCGCCCCAGCAGGGACAGGGATCTGCCCATGGCTGCAGATCCCCAGCAAGCAGCTTGAAAGCCAGCAGTGTCACCAGCGTGGTCTGCTGTGGTGCTGGGGCTTGCTGGCAGCACCAAGCTGGGGAAGAGGATGTGTCCCTGATGCAAGGTGGAGGGAAGGTGGCTGGCAGCAAGGTTTGCACCCACTGCAACACCCCAAGCTGCTCACAGCAATGCCAGCTACCCTTTTGCTTGTTCTTTTTCAGAGCCTGACAAGGGACCAGGGCACAGGGCAGGGGGAACATCCCCAGCAGTACCGAACCCAAGGACATAGCTGAGATTCGGTGGAGGCCAAAGCAACATGGGCATGTCTGATATAGTTAACCTTCTGCCTCTAATGAGCTTCATCCTGCTCCTGACTCACTAGCCACCCCTGTTCTCCTGTACCAGTGGTGCAGAAGGCAGGCGCAGCTCAGCTGGGATCTGATGCTAGGACTCAGGTGGAAAAGGAAAGCATACAGTCATTGGAAGCAAAGGCAGGATTATGGAGGTGCTCATTGCCACTGTAGGGAGAAAACCTGTGCAGCCAAAGCTTGATGAGCATCCAAGCTGGCCAGAATGGTGAAGGACAACAAAAATGGTTTCTGAAATATGTTAGTATGAAAAGGAGGATCAGTGGTAATGTTGGTCTGTTGCTTGATGAGGTCGGTCACCTCACAAACAGGGACGCAGCCAAAGCTGAGGCATTTCATGCCACCTTCACCTCTGTCTTCAGCACTGAGGCTGGTCTCTGGAGTCCTGCACTGGAAGACTGTGACTGGGGGATGATGAACTCCCAGTCCACCCTGAACTTGCTGGAGACCTGCTCATCCAGCTGCATGCACAATGGGGCTCATCCCATGGTACCAAAGGAGCTGGCTGATGTCATCTTGGTACCGCTCTCTGTTATGTTGCAATGGTCTTGGAAGTCTGGAGAGGTCCCAGTTGACTGGAAACTGGGAAATGTCCCAGTTTTCAAGAAGGGTGTGAAGGAAGACACTGTAATTACAGGCCTGTCACCCACACTGAAGTGCCTGGTGTATTACAGAGAAGGGTATCCTGCGAGTTACTGAGAAACACTCGAGGGTCAATGCAGTCACTGATCACGGCCAGTGCAGGTTCATGAGGGGAAAAAACTGTTTAACAAACTGAAATTCCTTTTCTGACAAGGTCCCCCATGGAGTGGACCAAGGAAAGCCAGCAGATGTGGTGGGTTTGGGTTTTAGGAAAGCTTTAAATACTGTCTCCCACAGTACCCTCCTGGGCAAACTGTCTGTCACACACCTAAGACAAATGCATCATATGCTGGGTGAGCAACGGACTCAAGGGTTGTAGTAAATGGGGTCACATCGGGCTGATGGCCATTCATGAGTGGCGTTCCCCAGGGCTTGATTTTAGGGCCAGTATTTTTTCATGGTTTTATACATGATCTAGATGAAGTGATCAAATGTACATTAAGTTTGCTGGCGATGCTAAACTAGGAGGAGCTGTGGGTAGAAAGGCCTTACAGAGATCAACGTACACCAGAGAGCTGGGCAACCACCAACTCTATGACATTATCAAGAGCAAGCACTGGATTCTCCACCTGGGACAGGGTAACCCTGGTTATATGTCCAAACTGGGGGACAAGAGGCTGGAAAGCAGCCCCACAGAAAAAGATCTGGGGTTGGGTTGATGGCAAGTTGAATAGGAGTCAACAGCATGCCCTGGCAGCCCAAAGGGCCAACTGTGTCCTGGATTCATCAAGCATAGCATCGCTACCTGGTCAAAAGAGGGGATTGTCCTGCTCTACACCATACTGGTGCAGTGCCACCATGAGTCCTGGGCATTGTTTTGGGTACCTCAATCGAAGAAGGACATCAGACTATGGTGTGTCCAGAAGAAAGTGATCCAGGTGGTGAAGGGTCTTGAGGGCAAGACTTATGAGGAGTGGCTGAGGTCACTTGGCTTGTTCTGGTTGGAAAAGAGGTTGAGGGGTGCCCTCATCACAGTCTACACCTTCCTCAAGAGGGGCAGTGGAAGGGGAGGTGCTGATCTCTTGAGTGTGGTACCCAGCAATTGGATATGAAAGAATGTCAAGCTCACTGCCCTGGACTTCAAGAGAGCAGACTTTGGCCTCTTCAGGAACCTGCTTAGTAAGGTTCCATGGGATACAGCCCTAGAGGGCAGGGGGGCTCAAGACTCTTGGTTGGTCTTCAAGGATCACCTGCTCCAAGCTCAGGAGTGTTGCATCCCAACCAGAAGGAAGTGCAGCAGGAGGGCCAGGAGACCTCCTTGGGTGGATAAGGAGCTCCTGAGGAAACTTGGAAGGAAAAGAGAGGTAGAAGCAAGGACAGGTGGCCTGGGAAGAGTACATGGATGTCGTCCAAGAAGCTAGGGACCAGGTTAGGAAAGCTAAGGCCCAGTTAGAATTAAACTTGGCTAGGGATGTTAAGGGTAACACAAAGGGATTCTATAATTACATTGCAAATAAAAGAAAACTAGGGACAACATGGGTCCCCTCTGGAAGCTGTCAGCAGAACTGACTACCCTGGATCTGGAGAAGGCTGAGGTTCTGAATGACTTCTTTGCCTCAGTCTTCACTGGCAAAGGCTCTGACCACACCACCCAAGTCTTGGAAGGCAGACGCAGGGACTGTGAGAATGAAGACCTTGGGACCACTCGAGGATAGGATCTGGTTCGAGATCATCTTAAAAATCTGAACGTGCACAAGTCCATGGGTCCTGATGAAATACATCCGCGGGTCCTGAAGGAGCTGGGGAATGAAGTTACTAAGCCACTGGCCATCATATTTGAAAAATCTCCAACAACTGCAAAAAGGGGAATATAACCCCCATTTTCAAGAAGGGGAAAATGGATGACCCAGGGAATTACAGACCAGTCAGTCTCAGCTCCGTGCCTGGCAAAATCTTGGAGCAGATTCTCCTGGAAGGCATGCTAAGGCACATGAAAAACAACAAGGGGCTTGGTGACAGCCAGCATGGCTTCACTAAGGGGAAATCCTGCCTGACCAATTTGGTGGCCTTTTATGATGGGGCTACAGAACTGACGGACAGGGGTAGAGCAGTTGATGTCATCTACCTGGATTTGTGTAAAGCGTTCAACACTGTCCCACATGACATCCTTGTCTCTAAATTGGAGAGACATCAATTTGATGAATGGACCACTCGGTGGATAAAGAACTGGCTGGATGGCTGCACACAAAGAGTTGTGGTCAATGGCTCAATGTCCGGCTGGAGACCAGTAACGAGTGGCATCCCTCAGATACAGGTGTTGGGACCGGTCTTGTTTAACATCTTCGTCGCTGACAGGGACAGTGGGATTGAGCGCACCCTCATCAAGTTTGCTGATGACACCAAGCTGTGTGGTTCGGTTGATCCGCTGGAGGGAAGGAATGCCATCCAGAGGGACCTTGACACGCTTGTGGGGTGGGCTGATGCCAACCTCATGGAGTTTACCCATGCCAAGTGCAAGGTCCTACACCTGGGTCGGGGCGATCCCAGGCACAGCTACAGGTTGGGCAGAGAAGAGATTCAGAGCAGCCCTGAGGAGAAGGACTTGGGGGTGCTGGTCAATGAGAAAATGAACATGAGCTGGATTCAGTGTGCGCTTGCAGCCCAGAAAGCAACCGTATCCTGGGCTGCATCAAAAGAAGTGTGACCAGCAGGGCGAAGGAGGTGATCCTGCCCCTTTACTCTGTTCTCAGGAGACCTCACTTGGAGTATTGTGTGCAGTTCTGGTGACCTCAACATAAAAAGGACATGGATCTGTTGGAACAAGTCCAGAGGAGGCCACGAGGATGATGAGGGAACTGGAGCACCTCCTGTATGAAGTTCGGCTGAGAAAGCTGGGGCTGTTCAGCCTGGAGAAGAGAAGGCTGCGTGGAGACCTCATAGCAGCCTTCCAGTATCTGAAGGGGGCCTATAGGGATGCTGGGGAGGGACTCTTCATTAGGGACTGTAGTAATAGGACAAGGGGTTATGGGTTAAAACTTAAACAGGGGAAGTTTAGATTGGGTATAAGGAGGAAATTCTTTCCTGTGAGGGTGGTGAGGCACTGGAATGGGTTGCCCAGGGAGGTTGTGAATGCTCCATCCCTGGTGGTGTTCAAGGCCAGGTTGGACAGAGCCTTGGGTGAGATGGTTTAGTGTGAGGTGTCCCTGCCCATTGCAGGGTGGTTGGAACTAGATGAACTTAAGGTCCTTTCCAACCCTAACTATTCTATGATTCTATGAATGGAATGGAGCTACACCAGGGGAAGTTCAGACTGGACATGAGGAAAAGCTTCCTCACTGAGAGGGTCACTGAAACAGGCTCCCCAGGACAGTGGTCATGGCACACATGTCAAAGTTCATGGAGTGTCTGGGGGCTGCTTAGTCATATGGTTTAGTTTTTAGGTAGTCTCTGAGGAGCAGACACTTACAATGAGTCTTATCGTTTCCTTCCAACTTAACACATCCTATGATTCTACGATAATGCCATTGGTGCTACTGCTGGGATGGAGCCATCACACTCTGTGCTGCCCCCAGCCATGAGGACACAGCTCCCAGCAATGGTGGCTGGCCCTGATGAAGGCAAAGAGGTCTTTTTTGTTTTTCACAAAATGGGGGGAAAATGACTTTTTGTCCCAGAAGGCTTCACCTCGTGCTCCAGGGACTGCTGGGTCCAACTGCAGGGATGTGGCCTTGTGTAGAGATGTGGGGAATGGGGACAGCTCAGTCACACTGGTGCCTCCTGTAGGACCATGGTGCCACCCAGAGCCTGCAGCCCCTCCAGGTCTCAATAGCCTCTGCTCTCTGGACAACCATCTGCCTCCATCTGCCTCATCCTGAAAACGGGAGCCCTTTGGGAATGTATTTGTGGGGAACTGCTGGGCATGATCAGGCACTGTGTGAAACTGATGTGGCCTATTTTGTGCAGGGGGGTTGTACAAGGGGGTTAGATAAAATGTACAGGAGGGCTGTACAAGGGGGTACTGCTTAAGTTATAGCTGGCTTGACAAGCTCAACAGATGCCTTATGAGGCAGTACCAGGACAGAACCTCCTAATGAAGATAATAGCACGTTAAACCAGTTGGACATAGACCAGACCCATCCAGCTCCTAAAGAGCATGAGTGAGGACCAGAGGTAAAAAGTTCAAGCCTGAGGAAGACTCGTTTACTTCATCTTGAAGACCCCTACCCACAAGAGGAAGACTACTTACTTCAGCTGAAGACCCCTGCCCAAGGCCACCAGGAGGCACTGCGCATGCGTGGAGCGCCTTTTAGCTCCTTAGAATACGAAGCGGGGATAGAATATGAATATGTATAGGCGTATTGTGCAGCCTAACACATATGTATGACCTTTCAGGATAAATGTAGAAGGGAAACGGCACTGAGGCACGCATGCCTTTTGGAGGACCAATCCCCCGTGCATCTTCAGCTGAATAAAGCATACCTACTTTACAACTTTAACCAAGTTGTGGAGTCTGTTCTGCTATCACTGTGGACCCAGCTCCTCACCTGAAGCTGGAGGAGAAGGGTGCCAGGAGGACTTTCCATGGACGACGGCAATGAGTCACTGCCCATGTCCTCAGGTGACATGCCCTGGGACAAGGAGGGTTGATTTGCAAAGACAAAACACACAGATCCCATGTTGCTGCAACACATCCCTGAAGTTGCTGGTGTCACCAAGATGTGCACATCGAAGCCAACAGCAAAGTCACACTTGGAAAAGCTTTGCCGGCTTACAAAGCCCAGTTTTAGTGCCAGGAGTGGGTTAAATCTCCAGCCCTCCAGCACGTACCAGCAGCTCTGGCCAAAACGCCTACAAAATTGCTTTACCGGCTGCAAGCAGAGCCGCTGGTTCCAAATGCCCCAGCCCAAAATCCAGGGATAGGGGCGTGGGAGAGCAAAGCATCCCCCACCTCCATTCTTCTGGGGTTGCTTCCAGCAGAAAATACTGGGCACGGAGAGGACACGCACAAGCATTTGCAGTGTTGCTTTACTAGGATTTATTTTTCTCTGCTCTGCTTGAGGATGGGGTTGCGGTCCCATGGTGTCATTTCCATGTCCTGTGGAACACAAATCCTCTTGGCTGTTTTATTTCCTCTTTTTTTTGTTTGTTTTTTTTTTTTTTCCTGCTGAATAGCATCCAGCAAAGGGAAAAATATTAGGGCAAAATGGTGTTTTGGAGCTTTACTCTTTGGTCAAGAGCAGGAAGGAGCCAGCTCAGGATGTGTGGGGATGCAGCGAGCAGTGCTGTGTGTCCGTCTGGGATGCACTCACCTGTGGAGACACTCAGGTGGGGATGTTCTGTCCCGCCCCAGACACTCTCCCATGTCTCATTCTCCAGCCCATGGATTTGGAGCTGGTTGATGCTAGTTCTACAGGAGCAGCCAGAGACACAGGGAAGAAGGGTCTGGCCTGCTCCAGCAGCACTCACACCCTGAAGAGGCCCAGGCTGGAAAGAAGCTGGGCCCCAGGCTGGAATCTGGCTGCTGCATGCAAACATCCGTGCGACTGCGTGTGAGCATGTGTCTGTGCACTACACTCATGGAGCACGCGTCCTCACATACGTGTCTGAGAGCACCCACGAGCAACAGCAATAGTGTGTGTCTGTGTGCAACCTCTTGCGTGGCAAGGCTCGCACGCAGCATGCACATACAAGCACACGTGTGCATCATGCAAACACCCAAATCACGTTTGCATGCATGCCTGGGCACAAACACGTGCGTGTGACAAACCTGCGCGTACAAACGGGTCCAGAAATACCCACGAGCACGCTCCCTCGTTTCCAGGGGTCAGAACACCCACCTGCACACGCGAATGCAAGCATACACCTACGTGCAGCACGTGTGCAGTGCCTCCCACGAGGGCAGCCCCTCGCAAACGCCAACCCCGGCCCCACAGCAGCGCGCATCCCACCCCCCCGGAAGGCAGGACACGCACTCGTCCCCGCGCTGGGCTCCGGCGGCGGGACCGGCCCCTGGCGGGCGGGGGGAGCAGGAAGAGGAGGAGGAGAAGAGGCAGGAGGAGGAGACTCGACGGCAGCGTCCCGGCTGGCGCGGGCTCCCGGCACCGACGGCACCGGTGGGGAGCGGAGCGGGACGGGACGGGCGGGACGCGTTGCGGGGCGGCGGGAAACTTGCGGGGAAGTTTGTCGAGGAAGGAAAGGGGGGGGCGGCCGCGCGGGACGGGGCGGACGGGACAAGACGGGACGGGCGGCTCCGCGCTGGGACGGGCGGGCACAGGCCCCGCAGAGCCAAGCCCGGCGGTACCGGCCGTGCTGGGCCCCGAGGGACCGGCGGGGCGCGGCGGGAGCGCAGGAATGCGGCGGGTCCCGCGGGCCATAGGCGTCACTGCCCGTGGGGGAGTGACAGCGTCCGCGGCCAATGGGGAGGCGCGGGGGGCGGGCGGCTCCACCCGACGGGTGTCCGCGGCGGATGGGGCGGGGGAGGGGGGGGTCCACGCGTGTCTCCGGTGGGAGCGGTGGGGGTGCGCTGGGTCCGTCCGAGCTGCCCTGCACAAACGGATTTGCTGTGCCGGTTCCTGCCGGGCCCTGGATCGCTCCGCAGGACAGCGCAGGCCAGGGCTCGCCTTGGTCTTGTACCAAAACTTCATGATTTCGACACAATATCACAAGATAAATTAACTTTTCCAGCCGTGCAAAGCCCATAATTCCACCAGCCGCTGCTCCAGCCAGATCTGGCAGCCGGTCAGAGCTGCAGCATCCCAAAAACCTGTCGGGACGCTGTGGGCTGGCTGCGGCTGGGTCTGTACTTATCCCATTAGGACACAAGCAGCCTCCCATTAGGGTTTCCCGGAGTGGTTTACCCGTCTGGCCACACCGGGTGTGAGGTCCCTGCTGGGACGTCGGTGGGCAGCACGGGCCCTTTGTAGCCGCATCGCTGGGGAGCATGCCCAGCCATGCCGTGCAGCCTCCCATCTCTGCAGCTTGGCAGCTTCAACTCCTGTCCCAAAGCTGTTCCTGCCTCGCTGGCAGTGGATCCGTGCTTTAGCCCTCACTGGAGCAGTTGAGGTGCAGTTGGTTTCCCCCCATCACAGCTCCGGGGACAGTCCTGAAGGCGCACAGACAGGGTGACCTCATGAGGATGACATCATCCAGATAACATGTGGATCGTTGTTGCCTCCGGTGTGCTGGCAGAGGTGGCTGGGGCAAGCTGCTGGTGGCTGTGCGGCTTGCTGGAGACCTCACTGATTCTTCATGGGGAGACCCTGTTGGGGCCGTCACCAGACACCTCTTCATAGGGTCCTCACCAATGTCCTTGTTGGAGACCTGGCTGAGGCCATCATTTGGCTCTTTGCTGGAGTCATCAGCAGGGAACTCACTGGGGACATTGCCAGTCCTCACTGGGGAGCAACATGGTCAGGTGGAAGGTGTTCCTGCCCATGATAAGGGGTTAGGCTGAATGATCTTTAAGGTCCCTTCTAACCCAAACCAGTCTGTGGTTCCATGATTCTGTGACAGGTCCAGACTCCACACCAGTGGGCTCGTCGCTCAGAGTGCCACTCCTCAAATCCCCCGGGGCTCCCCTCACCCCTCCTGTCTCCACAGGTCCCAGGCTGGTGATGGCCGTGTCCTAGGGGAGACCCACCATGAGCCAAAGCGGGGCCTCGCGCCTGGCGGGCTCGCCTCCGTTGCCAGGGGGCTCACTGCTGGCGCTGCTGGCCCCTGAGCCCTCCCCATCCCCCCCCAGCGGGACGCCCTCACCAGGACCCCCCCCAGCACTGCTGGAAGGGGACTGGGAAGGGCGGGAGGAGCTGCGGCTGCGGGAGCTGGAGGAGGCACGGGCACGCGCGGCGCAGATGGAGAAGACGATGCGGTGGTGGTCGGACTGCACGGCCAACTGGAGGGAGAAATGGAGCAAGGTGCGAGCTGAGCGCAACCGGGCCCGCGAGGAAGTGCGGCAGCTGCGGCATCGCCTGGAGGCCCTCACCAAGGAGCTGGCCAACCTGCGCCGGGACCGCGACCGCGACCACAGCCGTGACCACGACCACAGCCGTGAACGTGACCGCGACCGGCTGCATGCGGTGGAGGGAGAGGCTGACCCAGAGCAGGAGCCTGTGCGGGATGTGGGGGCCGAGGCACCCCCGAAAGCCAAGGTGAGGGGCATGGGGTGTCTGCCTGCGGGTAGTGGGGTGCCCACCCCACGCACTGCCTGCGTGTGTCCCCAAACCACCCCTGTCTGCAGCTTGGCCACAAGGCTGCTCCCTGCCCTGACTAGGAGAGCCATGTGGGGGCTCAGAGCAGTGGGGGGGGCTCAGACCCCTCTTGGAGCAGGACTTTGGCCTCAGACCCCTGTCAGAGCAATGCTGGGGGGACAGGCCCCTCCTGAAGCAGCACTGCATGTCAGACCCCTCCAGGAACAGTGTCATGGGGGTCCCGGCCACCTTGGCACTGTGGCTCTGGTCCCTTTTTTAGGGCTTTCCCTTTGGAGGTATTGGGCAAAAGTCATTGTGCCAGTAGAGGGGACAGTGACACCAGCAGTGCTGGTGGCATCTCCCAGTGACAGCTCCAATGCCAAGGTGTCTGTATGGGCTCCGGCCAGAGCTCTGTGCTGAGGGAGGAGGGGGTACCAGAGCCACACCAGGGATGCTCCCAGCTGCTCCAACTATTCCTGTTCTGCTGCCATCAGCTCTGCCATGACATGTGTCAAAGATCCCATGTCACAGAAGTCACCACTTCAGGTGCCATGACGTGCTGATTCAGCCTACCCCATGGCATTGCTGCCGAGCAGCACATCTGGGACTAACGTAAGCATCCCTTGGGAGGGCAGGCCTCTCTCCCCACCAGCCTCAGGGTGTCCCTGGGGACAGGAGGGAGAGATGTTCTTGGTTATGGAGTGAAGGGTGGGCGTTTCAGGGGGCTGTCCCCTCACCCTGTCCCCTGTGCTGAGCCACCTGCGGTGCCACAGGAGCTGGAGCTGATGGAAAACATCCTGGTGAGCAAGCAGGATGAGAGCTGGGAGCAGCGGAGCAGCCGGGCCTCCTTCACCCGGCAGGAGCGGAGCCGCCAGCTCTGGGAGGACGTCAGCATCATGGAGGAGGATGCCACCAAAGTCACCGCCCTCAAGCTGAGGCTGGATGAGTCCCAGAAAGTGCTGCTCAAGGAGCGGGAGTGAGTACTTGGGCTGTCTCCTTTGTGGGGTGCCGGCCGAGTCCAGCATGATCTCCACCAGGATGGGATGTCTCATGGTGTACTGCCCGTTGTCACCAGTGTTGTCTCTCCGCAGGGACAAGCTGGCACTCAGCAAGAACATCGAGAAGCTGGAGGGCGAGCTCAGCCAGTGGAAGATCAAGTATGAGGAGCTCAACAAGAACAAGCAGGAGATGTTGAAGCAGGTAAGCAAGGTGCCTGGGGATGAGGGGTGCACCAGGGTTGGCCTGTAACCCAGTGGGTAGCATGTCCTTGATGGATGGACATGGCGACCCATAGCCACCTCCCCAGCTCCAGGGTGCTCAGTAAGGGTCTTAATTACTGCTGTTGAGCCGGTTGGTCCACCCACAGAGGTTGGGTAGATGGGTGCAGGCAGGGTTCCAGTGGTACAAGGTGGGTGTTTGCTGCCCACCTTCGACGCTGTCCCCCTCCCAGCTCAACATCCTGAAGGAGATCCACCAGGATGAGCTGGGGCGCATCTCTGAGGACCTAGAGGATGAACTGGGTGCTCGCACCAGCATGGACAAGAAACTGGCTGAGCTGCGCGCAGAGGTGAGGACGGTACCTACTATGGGGGATGAAGGGAGCAGCGAGGGGGGTCCCTGCTGCCCCCCAGGCACACCGTGTCCCTGTCCCAGATGGAGCGGCTGCAGGCGGAGAACGCGGCTGAGTGGGGTCGGCGGGAGCGGCTGGAGACAGAGAAGCTCAACCTGGAGAGGGAGAACAAGAAGCTGCGGGCGCAGATCGAGGACCTGGAGGAGGTGCTGGCTCGCAAGCGGCGCCAGACTGCCAGCGCCCTGGACACCGACCTCAAAACCATTCAGGCCGAGCTCTTCGAGAAGAATAAGGTGCTGTCCCATCCCCGACACCCCCTCCCTGGGTGACCCTGTCGCTTCAGTGGTGGCTCAGCATCCCCCAGGACCTTCTCAAGCCCAAACTCTGCCACCCCCCCTCCTTTGAAAGGTGGCAGTGACCCCATCCTTGCTCCATCAGCTCCTCTGTCATGGGGTAGGGTGGTGGGAGAGATCCCTTGAGAGGAAGGAGGGGGCACCTGGCAGTGGGGTGGCTCTTGCCCACTCATCCCCCCCACTGCATGCCCATCATAGGAGCTGGCTGACCTGAAGCATGTCCACACCAAGCTGAAGAAGCAGTACCAGGAGAAGACAGCTGAGCTGGCTCATGCCAACCGCCGCGTGGAGCAGCATGAGGGTGAGGTGAAGAAGCTGCGCCTCAGGGTGGAGGAGCTCAAGAAGGAGCTGGCCCAAGCTGAGGACGAGGTGGGGAAGCTCGAGCTGGTGAAAGAGGGCTTGGGGTGCGCAGCTCCAGTCAGTCACTGACAGCCCCATCCCATCCCACACCATCCCATCCCATCCCATCCCATCCCACAGCTGGATGAGGCCCACAACCAGACACGGAAGCTGCAGCGGTCGCTGGATGAGCAGACGGAGCAGAGTGAGAGCTTCCAAGTGCAGCTGGAGCATCTGCAGTCTCGGTGAGTGGTGCAATTTGTTGGGCTGCAGTGGGTGCCACCAACGTGCCGTGGTGGGGTGATGTCCTTACCACCATTCCTCAACCACCATCTGCCCTGTTGAGCATTGGGCTAAGCATGCCCAAAGTGCCTCCAGCATCCTAGGAAGGTGCAAAACCACCCTTGGAGCAGCCTTCACCTCCCAGTTCAACCAGCACAAAGCTGCCCACAGACCAGTACAGCCCAGTTTGATGCTGCTTGGGGTTCAACCTGCCAGTACCAGGGTTAGGGCAGGCTCCAAGCATCCCACGCTGGTTTGGGGAGGCGGGAGGCGGGATTTACTGCCCTTGAAGACATTCCCTGGCCTCGCTTTGCCTCCCCAGCAGCAAAGAGCTGAAATGGCCGTGGAAGATCGATGCTGCATCTCCGGGAGGTGCTGGAGAGTGTGTTTGTCATCTTCCTTTATTTTATTTACACATCGTCATTAAATCATAGAGAAATAATGGAGGCTCCATCTTCCCCCCCCCCCCTGCACTCCACCTTAAATAATTCATGCTTTCCAGTAAAGCGCATCAAACTGGTCAGATCTGGCCAGCTCCTGGGCTTTTGGATTTCAAATTTGATTCATAAATTTTCATGCAAAGGTGAGCAAGAAACTAAAACTGCCACAGGATCCTGGGGATTGGGGAGTCCAATTTTAGGGGCCATCTCTCCCTGCTCTGCACTCTTTGTGGGTCTGCAGTGCCCGGTGTGGTGATGTTTGGCCCTGGAGGGTTGTAGCTGGTGCCTGGCTTGTGCCAAGCATCATCCGGAGCTCCCTGGTCCCGCGCTGGAGGTGCTGGTGCTGCAGGGATGGGTCCTGCCAGGGTGCAGGGTGCTGAAGGGGCAGGGGGGACCTGTCTGTGCCCGCTGCCCCCCACCCCAGCAGCTCCCCCTTGGCAGGCTCCGGCGGCAGCAGAGCACACCGCTCTTTGGCAAGATGCGCAGCACCCGCTTTGGCCCTGACGACACCGGGGACGGCACCAGTGACCCCGATGAGGATGAGGATCTGCAGATCCAGGTGCCCTAGAGCCCTGGGTCACCACCACAGGGACATCCCATAGTGGGCCTCTGCCCACAGGTACCTGTCACTGGGTGGTGACCCTCGTATATATATGGGGAAACGGAGTCATGGGGAAGGCTTTGCCCAGGGATGCTCCAAGCCTGCTGCCTCTTCAGCAGTATCCATTGCCCCTCGGCCACCAGCATCTCATGGGACACAAATGTGGCCACCAAAGGCAGCATCCCTGAGCAGCCCAGAAAAAGAAACCACAGGGCAGAGAGGGGCACCTAGCCCTGTTGCAAGACACGCTCTCCTGCCCACATTTTCTATGTGTATTATATATATGTATGTATTTGTATATGATTTTTTTACCAAAAATACAGAGCCCAGAGGGGCCCAGGCTTTGGTGCTGTCTGGAGTTGCTGTTCTGTCCCCACGCTGGGGCACGGATAGGGAGTGGGAGGAGACAACATTGGGGTTGAATGTGTGGCTGCTGGTGTCACCCCACTGCCACTGCTGCCCCCACACCTGGGGATGAGCCCAGCACATGGGGAAAACCTATTGCTGTGCTGCAAAGCAAGAAGCAGGGAGGCTTGTGACCACGAAGGGACACGCAGGGCTGCAGCGGCCGGGTAACGGTGCTCACCATGGGTGTGAGTGGTCACTGTGGATGTAGGGATGCTTGCCCACGGGTCCTGACCAGCGCATCCCAGCCCCAACAGCGCAGGGCCTTGCGTGGCTTCGGAAGAACTCAGACACAACCTGATTAAAAATTAATATTTCAGTGAGGTAATCCCTCCTCTGCCTTTTAATTGATTGGCTAAAAGCACGCCTCTTTGCTGTGTGTGTTATTACTTGGGGGGGAAGGGTTTAATGCCCTCTTATATCCAGGGATTATTCATTTCTTTATGGCCCCACAAATGGGGCTGCGGGGTGGAGGTGCCTGCGGCAGAGTCAGCAGAGTTGTGGGGAGCACAGGGGGTGGGGGATGAGGAAGGGACGGCAGCGTGGGGAGAGGCTGAGGCTGCCGCCAGTCTGCGGGGCGTTCACCCTGAAGCCTACTGGTGTGCGCTTATGGAAGCCCGGTTGTGGCTCGGGCTGGGATGGGCTGGGCTGGGGGGGGGAGGGGGTAGCAGGTAGGGGGCGGGGCCTTGAGGGGCGGGGCCTGCTCGGGGGCGGGGCCTGCTCGAAGCCGGGGCTCGCAGCGCCGCGGGGTCGCCGGCGGCAGCGAGGGGAGCGGGTAAGGGCGGGAGGGGCACGGCAGGGACCGGCTGCGGGCGGAGGGGGGGGCACAGGAGCGGCGACACCGCGGGGGTGACAGCGCGAGGGAGGACGGTGCCGGTGGGAGCGGCGGGGACGTGGTCGGGGGTGCCTGGGTTCCGAGGTGACGGATCGGGAGCGGGGCTACGGTGGGGGCGGGAGCTGCCCCCCTGCGTGTCTGAGTTCCCTCAGGGGGATGCTCCCCTCAGAGGCTCCGGCCCCTCTGGGGACCCTGAGGTGCTCCCATCACCCCTGTGCCTGGTCCCAACGGGACACCCCGGAGCAGAGCCCCGGGTGCGGTGGGGTCCCAGCAGCGGTGCCAGCCTGGCTCCTGGGAACACACACACGACACAAGCCATCCCGGTGGCACTAAACAGCCTGTGGCAGTGGCTGGAGAGGGATGTTGTGGTGGTGTCCCTCTGGGCTGCTGGGGGTGGGTTGGATGGGAAGGGATCCCCCCTGATGCTGGAGCTTTGGGGACCTGGCATCACCGGCACAGAGCATCCTTGGGGATGGCCCGTGGGCATCCTTTTAGGGGGGATTTTTCCAGCTGGGAAAGGAACATGGTCCCTGCCTGGTCCTGCTGCAGAGCTGGGGTCCCCTCTCCTTGGGCAGTGGGACCAGGCACAGCCTGCAGTAGGGCTGAAGGGAGGCTGGGTTGTGCCCAGGTGCGAGGGTGGAAGCCAGGGTCACTTTGGCACTCAGAGCCAAAACATCCCGTGGCTTGGCCAGGCAGGAGGCTGTTAACACTGAACCCTACTGATGCCCAGGGACTGGGGCCATGTTGCTGCCCAAGGGAGCCCACTGGGAGGAAGGAGGAGCAGGGAGAGAGGTGATGGAGACCCATGGGCAACGTCCAGGATGGGTGTCCCTGGGGACACAGGTTGGGGCTGGTGGTGGGGGACTGCTCGTGCCTGGCTCTGCCGCGCTGACAGGGGTTAACACTGGACTGTTCCACTCAGATGGTTCAGGCAGTGAAGGGAGGAGGAAGAGGAGGTGGAGGAGTGGGAGGAGGAGGAGGAAGATGTCAGCCATGGATCTGTCATTTCTCTTTTCCAGCCAGGATGGGCAATGCCGCTAGCACCAAGCTGGGCCAGCGGTGAGGCAGGGGGAGGGGGGGTACAGAGGAAGAGGATGGAGAGGGGGGGGCAAAGGTGAAGGCAGCCCCCCCCTCCCAAGATATCCCTCACCCCATCGGGCCATCGCCATGGCGACGAATTTTAACGACATCATCAAGCAAGGCTATGTGAGGATGAAGAGCAGGAAACTGGGGGTGAGTGAGCTCTGGGGGATGCGGGGGGGGGGGGGCACCGATCACACAGGTGACCCACCTATGTTGTCCCCTGGGTTTGGGTTGAATCAGAGGCATTTTGGGGTTGGAGGGAGGGTGTCACCTGTGGGTCCCCAAATCATCCATGAGCCTCAGAGGCACCGATCTTGTCCAGTGGCACCCCCCCGACGCTGGACACAGTCACCATGGGAGCTAGGGAGTGTCCCCGAGCCCCCTCTCATGCCTCAGTTTCCCTCCAGACCCAGTTTCGGCGCTGAGAATGCCCCATGCTTGGGGGGGGGGTGGGGGGGGGTGGTGCTGAGTGTGAAATAGGGGGTGAAGGGGGTGCAGCATCCAGAGGTTGGGGGTCAGGGGGTTGTTCGCCCCCACCATCGCTTGGAGCCGGCAGCAAAGAGCATGCTGGGTAATTCCACGCTAATTAGGGAGAACAAAGAGGGAGCGGGCTTAACGGGGAGACAAGGCTGGGGACATGGCCCCGCCATCTCCGGAGTCAGCAGCTGCAGGAGAGGGGCAGGGGAGATGCTGGGACGGGATGTCCCCTTGGGACCCTGGTCCATGCTCATTAGTTAAGCCCTGTAATTAGCGTTGGCAGGGGTGGGATGATGGCATCTCTGGGATATCCCCAATGCCAGCATCCCCTCCCGTCCCCAGGGTCAGGAGGAGTGGGAGGGGAGCTGGGGCAGGGATGGATGGGGCCGTGGGGACAGGGACCCCCAAACCATGCTGTGTCGCAGATCTATCGGCGGTGCTGGCTGGTCTTCCGCAAGTCCTCCAGCAAAGGGCCCCAGCGCCTCGAGAAGTACCCGGATGAGAAGTCGGCATGTCTGCGTGGGTGCCCAAAGGTGAGGGGGAACGGGGGGACCCTATGACGGTGTGAGTCCCTCCTCACCTGGATTTGCTGGGCTGGAGCTGGGTGCCTGTCACCACGTGCACTCCGGTAGGATGCTGCTGGAGCTGGATGAAGGAACCAGGGTCTGGGTGCAATGGAAACAGGTTCTGGTTGCAGGAACAAGGGTCTGGGTGTGCAGCAGGAACTACAGTCTGGGTACAGCCTGGGGTGCCCCCCCACCTCCTCCACAGGTCACTGAGATCAGCAATGTCAAGTGCATCACCCGGCTGCCCAAGGAGACCAAGAGACAGGCCGTGGCCATTGTTTTCACTGATGACTCAGCCCGGACCTTCACCTGTGATTCAGGTAGGGGCAGCACCCAGGGGAACGGGCTGGGGGTGCCGGCGGGGCTCCCCAGGCTGGCCGGGGTTGCCCAGGGGCTCCGTGGTGCCTTGCAGAGCTGGAGGCAGAGGAGTGGTACAAGACTCTGTCAGTGGAGTGCCTGGGTGCCCGCCTGAATGACATCAGCCTGGGGGAGCCCGACCTGCTGGCGCCTGGCGTGCAGAGCGAGCAGACGGGTGAGCACACAGTGTTGGGCGGTCGCAGGGCTCGGCCATGCTACAACCCCCCACGAGCCATTTTCCATGTTTTATCCCCCTCTCCAGACCGGTTTAACGTGTTCCTCCTCCCCTGCCCCAACCTCGACGTTTATGGCGAGTGCAAGCTGCAGATCACCCATGAAAACATCTACCTCTGGGACACACGCAACCCGCGGGTGAAGCTGCTCTCCTGGCCCCTCTGCTCCCTGCGCCGCTACGGGCGTGATGCCACCCGCTTCACCTTCGAGGCTGGAAGGTGAGAGTCACCACCCCTGGGACAGGGACCACTGCAGGGTCCTGTTGGGCACAACAGGAGGTGGCAACTGCTGCCAAGACAGGCCTGATGCTGGGATGATGGCCGTGGCCTGCATCGGGTGCCCCATGGCCAGGGAATTTTGGAGCTGGTGCTAGTACCAGCTCAGCATCATGGATGGAACGCAGGGACAGCACTGGAAGCGTGGGGAGCTGGGCCAGCTGCCATCAGGGGTGGTATGTTTTATCATGCCTTGGGCTTGTGAACCCCAGTGACATCCTGTGCCCAATCCCTGCAGGATGTGTGATGCGGGGGAAGGTCTCTACACTTTCCAGACACAGGAGGGCGAGCAGATCTACCAGCGTGTGCACAGCGCCACTTTGGCCATCGCTGAGCAGCACAAGAGGGTCCTGCTGGAGATGGAGAAGAACGCCAGGGTGAGCTCCAGCGCTGGGGGGCAACTTGGGGTGCCGGGTGTCACCCTCACCCTTGTCTCCTCCACCACAGCTGCTGAACAAGGGCACTGAGCACTTCTCCTACCCCTGCACTCCCACCACCATGCTGCCCCGCAGTGCGTACTGGCACCACATCACCGGCTCCCAGAACATGGCTGAGTCCTCCAGCTATGCCGGTGAGTATTCCCAGCCTCCCTGGGGAGCTGCCACCCCTGCAGCAGCCCCCCAGGTGAGCCCACTCTCTGCTTTGTCCCCAGGGGAGGCGTACGCGGGCGCCCAGGCCAGCTCAGACACCGACCTCCTCAACAGGTTCATCCTGCTGAAGCCAAAGTCCTCCAAAAGTGACCAGCCTGAAAGCAGGGAGCCCACTTCGTCCCCGTGAGCTGGCAGGGGGGGACTTGGTGGTGGGGGCCCCCCTTTTTCTTCCCCAAGGGGTGACAAGGACACAGGCAGCTGCCCCTGTGGGTCCCCAGGGTCACCCTCTGTGCCAGGACCTTGGGGAGCTGGCACTGGCTCACTGCCTGATGTTACTGGGGGTGACACTGGCTCAGCCTCCCCCGACTTGAAATATATCTTGAATATTTGTATGATAAGTGATTTTTCCTTCTCAGATGAATGCAAACTTCGCAGCCGCTGAAGAGCCCTTGGGCAGAGATGCTCATAGGTTTTTGACTCTTTTGGGGATCCGGCTGGGAGGTGGCAAAGAGATGAGGGGGTCATGAAATTCCATGTGTTTCTGCTAGGTGGGAAGGCTGGAGCACCACAGCAGCACTGGAGGCTGCGGCTGTGCCAGGCTGAGGTGTGGGGTCCCAGCATCTCACCCCCCCATGAAGAGTGGGGTGCTCCTGGGGACACCCCACCACCCCCAAGCTGAGTTTTGCACTTCTCAAAGCTACTGAAGCACTTGCTGTAGAACTGGGATGCCTCAGGAGAACCTGGCTTTCCTCCAGGGGTTGGTAGGGTGAGCAGCCAGGCAGAGCCCAGCTCCTCACCTCAGCACCCCCCAAGCTTTGTCCCTGCTGTAGCTGCTGGTGGGCAACCCAGGGACCCATTTTGGCCAGCAGCAAATTCCTGAGGGGCAGCTTTGTGGCTATGATTATTCCCTGGGCAGAGCAGGGGAGAGCTGTGTTTCTGTGCATTCCCATCATCCTCGCTCCTTCCTTGCCCGCCGCTGGGTGACATCCCTTTCCTGGCGGGGAGCTGGGCATCATGTGCTGAACTCAAAAGCAATTGATTTTTTCCTAGTTCTATTTATTGACCTCCTTTAGAAGGGCTATCTTTTTATCGCTGTGCAAACCTTGGTGTTTCTTCGGAGTCTTCTTTTGGTCTGGGTTGGGTGGTTGGTGGGTTTATTTCCACCCTTAAAGCTCCATGTCTGTGCTTGAGGGGCAGGAGTGTCGTGATGTGGGAACCTGTGGTCTGTAAATGCTGTCTCTTGGGTTGGTGTAGCTTGTGGCTGCAGCTGGGGGGGCGGTGGGATGGAGAAGGGCTGCTCCCAGCCGCGCGTCCTCCCCTGGGGAGAGGTGTCACTCCTGGCTACACACCTCATCTTGAAAGGATTTAACATTTATTACCAAAAATGCTTGGGTTTCCTTTCTTCATTTGTAAGGAGTTGCTCGATGAATAAACAACCCTTATCCACCCTTCCTGTGTGTCTGTTCCATCCAAACACACTCGGAACTACAAGTGTCTGCCAGGGAGAGAAGTGCTGATGTGGGGAGATTTCCTACCACTGCTGGCAGTGTTCTCAGCTCAGCTTTGTTCTGCTTCCAGCCATGGCCAGGACATTCCAAGTGAAGGCTGAAACTGGTGGGGAGGGGAGAACTGTGGAGGCAGTTGCCACCCTCCATTAAACAACCCCAAGTAAAGCAGGATGCCAGCACCCCACTGCCGCCCCTCACCTCCAGCAGCCCACGGCTCTGAGGATAGCCCAGAGCAGTGGTGGCTCTGCATCCCCAGGCAAAGGAGTTCCAAGATACTCCATCTCCCAGCTCTTCCAGAACTATGCCAGTTCAGTGACCCATGATGTGACTGGCTCCAAGGTTAGAGCTATGCTAGTCAGGGCAGTGGCCATGATGTGACTGGCTCCAAGGTTAGAGCCATGCTAGTCAGGGCACTGGCCATGATGTGACTGGCTCCAAGGTTAGAGCCATGCTAGTCAGGGCAGTGGCCATGATGTGACTGGCTCCAAGGTTAGAGCCATGCTAGTCAGGGCAGTGGCCATGATGTGACTGGCTCCAAGGTTAGAGCCATGCTAGTCAGGGCAGCGCTCTCTCCAGGCATAGGGACAGGTCGTAGGGAGCTGGCTGTGCCACAGCAAGGACACAGAAGTGACAACAGCACTGACTCCAGCTGCTCTCTCCAGCCCAGCATGAGCACCCACCCCTACTCCCCAAGCTGTCCCCCTGCCCCCCATCCACACTGGGATCAGCACTGTGGCACACACACATTTCCCTCCCTCCCAGCCGCTGCAGTAAGGAAGAGGCAGATCTCTCCAGGAGCATGTCACCAAGCAGCTCATCCCAAGTCCTTCTGGGTGCTGATGGAAGGAACAAGAAGGGCTGACCCAGACATCTGCTGAAGCCCTTAGGTTGCTGCCACAGTGGTCACGGCCTGGGCATTGCACCAAGCTCCAGCATGCCATGGAACCCACCTTGGGGCTATGGGCAGATGGGAAGCTGTCAGCCAGGGGTTATTAGTGACAGGCTCCCTGCCATACCTTCCCCTAACATAAAGATTAGGAGAGCACATGGGTAGAGTCTGCTCCAGGGGAGTTTTTAAATACAGCTAAGTCTGCCCAGCCCACCTGGACTCCCCGGCAGCACTGGTTTCTGCAGCATCTCCCTTCACAGCCCAGTATCAAACATTTGCTTAATTTAAACACAGCTCTGGACCAGTAAATGATGGGCTACCTGCTGGAGGGGTCTGGTCTCCTTAGGAGATAATGTCAAGAGCAGCAATCAGCAGCAGAGAGCAGTGCTCTCTCCGAAGGAGATCTCATTAAGTTAATGTCTATTGGAGAGAAGTAGATGGTGTGACTTCTCCTCCTGCAGCCCCCGAGGAGCTTTCAGGGATGACAGAACACAGGGAAGGGGGTAAGGCTTTATTAAGCATAGTAAGAACCGACATGCAAATAAGGTAGGGTTGTGTAACTGAGGTACACTGCCAAATCGGCAAACTCTGGCCTAAAACTCTAAAACACTGAAAAAAAAGCCTGTCCCAACCAAGACTCTCACCAATTCCCCTTCTGCTTTAACCTAGATACCATGATGGCATTCCTTGGAAAGGAAGCCCAGGGAAGAGATGTCACCAACCTGCAGACTTGGGCCAGAAGAGGCAGAGGGAGATGGGGGATACAGAGCACTGCTGGGCACAGGCAAAGACCTCCTGCAGCACTTTGTTGAAAGGGGTCACCTCAGTTTATAGTGAGGACATCACTCTGAATCTCATGGCTCAGCTGGGTTTGGAGGTCGCTCAGTTTCTTCTTCAGGCCAGAGAGTGCAGACAGAACGATGGTCTCAGGGCGCAGAGAACCGCAGGACTCCACGTTGTAGTAAAACCTGAGGTTACAAGCTGGTGGGTTAAGTCACCGTCTGCTCTGAGGAGGTGCAAAACCAAAGAGCACCTGCAGAGCTGTTGCAGCCTGTCCTGACCCACCGCAGGGAGATCTGCGTGGAATCCCAGCCACCAGCATCATTCACCTCCCCAGCATCAACAGCCAGCACCGCCCCTCTGCCATTGTCACACCAACACTTGTGGCTTCACAGGCTGCGGGAGCACTTCTAAGACTATTTCTGTTCAGGACCATAACCTGCGAGCCAGCACAGAGCCTCAAACCAGGGAATAAGGCTGGCTGCAGGCACCCCTGCAGTGTGAATAACTCAGGAGAGGGGGTATCACCAGCAGTCACAGCATGAGACATCTACATGGGTGAATAAATGTCTGAAGCCATTTTCCGCTGTAGGCCTTACACTCCACCTAGTGCTGCAGTGCCCAGCTTGAGAACACAAACTTGGGACAGCCATCCAGTACCTCCCAGAGGGGAAAGCCTACCAGGTTTGGGCATATCACCACTTAACTCCATCTTTTACCCTGCTTTTTAGGGAATACCAGGTCCCTGGGCAGGAAAACTTCAACACAGAGTGAGTACTCCTGCACTGACAAAAGCAGACAACATGGACCCTGCTAGTTACCCCATTCTGCAGCTACAGTAGCATATTCAGCTTCCCACCTCTCTGGCTTCCCATTGGGATCGTAGGGAGCCTGAGCATCCTCCTCGTCGATCTCTGAGTACTCACTCTTGGGCCTGGAATCAAAGAGCAGGACAAGTTAGCACAGAGCCTACACTCCAGCCTGGCCCTATGGAGCTCAGCCCCAAAGTGAGCACAAGGGCTGATGTCCAGCAGTAATGAAGCATCATGTCCCAGGGAAAAGCTCAGTCCCATGTTGCCCTTTCTGGCTCCTCACTAATGCCACACAGGCACCTAGTGGTGCTGGAGGATCAGCCCTGCCCTGCCCCAGTTAGTGAGCCTGTGCAGGGTACCGTGGCTCCATCCGCCTACCCTGGCACAATTTGGCAGGTGCCTAAAGTGAATGGACAGTGATGTCTGCAGGGACTTTCTTTATGGAGAAGCCTGAATGCTGGTTTTGGGGCAATCATCTTTTCTTTCTACTTTTCCCTTGGCCAGGAAAACAAGGGAGCATTCCAACACTCAGCCTAGGCAGCACAGCTGAGATGGAAAGGTCTGGCCAGCTTGGGCCCAGCAGGAAAAAAATCTCTTGTATTTGACCTCAGCTACATCAGTGAGCCCCATCCCATGACCTCCACCTCTACCCTTCTAGACATCACTACCAAAACCACTGCAGTACTTGTGCATCAGCTAGGCCAACACATCTTTCTCCCTGTTGCATCCTTGGTTTACAGGACATCATACCACAGAGACTTTTTGGAAGCATTTCTTCCACATAAAAAAAATATTTAAGAATCCAAAGCCTTGAGCTATCTGAAAAGCCAGCACAGAAAATTCTGTGCACTCCAAGGTCTCCTGCTGGCCTTCCTCTGCCCCAGCAAGAGCAAGCAAGGCTGATCTGAGCACCCTGCCATGAGCTGCCTCAAAGCTGCACTTCTTCAGCAAATCCTGCCTCTGTAACAAATCCTGTCTCTGTAACTTAGGGAGATAAAGTGTCAATACAGCTGGATGTTCATGTTACTTGCAGAACCACCTATGACTGAAAACAGGGCAGAGGTTTCCACCACAGCTGTTTTGAGAGTCCAGCTGCATGCCAGTGCTCTGCCAGCAGCCTCCAAAAGCAATTAGCATGAAAAAACAAACCAAAAGTAACAGCTAGCCTTGGACTAACAGAAGGCTTTGTCTCTGTATTGTCCTCACAGGAATCAGATGAACTTGGAAAGACGGACATATTATCAGGGAACAGACAGCTCTAATGTCAACCTTCACAGAATCACAGAATCATCAGGGATGGAAGGAACCTCTGGAGATCATCCAGTCCAACCCCCTGCTAAGACAGGGCTGCCTAGGGAAGGTCACACAGGAACCAGGAGGGTTTTGAAGGTCTCAGAGAGGGAGAGTCCACAACCCCCCTGGGCAGCCTGTTCAGGGCTCTTCCAACCTCAAATGAAGTCGTTCTTCCTCTTGCTGAGGTGAAACTTTCTGTGTTTTAATTTATGGCCATTGCTCCTTGTCCTGTTGCTGGGCACCACTGAAAAGAGTCTGGCACCATCCTCCCAAGATACTGATCTACACTGATGAGATACCCTCTCAGTCTGCTCTTCTGTAGACTAAACAGGCCCAGCTGCTGCAGTCTCTTCTTGTAAGATTGATGCTCCAGACCCCGCATCATCTTTGTCGCCCCCACTGGACTCTCTCCAGTAGAAATTACAGAGTTTTTATAACACCAAATGAAGCCCAAACAGATTTCAAATTCCAACTTGAAATTCCACATCACAGAGACATTTCTGCTTCTCAAGCATCCAATACATCTATCAGACCATCAGCTAAACTGTGGGGCAATTTATCTGCTATAAATCATTTGGGAAAAAAAAAAACCAAACTATCTTGGAACTTCAAAACTATCCAGCTCCACCCCAAAACTGCTTGTGAAGAACTACAGGCTAGCACGTAAACTCTTGTGGTATGCTCCTGTCCACAAAACTGCAGAGCAGCATCCTCATCCTCCACACTGCATTACCTCATCACAAACAGCCTTTATGGGTTATCCCTCTGACAGCCTGGTCTGTAGCTGGCAGTTCCCAAAATCCAGCTTCAGTCCACATGTACAGCCCATCAATACTAAGGAAGATGCCCACTCCCAGATTTCCAGCACTACCAGCCAGCCTGGTTCCTACTGCAGAACCCAGAGTACCACCCTGACCAAATGCTGAAGGAGCCCAAAACCTGGCACATCTCATCCTCACCCAATCTGACCTAACCGGACCCATGAACATGCCCTGCAGAACCCATCAAAGCCAAGCAGCTTTTGCTACTTCCACCCCAAAAACAGGGCTGGGATGGCTGCAGGCAGGTCCCAGCCCATTTCATGCATGTTACGGACTTGCCCTCACCTCCACCCTCAGCAACAAAAGGCTTCTCAAGTCTCCGGAGTGCAAACCTAGCTACGCAGGATCTCCAGGCCAGCTCCTGAGCAGAAAACCCCTCGCAGTCAGGCTGAGGTGGAAATCCAGGCTAACTGTCCCTCTGGGAAGCTCATTCACAGATAGGTAACTAAGCACGAGGTCATGTTCTGCAAACCATATTCTGTGTAATCCCATGCTCTGGGTCCAAGCACCCAGGCTTAAAATGGACAACGTGTAGGTTCAACAGCCCACCACGTGCCTGCCACCGCTTGCAGTCATTTGCAGAGGCAAATCTGGCAGCAAGAGGAGAAAGACCCGCTGAACCCCTTCTGCCGCTCACCTCCTCTCCAGCTGCAGCTCTGCTTCTGCAGATCCTGCACCAAATCCTGCTCATGCACCAACGTTTCCCTAACCTCTGGCTGCTACCCTGCTGTTACAGCAGCATATCCACCACCCCTAGTCCCTGTTCACAGCCTGCCTTGGCTAAAGCAACCCGTTCCTCATGCTGCTGCTGGCTGCAGAGTGCTCAGTGACAGGATGCCTGCCTGGTGAATACTGGGATGCAGAGCTCAGGTGTGGGGAGAAAAGATGATGTGTGAAGCTCCACACTCATGGAAAAGTGCTGCTAGGTAAAGACCTCGCCCTGGCCAAAGCAGGGCAGCAGCTTTCCAAGAGCAAAATCATGTAACTTTTAGATGCGCTACAGCATGGTACCTGTGTAGAACGGTATGTGAGAGCAGAGGAAAGGGCCAGAGAGGAAAACCCTGCTGCCAGAGCTCAGGCTCCAGGAGTTAGGAGATGTATGTGGGAGATCAGAGCCACACACTGGGCTTCCTCAGAGCTGCAAAATCAGCCTTGCAACCTAATGTTATGCTCTTTGCTCTCATAACAACCTCTTCCACCTTGTGTGGATTTATTCCTTCCTTAGACTTTACCCTAGACTACATACCACTTGTGCAGGGAAGAAAAAGCAGGAACAAGTGGTGGGAAAGAATATGAAAGTGAGGTAAAACAGCAGTGACAGCACAGGAGGGGAGATGTATGCAGCTGCAACCAAGGGACTGGCCTTGGTACCCTAACACAGGAGCATAGTCTGTGCAAGGGGAAGTTACAAGCACGCTTATGGTCGGTTGCTGACCCAAATTATCTTTCCCAGTCCCTACAGACATACCACTCTTCTGGTTTGGGGTACACGGTGTGCCTCAGCGCATTGTCTGGGTCGTACTCAAAGGCGACACCAGCTGTGGGGTTCCACTTGGCATGCTCCTTGCCAAAGCCCTTCTTGGCATAGGCTCGCAGCCTCAGCTCCTGGCCCTTCCGCAGCTTCACAATGAGGATGTCTGTAGAAAAGCACAAGCATTTTGGAGTAGGCTGCAGAGGAGAAAAGAGCGTGCAGGATCACACTAGGGCAAAGAATCACAATTCCTTCTTAGTAACCATGAAGATGCCACTATCCAGTCCGATTGCTTGGATTCTCAGAGGGGCTCATCTGTGTCCCCAGAGTATCTAGGACACATTCTGCTAAGTAAAATAAGAGATGCATAGTCCCCAGCCAACAGCAGACCACTCTGCATCTTCGCCATCTCCAAGCTCTCACAAGAGACAGAAGCACCCTCTAACACAGACTTTGGTTCTGGGGATAGCCTTGAAGTGTCATTAAGACAAACTGCTAAGCCCGGTGATGCTGGGTTCTCTTCACCAACCTTACCACTGCTCTACCGTTACACAGCTACTAAAGGAAGAATGAAAGAACCTGAAAGAAAACCCCATGCCCTCCTCCAGCTCCTGCTCCCTGTGAAAACCGCTTACCATCCTGCTCCACATAGTCGTTGGGGTCATTGTCTCTGCTCCGAGATGTTACCTGCAGAAGAACAACAAAAGCAAGCTAATAATGCCAAGATCAGCTATTCTCCCCACACCAAGTAGCAGTTGCCTACAAAAGTTGAAGACTGCAGAGACCCACTCTGGAATGACTTACAAGACTAAATCCAGCCCCCCATATTTAATGGAAATTGGGACAATTCAGGCAGCTGCAGCTACAGCTACATTATGTAACACCCATCTCCAGCAGCCAGCTTGCCTGCTTTCCCTGCCAAGATGGAGTGCTCCAGCCTAGCCGCTTGGTTCTGACAAGCACCCAGGACTGCTGGTGTGACACACGGCACTCACTGCACTCAGCCAAAGGGAGCAAGCCACAGCGGGCTACAGCTAGGCTTTAACCAGGCAGGCATTGTCACCAGACCCAGGCTGAGGTGACATCCAACTCTGGCATCAGAAGTGTCTTCAAACATGCCCCTTTGCAGCTGTTCTGTTTTGGCTCCACCAGTCCTACTCAAGGCAACTGAGCAAAAGCAGTCTGGCAGCTGTGCCCTGGCACAGGCTCCTCACACCTTGCTGTGCCAAGAATCAAGAACCAGTGAACCAGAGGGCTTGGGATTGCTGCCAAGCCTTCGAAGAGGCTGCTCCTGTCAGAGCTCTGGCACAAGCAGTGACACAGCAGAAGGACACAAGCACACATGCTCCAAGTGTTTCAAACAAGATCAAGGAGCAACACTAGAGCATCCAAAGAGTTTGGGATGAGGGGTATGGGATGAAACTCTGACAAGGCCATGCTGTTTTGACAGGCCATAAGACAGCGAGGGACAAGAAGGAGAAGAAAAGGAGGGCACTGGCCCACACTGCTATCTCTACAGATATTCGTGCTTGCTCTCCCACTGCTGTGCTTTGTCCACATCCCAAGAGTCTGCCTCAACAGGAACATAGAAAGGGCACTCATTGACAAGCAGAGGGATTGCACTGACCGGAATGACCCGGGGGTTGTTGGAGATGAGATCGCGGGATGTGACATGACGAGTCTGGTCTTCATTACACCGGACGTCCAGGGTGAACTCTACAGAGCACTCCGGACAGAACTCATCACACGTGCAATCCTGGAACACATGGGACAACACTTTTATGACAAACCTCTGCGAGTAAAAAAGCGCTTCCCATCAGATCAGACACCCACCACCATCAAAATAAACACCCCCATTTTGCTTGACTTACTCTGGAATATTGCATCTTATCCACAATATCATCACTAGTGAGTGGGATGAGACCTATAGGGAAAAAGAAACTGTGGGACTGTCCAAGTGAGGCCACAGGATCACTGATCCTCCTGCCAACATGGCTGGAGGAACAGCAGCCTCCCGAGAAAGGTGTTTCAGTGTCCCTAGACTGATTCCATTCATGACCTTTGCCTTGCTGAACATCCTCCCTGTACCCAGCACTCACCCAGCCTGTGTGCAATGAATTCATCATGGAGCACAGAGGAGTTGGCATCTATCTGCACCCAGTCAATGGCTGCAGAGAGGAGAAAGTCACAAGCAGAGAAAGAGGAAGGTTAGGGGAGACTTTGTAACAGTATTCTAACACCTAAAGAAGCTACAAGAAATCTCAAGAGGGTCTTTTTGAGAAAGGCCTGTAGGGACAGGACAAGGGGGAATGGCTTTAACCTGACAGAGGGGACACTGAGCTGAGCTCTTAGGCAGAAGTTCTTCCCTGTGAGGGTGCTGAGGCCCTGGCACAGGGTGCCCAGAGAAGCTGTGGCTGCCCCGTCCCTGGCAGTGCTCAAGGCCAGGCTGGATGGAGCTTGGAGCAACGTGGTCCAGTGGAAGGTGTCCCGCCCACGGCAAGGGTTGGAACTGGATAAGCTTTAAGGTCCCTTCAAACGCAAACCATTCTGGGATTCTATGAAAATTATTGTGGGAGAAAGCTGAGGATTTTGTGAGTGCACAGAAAACACTGTGGAGACTGCAGCAAAACTGGGGCATCCCCTGGTAACACAGAACCGGCTAAACACAGATGAGGTGAGCTAGAAGCAGCTTGGAGCTGCAGGGGGAAAAGGAAGGGAAGCAGTAAGAAGGTCGGGCTAGCAGCCCACAGGCCTGACTGCAGTACGCGGTACCTATGATGGGGACTTCTGCGATGAACACTCTCCGAATGGAATTCGCCACCCTGAGGGGAAGGAAGAAACACCCGTGCTCAGGCATGAAGGGCCGCGGAGCTTCGCGGCTCTCCAGCCCCCCTGCGGAGCCGCTTTATCTCGGAAGCACCGAGAGGCCCACACCGTAGGCACTGCACGACCTGTGCGGGCCTCCCTCCCCCGGGGCCCGGTTCCTGCCCCGGGGCCCGGCTCTCCCCCTGTCCCGCCCGCAAGGCGCTCACGCCAGGTCCGTGTTCTCGATGATGAACTTGACGTTCTCGTCCGTGAGCTCGGTGATCCGCACTGTGGGCTGGTTGGCGTACGGCATGGCGGCTCCCGCCCGCCGCCAGGCCCGGCATGCCCCGCTCCCGCCGGTGCGCCCCCAAAAAGAGTCCGTGCTACGCTGCAGAGTGACTTTATTGGTGCCGAGGAAAGGCCGGACCCGCCCCCGCGCCGCCGGGTCTCTCCTCACCGGCGCTGGTTCAGCCCCGCCAGGTTCTTGATCTGCGGGGCAGAGGGAGAAGCGGGTTCAGTGCTGATACTCCGGGGCGGCGCCTCTCTCCCCAGGGCACGAAGGGTCCTGCCCGGCCCCGAAGGTTTCAGCGCTGCTGCGCAGCAAGTCTGGCCCCAGAGGAGCCGCCTGGGCTGGGTGAGGAGGGGAAGAGAGCTGCGTGCTCGGGGCGAAAGGCACCTTCTGTGCACAGCCGTGAACGCAACAGTGCGGGGGAGAAAGATCAGCATGGATCCAGCCACGGGCATCCTATGGTCTGAACTTGCTCTCCCGGCCAGGATGTTTCAGCGTGGCTGTACTTCACTGTGAGGGTGCTTAGGCCCTGGCACAGGGTGCCCAGAGAAGCTGTGGCTGCCCCATCCCTGGCAGTGTTCAAGGCCAGGTTGGACACAGGGGCTTGGAGCAACCTGGTCTAACCACTCTGCTGACTCTTATTCTATTTCTGTGGCCACACAGACTCTGACAATGAATTTAAGCTTTTGAGGGACTCAGCTTGCTTGTCCATTTTGCAGAGACCTGGAGAGCTCAGTGTACCTGTCCAGCTGTGCACTCACTCCTCCTGTGCAGCACTCTTGGACATGGAATGTTCTGCTAAGGACTTGTGGTCTGTAACAGTTAATCTACTGGGATGATTTTGCCCTAAAACAAACTGCCTGTAACCCCCCATCAAAAGCAGCCCAGTTCCTCCTGTTCATCTGCACAGTGGATCTGCTGATGTACAAGAACACACATAGAGCTTGGGAATGTCTCTAGTGGAGGGTCCTTTTAGCACATGCACGTGTGAAAGCAGGGAGAGGCTAAGAAACACTGAAGATGTGAAATGATTCCACCATAACTGCAGGGGGAAGGAGGTGGGAGAAATTCTTAAGCACTGTTTCATACAGTAAAAAGTATTTCTAGTTTATGTTTCAGCCTGTTTATCTTTTAGTGGTAAATTAGAATGGATTTCTGATAACAAGCAAATCACTTTACTGCTAAATGCAATGTGACTTGTCTAAAAATAGAATCACAGGGAGACCCTGAAGCCCTTCAAAACCGTTCCTGGGTACAAGAAGGATTGTTTTGTATCCCAGAGGAAAAGCAGCTTCCTCTACATGGACACAAAGCAGTCCAAGATGCTACCAAAAATTGAAAGGATTCTTGGAAGCCCACTGCAGTCAACTGGAACAGCTTGGGGAAGTCACCCTGCTGTGGCCTGGAGACAGGTGCCACCTCCCAAGTGTCCATGGTGGCATGGGCTTTCCGTCAAGATCTCCAGGGCAGGCACTGGCAGAGGAAGAGATCTCTCGAGAAGTGATGTAGAACAGTTGCATTTATTCTGATCACTTGTCTCTCATCCCTAAAGCTCACCCTGTAGCTTCATACTTATTTTTTTATGCTCTATTACAAGTTATTTCACCCCAAAACAGTGAACTTAACACCAAACTACCCAGAAAATCATCCTTACATGTAGTTATGAAAGATTATTCATTTTCATGCTGTGTTCTAGATTTGGGACGAAAAACATGCTGAAATTCAGCATGGAAAGGTAGAGAAATTATTCTGCCCTTACAGCCCTGCATTACTTACAGTAACTGCAGCTCCCATCAGGCCCTGGACAACCGCTTTTCCTGTTGACCGTACCTAGAAGACACAAGGGTAACGGCAACCACCTTTTGCTTCCTTTGGCAGTTACATTTGTAGACACACAAGTGCAGAGACATAGCACACAATAAACATGTATTTACTACAGAAAGGTTTTGACAGAAGCCACGCACTGCAGACAAGTGATAGCCAGAGATAAGAAACATGGAAGACATTTCCTGGGAATATACGTCTCCAAACCATAAGGCCAGTCTGACAAAGGCGGCGTGTAATTCTACTAGAAAATACATGTCATTTTAATAGAAAATACCTTTTTACTAGAGGATTTACTGCATTTATGCAACCACCCCTCAGTGCAAGGTGGTCTCTGCAGCTGCATGGTCTGTGTAATTGGGAAGACAGGTATGTCTGCACGTGTATATGGGGAGAAGGGGCATGCTGCATGTATACCCCACCCGTAACGTTACCTGATCAGCTGCATTGCCCATGCTCATGGCATCAGCTATTCTGTTTTCCAGGAAGCGCCAAGTCTCCTCAAAGTCAGGGGATGAATCCTGCAGCATCACCAGTTCAGTGGAGTTGTAGATGCCAGTGAGCACAGCTCGACGGGTGTACCAGTTAAACTACAAGGGCAAGGGAACGAGAGAGAGGGGAAGTTGTGACCTGAATGCAGATCAAGGATACAGCCCACAAAAGCAGACTGGAGAATGGCAAAGGAAAACAGCATTCCAACTGCACATTCCCTTCCCTGCTTAACGTGTGTCTCTATGATGCAGGAGGCCACCAGCCAACACAAACATCTGATAGCACAGCTGTTCCTATAGCATCAGATAGAGGTCAAGTACGGCATCTAAAACTGCTGAACAAGACCTCCAGCACCTGCTGCGGGCTGCAAGGCATCCTCTCTTCCCTGTGTGTGAACTTGTGTGCACCGTGCCCATCTTTGCTTTACAGATACCTAATAGGCAGTGCAAAGATCTGAAGTGAGAAAAAGCTATACTGAGCTGTGAGCTACAGTCTGTACCAGATACAAGCATGAAGAAAGGGAACAAACGGGACAGAACAGTGCAAGACATCACACAGAGACACACCTTTCCCAAATCCTATCATTGAAATGCCAGTACTGCCTGCTGACTCACTAAATGCATCAGCACATTGCTAGCAGCAGTGCCGTTGGATGTGTTACAACAAAAGGTTACACAATGCAAAGAGGCACAAATAACTTCAACTCTTCAGTCTTTCCAGTTGCACTTGAACCTCTGTCAGATAACATATAAAAACACATTTTAAAATGAGGCTTCCACTTCATTTGCTGCTACTGCCTCAAAAAAATACTGGCTCTTCCATGCATGACTACAAAGGCCTTGTTTTTGAAAACAAGCTGGATGGAAAGCTCTGCACTGCCTGCACCATGATGAGGGGAAAAACTAGAGGAATGCTGCCACTTCCAGCTGCATCTCTAAGGTGCCCAAGACCAAACGCTTTCTGTTGATTTCTCCTTCTGCTCTGAAAAACCCACCCAAAGAGGTCTCTGAGGCACTCGCATACTCTACTGAGCTCCTGGTGTGGTGAAGAGAGGTCCACCACAATTGACACTAAACCCTGCTACTGGGAAAGGAGGAGGGGGCTGAGCACCACAGCTGCCCAAAGGAAACTCATGTAACTGGCACAAAGGTGCCAACAAAAAGACAAACTTCAGTCCCTGTGCCTGTGAGGAGATTTTCGAACAGCTCAGTGCAGACACTAACTGACACATCAATTGGACATTCATAACCCAAAAGGGACTTGCAGTTCCTGATGCAACCACAGTCTTTCACATCTCTTCTGGTTTATTCCTTTAATTTTTCTATCATCTTATTTATTTTTCACTGCAGTAGCTTTTCTTTTATACACAGATAAAAGCAGCTTATTAAAGTACTTTATTAACATGGTTCATTCAGCTTTTCCCATTTCTCCCTACATCTATATTAATTAAAGTAATTTATTAATTGCTTTAATTAAGGTTATAATTTTCTTTCATTTCCTGGCAGAAGGATGAAAGTTTTAATGAGCTGATGGTATTCTGGGGTAGGCTCTTTAAAAGTTTTTAAGTCAAATCTGCAAATGTTACTGCTGGTGGAACAGACATGTGACAGAGACACACTGCTCATGCACTGAATACAGATCAAGGTTTAGGCTGAAAATCACAAGAATTCTGTCTAGGAAGGTAAGACCTTTAATTTGCACTAATCTCATGGGTACTAATTTGCATTTAGTCTTATTGGCTCTTAAAACCTGTTGGAAAGGACCCTTGGGTGCTTCTGAAAATGTCTTTCTCATTCAACAACAGGATCGTTTCAAGAGAGACATGGCACAACGCCTGCTTCAACCCATCAATTTGTTCAGGCACTGAGGGGTAGCCCCACACAGTCTGCAAAGCACCAGGACTTACATCTGTGGACTGGTCTCCAGCATACTGCCAGATATCATCAATCATGCTGGCGAGGAGGTTAAGGCTGGACGGGATGTTACGCGGGAGCAACAGGATGCTCAGAGCCTGCAAAGGAAACACAGATAAATGGGAGAGATGAAGGAAGAAGGATATAACATTAAGGCAGACCAAGAATGCTCTGTTATCTTTGCCCTGCTGCTGTTGACTTGCCTCCAGCTCCCAGTGACAAGTCCTCCCTGCTCTTTTCAGCTTTCCAAGTGGCAGGATTTGTGCGGAATGTGTTGGAACACTATGGCAGCTGAGCTCAAGCCTTAGCCTGTCCTGGAGCTCCATGCCCCCTGCTCAGCAAGAACCCCACTATGTTGTCTCTCCCAGGCTGCCTCTCCAAGCACGGAAACAGCACAGCCTGAACTGACTCACACTTGCACTGTGCCTCTATGGGCAGGGAGTCAAATTTCTGATTTCTCTTAATTTGACTTTGAACTCAGAAGCAGCCACTAAAAGCAGAACAGCCACTCATAATGGCCCTACTGGAATCCTGCAGGCTTTGAACATAATAACACAAGACCAGAGAGTCATAAACCACTCACATCCCTCACAAGGCAAGTTATGCTAATCTGCAACAAACTCATGAATTCTGTCTTCTCTCTCTGTAAGGAATGGTGGATGCAGCTGTCCAGAAGCCAGCAGTGATTCTGGACAAGATGGTGACTTTGCAGCCGTCTCTGCAGCCCATGGTTGGGAACTCCTTGCTTCTTACAGTGGCCAAAATTCAACTCCTTTCCCACCCTAGAAAGAACAGCTTGAGACTTAAATCTGAAGTTTGAAGCATGGAGCCCTCTCAGTTCACAGATCTGCCCTCAGATTGTCAAAGTTTTGTCACTTGCATGCTGGGCAGGCAGTTTCCTGCAGCAAAGCAGGAGTTCCATGTTCCCAGGTGTCAGGTGATACGGGTGCAGCCAGAATGCTGCTGCAAGGAGCCTGACTTGCAGTGACACTGCAACAGGACTGAGCAGACATGGCTCATCCCCTGGGATCCCAGATGGTGAATAATGAAGCAGTTTGCTTCTCCAGAACTGCAAGAAATTGTTGTTCTAAGGACACCTCTAACTGCTTCCTGCCAAGGCTGCTCTCCTCTTGAAGCCTACAGATCATGTGAAGCGAGTGAGGGTTTCTTTTACAACCCTGAACTACTCTGATGGAGAGACTATGTTGAAGGTCACAGTGTGTTTAAAATACAAATGAAAAAGGAGACAATCTTGATATTCATTTTATACCTGGGGCCATTTCTCAATATACGGAATCAGCATCCTCAGTCTGGCTTCCACAGCATCCTTCAGGAACTGATCTGTAGGCTTCTTCCTGGGTAAGGAAAAACCCCATATGTGAAGAACATCCAAATTAAGCTAAATTCTGAACTTGAAAGATCAATCGCTTGCCTGCCTCAGCAGTAAGTATGTGAAGTATTATGCATCCTTCATGCCTTTGGTACAGCTCTGTGAGGATGATTTTATTTGGCTAAATTAATTTTTAACTTAAAAGTATCTGTGTCCCAGGAGGCCTCTGTCTATCCAGTCCCTTTGGCAGAGTCTGCCAAGGAAGATCTCTTTTCATAGCCAATACTCACTCTGCTTCGCCCAACTGCACTAGCTTTTGTTCCTGCTCCAGCAGCTCAGACAGCTTGGTGTTGCACTCGGACACAAAGTGCAGGATCAGGTCACTGCCATCACTGTGAAACATCCCTGCAGCAGCAACAGAGAGACCCAGGCTCTGTAGGGAAGAAGGGAGAAGCACAGACCAGGTCATACACTGCTAAGCAGGATCCAGCTGTGAAAAGTGTTGTATTTCTTTTGTGAACAAAGTTATATGAATTTAAACGAAGCAACACAGCATTAAAAAGTACTTTCTGTACGTTTTCCTTTCTTTAGGATCACTACTTTACATTGTGCCTTACTGTAATCCTAACAAGGTTATTCTGTAGTAGCTGGGGCACATCCCATTTGCTGACTGGGTTGCATCACCCAAGAGTATGTGGGGGAAGCATGCAGGCCTGGCTGTCTGGACTTAAGCTTCATCCAGTTTTCAACTGGTTTGTTGCTTCTCTCCCACATACCTTGGCTCCCTCTGCAATGGCTTCTGCAGTCCAGCCATGTTCAGGCACAAACTCCAGCGCTGCTGTGAGGATTCGGTGCTGCAGCTGCTCCTCGCTCTCATAGTCCTCAGACTCCTGGCCACCCTGGCCAGTGTAACTATGAGAAGGTATTGTTACAGGGAGGTAATGTCACCATCAAACACCAGCAACCTGGACTCTGCCACTCACTCGCTGCCGCTGCTGTGTGCTGGCATGCTTCTGAGATCTGCTTAGTATAATTCTCACCTCCTCCTGTAAAATCCTTCCCTCTCAGGAAAAGGATTCTTAATGAACCTTTGCTATAAGAGAAAAATACAGGAGGGCTCAATCTAGGTGCCTACATGAAGATCAACCAGCCTCAGATTACCCCTTCTTTAAAAAACCAAGCTAAACTATAAGCTTTTCCAACAGGGACTCTACACTTACAGAAATAAGGACAATATTGTCCATATTTTGTACGAATTTACATAAAAAACCAGGACTGAAGACTTGTGTTTTGCAGCCCAGATAGGTTCCCCCTTGAAAGCAAGTTCTATCCTGTCTCCACATGGGACAAAGGAATTTGCACTGTTTCAGCAAATCAGCTCTCCAGTTGCTGCAGTCTGAGGCTTCATTAACTCTGGATCTCGTCTTCAAGCTTCAATGCAAATTTCAGGAAACCAAAGTCTATTGGCAGGACAGCACTAGAAGTAGCCAGTGAGTTACCTGGGATAACGGCCTTGGTATTCCTGCTCAGGCTGGTGATCAGCTGGATGTGAACCGAACTGATGCTGAGAAGATGCCAATGGCTCCTTCTTCTGCTCATCGAAGACACTCCTCAGCACAGCTGAGGCCTGGAGAGCACGCTGTGGTGGGTAGAGCTGGCACTGGAGCACTGAAAAGGAAGCCAAGATTTAATGTCTCTTTCCAATACGAGGAAGCACAGAAAATTAAGACGAAGCAGAGAGCTGTGGTAAACCCCGGTGAAAAGAACAGAAATGTGTAGATTCCGAGAAGCATCCCTCTCAGCTGGGCTCACATTTACTTGGTGAAAATAAAGTGAAAATGTTTTGAGAGGAAAAGAATTGTGCAGATGGCACATATAGGAAACAGAGATGAGTTTTCCAGTCTTGAACTGGAAACCAGGCACACAAACATGCCCTGACTACCCTGCAGCATGCTCACTCTCTTTTTTGGTCCCTGACAAAGGGAAGGAATGAGAGGAGTTGAGAGAAAGGCACTGACCCTTGAGCCTGGGACAAGAGGCAGGTAATATCCCAGAGAACGAACAGTGTTAACAGACACAACCGAGATCACGACACATGTTTCTCAGGTGACTCAAAGGTCACACAGCTCTTGATTACAGCTGCTCTGTGAGAAGTTATAACTGAACTGCAATAAGCTTGGGTTGCACAGCCCAAACTTAACCATCACCAAACTTCTCCTCAGCCCCCCCAAGTCCCCTTGAACGCCTTGTGCAGTTTCAGGGCCTAGAAGGTGAAAGAGGCTTCACTTCCCAAACATACTCCTGCGGCAGGCTATGTGTGTCCAGCCTGCCTGACCAGGGTCCACAAACACCAGCCTCAGCCAAGACCAGACCTAAGCCTGAGCCTGGAGCTGCGGCTGAGGCTCGGCCTGAGGTTGGGGTTGGGGCTGGGGTTGGGGTTGGGGTTGGGCTTGGGCTTGGGCTTGGGCCTGGGCCTGGGCCTGGGCCTGACGCTACTACACAACTCCGTACCGCCCCCTAGCGGCGCCGCTCCTCTGCCCTTCACATCACCTTCCCCGCTCCACCCGGCCCTGCCCCGCCCCGTCCCGCCCCGCCGTCTGTCCCGGGCCTCGGCCCCGGCCCAGTCACGGTGGCACGAGGACGAGCACGCAGCATCCCCACCCACCAAGCCGCGCTCCCCCCCGCCCCTCACCGGCGCGGCCCCGCCAAAGCCGCCAGCCCGCCAGCCGTACGCCCCTCGCCGCCGCCGCCGCCATTTTGGAAGCGGGCAGCAGCGCGATTACGTCACGGCGCCGGGACGCGGCTGTGACGGCGTCAGACCGTAATGACGCGGGAGAGCTGCGCTGAGCTGAGCTGAGCTGAGGTGAGGTGAGGTGGGTCGTGCACGGCTCGGGGGACTCGGGACGGGGACTCGGGACGGGGACTCGGGACGGGGATCGGGGACCGGGACGGCTGCTTGGAGGCCGAGATTACCGTTTTCCCCTTTAAAAAGGGTTCCCGGAGGCTGCGCCTGTGGCGGCCGCTGCGGGGGGGCGGGACGGAGGGGGTGTGTGTCAGGGAATTCGCATGTGGCATTCCTTCGTGATATTCCCTCCCGTATCTTGTTTTTTAATCTGTTGAAGCTCGCAACCTCCAGTATTATTTGCAGCCCTCTCCTTGCCCTGTTTTGGGCAGTGGTGTTCCTCGAGGGCTGGTAAATGTGTGTGAAAGTCAGATAAAGTTTTCTTTATGCTGGGCCCAGCCCTTGGGCCTCCTCCCTGCGTGGCACAAGGTGGTGTAAGGTGGGAGTCCTCTTCGGTGTGGTAAGTGGACTGGGGCTCTGTTGATGCAGTTTGGGCCTGAACGGGTACTTAAAAGTCACAACCTGCTGTTGTCGGAGGAAGGTGCGTCTTTGGATTCAGCTTTGCCACGTTACCCTAACAGCTTTTGTATCTTTTGTGGGGTTTGGCCATCTTCCTAGGGAAAGATGACATTTTAGTAGGATTAATATGTGTGGTTACTAGTGTTAACTGGCTGTTGTAGTTGCTTAGCTTGTGTTGCATATGTGTGCAAGGCCAACTGGGAGGTGCTATAACCGGGAGCTCATAACCAAGATCTTCCATTCCTTAACTGGTTGGTGAGGTGGGCTGCATTAGCACAAATTCCTGCTAGAGTGGGTCAGACAAGGTGCAGAGTTGTCCTGTTCTGAACATGTTTGCAGTTTCCAGGAGAGTGGGGTCCACAGCACATAGAGCCAGAGGAACTGTGGGTCAAAATCCACTCCACGCCTGACTGCAGGCAGCTGCGTTGAATCTGGCACAGGGTACCCGTCAGTTATGCTTTCATGACAACATGGTAGCAGTAAGACACTGCCCAGAGTGTGTAATGTAATGATTTCTGGTGACAACTTTAATTACAACAGGCTGTTCCAAAGCAAGCGTGTGGCTTGTAGCTGATTGAAGGTATACTGGGGAGCTGGTGTGCTCACTTGTGTTCCCTGTTCTCTGTGCTTGTGTTAAATGGGAAGGAAAACAGGTTTGTATTGGAAGTGCAGAGTTAAAGAGACTTGGTGATTGTTCCCATAGCTGGTGCTGCTGTGAGTACAGGTGATTATGACACTGCTAGAGTGCGGATTTTCAGCAGGCTCTGTAAGGAATGCATTTTTTAATAAAATACTGGTGCACACGGGTTTCTCAAAGCTGTCACTTTCTGTTCTCCTCTGTGCAGTTGCTCACACAGTGTCACCACGAGGTGAGAGTCTCAGTCTGGAATGCTGAGAAGGCTGAAAATTGCTTTTCTTTTTTTCTTTTCCCCTCGTGTGCTGCAGAGGCAGATTCTGCTAGGTCAGGTCTTCCCTGAGTGGGAGAGACAAGGCAGTGTTTAATATCAAATGGAAACCATGCTGAGGCACATAGACACAAGGGGGCGATTGGTGACAGCCAGTGTGGCTTCATTAAGGACAAGTCATGCCTGGCCAATTTGGTGGCCTTCTGCGATGGACCACAGCACTGGTAGATAAGGGAAGAGTGACTGACATCATCTATGTGGACTTGTACAGTTCGACACTGTCCTACACAACATCCTTGTCTCTGAACTGGAGAGACATGGTATTGATGGATAGACCACCTGGTGAATTGGCTGGGTGGTCGTACTCAGAGAATTGTGGTCAATGGCTCAATGTTCAAGTGGAGATCAGTGGCAAGTGGTGTTCCTTCGGGGTCGTAGTTCAACAACTGTGTCGGTGACACGGACAGTGGGATTGAGCACTGTCAGCAAGTTTGTGGTGACACTGAGTTGTGTGGTGTGGCTGGCACGCTGGAGGAAAGGGATGAGATCCAGAGGGACCTGGACAGGTTGGAGAGGTGGGACCATGAGAACCTCATAGAGTTCAGCAAAGCCAAGTGCAAGGTCTCTCCTGGGTCAGGGCAATCACAAGCACAGCTACAGGTTGGGGGAGACTGGATGGAGCAGCCCTGAGGAGAAGGACTTGGGGGTGTTGGGTGATGAGCAGCTCACGATGACCCGGCTCCCCATAACCCAGCTTCAGCATGTGCTTGAACCCAGATCCCCCCGATGTGCTGGGCTGCATCCCAAGAACATGAGCAGCAGGTTAGGGAGGGGATTCTCCCCCTCTGCTGTACTCTGGGGAGACCCCCTTGCAGTCCTGTGTCCAGCTCTGGGGCAATGACACAAGAGGGACATGGAGCATGTCCAAAGGAGGCCACAGAGATGCTGCAAGGCCTGGAGCAGCTCTGCTCTGGAGCCAGGCTGAGAGAGCTGGGTTTGTTCAGCCTGGAGAACAGAAGGCTCATTAAGGGAAGACCTTAGAGCAGCTCCAGTGCCTAAAAGGCCTACAGGAAACCTGGAGAGGGGCTTTGGACAAGCGCCTGTAGGAACACGACAAGGGGGAATGGCTTTAACCTGACAGAGGGGACACTGAGATGAGCTCTTAGGCACAAGTTCTTCCCTGTGAGGGTGCTGAGGCCCTGGCATAGGTTGCCCAGAGAAGCTGTGGCTGCCCCATCCCTGGCAGTGTTCAAGGCCAGGTAGGATGGGGCTTTTAGCAACCTGCTCTAGTGGAAGGTGTCCCTGCCCATGGCAGGGGGTTGGAACTGGATGAGCTCTAAGGTCCGTTCTAACCAGTCTGGGATTCTGTGATGAAAAAGCTGTCACTAGTCTGGAAATCCAGAAATGCCATCCAGTGAGGTGGGCTGACGCCAGCCTTACAAAGTTTAACCGTGCCAAGTGCAAGGTCCTACACCTGGGTCGCGGCAATCCCAGACACAGGTACAGGTTGGGCAGAGAAGAGATTCAGAGCAGCCCTGCAGAGAAGGACTTGGGGGTGTTGGCTGATGAGAAACTAGTATCAGCCTGCTTCAGTGTATGCTCGCAGCCCAGAAAGCCAACCACATCCTGGGCTGCATCAAAAGAAGCATGACCAGCAGGTCGGAGGAGGTGATCCTGCCCCTCTACTCTGCTCTCGTGAGACCTCACTTGGAGTATTGTGTGCAGTTCTGGTGTCCTCAACATGAAAAGGCCATGGAACTGATGGAGGAAGTCCAGGGGAGGCCACGAGTATGATCAGAGGACTCGAGCACCTCCCACATAAGACAGGCTGAAAAAGTTGGAGCTGTTCAGCCTGGAGAAGAGAAGGCTGCGTGGAGACCTGATAGCAGCCTTCCAGTATCTGAAGGGGGCCTATAAGAATGCTGGGGGTGGACTCTGCATTAGGGACTGTAGTGATAGGACAAGGGGTAATGGGTTAAAACTGAAACAGGGGAAGTTTAGATTGGATATAAGGAAGAAGTTCTTTCCTGTTAGGGTGATGAGGCACTGGAATGGGTTGCCCAGGGAAGTTGTGAATGCTCCATCCCTGGTGGTGTTCAAGGCCAGGTTGGACAGAGCCTTGGGTGATGTGGTTTAGAGCGAGGCATCCCTGCCAGTGGTTGGAACTAGATGATCTTAAGGTCCTTTCCAACCCTAACTATTCTATCATTCTAAATCCTTTGTATGTCTCTATTAAAATCTTTAAGGAAAGCAAGTAAGTTTTTTGTTGTTATTTAGTTTGGTTTGGGGGTGTTTTGGGGATTTGGTTTGGATTTTTTTTAGGCATGGCCTGCAGTTGCCCTACAAACTAGCCCCTTAACCGGAGTGAAACTGAATTACGCCTTTGAGTGTAGCTATTTCTGAATGTCATGTTAATGCTCAGCTTTGGGGAACTCTACTGCCCATCTCCAGAAAATAATCTCCATTTACTAAAAGAAGTCAATGTTCTGTGATTAAGTCAGTCCACAGATGTTCATGCTGAGCTTGACAATAACCCTTCCTCTGTGTCCCTCCCCTGACCCGTTGCTGCTGTCAGGTTTGCTTCTACTGTGGACATGGGGGAGTACAGAGTCGCACCAGGCCAGCGCGTGGCTATCATCTGTGACAGCTCCTCGCCCGTTGAAGCCCTGAAGGATTTGGTGGATAAAATTCAGACACTGGTGGGAGATGGCAAACGCGTGTCTGTGGAAAATGTCAACCAGCTGTCTCAGTGTAAGAATTAGCTTCATTTTTTCCCCTTTCATTAAAGGAAGAGAGTGTTTCTGTTGTGTGAGCTGACATCTCTGGGGTCCCAAAGTAAGAGGAACGTGGAGCTGTTGCAGTGGGTCCAGAGAAGGCCATGGAGATGCTGCAAGGGCTGGAACAGCTCTGTTCTGGAGACAGGCTGAGAGAGCTGGGCTGGGGCAGCCTGGAGAACAGAAGGCTCCTGAAGGGGAGACCTTAGAGCAGCTCCAGTGCCTAAAGGTGCTACAGGAAACCTGGAGAGGGGCTTTGGACAAGGGCCTGTAGGGACAGGACAAGGGGGAATGGCTTTAACCTGACAGAGGGGACACTGAGATGAGGTCTTAGGCAGAAGCTCTTCCCTGTGAGGGTGCTGAGGCCCTGGCACAGGTTGCCCAGAGAAGCTGTGGCTGCCCCATCCCTGTCAGTGTTCAAGGCCAGGTTGGATGGGGCCTGGAGCAACCTGATCTAATGGCAGGTGTTCCAGTCCATGGCAGGAGCATTTGACTTGGATGTGCCATAAGCTCCCTTTCAACCCAGACTAGTCTGGGGTTCTGCTTTCTTCCATGATTTGTACGTCAGCACTCAGAACAGCAGTACTGCTAACTCTTACCATCAGCAGTACAGCAAACAAAGTGATATACCCTAGTCTTGCTTCCTATGGTGACTTTAATCAGTTGTTGCTGTTGTACACAAGCATCAGGGATGAGGAGGGAGGTGGAACTGATGTGTTAAGCAAAGCTGTGTGTATAAATATGTAAAATTGTACCATTTTCCCCTTTCTTGTTTTTCAGCTGCTCACGAGGAGTCTGTTTTTGACGTGATTCTCTCTGGCATGGTACCAGGCAGTACAGCGCAGCACAGTGACGAGGTGCTGGCAGAAATAGCCCGGATACTGAAGCCAGGGGGCTGTCTCCTCCTGAAAGAACTGGTGGTTACAGAATCAGGTGAGAGAATCCACATCAGCCTTGCTTTCATGGAAACATAGCAAGTCTCGTGAGGATTAGGCTGAAATGGAAGGATAGGAACCCTGACTGACCTTCAGTGATGTTCACTCTCTTGACACACTAACTTGAATAGTAAGGCATTTATCCTGTGTTTAACCTGGTAGCCATTGAAGATATTTGCAGTCACTCTTCCCCTGTGAAAATCCTAAAAATAGTTTGGAAAGGACCTTAAAGCTCATCCACTCCAACCCCCCTGCCACGGGCAGGGACACCTTCCACTAGACCTGGTTGCTCCAAGCCCCATCTAACCTGGCCTTGAATACTGTCAGGGGTGGGGTGCTGACAGAAACTGCTGATAGACTTGGTCCTAAACTACCTTGAAAAGGCATGTGATGATAAACAGGTGCAGATGTTGTGTTTCCAAGGAGCTTCTGAAGTGATTTTAAAAACAGGTGACAAATGCCAGGAGAGGCTGCCCCAGAAGCCAACTGAGAAGTAGGTATCCAGAAAAGGTACAAGTGTTTGGGCTTAAGTTTTAAGAGTAAAACCAGAGCATGTGCCAAGGAACAGCTGGTGGAGTACAAGAGGAGGTGAACACAAGATTATTTCTCTGAACTGTACTTGACCTGCATTCAACTTTGCTGGCACAAGGTGCTGGTTCAGGGTGGAAGTGGGAACTAACACATGATGTGGTAAGAAGAGAAGCATCTGTGCTGATGACATTTGCACTGACACAATCTGCAGTGCTGAAAACTGTGGTGTGAGTGGCAGCAGAAACACCGTCTTCAGCTTGGGAAGATTTGCCCATGTTTTGGAGCTAGCAGTGGCTCTGTGGTGCAAGTGGTACCTTAGGGGTAGGGTGGAAGACTTCTGGGACACAACTAAGAACGTGCAGATCTGGAGGAGATGAAGTTTCTTTTTTCCAGAGTCAGGCTGCAATTTGCTGGACTAGCAATAAAGAGTAAGTGGGACTACTGAGAGAGGGTGAATGGATTCTGTTCAGCACAATCCTGTGCCCCAGCAAATAAACCTGTAATGAGTTTCTGAAACAGTGAATGTGTAAGAGCTTTTGCCTGCAAGAATGAGGCTCTTGACTGTTGCTTCTGAATGAAATGTTCATTTAGGAGTCCAAGTTTCGAAAACCTCTAGAGTTGTTCACTTTAATGTGTAAAAACATTTTGGGGGAATGTTGTTTGGGTTTTGGGGTGGGTTTTTATCCTTTTTTTGATGAGCGTTAATTGGGTTGAGGAAGGTTCAGGCGTATATAGAACAGATCTGAAGCAGGTCTGAAGCTAGAGCAGCTTTGTCACACAGGCTACTACTTTAATGAACAAGCTGCTTACATTCTTCTGGTTTGCTCCTGTAGTCACACAGAAAAGGCCCAGTTTTAAAGCAGAGGTTTGGCTTCAGCAGTTCCTTCTAAAGGTCTTGCTCTTCCAGGTTTCTCGGTGATCTCTATTCTTTTTCTTCCCTTCTACTTCTTGCTTTTGTGTCTTCCAGGAAACAACAGCAGAATCAAGACAGCAGCCAAACTCCTCACAGCTCTGACTCTCTCTGGGTTGGTGGAAGTGAAGGAGGTATGTAGGTACTGACCACTTCCAAAAAGTCCCTTGTGATGTATGTAGCGATTCCTGGGGACTTGCTGGGTGACAGGGTGTTTAGCTACCCTGGTTTACTGTAAATGTGCTTGACAAAGGTAGTGGTTTTCTTTAGGACTGAAAATAATGATTGTTTGTGTTCACTGGGATGCTGGAGTGGGGCTTCTGCAGTGTGATGACCTAAAATCTTACATTGCAGCTGCAAAAGGAAACACTGACCCCAGAGGAGGCTCAGTCAGTCCAAGAGCGTTTGGGTTACCAAAGCAATGATCTACTCATTGTTCAGATAGAAGGCAAGAAGCCTAATTTTGAAGTGGGATCCTCAAGTCAGCTCAAACTTTCCTTTGCCAAGAAACCTGGTGCTTCAGGTAAGGAGTGGTGCGTGCTACATTTCCAATTGCCTGCAAGCACCCCTTGGAAGAGGGAGACAGCTCACCCCAGGAGCGCTACAGTAAAAAACTGTGAAGTGGAGCTTTCCAAAGTTGTTTCAGCTTTTTGCTGGGAGTAGGCAGGGCAGAGGCAGGAATAACTACTATTTCTTCCTTTGTTTTGGCTCCAGGAAAGCCCTCTGTGGACCCAGCCACTGCCAAGCTGTGGACACTCTCTGCCAGTGATATGAACGATGAAGAGATGGTTGGTATCTGGTGTAGTTTGTGAGGCTTTGCTACTATTCCTTCTATCTCCTCTTCTTTCCTATTCTAAATAGTTTCAGTCATGCCTTTTGGGAAGCTTTACAGCTTACGATGCATAAAAGCATCCCTAGGGCAAAATACCTCATATGTAAGGTCTTGAAAGCCCCGAGGTGTGGTGAAGGGTGGAGGGGAGACACAGGTAAAGGGGGCACAGCTACAGCACTTTAATGTTACTGCTACAGATAGCACCATTTCTTTGGATATAATACGGCAATGGCATTCCCTGCTGACAAATTAGTTTCCTGCATATTCTCTTTCATTGTGTTTTGAGGATCTTTTGGACCCTGATGAGCTGTTGGATTCAGAGGATTTGAAAAAGCCAGATCCATTGTCCCTCAGAGCTCCATCCTGCAAAGAAATGGGCAAGAAGAAAGCCTGCAAGAACTGGTCAGTGTTGGAGTTAGCATATTGGTGAACCTTTCAACTGTAACATTAAACCCTCAGAGCTGGATGGGTTTTAAAAAGATTGTGGGCATTTTGCTGTTCTTCAGAGCATAATTCTCTTGGTCCATAGCTTTCCTTAATTATTTTAATGTAAATCCAAATGCAGTGAGAATTGACTAGCTGCTGCAAAGCTGCTACAAATTACCACACTGATGTGATCCACAGCTTTCCTGAGGGTGGCTACACAGTTTGTGCAGCCTTGACTAAAACCCTGGTTTCTCAGATCTGAAGAAGAAAGAGCACACACAGCAAATGCCATACAGCCGTTTCCTACTCAGTTTAAAGGTGAGGCATGTGCTTCAACACTTGTTACACAAACCGTGGTGTTGAGGAGCAAAGTGAAGGGCAGGAGCGTCCCAGTGTCAGCTGTGCCATGTGACAGAGTGAGGGCTGTTGCCTGTGAGTAGGGGTGGAAGGAGTGTTGATGACTCACAACCTTTAAACAGAAATGTGCAGGTGACTTCTTTCTTTTTTTCCAGCACGTGTGGCCTGGCTGAAGAACTGGAACAGGAGAAGAAGAGCGCACAGCCCAAATCTGCCTGTGGAAATGTAAATAGTAATTTTTGTTCCTATGCTTTGCAGTGCATGATCTCGAAGAACTGTGTTCTCTAGTGAGTGCCCCCTAGCCTAGCATACTGCTCCCAAACACTGCTTGTGCTGCTTCTGCCATTGCCCATACACTCTGCATCACTGCACTGTCCCTGTGGGAGTCAGAATGAACAGTGAAGCCTCACCTCCCTGCTCCTGTGCTCACAGGGCAGGTCACCTTGCGGGAGGGAGCCAGGGGGGATTTGGGGGCTGCCCCAGCCCAATACACAGCCATGTCTGGGCACACTGCCTGGGGGGAAGCTTGCACAATGCCCTGCACAGCTCTGCTAACAAGACATGCCTTGGGAAGAGGGTGGAAGGGAGGTGTTTTCTATGCTGACATGCTGAGGAGCTGGAAAAGCCATATTCCAGGGGAAGAGATCTGAAAGTTGCTGCTGGTTACAGAAGGTGCCTTTGTTTCTCTTGGAAGTGCTACCTCGGGGATGCATTCCGCTGTGCCAGCTGCCCTTACCGGGGGATGCCAGCCTTCAAGCCTGGGGAGAAGATCCTCCTGAAAGAGAACCAGCTGCATGATGCCTAACCAAGACATCTCTGGATGTCCCATGAATGACTCCTCTCCTCTCTCATCAGCCTGAGGTTCTTCCTGCAGTCCTTCTCATCCTCTCAAACTCATGCTTTCCAGCCAATACTTCTTATGGGAAGGGCACTGTGGGCACTGACACTGCTGTGAGCTCATCACTTGTAGTCAGCCTTGGGATACCTTAATAATCTTTGGTGACAAGTGGCCTCATATGTATTAGACTTCAGCATGTTATGTTTTGTTTTAGCTGGCTGGATTTCATACTGGGACACTGACCATCACAGCATGTCCCACCAGCAGGCAGAAGGAGAGACAAGTGTCAGGTTGTGTGTGTGTGGCACGACTGTACTTCCCCATGCCCATGTTGTACAGCTTTAATTTGTCCTGATTTTTCCCTGATGAATCAGCAGTTCTGGCTCACTCTCAGGGTGGCACTGGGCTCCTGCTCTCTTTGAAATGTGAACCTGCAGTTCCTTGCCATGTGAAGGTGGCTCAGCAGCTCCTGTCACAAGCCAGGAGCAGGGAGTGCATTAAGCAGCATGTGCTCTGAGCAGCCTGTGTGAAGTGTGGCTGGCAAAATGAATTTCAAGTGTTTTAGGAGCGTGACCACATCCATTTCCATCAAAATGACAAAGGCTAAGTCCCACTGAGAAAACTCCTGCCCTTAAAGCAGGGAGCAGACAAAAAAAGATCTGCCTGCTTCTCTCACACTTTTCTGTCCAGCTAAACTGATAACACAGGGGCAGTCTGAGCCTGCTGCCTCTCTCTGTGGCTGCCAAGTCAGTTACCTACAGTGCCCAATAGGTAAGAACACAGCAGTAATTAACTTCTAGATTATCTGCTCCCACACAGCAGGATACTGAGAACTATTTATTTGTGTGATCAGTGAAGCACCCACAAGCTGCAGGGTGAGGGACTGTTCTGTTTGGGCTGCTCACCAAGAGCGGGAGAGGAGGAAAACCCAATGCTGTTGTCTCTGGGGGATTGCTTTGTTGGGAGCTCTTGCTCTACAAGATGTGAATGCTTCTTGTGCTACCTGAATTACACAGCTGGGATGAAAGGCTATGCTGTTCTTGAAATAAAAGTGACTGATAGTAAAATGTTTGTTTTCAGACTAGTGGTTGGGGCATTCCAAGTGTGTCTCTCCTTTTAGTCAGCCTCTCAGTGAGTTCTGGAACTGTTTAAATGTTGGGTTGACTCTTGGAGTTCTCCATAAACTGTTCCACTGAAAACATGACTCCAGTACATGATGCCCACTGGGAAGAATGGAATGAAGCTGCCCAGGTGAACTTTCTTACTTGGTCAGGGTTTCAGAAAGAGGCTTTCTCCTTGAGTAAGGAGAAGGCTTGCAGGGAGAGAAAGGAGGAAGCCCTTGAAGTGTGCAAAGTGCCCTGTGTGGCTCTGGAGGCAGGTGCTGCAGTGTGAGCTGTGTAGTACTTACATGGGAGTTGGGGGGGAATACAAGAGACTGGAAGCAACAGACCCTTCCTCACCCTCCTGCCTCTGTCATCAGTGAAGACAACTGCCGAGGAGACACGATTTTTGTGATAAACCTGTGCAACAAACCTGTTAGTGCTTCTAGCTTGTGATCTAAAGAAATGGGTAAAAGCCTCTGTGCACCTATGACCTTTGTGAGTTTACTGCCTTTTTTCAGCCTCCCTGGCAGCAGAAGATTGGATCTGTGCAAGTCTCTGTGTGAGAAGTCCCTGATAAAGGCAACCCTTAACCTGAACTCCACTTTCAGGAGTAAATAAGAGGGAGGAGGCAGCAACAGAAGCTTTTGTTATACAGTGATTCACCCTGCTGGCATTGAAATAAGCTGGAAACACTTTCAGATACTGCCAGAGTTCAGTTGATGAAGGTTAAGGCTGTTTAATCTTGCTTTCTTTAAACAGTGTTGCTTGCTCTTGCTGTGCAAGAGGCCTTCAAAGGGTGAGTGTTGGGTAGTGGAGCATCAGCTGGGGGGGAATATGCTTCTGTCAGGGTGGTTTTGAGGAGGTAAATACTTTTAGCCCCAGATAAATACTTTTAGCTCCTTCTCTCATCTGCTACAGCCTCCACAACCCTGCCAGCCCTCCCTCCTGCGTCCATTCCTAGTCCTTATGTCTGGCCATCCACCCTGCACCCAGGAATGTGGCACTTGTCCCTAGCAGGTGAGCAAGCAGAGGCTGTGCCTAGTTTAGAACCGAGTACTTCAGTCGGAAGGGACCTACAATGATCATCTGATCCAACTGCCTGACCACTTCAGAGGTTAAAGCGTGTTATTAAGGGTATGGTCCAAATGCCTCTTCAACACTAACAGGCCTGGGCTTCGACCACCTTTCCAGGAAGCCTGTACCAGGGTCTGACTGCCCTCTTGGTAAAGAAATGCTCCCTTAATGTCCGGTATAAATCTTTCCTGATGCAGCTTTCAACCATTCAGAGAATCCCAGACTGGTTTGGATTGGAAGGGGCCTTAAAGCGCATCCAGTTCCAAACCCCTGCCATGGGAAGGGACACCTTCCACCAGACCAGGTTGCTCCAAGCCCCTGTGTCCAACCTGGCCTTGAACACTGCCAGGGATGGGGCAGCCACAGCTTCTCTGGGCACCCTGTGCCAGCACCTCAGCACCCTCACAGGGAAGAACTTCTGCCTAAGAGCTCAGCTCAGTGTCCCCTCTGTCAGGTTAAAGCCATTCCCTCTTGTCCTGTCCCTACACTGGGAGGTTCAGCTGAGGACCACGTAGGAACCAGGCTGGCAGTGACTGCAGCACTAAGGACTTTTCCACCAGCACCCAAAACCACCATCATGGTGGGTGTGAAGCTTGGGGACCACATCAGGCAGCAACTCCTGGGGAGCTGCAGAGACCTCCCTGGCTGTACTCCCTGGTATCACTCTCCTCCAGGCTGGATGGCTCCTCCACAGCCTCCCCAGGTGCTTCCTGCTATGATTCTGTCCTAAAAAGCCTACCATGCTGGGAGAAGCAGCACTTTACTTTTGTTTCTCTTCTTGAATCAGGCTTCCTCCATGTGGTGAGCAAAGCTTGTGAGGCAGTGAGGGCACTCTCCATGCTCCTGGCATGGAAACCCACCATGGACATCTTGCACACGTGCCTGGAGTGCACATGGGGACAACAGGGCCCTCTGTCTTCTGAAGGGAGGTGGCACATACACGTCTGAGGCAAGGAGGGCATTGTGTTCGTTATGGCCTTATCTCCTCACACTTGCTCAACTGCTTGTGATAGCATCTTTCTGAGAACTGAACTTTGGAGGCTCAGCTCTGACTGAGCACTTCACCTGTTTAAAAATAGCTGAACAAAGCTGCTGTTCCCACCCTTCCTGCCTACACTTGCAGAGTCCCTGAGCTGTCAAGAGGTTATCTCAGCTAGTTCCTTAAGCAGCCCTGGCTGCATTTCTTCACTTTCATGGCTTCTTCCCTGGTTCCTCGTTAAAAACACTATCCCAGATCTGATCCTCACTAACCTCTGGCATAAGAAAGGATGCAAATGCAGCACTATGAACATCCCCGTTTTCTCTACCTCATCAGTTAATGACTCTTGGTGAAGCAATGGACCGAACTTTTCCTTCTCCTTCCTCTTATTAAGGCAATTGAGCAAACACGGAGCCTTTTGCAGCCCTTGTTAGTCTTATCTCAGTTTGTACCCTAGCTTCCTGATTCTGCCTCTGAAACTTAGTGATCTTGTCAGTCTGCTCCTGTCCTTTGTGGGTTTTCTTTCTTTTTTTGACTGGGGGAACTGAACTGAACAGCTGAAGAACTTCTCTGCAGCTGTATTTTCCTTCTCAGAAGCTTCCCCTCTTGCCCCTGTAAAGGATAACCAACTACCAAAGCTTTTAACAGAAGTCCCAGGTGTCTGAGAAGTCTCAGCTATTCTTGGAGTCACAAGCAGTCCCTTTCAGTTCAAGTTGGCTTTTTAAAAACCTTTTCTTGTTAAAGTAACACAATTTATTGTTTCATGCAGTAGGAAGGTGAGAAGTGCTGTGCCAGTCCAGCCCAAGGGCCCTCAGCCTGGCTAGATAGAATCACAGAATCAACCACGTTGGAAAAGACCTGTAAGATCATGAAGTCCAACCATTAACCCAGTGCTGCCAAGTCTGCCACTAAACCATGTCACTTGAGTGCTATGGAATGGTGACTCCACCACTGCCCTGGACAGCCTGTTCCAATACCTGACCACCCTTTTGGGTGAAGAAATTTTTGGAGAGAAATTGACTCTAATATCCAGTCTAAACTTGCCCTGGTGCAGTTTGAGGCTGCTTCCTCTTGTCCTACCCCTTGCTCCTTTGGAGCAGAGACCAGCCACCTCTTGGCTCCATCCTCCCATCAGGCAGTTGTAGAGAGCAAGGTCCCTCCTGAGCCTTCTATTCTCCAGACTAAACCCCCCAGTTTTCCTCAGCTGTTTCCCATCACCCCTGTGCTCCAGGCCCTTCCTCAGCTCCGTTGCCCTTCTCTGGACCTGCTCCAGCTCCTCAATGTCTCTCTTGTAGTGAGGGGCCCAGAACTGAGCACAGGATTTGATGTGTGGCCTCACAGCTGCTGAGTACAGGAGGACGATCACTGCCCTGGCCCTGCTGGTCACACTGGTGCTGATACAGGCCAGAATGCCACTGGCTTTCTTGGCTGCCTGGGCACAAGCTGCTCATGTTCAGCTGGTTGTTGATTAGAAGATGGCTAGCAGCCCCACTGCTGATGCTTTGCTGTCACCACGTCAGGAGGGTGTAGTATGGCTGCCCTCATGTTCCACCCAAGAGCAACCAATGGGTCTGCATGCCACAAGGATGGGATAAGAGCCGCAGCTCAGTGGTGTCTGCTCTAAGCCAAATCCCATGGGCCTTCAGCCACATAGGTTGGAAACAGCCCCCAGGGAGTGACGGGCTGTGAGATGTTACGGAGATCGTCCATCGTGTTTCCTTGCTGTAGCCAGGAGATGTGGTGCATCTCCTTCCAGCCCCAGTTCCTCCTTCAGCTTCTTCAGCCCATTTAACTTAAGCCTTGCCTTTCTAAACTGGGGCACTCCTAGAGATCCTCCTCCTCCAGGGTTGAAGGTACCCAGAAAGAGGCTGGTGAGGATGTCCTGTAGTTTAGTGGAGCCTGCTTCTGCTCTATTCCTGGGGCACAACTTTGATGCCTCTTTGAGCCTCTTCAGTTCAACACTTTCACCTCACATCCCACCCTTTGTCATGAGTTGCTCCCTCAAATACCATCTTCCTCGTGGAACACATAAACCCCTGCACTGGCAGTGCTGACATCCCCACCACTCTGCTTTTATTGTGGTGGCTTGACCTCAGTGTAAACGATGTTGATGACAGAAGAGGCAGGTTTTGTCCCCTTCCTTTCAAACTTCAGGTTGCCGCAGGTCCGGTCATCATGGCTGTCCCCAGGGCTGCCTGTAGGGGACAGAGCACTGAGCAGAGCCCTGGGTTTCCCTTCTGCATCTCCCCTGCTAATATTTGTTCACTAGCGCCACTATTTGCACTGCCAAAGCGTTACCCAGCTTGCTCAGAGGTGCCATCTATTTTGAAGCTTGTAAACCCCCATTTAACAGGAATTAAAAAGTGTCTAGGACCATGTTTTCAGAAACCAATGCTGATTTTACTCTGAAATCCTTTAAATAGGTATTCAAGAGCCAGTAGTTTGGATTTTTTACACAGAGAAGGAAATGATACATGCAAATCCCTCCCTAGCTTACTGTGCTGAGCTGATTCCCCTCCACCACTTATCTGCTTGTGAGCTTTCCTGAAGAAGGAAACATAGTTTAAATAGTAGTTAAAATAATGCTAATGATCACTATTTGAAACGAAGAAAACATATGCATTGGTTGTGCTGTTGTTGCAGGGGAGGACGGGGCTCTGCAGCTGGCTGGCTCTGAGGGGTGACCAAGGGGCAGGAGGGGTTGGCAAGGATTTAAAGGCATTGGAGGGGCTGGAGAAGAGCTCCAAGATGGACACTTCTGGAAATGTGATGGGGTGATGTGCAAGACCGATTTCATTTGCACTATCGCGTGTGCCATAACCAGGCTCTCACCAGCAGCTGGCCAGGGGGAACAGGGTGAACCTTCTCCCCAGGCCAGGACAGCTTCTCCAGGAGGACAGACTCATGCAGGGAACACTAAGTAAACAGGAGCAGTAGGATATCAAAGATGGACATCTCTCAAGCTGGATGTCCAGGACAGCCGGTGAGAAGAAGGTGGCAACTGGCTCCTCATGGAGACAGAGGCTCCCTGTGGCCTCTGCCTTGCCTTTCCCACTCCTGCACCACCACAGCAGCAGGCCAACTATAAGCATGTAAAGAAGCACCTGACCACAAACCAAAGATGATTCACAGGAGGGAGCTGAGTGTTGCACACACAACCATCACAGAGGCACTGTGAGCCCCCATCCCACCACACAGGGATGCTGCTCTCTGCATTCTGCCATTGCCTCTTTTGGGAGTGCAGTTCTTTTCCAAACTTGGGCTTCCAGACTCCAAACCACTTACAACCCTGACAGCCTCAGGGTGCTGACAAACCCTTGGAGAATGCTCTCCAAAAACTCTTCTGAACTCATCAAAACTTAGCCAGGGGCATGGTCAGAGCATCAGAGCCCCTTCCCAGCATCACTGCCTCTGATTCACTGGTGCCTATCTCAGTTTGCCAGCAGCTCCCACCCACTCATGGGAAAACATCAGGATGTGTTTCCCTCCCTTGCTGCTCCTCTTTTTCCCTTAGGACCTCTCCTGTCCCCCAACTTACAGCCATGTGGCTGTGGGGACTCACCTGTCCACATCTTCTTGGTGACACTGGTCTGAGGTGCCTGAGGGCCACAGCCTAGAAGACAGAAACACAAGTGAGAGACTGCCTGGAGGCAGCGGATACTCTGCTCCCCACTCTGCTCTGGAGCAGGATGCTGGACCCACATCCCCAACTGTCCTGCTCCCGCTGCCACAGCTCCAGCAGCTCAGCATTCAGCTGTATGTGCCACGGATGGAGAGCATGGAAGGTCCAAGTACATGGTGGCCACACAGCTCCCTGGTGGGATGCATTTGCCAGAAGTGCTGTGATGGAACAGCTCCTCCAGTGTCTGGGATGCTTGTTGTAGCACCCTCCTCTGCCTGCTCATCATCCCATGAATATGGGAGCAGTGCCGCTCTCTGTCCCTTGTGTGGTACTTCCAGTGTCTGTCAAGTTTACTCTAGTGATGAAGACCCTACACCCACAGATCACCATGCTGGTGGTATGCACACCAGGGCTGGTAAGATAGGTACAGTTGCCTCCCAAAGTTGTGTTGGTTTGATTCAACCCCTCCAAGCCTTCAGGTTTGTACCAATTCACATGTACTATGAGATTATCCGCTCCAATGTTGAACCTGCACTCCATGGTGACGACTAACTCTTCCGCCCAGCTGACAGTCCCTAGAGGAAACAAAAGTGCAAGTGAGAAGTGAAATATAAATCACATTTATGACCTTGCATGGGTCATATCCCACTGACATGTGCCAGTCATGAAAAACACGATGAAGTAACTGTTCTTTCCACCAGCAGATGATGCTCTAGTCCAAATACAGCTGCTCAACATACCTCAACAGTGAACATTGAAATGCTACACGTTCATTAGTGCTACCCAACCCCGTGCAGTGCACAAGCATTTCTCTATCTCAAAAAGGATTGAAAATGGGAGGATTGGGGGAAGACACCTGCCCTTCCTCCTGCAATCTAGGCAGAAGGGTATTTCGGCACCTGAGCGGGACAGGCCACTAAGGCCTCAGACTTCACCAGTTCATGGAGCATGAGGTGGACTGGTGGGCTAGCTGTGGGGAAATGGTCAGCCTTAGAGAAGCAAAGAAAATGTAATAGACCCCTGCAGTCTCTCTGGCTTCATCTCATTCTCTAATGCTCACTTTGTGGTACTTCAAAATCACTTCTGAACCTCTCGGCTGAAGTCACATCACACCTTCTCAGCAGTTCTCCATCCCTTCCTATGTCCTTTCTCTCCAATCCCGTGGGTGTTTGGTGGGCTTATGTCTCTTACCACTTTTGTTCCATTTGGAATGTCTCTTCTTGGACATGTTCCTCGTGTTCTCCATCCTGCATATATACATTCCTGTATGTTCTTTGTTCATGTTGGTGAAGATGAGTGGAATAGAACCCATTTGCATCTCCACAACACTTTTGTTCTGCTTTTCTCCATTGTTTCAGGTGGTATTAAATTATTATTAAAGTAATAAAGGCCCAGCAGTGCTGCTCAAGCCTGTCAGGAGCAGACATTCCACGATGAGATCTAACCCTACTGACACATCAATTCTGGCTGAAAGCTGGCGAGCAAGCCCTGCCAAAAACCACCTCAGATATGGAGGGCTGGGTTTGTGCTAAGGAATATTCACTTCCTCCATGTGAAGCCGACCCCCTTTGCAGTCGTCAGACTTAGAAGCACCTGTTTCTAGCTGTGGCTGCCCCATTCCTGGCAGTGGTCAGGGTCAGGCTGGACAGGGCTTGGAGCAACCTGGTCTAGTGAAAGGTGTCCCTGCATGTGACAGGGTGTTGGGACTGGATGAGCTTTAAGGTCCCTTCACACATAAACCAGGCTGGGATTCTGTGACATATTGCATAATGCACGCTGCACCTGCATGCCAATACGGCTCATCCCGTGTTATTAACAGCACTGTTATTTCCTGCTCTCCTTTCTCCTTTGCATATAACATTATGGAATGCTGCTGTGGAGCCGGCACTTGAACACTGCCAGGGATGGGGCAGCCACAGCTTCTCTGGGCACCCTGTGCCAGGGCCTCAGCACCCTCACAGGGAAGAGCTTCTGCCTAAGAGCTCAGCTCAGTCTCCCCTCTGCCAGGTTAAAGCCATTGCCCCATGTCCTGTCCCTACAGGCCCTTGTCAGCAGTCCCTGCTCTCTGCTCCTGTGCAGTGAACCAGGGAAATGACAGCCGTGCTGGACAGCATCCGTCTGTTGTCCTGACAGGAGCTCTCCCTCCCGGGCTCCGGTGCCAGCCTCCCCGCAAGCAGCCCGCCGGCGCAGTGCAGAGCAGCGGATGTGCACTCCGCCGGCGGGCTGCTCGCGAGGAGCCCCTCGAGATGAGGAAGAGCCACGCCGGTCTCCTATTGGCTTCTGGTGCTGTCGGTTGGCTAAAGGCCCGCCTCCTGCCCTTGTAAGCTCCACTGATTGGCCGCTCTACATGAGGGCGGGCGAAGCTTTCTTGGGTGCCGCCATTTTCGGCTCCGCTGCCCGGCGGAGGGGCGGGGTCATGGTGCCTGTGTGGGCCTGGAGCGAGGGGCTGCCGCAGCGGGAGCGCGCTCGGCGGGAGGATGCGCGGGGCCGAGGTGAGCCGAGGCCAGGTCTGGCGGTACCGGCAGCCCGCAGTGCCGGCCGCCCGCCCGCAGGTAAGGGCAGATGAGGGTGCTGCTTGGCCGTGAGGGCGTCGCGGGCCGGGCGCGGCCGAGGCGGAGCTCGGCGGGACTTCCTCAATGTGTGCCGGTGCCCTGGGTGAAGGGAGGGATCCGCGAGGTGAAGTGGAGGCCTGTCCGGTCCAGCCCGGTGAGGTGAGAGCCGGCCTGGTCTAGCTCCGTAAGGGAACCCCCGCGTAAGGATCCGCCCAAGCACCTCAGCCCCGGTCGGCAGCGAGTTCAATGGGCCATGCCATAAGCACCCCCGGGGCTGCCGTGGCCTTGCCCCGAGCGCTGCAGGACGGTGTTAGCGTGAGGACTGCTTTGGTTTTCACGATTTGCCAGCCCTACTGTTCCTGGCACTGCCCTCGCCGCCGCCTTTGACCTCGGGCGTTACCTGCGGGAAGCGGCGTGACAATAACGGGACCTTTGCTGTTGTACATCTGGAGCAGGAAGGACGAGTGCTGTGCTGTCCTTGGCTTGAGGTATGGTGAGTGTGGCCCGGGCTTTGGACTCGTGGGTTATCACACAACCGGTCTGCAGTGAATTAAAAGCATGTTTAGTAAAGAAAACATGTTTCTGACATCAGTGTGTGAACTGTTCCACATGGGGTTTCAGGTGTCCGTATGCCAGGAGGATGGATGAACAGTGTCACAGGAATATAATGACCCCATATTATGGGGGTGACCTGCAGCTTCTCGGGGCAGTGTAATGAAGTTCCCCACCTGGATTCCTGCAGGGACCTTGCTGGCTTCCAGGGTTATGCTTGCAGACTCTGCTAGCATTTGTGACACCTCTGCTGGGGCCCTTGCAGAACTGAGGCAGCATCTGTTTTTGCAGAGGTCTGTGCAGTACATTAACATTACAGGTATACAACCACTGCTGCAGAGTGAAGTCTGTTTAGATTTTGTCAAAGGTTCTTATGCAACCTTAAGATCCATGTGTATGTCACCAGTAGCAACTTTATTACTTGTACAGCCCTTGTTACTTGTCTTTGCTTCCTTTGCAAACTGAACAGTAGTGACAAACCAGATGAAAACAGTGCCCCTGTTGCTGATGTGCTCCTCCTCCACATGCCCCACGTTCCCTGGAGCCAGAGTGGAGCTTTTTAGGGTGAGTTGGAGAAGCATGAATTGTTTCTCCTTCTGCAGAGCCAGTGTTACCCTGACCAACAGATTTCTGGACACAGGCTGTTACTCTTTGGCCATCTCTCATGGTCCACAATGGTTTCGAGGCACTCTAGCTGTTGAGACTTCTGCTGCCTGAATTCCCTGACTGCTTTGACATAGAATTGAATTGGATCTTGTAGGAATCATCAGGTTTTTCATTGTATTGGCTCATATAAATGCTTGCTGCTATGTGTAAGAATATATATGAGTCAAAAAGCACTTTTCTGTGACTGTATGATGAAACTTTAAACTCATCATGCAATTCAGCCAGAATGGAAACATTCTGTGGCCGCATAAAAGGTTAAAGAGCTTTAAGTGCTTCTGTTTGAACATTTAGGTTCAGAGTAGAGTTGAAGACAATGATTATTTCATCTCTCTAAAAAGGATATTGGTTTTTATCTCCTGACGTGCAAGATTCCTGTTTGAGTATGGTTTTCACTTCATAGAAAAGCAGTCTTTTGGTGTTTCTGTGGAAGTGTCCTCAAAAGTGTGTTCATTCCAGTGTTCCATCCTCAGAGATACCAATGCACAATAAATTTGATTTCTGAAAGATTGGCCTATAAAAGGCTTTTCGTGATTTACATAACTAATTTGATGGCTTTTCCAAAGCGAGGAATCTTTGCTTGCTTAGGTCTTCCTTATAGAGAAGATCACCCTCGTCTGAATTGTTTCCACTTCTGCTTTTTCATCTCCCCTTAGAAGTATCAGAAATGCATGTAGCCCTCCAGAGAACTGTGCTCTGGAGACTTTTGCAGTGGGACAGTGCTGATCTTTTGGTTTTTTGTAGACTTTGTATTGCAGCTGCCTCTCTCGGTTGTGGCCACGTCCTGATACAGTGGGGTTTTAGATTGCTTCTTTAGGGTGGCCTGGGCTGGAATATCTCATCTACCACCACTTGAGTGTGTCTGCAGGGTGTGTGTGTGGGGGGATAAGAATATGTACCTCCTTTTCAAAGGCTCTCATTGAACCTCCAGTTACAGCTCATTCAGCAATTACTCTATTTATGCTGGCACCACATACACTCTGTGACTCGCCCTGTGCAAGAGCTGTGGGTTTGCTGTCCTTCAGTGTCTACATCCATTCCCGACAAACCAGGACTTCCCAGTTGGTGAAGGAAGGAAGAGGGATTAAGAGGCTACGGGTTGGCCTTCAGATGAGGGCAGGGAGCATGCCACTCTGCAGAGCCTGCTGGCTGCAGTGTTTGCGGGGGTCTCAAGCCTGTGACTGTGCAAGCCACAACTTTCTCCCCCAGGAGCCCGATGGCCTTGATGGCAGTCACTGCTGAGGCTGGCTTGGCCAGTTCTTGATTTGTTGTGGTACTGGTGGTGAGCTGGTGTCCTTAAGTTCTGGTATCATCAAGAGTTGGCCTCCACGGTAGTAAATCACTAGCATTTGTGGGGTTGTGCCAATAGCTGCTGGTGATACTGATGCAGCAGCCTGTTATATTTTGGGAATAAGTGAGTTTAAAATGAATTCCACTTGACTGAGAATTTGAAAAGGCACTTGGATGGGAAACAGAAAAATGTAAAATTGATGCTGGGTGAGCATCACAGAAATCAGCTGATCTGAGCAGCAGCAGTCTCCTGTTGCTACAGTGTGCTCTTAATAGTGTTTTAAAAGAGTTACAGTTTTTCTAAGCTTTTGTTGTGTTTTGTAATTTTGACATTGTTGAGCATGAGGGTGCTGAGGGCCTGGCACAGGGTGCCCAGAGAAGCTGTGGCTGCCGCATCCCTGGCAGTGTTCAAGGCCAGGTTGGATGGGGCTTGGAGCAACCTGGTCTAGTGGAAGGTGTCCCTGCCTGTGGCAGGGGTTGGAACTGGATGAGCTTTAAGGTCCCTTCCAACCCAAACCAGTTTGAAGTTCTGTGACTCCATGTCTGTGCAGTCCTGCCAGCAGGCACTTGCTCACCTTGTCTGTTCTGCCTTGCTTACCCTGAATCTTTTCAAAGATCATAGAGTCATATAATCATAGAATAGTTAGTGTTGGAAAGGACCTTAAGATCATCGAGTTCCAACCACCCTGCCACAGGCAGGGGCACCTCACACTAAACCATGTCATCCTAGGCTCTATCCAACCCAGCCTTCAACACCACCAGGGATGGAGCGTTCACAGTTTCCCTGGGCAACCCATTCCAGTGCCTCACCACCCTTACAGTAAAGAACTTCATCCTTATATCCAATCTAAACTTCCCCTGTTTGAGTTTGAACCTGTTACCCCTTTTCCTGTCACTACAGTCCCTAATGAAGAGTCCATCCCCAGCATTCTTATAGGCCCCCTTCAGATACTGGAAGGCTGCTATGAGGTCTCCACGCAGCCTTCTCTTCTCCAGGCTGCACAGCCCCAACTTTTTCAGCATGTCTTACACAGGAGGTGCTCCAGTCCCCTGATCATCCTCATGGCCTCCTCTGGACTTGTTCCACCAGTTCCATGTCCTTTTTATGTTGAGGACACCAGAACTGCACACAATACTCCAAGTGAGGTCTCACGAGAGAAGAATAAAGGGGCAGGATCACCTCCTTTGACCTGCTGGTCACGCTTCTTTTGATGCAGCCCAGGATACGGTTGCTTTCTGGGCTGCAAGCGCACACTGAAGCCAGCTCATGTTCATTTTCTCATCGACCAGCACCCCCAAGTCCTTCTCCACAGGGCTGCTCTGAATCTCTTCTCTGCCCAACCTGTAGCTGTGTCTGGGATTGTCCCAACCCAGGTGTAGGACCTTGCACTTGGCATGGTTAAACTTCATGAGGTTGGCATCAGCCCACCTCACAAGCGTGTCCAGGTCCCTCTGGATGGCATTCCTTCCCTCCAGCGGATCAACCGAACCACACAGCTTGCTGTTATCGGCAAACTTGCTGAGGGTGCACTCAATCCCACTGTCCATGTTACTGGCAAAAGATGTTGAACAAGACCGGTCCCTGGGGGACACCGCTCGTTACAGGTCTCCAGCTGGACATTGAGCCATTGACCACAACCCTTTGTGTGCGGCCATCCAGCCAGTTCTTTATCCACCGAGTGGTCCATCCGTCAAACTGATGTCTCTCCAGTTTAGAGACAAGGATTTTGTGTGGGAGAGTGTTGAACACTTTATACAAGTCCAGGTAGATGATGTCAACTGCTCTACCCCTCTCCGTCGGTTCCTTAGCCCCATCACAGAAGGCCACCAAATTCATCAAGCAGGATTTCTCCTTAGTGAAGCCATGCTGGCTGTCACCAACCACCTCGTTGTTCTTGTGCCTAAGATGATAATGCTCTTTTCACTGAAAGCATTTTTTTCCTTCCAGCCTGTAAACTGCCACACACAGCTGTGTGGGGACTTGAGCAGCTATACCGACTGCCCAGACAGTTTTATGTTTGCCTGCAACATTTACAAAAAACAAGCTCAAATACAGGCTATCCTTCCTGGCAGTAAATTGCACTCTAATGTAGAATAGTAAATATTTTCGAGATCCTTTTAAGACATCTTTGAGTGTTTTGCTAGATGGTGGATAAAAAGGAGTCAATTCAGATGAACTTTTTAATCTTTATAAAGACGATGGGATCACTACAAACTAACATCACACAGAATAAGGGAAAAAGCCCTACTGAATTAGTTCAGGAAATATTTAAATTAGTAAATATTTTATAAGGTGTTTTATAGCTTCTTCCAACATTTATGTGTGTTTTGCAAAACAAATATTCACACGTGTTGCAGTTTGTATTCTGGTTTAGTTGACTACACTACAAAACTTCCCAAAGTTCAGTCGGGGTTGCAGTTCTGTTGTGCTGGTCAGTGTATGCTCCCCTAGGCTAAAATTTTGATTGCACATGGAGCATGGGCAGTGTGAGTAGTGGGACTCGCAGGCTGGTACTTCTTGGTGCTATGTCACAGGGTTTGCTTTCACACAGTGTAACTTAGCGTGAGTATTTTAGGGTAGGGAGATGAGTAACCATCCCTTTCTGAAATGGATCGTGACTCTTGTTGCCTTTTTTTTTTTTCTTTTTCCTAAAGGTGTTGATCTGGTGTTAGTACCACTTCTCTTTTTAAACATGGGCTTTGCTTTTTCATTATAAACATCTAAAAATACCTGAATGTGTCATGTTCATAACAGTAAGGAAACATTTTCTTTCTAAAACAATCCCCAAATCGTTCAGAAAAGGTCAGAGTGGGTGTAGTAGGTAAGAATTCAGAAAGGCACAGAACAAAAGCCAGATCGTAGGTTGTTGTGGTGTCATGGATCAAGGAGACTTCTGACATCTCTCCTTGAAGTCAGCGCTAAAGCAAGTGCTAAAGGCAGTTCAACCATCTGTGGCCAAAAGCAGTTCTGAGACTACTGGCAAGTTGGGGTCTGAAGGGATTAATTTACCAGGAAATACTTAAAAGAACAAAAAAATTGTGACTTCACCAAATGTTTGTGTGGAAGGAATGAGTATAAGAATTGTGTGCAAACCCCTGCACTTCTGGCGCTTAGGTGGCATGGGCAGAAGGAGGTATTTATAACTGTCCCGAGTTAAGTAACACTTTTCACTGACCACACTGCTGCAGAGGAGTGCCCTTTTTCTTTCCAAAAATATTTTATCTGTATTTAAACAAACTGACATTCGAGTTTTTCTTGGAGCATTCTCCTCCCCTGGCTAAACAAGCTCAGTGAATCCGGGGTTTACCAAGGACCTATTTTCTAGATGTTCCCTGGAGGGGCTTAACTGTTTGCAATGAAATAGTTAAGCGCCAAGTAGTTGTTTTCAGTTTGTGTATTTAATTTGGAAGAAAAATTTATGTGCCCAAATCACAGAATGGTTGGGGTTGGAAAGGACCTTAAGGCTCATCCAGCTCCAGCCCCAGCCACAGGCAGGGACACCTTCCACCAGACCAGGTTGCTCCAAGCCGCATCCAACCTGGCCTTGAACACTGACGGGGATGGGGCACCCACAGCTTCTCTGGGCACCCTGTGCCAGGGCCTCAGCACCCTCACAGGGAAGAACTTGTGCCTAAGAGCTCATCTCAGTGTCCCCTCTGTCAGGTTAAAGCCATTCCCCCTTGTCCTGTCCCTACAGGCCCTTGTCCAAAGCCCCTCTCCAGGTTTCCTGCAGCCCCTTTAGGCACTGGAGCTGCTCTAAGATCTCCCCTTAAGGATCCTTCTCTTCTCCAGGCTGAACCAGCCCAGCTCTCTCACCCTGTCTCCAGGCAGAGTTGCTTCATCCCTCGAAGCATCTCTGTGGGTTCTTCTGGACTGGCTCGAGCAGGTCCACATCCCTCTTGTGTTGTTTCCCCAGAGCTGGAGGAAGGACTGCGGGGTGGGGGGGGGTGGTGTCTCCTTAGGGTGCAGTAGAGGGGAAGAATCCCCTCCCTTGACCTGCTGCTCACGCTCTGGGGATGCAGCCCAGCATACTCCAACTATCTCAGTTGGTCTATTAGAAGATACTACTTCACCTCATAAAACTTTATCTCATTTAGAGACTGACATTATCACAGCTACAGCAGTGCTGCTTTTACCACTGGTGTAATAGACTAGGTGTCCTGTTCTCTTGATGCTGTTGCACCCAATTTGTTCCACACCATCTCTAGTTTGTCATGGTGTACTTGTGTGTGTTTTGTACATGTGTCCTGAGTTCTGAAGCGCAGGAGATGGTCAGGACTTTGTCAAGTTGCTTTCTTCTGCAATAGGATTATCAGACTTGTTCCTTAATACTGTTTCTCTCTGGATTGCAAGTTTGGGAGATTTTGGGTTGTTTTTTTTTTTTTCATTAGGTTCTTGACAATTTTGAATGCTGCCCGAAGGTAGAGTTGATGGTGGACGTGTTTGATACCAGAATTCGCCTTTTGTTCATACTGACTTGTAACTTTTCCTCTTTCAGAAACCATGGATGGAACAGACATCTGAGGGGCTGAACTTTTTATTGAAGGCCTGCATGTAGACCCTGCTGCATGAATGACTGCAGCATGAAAATGCTCCCTGGAGTGGGTGTGTTTGGAACTGGCAGCACTGCCCGGGTACTGGTGCCCTTGCTGAGAGCAGAAGGCTTCTCCATTGAAGCTCTCTGGGGAAAGACTGAAGAGGAAGCCAAGCAGCTGGCAGAGGAAATGAGCATCTCCTTCTACACGAGTCGAACTGATGATGTCTTGCTGCACCAGGATGTAGATTTGGTTTGCATCAATATCCCTCCGCCACTAACTCGGCAAATTGCTGTGAAGGCTCTAGGTACCTTTTTATCTTTGGAGTTGGACCAGAAATATCTTGCTCCTTGGCAGATTGAAATTTCCAGCTGTTAGCTCAGCACAGTTCTCACTGCACCAACGTGCAAAATTGGAATTGGTAGCTCCATCTATGAGAAAGGTCACCTAGAAGGTTTTTGTAAATATGCTGTTTATAATTGCTTATAGGTTTGCAAGTTGGGCTAAAATACCTCATGTCTTTCTCAGACTAAACTTATGATGGGTTATAATGGGGAGGTTTTAATAAAAATGAGCTGTTTCAGAGATGATGTTGATGGTGGGGGGGGAGTGTGTAAAATGGTTTTATGCCCATTTAAAAAAAAACAACAAAACAACAAGAACAAATCAAACAAAAACTCAAACCACCGCCCAGCAACTTAAGCTGCTTCATTAATTTCAAACCTTTTCATGTTCTGCAATAGGAACCCAGGCTGTGCCTGGGGCAGAGGGGTTCAGCCAGTGTGCTGTGACCCTGGCCACCACCTGAAGCTCTTTTTGGACATCCATGCCCATGGCAGGCTGGTTTGGTCCTGGGTGCAGACTTGCAGAAGGAATCCTTCCGCCACCTGATGCAGGAGAGAGGAGAAGGTGGGGACAGCAGGAGCAATCCAGCAAGATGGGCGGGTTAAGGTGTCTGGGAGACAAGAGATGACACCCCAGACAGGTTGGGCAGGGAAGTGGGAGCCAACTGCATGGGCATCCTGACATTCCTTAATTTTCCAGCATAGGACTTTGTAGTGTTAATGTCCTCTCACCTGGTGCAGTGTGGGTGTGGGTTTGTGTGTAATCTGCAAATAACAAGTGTGATATTTTTACTGTGTTTACAGGAGGTCCACATGAGTTAATTTTAGGAGGGCTATTATCTCAAACCATGTGATCCAGGGTGGTGTGGTGTTCTTCACCCCTTTGCTCTACAGCAGTTAATTTTTGAAGCTAAAAACTTGCTGCACAGACATTTGTAGTGCCACTTAGATACGCAGCAGGGGATTTCAGGCAGGTTTTTTTCCTCTTTTTCTGTTTTACATTGTTAGGTTAGTTTGTTTACCTTATTAGAGTACTGTCCTTCGTGTTTTAGGTATTCTGATTTTGAATATTTGACCTGTAAGTTAGAATTTGTCTCTTTAAATGTGCTAGAAGTTCTTTCAAGCACTAGTAAAGGTAATCAGTATTTCACTAGTTCTTACAGTTCTTGGTGATCAAGTGGGCTAAAAGGAGAAGATTGAATCTTGTCTAGTGAATTATTAACTAAAATGGATTGAAATTTTTTCTTCAATGGCTGTGAACCTGTAAGATGACATTATCCAGAGAGGGAAATGGGGGCAAAGCTGGTGCACTAGTACAGAGGTGATAATGTATACCTGACTGCAGCACAGATAAGTGGGAAGCTGGAAAAGCTAGGGAACTGGAGGGATGTTGTGGAACATTCTGATCTGCAAACTGATGCAGGTGTCTCAGACCCAGTGTGATGATGACGTTGTCTGTCAGCTTCCTAGGTTCATCACAATGGTATTTATAGATCTGCTACCAAATATGTCATGACATATTTTAAGCCAGTGTTGGACAGCTTGCCATATTTGAACTTTCTGAAGTAACACAAAATCAGGGTAGGGCTAGAGACGGCAAGTAAATTTGCTTTAAAAGTTCAGATTGATACAGCAATGTCTAAATAGAATCACAGAATGGTTTGGATTGAAAAGGACCACAAAGCTCATCCAGTTCCAAACCCCTGCCACAGGCAGGGACACCTTCCACTAGAGCAGCTTGCTCCAAGCTGCATCCAGCCTGGCCTTGAACACTGCCAGGGATGGGGCAGCCACAGCCTCTCTGGGCACCCTGTGCCAGGGCCTGAGCAGCCTCACAGGGAAGAGCTTCTGCCTAAGAGCTCATCTCAATCTCCCCTCTGTCAGGTTAAAGCCATTCCCCCTTGTCCTGTCCCTACAGGCTTTTGTCCCAAGCCCCTCTCCAGGTTTCTTGTAGCCCCTTTAGGTGCTGGAGCTGCTTTAAGGTCTCCCCTTAAGGAGCCTTCTCTTCTCCAGGCTGAACCAGCCCAGCTCTCTCACCCTGTCTCCAGCCAGAGGTGCTCCAGCACTCAGAGCATCTCTCTGGCTTCCTCTGGACTCACTCCAACAGCTCCAGAGCTGTTGTTGGAGGCCCCAGGGCTGGACAACGTACAGGTCTTGTGTGTTTTGTTTTGTTGGGGTTTGTTTGTTTTGAAGTGCTTACACTTTTATTTATATACTTATTTTCTTTGCCTGTTTTAAAATGTGCTTACATTTTTACTTCTGGCAGAGATGAGAGAAAGACCAAATTTTTCCATGTGATACAACTTGCTTACATTAAGTTTCTTACTGAGAGACACCCATAAACAAGCCTGGGTACAGCTCCAGCGTGACGGGCACAAAGCACTACTGCTGAATTGAGTTCATGAACCAGACAGAACAGATCAAAGCTTAGAGGGTAATTCAAATTCAAATCAGTGTAATCTCATGGTTTATCTCCACAACAGGCAAAGCAAGAAGCTATCCTAAAATTTGTTTCTTTTGATCTCAGAGGCACTAAATTACTTTCACAGAATGCCTATGTTGTGATTCATGTCCACAGTTAAAATGCATCCACCTTTGCATTAAGGGAGCATAGAGTGGAGATTCTGGCTGGAGTAGAGTGTAAAATATGGGATGTTTGTGCGTGAGGCAGAACATGAGAAGTCCTCAGAGTCAGATGTCATCAGAATACTAAAGGTAATGCTGCTGCCTGTACTGAGCCCAGCCACTAAGGGGTGGCTTCTGGAATGGCTGCAGAGAATTCTCATCCCTCTTGGTTTATACTGGTTGACTGTATCGTTCATGATATCTTTGCAGCAGATTGTTTGAACCCCTGGTTTTGTGGAGTCCCTACATATTACAGCACATACATGTTAATTCTGAAGGAAGGAGTGAGAAAGGGCTCTATCACTGTTTTGGGTGGTCAAATCCAGGTTTCCTGTTCTTGAAACAGGATGAACAAGCATGCTGTGAGTGCTCTTTGCATATTGTGCTTCCCGTTTCTGTGACAAGTAGCATGGAGTTCTTTCATACCACAAGCAAACAGGAACTGGGGTGGAAGAGTGTGTTTTGGAATGAGCGTTCATCCTTCAGGAGGCTCCCTAAGCAAGTCAGTCTGAAGCAGCCAGTTATCTGGGAAGACTCCTCAGATGCTCCTGGCATCTTATGGTGGACAAAGCAACGGTCAAAGCTCTGGTGTGCTTCAGCAGCAGCCTGTTGTCCATCTTCCTAGGTGTAACCTTGGGTACCTGGTGTTATTCAGGGGAGTAAAGAACTGGGGCTTCAGTTCAATGGGCATGTTTGCACGGGATAAATAAATAGTTTTAGTAGCTGGAGTCAACACTGGAGCTTGTGCTGAGAGAGGCAAGGCTGGGGACTTCAGGTGTTTATGGACAGTGCTGGATGGACAGCTGTGGCTATGATAGCCAGGCAAAGCAACAGCTGAAGAGGGGAAGCGGTGACTGTCCCTGCCCATCCCACTCCTCTCACACAGATCATCCCCTCCAGACTGTGCTGCAGGGACACCTCTGTGCATGGCTACCCCATGGTGTCCACTCACCTGCACATCCAACCAAGACACAGGGCAGCAGGACCGCTAACCATGCAGGCTACTCGGCAGGCCCCCCTTGGCCATGAAGGATCTCCTCAATGGAGGTTGTCACAGAGTCCTTGTGGAGTGCTGGTCTGCCTCCGGGCTGAGGCATAGGGAAGACCAACAGAGTGTTGTGTTTCATCTCAGCAGCAGGATTGTGGATGGGGGAGTCAAAAATGGTCCCTCAAACAGGAGGTTACCAGTGGGCAGCCAGAGTGTCCCCAGGGAGTTTGACCTTGTCCTTCTCTAGAGTCATGTCAATTTAGGGGATTTCTTTGGAAGAGACCACTAAAATTTGTAGTCTTCTTGTCTGACTCAGTTTTGCTTGTTCTATTAGAAATAGAGGTTCTGAGTTTCCTCTGGCTGTAGTTGTCCCATGGCTGAGCTGGGCACTGCAGCCAGGAGCTGCACTGGGGGATCTGTCTTCCCCTCGCCTGTCAGAGCCCCATGTAAGTACTGGTACTGGTGCTGGTTTCTACTCATCAGGGAGACCATTAAAAGCTGTTCTGAGCAGGGAGCACAGTCTGCTTCTGGGTAAGGTAAGGCTTTTGGAGAGGTGTCCACCACCATGTGCAGCGATTCCTGCAGTTCTTAGTGTAGAAACTGGTGTGGTGTGACTGACCTTCAGGTCTGACATCACCAAGCAGTGTCAGAGACTTGTATGTGCACCCTGGTTGTTACCCTGACAAATGTAATGTATTTTTCAGAGCAGAAGTCTATGGAAGATTAAAGCCATGCCATGGGTGATGATGGGGGAGGAGGACCGTTGAATGTAGGAATTTGGTTGGAGCCTGAACTGGAATGCTCTGTATTGCTTTAATTTCTGCTTTAAAGTTACATAAAAATGAAGTGCTGACTGCCCAGGTTGACTGAGGCTGAGTACAAGCTGAAGTGCATTATTAGGAAGGCTGTATGTGCAGACCAATATGTGGTGCTTCCCATTTAGCAATGCTTTTTAAACAATCCACCTTCCAAAGCATTCTTTCTAATTCTGGTACTCTATACATAGGCCACTAAGTATGTTCTGTGACCCATTTCTATTAATCTATTTGAAATACTAAATTCATATTGATGGTGAAATACAAAGTGAAAATCAAATCTCCCCTTCACTCACCTCCTCCCTGCAGGGGACGTGTTTTATTTCCTCTGGCTGTACAGGCATTCAGATAATTTTCTAGCTATCACACGCAAATCGTGTATTGATGGATGCCGTGTGATGCCATTTGTCTTTCAGGATGTAAAAGCCATATCTTTAGTTGGAGCCTCTATGTGGGAGTTTGTCAGCTCTACAACTGGAGCATCCTGGAAGCAGCTTTGACTCTTGCTGCACTTGGCATTCTTATTTCAGTTCCCAGACCTTTACCTCTGAAATTGCATGAGGAAAGCTTGACTCCAACACCACTTCTTGGCAGCCTTCGGAGCATCTCAGCGTATTCTTCTCATGTGTGCTATATTTTACTTTTTTTTTTTCCTCATTTGTGCTGCAGGAATAGGGAAGAATGTGATCTGTGAGAAAGCTGCTACCTCTGTGGATGCCTTCAGAATGGTGACAGCTGCCAGGTACTACCCTAAGCTGATGAGCATTGTTGGCAATGTTCTCCGTTTCTTGCCCACCTTTGTGAAGATGAAGCAGTTGATAGAGGAACACTATGTGGGCACGGTGATGATATGTGATGTGCGAGTGTATGGGGGAAGCCTGCTCAGCCACAAGTACAACTGGATCTGCGATGAGCTGATGGGAGGAGGTGGCCTGCATACGATGGGAACCTATATTATTGACCTTCTGACTCACCTCATCAGCAAGAGAGCAGAGAAGGTCCATGGTTTGCTCAAGACTTTTGTGAAGCAGAACACAGCCATAAGTGGTATCCGCCATGTTACTAGTGATGACTTCTGCTTCTTCCAGATGCTGATGAGCGATGGCATCTGTTGCACTGTGACTCTCAACTTTAACATGCCTGGATCATTTATCCATGAAGTCATGGTTGTGGGGTCTGCTGGTCGCCTTGTAGCTCGCGGGACGGACTTGTATGGGCAGAAAAACACTGCTGTCCAGGAAGAACTACTGTTTACAGACTCTCTGACTGTCAACAAGGGCCTTCTGGATCAGGGGTTTAAAGACATCCCGCTGCTTTACCTAAAAGGAATGGTGTACATGGTGCAAGCACTGCGGCAGTCTTTCCAGGACCAGGAAGACCGTCGGACATGGGATCACAAACCTGTCTCCATGGCAGCCTCCTTTGAAGATGGTCTGTACATGCAAAGTGTAGTAGAGGCCATCAAGAAGTCCAGCAGGTCAGGGGAGTGGGAGGCTGTGGAAGTGATGACTGAGGAACCAGATGCCAATCAAAACCTCTGCGACGCACTTCAAAGAAATAACTTATGAACATTCTTCCTTGGGGATAGGACATTTTAGGACAGTCAACACTGCTGGCTGTAACGTAAAGAACCTCTGTTTTTAAGATATGTAGATTCTTATTTAATAACCCACCTCCCTTGTTTTTTTAAACATAAAATGTGTCATGCTCTGAGAGAAACTGTTCTGATTTAAATTGTTTAAAGAGTTTTAAATGTTTCTGTTTTTACAAACATTTAATTTTAGTCTTGGCGACTGGTAGGAAAACTTGAATTGCCCTTTGCACTTGCTGAAGTGAAGGCTGGGAGCTCTGCCACTGTGTGGGTCTGGAACGGGACACAGGACACAGCCCCTGTTGCACACGGTGCCTTTTCTCATGTTTTTTACGTGACAGCACACAGGGCAAGATCAGGGTGTATCTTCTGTTCAGATGCCGTTTCCTTCTCTCTGGGAGAGTGGGTAAGTTTTACTCCTCAGTTTGCAAAATCTGGTAAAAGAATTTAGTGATGGATCATGTCTCTGAACAAAAAGGGGAAAAGGTAGAAACAGGACAAAAAGTAAAAGGACAAAAAGTAGAAAGAAGATTGGATTCCAGTCTGCAACACAGTCAGCTTTCTGGCTTCCTGCACATGGCAGATGTCTTTTGAATTCATTTAGACTGGTATGTTATTTAAATGATGCTATGAATTCTCTGTTGCCTGTGTCCTGGCAGGAACGTTTACCTGTGCTGATTTGTGCTGTTCTCCCATATCTTGAGACATTATTCCTTCTACTCAAGAGGTCACCTGCATCCAGCAACTTTGTTCCATAAGCTCTCTGTCTGTTGGTTCTTTACCACCCAGCAGCACTGGGGACTGTGGGGCTATGTTCCCATTCCTGTGACTGTTCATAAACGCCTCTCAGGGTCACAGGAGTTCCACAGTGCTGTGGGAAACAAAGTTGGGCATCCTTAACCTTGCAGGGACCTGACAGTGGGAAGTAGGGAGGCATTTCCTACCTCTTGCAGCTCTCTTTGCGTGCTGGCTGGGTCACTCTTACACTATACACATCCTGATAGTTGAGGGAATGGGGACTGGTCTGTCGTGATTCAGACTGCTCTTTATCTCCAACACTGGATATTAACCCTCTGTCCCTGCCCACCCTCACTTGCTCCTGCAGCTTGTATCCAGTAGAGAGATTTGTTGGCAGATGATGGGTGGAAGTTCATTCCGTTGGAGAAACGTTTTTCTCTGAGGGAGACGTGTGAAGGATAGTCCAATTTTACTACATTTATTTTGTCTACTTGAAAGCTTTTTTTAATGTATTTCCCACTAAATTGTAACTCGGTGTATTTAAGTGTATTAACAAGCAAACTGCTGTTTGATAAACTGGTCCTTCCTGAAAAGTGTCTTGTTTTTACAGAAATAAAAAGTTGTGCTTGTTGAAAACATTCCGTATGCAGCTGTGTGCTTGGATTTGATTTGATCAAGCTAAAGCCATCCTAATAAATGTGAACAGAAGACTTCCAGCTAGGAATCAGTTCCTCACAGCTCCTCAGAACTCCTCAGTTGAGTTCTTCCCCACTTCTGTGCTGTTTTGCTGCTGACTGGGTGGCTTGGGTGTCAAAAAGGCTCAGTGGTACCACAGAGTCACAGAGTGGTTTGGGTTAGAAGGGACCTTAAGATCATCTAGTCCTAACCCGCTGTTGTGGGCAGGGACACCACACACTAGGTCATGTCACTCAAGGTGCTGTCCAGCCTGTCCTTGAACACTCCCAGGGATGAATCGTTTACCTGCCACAGGCAGGGACACCTTCCACTAGAGCAGGTTGCTCCAAGCCCCTGTGTCCAACCTGAACACTGCCAGGGATGGGGCAGCCACAGCTTCTCTGGGCACCCTGTGCCAGCGCCTCAGCACCCTCACAGTAAGGAACTTTATACATAACCTGAACTTCCCCTGTTCAAGTTTAAACCCCTTTCCACTTGTCCTATCACTACTGTCCCTAATGAAGAGTCCCTCTCCACCATCTGTAGGCCCTCTTCAGATACTGGAAGGCTGCTATGAGGTCTCCATGCAGCCTTCTCTTTTGAACAGCCCCAACTTTCTCAGCCTGTCTTCATACAGGAGGTGCTCCAGTCCCCTCATTCTCGTGCCTCCCTCTGGGCTTTCCAACAGCTCCATGTCTTGCTTATGCTGAGGAAACCAGAACTGTGCACAGTGCTCCAAGTGGGGTCTCATGAGAGCAGGACAGAGGGCAGGATCACCTCCTTTGAGCTACTTGTCAGCACCCCCAGCTCCTTTACCTTGAGGGGCTTTCCAGCCACTTCCCCAAGCCTGTAGTGTTGCATGGGGTTGTTGTGGCTCAAGTGCAGGCCCTGGCACTTTGCCTTGTTGAACCTCATCCCATGGGCCTTGGCCCGTTGATCCAGCCTGTCCAGATCCCTCTGCAGAGCCTTCCTATCCTCCAGCAGATCAGTTGCCTCTCCAGATGATCAGTGAAGATATTAAACAACACTGGCCCCTGGTACCAAGCCCTGGGGGACACCGCTAGTGACCAGTTGCCAACAAAGAAGGGGCACAGGGAAGGACACGACTAGCAGGTGTAACATAAACCCCAAGTCCCATGAGCAACAAAAGTTATATATAGACCATCGGGAGATCAGTGTGCTGATATCCCATGGGGTTGTCAAATCCCCCTAGTCTGGAAGGTGCCACAAGCAGGAGAATGGGAATATGCCCAAACAGCAAAATGGTGCATCACTTGGGAAGGAGAGGAAGAAAGGCCAGAGGATCCCTTACAACTAACACTAATGTATTCTAACCTCTGTACACCCCGAACCACTTCAAGGACATAAAACCAAATTGGAACCGTACCAGAATTTGTAATTGTAGTAGCCCAGATCCCAAAATCTTCAGAATATCCCCAGTTGCTCAAACTTTAAGGCCAAGATGTATATGTAGAAACAATACCACCCCTCTAAATGACTCTTGCTCACCATGTGTCATCCCCACTCACCAAGCAGATAATGATCCTTAGAAATCACTTGCATTCACTTAGGGATTCCAGCTTTCGGACCCACAATATGGAATAGCAGAGAAGAAAAATGGGCAGCTCACCTCCCTGTTGCAGGTCAGAATCAATACTGGGTACAAGGATTACTAACAGTGTGTTGTCTGTGGAGAAAGGCACCTCTAGGAACTAGCCTGTGGGGAAGGATGAGACACATTCATGGTACACCCCCAGTACTGGAACTATTACAGGGTGGTTTCCAGAGTCTATCTTAGACAGCCTCTTTCAAAACCAGGCTCTCTTTATATCATTCAGGTTTACAGAGGGAAGCCTCGGGAACGGAAGAACTGAACATCCAGCTGCAAGCCACTTCCAAAATGGCTTCACAGAATCACCTGGACTTCAACTTACTTTTATGGCACAAACATGGAGTCTGTGGCTATTTGGACTGGAAAAATGTTGTATTCCAAACGGCACTGAAAATCTGGACAAGCAACTAGATCAGCTGAAGAGAGCAGCAAAAACTGGCTGTGATCTGAGAACAGCATGGAAAGTGGGTGGTTGAGTAAAATGCCCCACAGGGTGGGATTCTCCTTACCGGGGAGTTTACAGAGCCTACTTCAAAATGAGGATGCTCATAACACTGAATGCAGTAGCTCATATGATTTTTGGATGGATCAAGAACATAATTATATGAGTAGTAATACAGGATCCTCACCTATAATGGCATCCACAACGCAGGAAAGATTTGAGGAGGACCCCCCCTAACAAGTAGGAAGAAATTCCAATGAGATGTATGTCAGTGGGAAGAATATGAGGAGGCGGTTTTAGAAAGTCTTGAAGCCTCCCAAGGACAGAGATTTGGGATTAAAGGGATCTAAGTGAGACTTATTTTAAATATGAAATATTTGTCTAAGTCTCAAAGGGGGAATTGTTACTTGGCAATAAAGAAGGTAAAATTTTGTAAAGTGCTATGTGTGCGAAAGCCTGAAAATGCAGAGGTTTGAATTTTGCATGTCACGAAGAAGTCCAGCGTTTCCTTAAAGATCTCAGACCTCAAGAGGAGGCAGAAGACTGATACAGAAGCCATCTGGACCAGAAGACCAGTAGCTCACTTCATAAAGATTAGGAAGGCAGGTGTGATGTTGAAAAGCCCAGCAAACCAAAGACAGCGGTGTTCCTAAGGGAACTTGGTTCATTCTAATACTAAAACACCTTCTGCCATAAGAGACCCTTGCCCACAGAGACCCTTCCTCACAAAACACACGCAGTGAAATCGATCTATACGTCTTGAAACAGAGATGAGAGTGTGTAAGAGCCACGATGGCAGACACAGACTGCTGCGTGTGTGGAGAACCCAGATTTCACTGTCTGAACTGTATGAAGGGGAGAGTGGGCAGGGCAGGGCAGGGGGTGCTGCTCTGTGGAGGTACCACCCAGCACCATCTCTGCCCAGACATGGGTAAACAGCCATCTTGACTCTGTGTGTTACTGCACTCTTTGCACACCACGTGAAGAACCCTGATTTTGGAATACCACCACCACAGCTCCGTGATGCCAATAAGATCGTACCTAGCAATAGAACTCTGGTCTGTCCTTAGCTCTGTGCTGTCCTGTACAGCTCTGGGCTAAACCAGCAAATGTCACCCATTTATTGCCAAGGGAAAGTAAGCCCCACCACAAGATCCACTTCCCACCTCCTTGCTGCTTCCCTCACAGACAGCTGTTGAGCAAATGGTTTTGGAGATGCTCTTGCCTATCTTGGACTTACCATGTCAACTTTTGTGACCAACAGGATCTTTATTCTTCAGCCTGACTCACTGCAGGCATTGCTGGAAGACACCAGCTAAGAGGCAAACCCATGGTACTGATGGCATCACTTCCTTTGCTCCGTGGGTAAGTCTATGCCACACTGTCCTGTCCCATGGCCCCTGCACCAGATAGGGTCCAGCAGCTGGTCCCAGCCAACTGCTTTTCACATGTGAAGAACAAATGACAGTACGTACATCCTAAGGACAGGTGACATGCTGGTTTATTTTATAATGCAAAATTGCCTTTTTTTCCAGGCAAACCAGGTACCCTGCAACCAGGGGAAAAAAGCCAGCCAACCAAAATCCCAAAAAAACCCAATGCAGATCAGGCTGTAGTCACCAAACAGGAGGCAGAAAGCTGAGCTGGTCATCTGAGCACCCTGTCAACATCCAGCTCCATGGAACTGTCACTTGCTTCCCGGCACTGGGATCTCTGGAGCACTGCTGGCCCCAGTATCTGCAAGAGAGAGTGAGTGCATCACCTGCCAGCCACCTCCTCGAAGGAACGCTATTTGCAGCAGCAGGACACCGGGCCCCAGCACTGCAGAGGGAATAGCTGCTCTGGGTGTCCAGCCTGATCTCCTGCTTGGAGCAGGCCTGTCACCAGCTCCAGCTCAGGCTGGCCTTTTGGCCTTGTCCCACCAAGTCCTGGAAAACAGATCTGGAACATGGAGACTGTGGAGTCAACTCCTAGGGGGAAAGATCCGGCTTCATTTGGCTGGGCCACCTAAAAGCTTCAAGAGAAAACCCAAGGGCAGGGCAGATATGCTGCAAAGGGCCAGATGACAGAGAAACAAATGGCCAAAATGACCCAGAGACATCCAATCCACTTCCCTACAAGCTGGAGACAAGGGTGGAAGAAGCAGGATGAGGTGACACAAGCTGCACAAGCAAGGGCAAAGCTGGGGGGGAGGATGTGGGTACAAGCTGTGGGGACCAGCAGGAGAAGGCCAGCTCCCTGGGGAATGATAGAGCTGGGAAAACCCTGTTGGAGCTCACCCTCCATCTGCTGAGCTGCTGCGGTGCCGGAGGCTGCAGGGTCCTGGCTCAGCTGTGCCAGCGCTGGAGCTTCCTCTCCTGCTGACGAGTCACTGGGCTCTGGCGTGCCCTGGTCGATGTACTGGTACAAGCTCCTTTTTCCTGGAGAGGCCCAAGGAGAGCCCGATGCTGACCACCCCATCCTTTCCCACCCTGTGCTGTAGCCCACAGGCTGCAGCAGCCCTGTCAGGAGGAGAACCTGGCCCTTGAGCTAAGGCCACCCGGTGGTGTCAGCGCTAGGGATACATGGCCACATCCCAAAGGCACAGCAGCAGCTGGAGGGAAGAGATATGACAAGCCTGTCTGGGAATCACAGTGCCCACCTGGAAACTCTTCAGTGGCAGAGCCCCCACCGTCACCTGATCTATGGGGATGCTGCCAAGTCTGAGAGAAGTGGAAGGGCTGGACTATGGATCCAGTTATGGAGACAAGTTAGCTCGAGCACAGGCTGCCCCTGTCCAGCCCAGCTTGTGGGGGCTGCAGCCACCAGCTTTGCTCACCTGGATTGTCATCAGACATGGCACCACTGAGCTGGTGGCTCTCTTGCCTCTTTTTCTTCTTGTTTGTCTTCTTTTTCTTCTGGTGCTTGGCAGAGAGGTCTGCAGAGAGGGCACCCATCTCTCTGACAGTGGGATGTGCCCTCTGGAAGTCAGGGTGCTGCAACGGGAGCACTTGCGAGTTGAGTCTGTGGGACAGAAAGCAACTGTGGGGCACAGCCAGCTCCGTGGCCTTGGCACAGGGGCCATGTCCCAGCGCAACCCTTGGTCTGTGCCTGCACTGTGGCACAGTGCTGCCTGGGGCTGCTCCTGCCCTGCCCGGGCTGGATCAGCTCCCTGGCCACACTTGGACATCACTGGCTCTGGCTGACACGCCTCTGAGCTCCTGCATTGCCAAAGGTGCCGTTTCCCTTCCCACTGTGAGCCCCACAGCTCTTTGGGCTTCTCCCTCTCCACACTTTAGTTTATTTGATCTTCTAAACCCTAAGCAACTCTCAAAATCACTACCAACTCTGCTCCTCGGTTCTCAGCAAAATACAAGCCAAATCAGAATGATGTCCAGCCACAAACCCCGAATATTAGTGTCTTCCATCCCAAGCTCATCCCTTCCACCCCTTGTTTCACTCCCATGCCACACAGCCAGCCCAGGGCACATCCAGACCTTGGTGTCAGCCGCGGGATGTTGTCTCATGAAGGAGATGCTGGGACTTACTTTGCCTTCTTGAGTTTGAAGCCATAGGCTAGCAGCCAGGCCTGCAGCTCTGCCACGTCACTGAGATCTGCCAGCTCTGGGAAGAGCTGCTTGTTCTTCTCCATCTCCTCCTTGTACAGCTCGGCATAGACAAGAACAACCCGCCCATCCTCAGACCACTGCAGTGAACATGTGGGACAGCACTGGTAAGTGACGCTCCTGTCCTGCTGGCTCCTGCATCTGCCTCCCCCCTGCCCTGGCATGGATCACCAAGTCTCAGACCCTTGGCTGGGTGGTAATGACCTCCTGGATGTAGGGTTTTACACCCAGGGCCTGAGGGTGAGCCTGGCTGGCTGGTAACTGGGACCAGCCTGCACTGCTGTAGGGGCTTTATGGTGGATAGAGCCTACTGGGGCTCTGGTTGTCACCCTGTCCCCTCATCACATACAGTGGCACCACCGGGTCCCAGGCAGCATCTATGGCCACCCTTGAGCATGTCACCAGGGCAGAAAACTGCTCTGCAAGGAGGTGGACATGATTCAGTTGCCATTTCACACAGCCTAACTCAAAACTCACAGGTAATTATTTGGGGCCATTTACGCTCCGATGAGAGAGACTTCGGGGTAACATCATGCCTGCTGTTTCTAGGGAGCAGATCTGGCTCAGGGACATCCATCCTCTGCAAAAAGGAGCTTTTCTTGTTCCTTGCCTCCCCAGCTCATGGCACACATTGGGACCCCCTGTTCTCACACATGGCTCTGGGAACAAAGCATGTGCCCATTGCTACCCCAGCACAGTCACCCTGTACCTCCAAAACCTTGATGTCTGGGCTCTCCAGGGCTGCAGACAGCTGAGCAAGGATGTGCCCCACGTCCTGGCGGCTGCGCTGCTCCTCCTTGGGGCTCCTCTCCAGGGCAGCAGAATCTGCCATCGGGGCAGACACGGCAGCAGCTCCCAGCCACCAGTGTGTGCTGCATGCAGGGAAACAGCTCTGAGGTCTGTGTGGGCGCCCACCCCAACGCTCAGCCAGGGCCGGCCCCAGCTGCAGGGACATGACATGGGCTGAGCTGCTGATGCTGGTTCCCTCTCCCAGCCCTGGGTCCAGGCAGCAGCTTGGAAGTGGCTGAGCTGTGCCCAGGACAAAGCCCCCATGAGGTGCTCCAAAGCACGGGCCTTCGGAGCAATCCCAGAACACCTGGGGATGAATGCAGGGAGCTGCTGGAGCCCCCCACCCCTTCCTGAGCTGCCCGAAGCCTCTAACCACCCCAGATTACCTTGCACCTCTGCCCCGTACCTTCTCCAAGCCAACCATCAGCACCGAGCCCTGGCCTTGCTGCTGCCTCCCCTTCACTGGGGACGTGAAGTGACGTTTTGCCCGTTAAACGGACACCCTCCACCGGCCAACCGCCACCCTGAGCGGCTGCAGCACTGTCTGTCCGCCCTGAGCATCTCACTGCTGGTCCCCACGTGCACTGCCTTCTCTTTGCAGCCACCAAACCTGCGGCAAGGCAGTCCTGCACCAGGAATACAGGATGGGGAGGATGGCTGAGAGCTGCAAAGCCATTTCTGTGTGTTTTAAGCCCTGGTAATGGGTTGAGTGGTGTCACTTTGAGCCTGTCCCCCCCACCTTTCCCTTTCAAGCCTCCCCATTCTCAGCTCTGGGGATGGGTTTGAAGGTTTGAAGGTTTGGCAGAAGGTTCTGGAACACCATTAGCTCCTGTGGAGGACACATGGCAATAGGTCCCCAAATCTGGGCTCCTGTGTGAGAAGGGAGGTGGAAGAACCAGGCCAGGGGGGCAGGGGATGCTCCCTGGCACCTGCAGGACACAGTGGAGCTGGGCCCAGTGGGACTGACTGTGATGGTGACAGAGGCTGAGGGGTCCTGAGGATGCCGTGGGTCTGGGGATTCTCCATCCCCAGGGATGGCAGGACTCTGTGGGACATGGCTGTGGCCATGGTGACACTGGTGTGATGGGAACCAGGGGCCTCAGAGGTCCCCTCCTCATGCATGCTATTGTGGAGTCTACGAAGACCAGCCCCAAGTCCCAGCCCTCAAGCCTGCAGCCCAGAAAATGCTGGAAGTTTGTTTGTCTTCTGCACCTAGAGTGCTCAGGAGGGGCTGACTGTAAGCAGAGAAGTGGGCTCTGTCCTCATCATGCCATGGTGGGAGCAACAGGCTCTTGCACAGCTCCTTTGTAAACACAATGGCATTTTATAGCCTGAAGAGAGTGACGTGGCAATCAAAGGGCTGCTTCAACAGGTGAAGGCTGACCCCAAGAGCTGCATCTCCTCTGCTCAGTAAAAAACACCAAGTAATTTAACCACCTAGGTCCAGAGCAACAACACTGAGACGTACTGTTATGAGGGAAAAGTGTGGTTATGAGCAAACACACTCATGCACATGGCGGTCTCCTGGTGCAGCAAACCTGGCTAGGGTGCACATTCTGCTGCTCTCGCATGGCTGAACCTCCTGATGTGACCCAGCCCAGCGAGTCTTCTGCTCCCACCCAGCAAACAACAGCTTGATGGAGAGCACACTCCAACATGGGTTTGTTTTGGAAAATAACAGTTCAGCTGCATGAATTGGAAAGAAAATCACAGAAAGGAGAAAGTATTTCACCACAGTATGTATATACCTCAATCCTTGTTCCGTACCTGCCCTCCATGGTTTTCTTTCATGTCATACACCAAGTTACACATTGAAGTTTGGATACCAGGGAATCCAGTCCCACAGCTGCAGGAGATTTTTGCCTGGTATGGATGCTTTGATGCACTGCACCACCTTGCTCTGAGCCCCTTGTCTCAGTAGGCACATGAGTAGAAGCTAGCTCTAGAGACTGACTTCCTTGGTCCTGTGGAAGGTTGGGATATGTAGAATCCCAGATTGGTTTGGGTTGGAAGGGACCTTAAAGCTCATCCAGCTCCAAACCCCTACCATGGGCAGGGACACCTTTCACTAGAGCAGGTTGCTCCAAGCCCCATCCAACCTGGCCTTGAACACTGCCAGGGATGGGGCAGCCACAGCTTCTCTGGGCACCCTGTGCCAGGGCCTCAGCACCCTCACAGGGAAAAATTTATTCCTTATATCCAACCTAAATCTCTCCTGTTTAAGTCTGAACCCATTGCCCCCTGTCCTATCACTACAGTCCCTGATGCAGAGTCCCTCTCCACCATCACTGTAGGCCCCCTTCAGATACTGGAGCTGCTCTAAGGTCTCCCCTTCAGGAGCCTTCTCTTCTCCAGGCTGCCCCAGCCCAGCTCTCTCAGCCTGGCTCCAGAGCAGAGCTGCTCCAGCCCTCGCAGCATCTCCGTGGCCTCCTCTGGACTCCCTCCAACAGCTCCACGTCCTTCTTGTGCTGCTGCCCCAGAGCTGGGCACAGGACTGCAGGGGGGGTCTCCCCACAGTGCAGTGGAGGGGCAGAATCCCCTCCCTAACCTGCTGCTCACACTGGGGATGCAGCCCCGCACATCGGGGGGATCTGGGCTCAAGTGCACACTGAAGCTGGGTCATGGGGAGCTTCTCATCACCCAACACCCCAAGTCCTCCTCAGGGCTGCTCCATCCTTCCCTGTCCACCCTGGGGATTTCTGCTGGGGACTGCGCCGACCCAGGTGTAGGACCTCACACCTGCACATGTTGAACACATGAGGCTCTCGTGGTCCCACCTCTTCAGCCGTCCCATGCCCCCCTGGATCTTATCCCTTCCCTCCAGTGTATCGACCACAATACACAGCTTAGTATCCCCACAGACATGCTGAGCGTGCTCGATCCCACCGGCCATGTCCCCGACAGGAGCCCTTTGGCTCCTTCCCCAGGTCCTGGAGGAGGGTGCGATTCGGAGCCTCCCCAAAGCCCCGGGAACGGAGATGCTGCGGCAGGGCCGGGCCGGGGAAGGGGACTGGTCCCCTGGGGTCGCCGAGGGCGAGAGCGGAGGCGGGCGCTGAGGCGCTCCAGTGCCGCGGACATGCCGCCCGCCCGGCGCTCCGCCGGGTCCGCCCCTCCCGTCGGAAGCGGCGGTTGCCGGGCACCGCGCCGGCGCCGGGCCTGGCCCTCGGCTACCGGACCCGCTGCAGGCCCCGCCGCAAGCCGCGGCCTCCCCGGCCTGGCGTAAGGCCCGTCCTTGTACCCGCGGCCGGGAGAACTGCTCCTTGGCCTCCCTCGGTGAGTGCTCGGGAGCCCCCGTGCCCCCGCCGGCGCTGTTCCCCGGGTGGCAGCGGGACCTCGGGCCGGCAGAGGCGGGGGGCAGTGCGGAGGCGGGGCTGGGGCCGCCGTGCCCCTTCCGAAGGCAGCCGGGCTGGAGCTTGCAGCCCCTGTACAGTGTCGCTGCACCCGCCTGGGGGAAACGCTGGGGCCTCCTGGCTGGTTCTGCTCCCTTGTGTCGCGTTTCTTGCAGCGCTTCCCCGGGCAACCCCTTCCCAGGGGATGCAGCCCAGGAAGGGTTTTGCAGGGATATGCGGTGGTGTTCAAGTGGGGTCTTGGATGTTGGTACGGGCCCCAAAACAGGGTTCGTATTGATTCCCCATGACGGCACAGCCAGAGCAGGCTGTAGGGTGCAGCACGAGGTCGACTTTCCATTGCTGGATGCAGTGTTGCACATGAGCTCCTGTAATCTCAGCACCTCCTTGCATCAAAGGACCCCACGGGTTAGGGTGGGGCCTCTCCTGCATCATCATCCTTTCTGGCTCTGGGAGAGGACTGGCAGGGCTCAAGGCCAGGTTGGACAGGGCTTGGAGCAGCCTAGTCTAGTGGAAGGTGTCCCTGCCCGTGGCAGGGGGTTGGAGCTGGGTGCGCTTTATGGTCCCTTCTAATGCAAGCCAGTCTGGGATTCTGTGATTCTCTGACTTTGCTGCGCTTCTGCAGTGCCTTTGCCCACCATCCAGTGCAGAGTGTGGCCGTCATTCCAGGCTGCTCCTTGAGCAGACAGTGCAAGCTGCCTCTGTTCCTAAAGGACTACTGGTGGACATGTGCCTAGCTCCCAAGGAACATGTTCCACATGCAGATGCCAGTATCACACTTGGCCATACCTGTCCCTCTTTGTCTTTAGAGAGACAGAAGAGAAAAGGGGGCTTTGTGACTGGCAGGTGGGGAAGTTCCTGAGGGAACCTGTATGATGAATACCATTAAAAGGAGAATATTAATCTCTCCCATTGTAGTCTGCAAGGGGAAAGCATAAGCATGGGCTAACATCACAGGGTAAATTCACAGCGCATTGACCTAATTTCCTGATCCCTGATTCTGCAGGAGCTATGGTCCCAGATATGTGTGCCCACCTGTTTTGGTGCAGTCCTCGAGCACAGAGTTCTGCTGGTGCTACTTCTCATTTCAACTAAAACTACTGAGGGAGAGAGCAGACAAGATCAGCTGCATGGAGATTAGCTTTTTGATATTCTGCAGATGACTTGCTCTGCTTATCACAGTTTATCACAGCTGTGGGATTTTTTCCCCCGTGTTTTTTGCAGAGATTGGCTTACAAAGGCATGAAGCGGGGCTTGCTTCAGCTCTGTGAGTGGTAGCAAATTCCTGGCCAGGGACTCAGGCACAGTGGAAATGTGGTCTGTGAAGAAGAGGGAATGCTTCAAAAGCAGATGCAGCAGGTTCCAGGCTGAGAAAAAAAACTGCCAAAGCCTTGTCCCTTTCCATGTTTTGTAGTTTCCTTAACTACAGTGCCAAAAACAAGGCACAAAAGGAAGCTGTGGTTCGTACAGGTGCCGAAAGATCTCAGTTTACCTGGGGGATAAGTACCATTTCTGCCACTTGGTGAGTTGGGGCAGAGGGCACAAAGAGTTGAATTAATGGGGCACTCTGGGAGGGGTAGGGCTGGATTCTGCTTTGCTTGACTCCTAGGCCAGGGTTAAATGGTGGTGGGGAAGTGGGCACAGCGGCACTCAGGTCGGTGAGTGAAGCAATGCTGAAGTTGTTAGGTTACTGTGGCAACTGCCCTGCACCTCTTGAGGCTGTGTGAGGCAGGGAGCAGGGTTGGTGCAGCCCTGTGGCTAGGAGGCTGCTCTGATTGTGAGTTCTGCAGTCTGCAAGGGCGATAAGAAGAGAGAGGAGGCAAACATGTACCTGTGTCTTTGCCAGGATTTAACCCCTCTGTCTGCATCTCAGCCTACCAGTGCTCTAAGTAGTTTCTTTCTGGTGGCAACAGATCAGATACTGTATTCTTAATGCTTAAGTTTCTAAGGTGGTGATAGAGAAGATGCCTTCCTGGGTGCAAATTTAAGTGTGGCTGAGACAGTGATCAGATCACTGCTGGAAGGGGCTGACCCTGGTCCCTCTTCCTTTCTCCTCTGAGTTCATAAGCACATGCTCCTACCGTGTTTCTCCTGCGCTTGCTCCATTGTCCCTCTGATCCCTCTGTGGACGTTACAGCGAGGTTGCTTTCGGACAGAAGGTTAAATGGAGAGAAAACTAACCCAGAAAAAGAAGTGTTGAATCAACTGAGCGCAGGACCATTTGCACTACAAGGCTGTCACAAGAGATGAAGCAGAAGGATGGGAATAGCAGCAGAGAGTGTCCACACATAACCTTTTGGCAGAAGTGAGCTATGAGAAGTATCCTCAAATACTCCCATGACTGGTAGGAGTAAAGCAGCAGCTTGGGAAGGCTGTTCTCATCATTGGTAGCTGAGCCTTGGCTGCTCCTCGGGGCTAGGAGACTGATACAAGGGGCTTGTGTCCCACGCAGGTGAGTGCACTGCTGGTACCTAGATAGGCAAGATGCTTATCATTGTAGTAAGGTTCTCTGATCTTGCAAGATCCCAATCCAGAGTTGATGTGATTTGCAAATCAGGGAGTGGGTGTCATTTGCAAATTCCCTGCAGCAGGGCAGGATGCTGTTGGGACGTGCAATGTGATTATGTGACTTGTCTGAAGGTATAGAATGAGCTTTCCGTCCCCCGCCGCCCATCAGCTTGCCTTTCCTCCTTCAATCCCCCACAACAATTGCCTGCTCTGGTAACAGGTCATGATTTCAGCCTGTCATTTTGTGTGTAAATTGCTGGGTTTGAACATGAGTTCAGACCAAGATCAGACGTGAACTTCAAGGCCAGTAGCTGTTCTGGAGGGACCTCATGTTACATGGTGGTGGTGTTGTTTTCTGGAGTACAAGAGCCTCTACTTAAGTACTTGCTCAGTACTGACAACAGTCAGTAAGCCTGAGTTTAGTGGGATCCATTATCAAGGAGATTAAATAGTATCAAACCCCATGTCATTTTACCTTAGGCTGAGGGTCTGTGTTTGCTCTTCAGAAACAGCTTTTCCAGAGCAGCTGGGTACAGACTGTACCTGCGTGCTGGCATGCAGTCATCAACATTGCTTACCTTGCCTCTGCAATTGTATCTGAGAGATGAATAACAGATTTTCAGTAATGGGTCTCATGTCAACAGGGGTGATTTAGCAAGCAAGACTGCAGTGCATTAGTTGCCATGACTCAGACTCACCCAGCCTTGTACTGGTGGTTTCTTGGTTTCTAAATGAAATCACAGAAGCTGCATCCTGGTGATGCTGCTGTGTTGAGATCCTGAAGAGGGTTCTTCCTGTCGATGTCCCTCAGAAATCTTTAAGTTACTGCCTGAGGAGTCAGGGCATGCAGGTTTAGCCCCAGCTCTTACAGCAGTGACTCCAGCCAAGCTGCCCTGGTGTGTGTCAAAATCATGGCATGACTCTGAGGAGGGATTGAGGCTTTTACGGCACCTGCCAAAAGCTCACCAGTGGTCTGTGTCTGTTCCTGTGTCATCTTGCATCCTCGTTTTCTGAGCAGGCAGGAAGTCCCTCAAGCTTCACACAGGCAATAGAATGCTGTCCATGAGATCTTCATGAGTGATGCTAGCCACTGCTGTGCTGGGAGGATCTGTGCTTCTGTGGTTGTGGGGAGGAGAGAGACAGCAGGGACCAGGGCAGGGATCTGTGGATCTGTGCTTGTCCAGCAGTTAATGTTGAAAAGTTCTTTAGTAATGAAAAAGATGTTTTCTAAACAGGTAACTCTGGTCTCCCTAGACCAGCTGGACTCCTTTAATCTTGGGGCTCTTGCCCAGAAATTCAACATCTGCCCCTACATGGTCCTGCAGTCAAATGTTTTTTCTCAGGTCCTTTTGAGATTCAGCCCCAGCCTGCTCAAGGGTGGTGACAGCGCTGGTGTGTGTCTTGTGGAGGATAGAGCAGAGAGTTTACCTGTGTGGGGTACGAGCTTCAGCTCACTTTGTGTATGTTGTGTTTGAACCACAGGAGCTATTTAGAAAGAGCCTAAGGAACAAGATAGTTCAAATCTAAGGCTAAAATGTCTCAGACGGTATCCAGCTACCCTGTGTTTCACTAAAGGCACAAAGGGCAGTTATAGCAGCTCAGGTCTTGCTTGCATGTCTGCAATGAATGTTCCTCTATGGAAGAGCAGAGCCAGGAAGGATTTTCTGTACTGCAGATACCAATACCACAGGAACTGTAGACATTTCAGGTTTGATGCTGGTAAAAATGCTGATTAGCCCCACAACAGGGACAGTACTGCTGGATCCCTTGCTTCACCTCCATAGAGTCCAATTTGGGGTGATTTGTGGTTTCCTACCTGCAGTTTATCTCTGTAGGTGAGTGCAAGCTCTCTAATGAAGGTCAGAAGCTCACATATATATATACATATATATAAATGTGGATTTTCGGTGACTCAGTGAGCCCTGTTCATTGCTGTTCTCAGTGGTGGCTGGTTCCTGTGGAGGAGGCAGAGCCACAGCAGGATGTGTGAAGGGCCATCCAGGATTTGTGGACCCATTCCTCCAGACCCTACACTCTTTCCAGACTATTACAAACGCCCCTTCTCAGGTGAGTCCTTGCTGCTTGTTAGGGATGTATGCTTTTGTACTGTGGCTTGGCACAGCTTGCCCGTTCGATGTCCTTACTCTTTGACATCCTCAACAGTCTCCACTCACTCTGGTGCAGGTGCTGGCTCATGGATAGTGATCCTAAAGGTGGTGTGTACAGCTGGTCAAAAGATTGGAAAGCATAAGGTAGAGGTGGATAAGGGGTTTTCAGCATTGTTTGTAGGCTGTGGGTGAAGAAAAACAGCAGGCAAGATGGTTTCCTGATAATTTCTTTTTCTTTCTCTGTAGCTCGAGGGAGGCTGGAAGGGAATGCTCTGAAGCTGGGTTTTAGCTCTGACCCTCTGGATCCAGTTCCTAACCCATACAGTGCCCGCCAAGTCCAACCAGCCCCTCGCATTCGCCCCAGTGGAAAGGATTTCCTGGAGAAGGGACGGAAGGGGACGCTTAGTCTCTTATTGCAGCTTGAAGGGCTCTCCCTTGATGGGAGGCTGCCAGTTGAGAGTAAGTACAGCTGAGCTGCTGCTGGCCTGAGCTGCGTTTGGTGCCAGGGATGAAGCATCAGGGTTTTGGCTGGATTCCTCAGCTCTGCTTCCTGAGGAGAGCTTGAGATTTGCAGTTCCAGTCACTCCATCTCCTGCATTTGGCCTGGCAGTTGTGTCCCTGGACCATCACCGGTGTGGGACCCACTGCTCCTGTGACCTTCCTGATTCCAGTCTGGCCCAGGTCTGGAATGGGAAGGGAGACTGTAGAAAAGAAGGTGTTTAATTTGTATTTGAGGAACTAGCCATGGATGAGAGGCTATTGAGAGGTGCTGGAAACAAATAAAGCCCTTCTAGTTTGCTGTTTCTGAATACAACCAGTACCTTTACAGTCAAACTTAAAAATGGATTGGGTGAAATCTTAATGAATAGAGGGTGTTCAATCTGGGGAATTCCTTGTTAGTGAACAAATCCAGGCAGGATTTGGGAAGACTGTGTGTGTGGATACTGGAAATACCTGCAAAACATGTTCTCTTCTCCAGGGGGATCACCCAGAGTACATTCAGAAGTCCAGAAAGGAGATAAGGCTGAGCACTGGGTGTCTGATTTACTTCATATGTTGGAATTGCCCCTGCCTGGTGCCAGTGTGGTGGCTGCCAGCTGAACTGCTGTGCCAGAGCAAGAGAGGAATGAGGGTCTGGTTGTGTCAGCTGAGATCTTCCCCATTTTGGAGAGCCCAAAGGATTGTTTTTGATTCAAAATCAACAAATACAGTCCGTAGTCTTGCTTATGTGCCCTTGGATGTGGGACAACAGCTGACCCTGAAACCAGGAAGAGTGCCAGTTTAAGGCTCTGCAGCTCCATTAACCATTCAGAAACACCATGGATGCTGAACTGGGAATTGACCTTGCTCTCAAGAGGATGCTGGTATGGCTTGTTCAAATGGGACATAGTCCATAGTCCCAAATGGGACAAGTGAGCCACAGCCTCTCAGAACAAGGGAGTCTGTGAACACCAGTAATGTGCACAGACTTCTGACAGTGCTCAGCTGGGCACTGTGGCATCCTCTGGCAGAAGAGGGTCAATCCTGGAGTGTGCATCTGACATGGGGAAGAATGCACAGCTTGTCTAGTCTGCAGAGAAGGGGAGAGCTTGCTATTGTATGGGTGGTTAGACCAGCTTTGGAGACAGAGCTGTGGGCTCTGGTGCCAGCGCTCCAAAAGCCTGAATCCCTGGGTAGTGTCTGAGGGGTGAAGGCTATGTCTCCCCTTGCTGTGCAGGGAAAGAGTCCAAGGATCATGAGAAAGAAAATGTAAGGAGGATAAAAGAGATTCAGAAGAAGTACAAAGAGAAGGAGCAAGCACAGGAGCACAGCAAGCCCAAGCCTGTGAAAGCTCTCTGGAAATCCCAGAAATATGAAAACGTGGAGTCAAAGGTGAAGGCCAAACTCCAGGTCAGTACCCACTCAGCTCTTGAGCTATCTGGGCCTGGGGTGCAGTTCAGCCCTGAGGCTCCGTGGGAAAGTGGACGTGGGGGTGTCCCAGAACCACTGGATCTGGGGCAACTCAGTGATGAAGCATGGAGGACAAATGTGACAGAGGGGCTGTGTGCTGAGCAAGAATGTGGCGTCTGGCTCCAGAGAGTGATTGCTGTAATAATCCATGTCCTGTCCAGCCCAGAAGATCTCTCATGCAGGAGAAGCTGAGAGGGGGAAAATGTCATCACACCCTCTGCCTGCAGGCTCCTGCTTGGCCTCCTGGGGATATACAGGCTTCCACTCACAGCTATATTCCCAATCTAAAGGTGTATCCAGCTGTCTTTTCAGCTTCCTGGTGTTTGGGGCAACACTTGTCTGGGGTTAGTGCCAAAGGGCTGTGGTATTCTGTCCCATGGATCATGGTCCTCGGAGGTTTGTCTTCAGGCTGCATCAAACCTCAGTCCAACTCTTACCACCCTGTGGACACACAGCGGGCTGTATGTCTCCAGATTCTTCTCCGAGTGATTGTTATGGTGAATAACCTGTGTGCCATGGGGGCACACAGCATCTCCAGGCAATCAGGGTGGAGTTCTTACAGATGAGCACAACTGCAGGGGTGTATGTACCTCCTGTGCTTGTGACGAGAAGGGCTGTGGGGCCGGGCCTTGTTTCCTCAGGCTTTCTCAGCTGCTGAAATGAGCAAATGTGTGGCCTTGTGAAGGTTTTGGGTTGGTGTTTGCCTCTTTTTCTTTATCTGGGTCATTTTTCCTCCCGTGGTGGGTTCCTGGTGTTTAAATGGTGCCTCTGTCAGAAGGCTTTGCTAAATGCGCTAAAGACACTGCCTTGGTAGAGTTGTACCTGTTTGCACAGAAACGAAAGTGAAGGCCATGGTGGAGGGAAGGAAAGCTCCATCACTATCTTTGGGTGAATCTGTTGTCATAAGTCTGGAAGCCCCTGTGGTCCAGGTGACTTCTTGTATTCCGTTAGCCTCTTCTTTCGTCCAGAAATAAGCACTGTAGCTCTTACAGATGGGGTTGGCTCCTGCTGCACAGCAGCAAGCAGAGGAGTGCTGTGCCACCCCCATCATAGTGACCTCCTGGAGAAGAGGCTCCAGGGCTCCCTTCTGGCTCAGCCTCACATGGGAGAAGCTACTTGAGCAAGTGGCAGTGCAAGGCTCCTGCCTTGGCCAGTGTAACCTTGAACTGTTAGAGCCTGCATTCCCATCAGCCTCGGAAGAGGGCTTTGTCCTTCAAGTCCCTGGTAGCCTTCATGGTCTCCATCTCTCTTCTTTTTGCAGCCCACCAGGCTGTGTGGACAGGAGTGACACAGGGAGCTGCTGCTTGTGCAGACAGTGGGTGCAAGCTGGGTGACACCTCAAGCACTGCCACTTACACAACCCTTCCCTTGGTACTCCCTTGATGAGTTGGAACATCCAAGTTCCTCCTCATCTCTGCATTGCTTCACCCTGGTCCAAAGCAGCCCTCCATCCAACTTTTGACAGTAAAATTATGTGTACTGCTAACAACTGCAAAAATTGGCAAGATGACTTCCAAGCCAATGGTTCCGAATGCTGTGTCCCTTCTTCCCGGTGACACCAACCTCCGTGAGGTCTGTGACCTTTCCACACACGGGAACAAACCCACATGTGCTTTAGGAACACAAGCCTACGCTCTTGTTTGACAAATCCTCTGGGTTAGAGGAAGATTGAGATAATTCTTCTTTTGTTCTGGGGAAGGGGGTGGTCTCTGTGCAGGCAGTTTCTGCGTGGTGTGTTCCTTGTGCTCCAGAGAGAGGTGGCGTGAAGCCCTGGTGCTGACTCATGTTGCTTTAACTATTACTGTGGCTCTCCTGGAGCTGGGGTGTTCCCCTTTGAAGGATCTCCATCTCCTGTGGAGCTGCTGATGCTCAGAGTTTAAATTCAATCTGTTAGAGTGCTTCTTTAATAGAAGAAGGCTTACAGGCTTGACTTAGCAAGCCTGGGTCTGGATTTATGGGCTGCTGCAGTTTGGAGACCTTGATAAGACCCTCTCTTAACAACAGTAATTGACTAATTCCTTCTAAGTATGCATCCCATTTCTGAACTGTGGCCTTTTGAGCTACTCCCTGAGGAGGAGGTGATCCATCAAGGATTGGATTCAGAAGGGGAAGAGGACCGTTTACTATAACAGCTTGAGATGTGGGTAGTTTCTCTGCTTCCTTAATGGCTTTAGTAAGGCACAGGACCCCTTGTCCTCAATCTGAGTAGCACTCTTCAGTTTCTTTAAATGAGGTAGGAGAAAACAGTAGAGGCCTGGCTGGTCCTTGTGGTCCCTTTTGGAACACACCACACAAGAAGCGTGGGGGCAAATCCCCACTCCACTGTTAATGGATCCTGTGGTGCAGTGGGCCTGGTTCCTGATAGTCTTTGAGTTCATCTTTCAGAGGATTAAGGGTTTCTCTAAGTTGTGGAGTCTAGTCACAGTCCTGATTTTTCCAAAGCAGGTTGTATAGTGGGAAAGCAATTACCAAAACCCCTGATGCATGTTTTCACCAATAACGTCATGTGCCTAACAACTATTGTTATTCTGTTTTATTGCCCAAGGTTTGTCCTTCTTGATGCTTGAGAGGTTATCATCAGGTACTGCAACAGCTCCTGCTATCCACCAGACCCCTAAGAATTTAACTTCTTGTCTGGAACCTTGGCAGTTGGAGGGTGGAATGTTTGAGGCCATTTTTATTCAATAGATTCCAGATGGCTGCAGCCCCTTGCCCCTCCCGTTCTTTATTGTCTCCATCCATTAGGATATCATCTATACATTCATATATGTGAACATCTGCTGTCACCTCCACAGGACTGAGGAGCTTGGCCAAGGCACTGTGGGCAATAATGGGGGAATATTTATACCCTTGTGGGAGTTAGTTAAAAGTATACTGCATCCCCTCCCAAGCGAAACCCAACTGGGGTTTGTCTTCTCCCCTTAGGGAAACCATAAAAAACATATCCTTAACATCTGGCGTGGCCATCCAAGGGTGGACAGTCGCCTGTCCTGCTGTCACTGCCGAGGTTAGGCTTGGGACAGCAGCAGTCAACAGTGGAGTATTGCTGTTAAGTTCGCTGGTATCAGTTGATGAACACCACTGGCCATCAGCCTTATGGACTGGCAGGACTGGAGAGTTCCGAGGGGAATATGTATGATCTGGAAAATGTCTTCTCTAGATCTTTAATCACTTTGGAGATGCCCTATTTGGCAGCAGATGCTGAGCGGCACAGGTTGCTCTAGGCTCTGATAGTGCAGCAGCAGCCTGTTAAAGCCTCACAAAAGAAGCTTCTGCTTCTCTGCATTCCAAACTCCACATCCTGCCATGAGGTAGATCACATCCCTTGCCTGCTGGTATGTCAAACCCTCATCTATTTTCCTTGTGAGGGCTCAGAGCCACTTCCACAGCTGCCATCCTTTTCTCACCAGGCAGCCAGAGTTGAGTTTGAGCTCAGGGGAATTTTTCTGCTACACCAGTTATCCCCACTGTACTTACAGCTTTCCTTGATGGGTTAATTCCTCACTTCTCCACTTGCTGCTTGGTTAAAACACTAATATGGGCCTTGAATCAGTTGAAAATCCCAGACTTAGGGGATATGTCTATGGGATCTTAGCAGCAGCCATTAGCAGTTACCACTAGGTGAGTGGGCAGCTGAACCCAAATCCCAGAGTTGTGGATTTTAACCCCTTCAGGTCTTCCCGGTGATGTACCAAAGGGTTAAGGGCACCACTGCTATTTGGGGTTGTGTCATCTTTGTGTCTGCCTGGGCTCCTGACCCTTCCTCTGTTTGGGGGGCTATCAGTGCAGCCGCACTCAGGTACAACGCAGTATCACTCCTCACCAGAGGGCATTTCTTTCTGAGCCCTGAATGGTCTATCACAGAAAGGTTCAAGATCCCAGGGGGGTCCTGCTCATCGTGCTCCATGGCTGCCCAAGTTCTCTCAGAGACTGACTGTGTCCAGGGTGTCTGGTGATCCTCTGAGGAGGACTCTCAGGTGGCCCGGACCTCCTGGAGGTCCCATACCTCTCTTGGGTGCGATCAGCCTTTGGCATTCCCTGTGGCAGCTTGGACAGTGCTTTTCCTGGGGCAGGGACAGACTCTCCTCTTGCCTGGGCTCTACATCCCCCCCCAGAACCCCTCAGTTGGTTATTGAGTGATCGCCCACCAGTCTGTGGTTCAGAACCACTCCTGGACCTCCAAACCTGCTCTTTTCTTCATCACTGCACAGCACCCCATCTTCTGTGGCACAGGCTCTCCACAGATACTCAATCTCCATTTTTGCTCAAAACCTTCCTGCGCAACTCCCTGAGCTCAGGTCCCAACCAGAAACAGTGCCCAACATGGGCCGGGGTCCTGCTGTGCAGACCCATCTGCCTGTCAGTTTTAATGAGAGCTCACATACTCATTTCCTCCAGCTCCACCACCTCTTCAAAGCTCTCATCAGCACCACCCCACCTATCTGTGGGGTCTGTGCCCATAATCAATTGGGACAACACTGGTGGGTCTTTGTGCTCATGCCAGCATAATTTCAATTCTTTGTTCCAATAAATGCTTTTGCTCTCTTTCTCTTCTAAATTCCTGTTCTGAACAGTCCATTTCCAAATAGCTAACTCCTTGCAAAACAATCCTGTGCCTCTACCAAGCCCATGCCCAGGATGGCACACGTGCTCTCTTCACCACCTCCCCCATCTCCACAGTGTTGTTCCATTCTCTCTACTCCTGGGTAAAACCACTTCTCCTTCACCCACTGTACACCCAGGGGAGAAGTGATCATCCGTGCACTTGCCACCTCTCCTCTATGGGCATCCCACTGACTACGCCGGTTTAAATGTAACAGAACCAATAAATAGAGGCTAAATGACATTGGTTGCTCAAACTCGATTCAAGCTCCACCAACATCACCTCCAGATTTGGAATGTCGCATGGATTTGTCACTACACTGCTCGTTCTTAAACTTTATGGCCAGTGATCCAAAATGTACAATCCTTCACCTGAAAAGGCAAGGCTCTTAACCTCAAGGAATCCCCCTGGATGGTGACGTGATCCAAGGGGAGAGTCTCTGACTGCAGACCTGCTGCTCCAAGGAGGAACAACTCCAACAGGCTCTCCAGCCAGGCTCATTTTATACTCTTGTCTCACCTGAGCTGTGATCAGATATGGTCATGTAGCTCCCGTGGGCTCAGGACCCAACTTCCTATTTGTCAGGGCTTTGTTGGGGTGGTTGTACCTGGTATAACTTGTTCAACTTTGAACCAGCCATGCTGTGTAAAGGCATTTCTCATTATCTTACCTGAGAGACCTGGATCCCCTCGCTCCTTCTGCAACAAGACTGATCATCTTTGGAGCCTGATCTGTCCAGGCAGTGCTGAGGGCATTGCATACCCTGGTTCTTGATACTAGAACTAGTCATTTGAGCATCCTATTCCATGTCTGCTAAACTACATGGCCAGGCAACAAGGAATCTGCCTCAAGGGGCCTGCAGTTCAGCTGAGAAAGCAGCTGGGGGCTTGGCTACCTGTGAAGATCTGGAGGCTGCCCTGTACAGTTCCTGTTGCTTCCAACAGCAGAGCAGTTCCCTGGTTGGGTTTATCGTAAGGTCACCCACTTGTCACAATCAACTTTCAGTTTTCAGGGTTTCTGTGTAACAACACTGTCTGAGATGGTCCCCATGCCTTCTGTTAGAGGTCAGGTAGTGTAACCTTGTGCCATTTGTAACCACAGCCTTTGAAGATGCCTGTCATGCTATTCCACTCTCCCCCAAACACCAGACTCCTCCACTCCCCACTCCTCTTTCTGTCTAGAGTAGCATGACCACAGATTTTGGGTGCTGAGCAGAGCAGTACTTGAGACCAGCAGCTCAGCACTTAGCTTTGTGTCTACCTGAGCCTTTTCAGTCAAGTTTGCTTGAATGGGCTCTGGATTTGTGGCACTGGGATGGCTTCAGGGAGCTCAAGTTCTCTTCTGTTGACAACAAGGGAGACTGCCTTGTGTTTCACCTTCAGCGTGCTTTCTCCACATTGCCATGTGCCCCTTTCTCAGGAAGATTTCTGCTTTTTAAGGAGTCATGATCAATGTCAATATGGACAATGGCCCTAACTCTGGTAAGTATCTCTGTTGTTACCTGGTGTTGTTTTCCTTTCATGCCTACCATTTTAGTCAGTAAAAGGACTCTCCAGTCAATGCTATGTGCATATTTGATCCAAATGTGTGGTTTGGTTGATACGCTGGAGGGAAGGAATGCCATCCAGAGGGACCTTGACACGCTTGTGAGGTGGGCTGATGCCAACCTCATGAAGTTTAACCATGCCAAGTGCAAGGTCCTACGCCTGGGTCGGAGCAATCCCAGGCACAGCTACAGGCTGGGCAGAGAAGAGATTCAGAGCAGCCCAAGGAGAAGGACTTGGGGGTGCTGGTCGATGAGAAAATGAACATGAGCCAGCTTCAGTGTGTGCTTGCAGCCCAGAAAGCAACCGTATCCTGGGCTGCATCAAAAGGAGTGTGACCAGCAGGTCAAAGGAGGTGATCCTGCCCCTGTGCTCTGCTCTCGTGAGACCTCACCTGGAGTATTGTGTGCAGTTCTGGTGTCCTCAATATAAAAAGGACATGGAACTGTTGGAACAAGTCCAGAGGAGGGCCACGAGGATGATCAGGGGACTGGAGCACCTCCCATATGAAGATTGGCTGAGAAAGTTGGGGCTGTGCAGCCTGGAGAAGAGAAGGCTGTGTGGAGACCTCACAGCAGCCTTCCAGTATCTGAAGGGGGCCTATAGGGATGCTGGGGATGGACTCTTCATTAGGGACTGTAGTGATAGGACAAGGGGTAATGGGTTAAAACTGAAACAGGGGAAGTTTAGATTGGATATAAGGAGGAAATTCTTTCCTGTGAGGGTGGTGAGGCACTGGAATGGGTTGCCCAGGGAGGTTGTGAATGCTCCATCCCTGGCGGTGTGCAAGGCCAGGTTGGGCAGAGCCTTGGGTGAGATGGTTTAGAGCGAGGTGTCCCTGCCCATGGCAGGGGGGTTGGAACTTGATGATCTTAAGGTCCTTTCCAACCCTAACTATTCTATTATATGATTCAGCAGATTTCCCCCCCCTTATTTAGTGTTCCTTTACACAGTTCAGTTGCCAGGTCTGGATTTGTTGCTGTAGGCAGCCAGTTTGGCCTTTGCTGGCTGAGTCCAGATTGACTTCCCCCACCAGCTCCTGCCAAGTCATGGCAGAAAGAGCGTGCTGTCATCTGCCTGCTGGAAACTTGTGGTTGAGCCTGTGGTTGACCTCCCAAGCTTTCTTGGATTGGTTTCTCTTTTCTCCAGCCTGCCTCCACCATTTGATCTTTTCTTGCCTCTCCCAGGAGAGCTCCCCACCTCCAAATCCAGAGGCTCTGAAATTCCTGAGGGCATATTCTCGCTGTGGTCCTGGGATCAAGCCACGCAGATCGCTGTCCCCAGGGCCTGCCAGAATGAAAACAGGAGCAGACACAGAGGATCCAGAGGCACTGGGTGCTGAAATCAAGGTGAGTTGCACACTGACTGCATCCATCCACCCCTGGCACTTAACTTTGCTCCTGTTTTGCACTTTTCATGTGTTCTTCTAAAGTGTTGAGTCAGGTATGCTGTGTGAACAGGGAGATCTGTAAATAGTCTTCCTGGCTGAAGGGAAGGAGCAGGGTCTTGGTCACTGTGTTCAAGGATTGCTAATGCTACCTCTGGCTTCACCCCTACTCATAGTTAAAGTTCCCTTTGAAAATCCCACCTCCTCACTGTACAAGTGCCATTGATCTCCAGTCTGCTCTTTGTAGGGCTTTGCAGGAGGTCTTGGGGATTTGGGGGCTGCTCCCACCGTAATCAAAGGAACGGTGGCTCCTGGATGTTAGATAAAAAATTGGGAAAATGTGTGAGCTTTTTAGAAAGGAAGGTTAAATAAGTACCAACAGTTAAACCTTTCCGGTGGTCTGTCTGGGAGATCCTAAACTGTTCTGTGACTTCTTTCTGTGGCAAGCATGGGGTTGGCAGTCTGTTGGTTCCCAAAGGCCATGGAGGGACTTAATTTAAACAGGGCATAAACTCCTAAGGAGGAAACCCAAGAAAACCTTAAACTTAAACCCAGTGATCTTTTGCCCTGTCTTGGCCACCAGACAAGCTGTGATAGCGAGTGCTGTCATCTGAGGAAATGACCCCAGGGACCAGCTAAGCTCTGCCAGGCTTCTGATGAGGGCCAGAGCAGTTTTAACTCTGACCTTCCAGCTGCCCTGACGGGCTCAGGATACACCAGTAGGAGCTGTGTGGACTACGCCAAGCCTACTTCTTTCTGTCCTTCTGACTTTGAGGGCATGGGGTCAGCCTGAGGACCTCAAAAAAGCCAGTTTTAGGCTTGGCTGTTGGTGCTTGCCGTCTCAAACCACAGTCAACAAACAGCTCTTGCCTGACTATGGCTCCACACCTGAGACGGGGTGGGCTGAGGGTGCGCCCACACCTTCTGCCCTACACCCCCAATCCGGTGTTTTGTGCAGGCGCCTCTTTGCTCTGTCCCTTGTGGGGACAGGGTTTCTGTGTGTGTGTGAGTGTGAGCCAGGCCCTGCTGCCTCCCTCTCTCTCCTTGCAGATGCGGGTGGAGGGCAGGAGCATTGACTTTGTTAAGCACAACGCCCGCAGTGCCAAGCGGGCCCTGCTGCGGCGGTCCCTGTCCGAGCAGGCGCTGGCCGAGCTGCTGCAGCAGAAGCACCGGGAGCAGGAGGACTACAACACGAAGCAAAAGGGCCATGTGCCCCAGTAGTACGTATGCCCTCTCTGCTCCATGAGTCTTTCTGGCTTTCATTCACCCTGTCCCTCAGCTTCTGCATGGAAGGGGGGCTGAGGACAGAAGTGCTCCTGGCATGGGCAAGCAGTGGGATTTACAGTGGCTGGGGAATAAAAGCAGTTCCTCCTGCTTTCTTCACAAGCATCCCATGGCCAGTGTGACTGGGCTCAGAAAGAATCTTGTCTCCTTCCTCCCTGGGTTGCTGTTGTCCGATGGTGCTGACATGGGAACGCTCTGTGCTATGAGAAGTGTGTTCCTACCCCCTGTAAGCCTTGCTCTACGTGACATAGCTTCCATATTACAAGGTCTGGTTTTGGAGAGGCACTTTGATCTGCCTTGCAGTATTCAGCCCTGGACCCAGGGTCCAAGGAACATCCAATAGTGACTTGTCTGTTGGGGTTCTGAGTGGACAGCCTCCTGGTGACCCTGTCCTGTAACTGACCATGGTGTCAGTCCTTCGGCTCCATACTGTGCATGCTGCTCTCTGCCAGCATCCCTGGCTGTGAGCAACTTTGTCCAGCTTCATTCTGTCACTGGCCTGCAGATGGTTTTGAGAGGACTCAGTAGCCTGGGCCAGAAGCAAGAAGCAGAATCCCCTGTCTCCAAAGAGCTTGTGTTGGCCTCAGTGCATCTCTTCCAGCAGTGATTCAATGCACATGGAGCATGTCTGCTGGTCCATGCCTGTCGGCTAAGCCCAGTATACCCCTTCATGGCAGGAGTGTGTGCTGGCAACATGGGTCTCTGTGGTCCTCAGGCACGGATGTTGGGTGAGGTTTGAAGGGCTCAGTTCCTGGCCTCTGCCTGCCTCCCTGGGCACCTCCTTCTGCCAGATGTAATGACACGTGCTTCCTTTGCCTCCCCTCTGCCTTGCCAGCCTGCTGGAGAGGAAGGAGCTGTGGCGCAGAGAGATGGAGGAGCGGCTGCGAAACCTGCCTGATCCCAGCATACCACCTGGTCACACCAAGATGCAAGAGGACCAGCGGCTGGAGACCCTCAGCAGCCTGAAGCAGAGTAAGAGGAAAAGAAACAGGGATTCCAGCTCAGAAAAATGGGTGATTCTAGCCAGGATTTGGGAGATGAGTTCTGGGACACAGGTTTCTGTCACTTGGGAGTTATCTGGACAAAGGCATGTAGTTGGGATGTGAGATGCATGTGTGGAAAGAGCAATTTCCTTCAGGTTGGTAAGCAGGCTTGTCCAATAGACCTGATGTTAGGGTTACTATTGCTCTTAATATGGTAGAAAGATCTTGATTGGAAGGGACCTTCAGAGGTCTGTATTCCATCCTTTGGTTCTTCAAAGATGGTGCAGGTCACTCAGGTCCTCATCCAGCAGAGCTTTCAATGGAAAGATGGGTATTGTAAGTCCGTCTTCCAGTGCTGCCATCATTTTCATGGCTGCGGTGAGGTCATGGGAAAAGGACAGATTTCTTTGCTCTTCCACTTACGCAACTTGTTTGGTTTGGTTTTGTGTTTTGCAGGCCAGGAGCAGCTGGTAAAGGAACTGGTGATGCTGCCAGTGCGGGCAGACACTCTGAGCGTGCAGAAGAGGCGGATGGAGCTGGAGAGGAAGCTCTCCCAAACAGAAGAGGCCATCAAAATTTTCTCGAGGCCCAAGGTCTTCATTAAGCTGGACGCCTGAGCTGGGGTACCAGGGGCCCATGCAGGTGCCAGTGCAGTGTCCAGTGTGCAGCCAGCGTCTCTTGCTCATGCTTCAGTGATGTGTCTGTCCACGGAAAAGGGAGGGGGAATCCCTAATATACCCTCTGTGGTCTGGAGGACAGTTGTCTCTGTGTTGCTTGACTTCTCAGAGATCAGCTCTCTGTTCTGGATCCATGGCATCACCTCTTATTTTCCCACTTTTTCCCACTTCTAGGAACTGGTAGGAGGTCTCCCATGCAGCTGCCTATGGTGTTCCTTGTCCCCCTCTCTCTCCTGAGCTGGCCCATGGTCATGGCTCATTCTGGGCACCTGCAGACTTGTCTGCACAAAACGCTGTGGAGACCTTTGCAGGGATCCTGCTGGGTGAAATGTAGACAGACTTGACCTAAAAGGGATCTCTGGAGGGCTTGGTCATGTCCTGCTCAGCAGAGGGACAGATCCACAGCTGGGGTCCTTCTCCAGCTGATTAACATCTCCAAGGACCGGGCTGCCACCAACGCCTCACTGGGGCTGTATCCAGGCAGTGCCATCCTCAGGGAAACCCTTTTTTCCTCTGAAGTGAAGTCCCATCAGAATGTCCCTCATTGCAGCTTGTGCCTGTTGCCCCATCTCCTTCGCTGAGATGGCTGCCCCAAGCAGGGGTTTGCTCCAACCTGGGGAGGGATTTTGGGGTAGGGGTGTTGTGGAGCAGGGTCCAGCCCTGCCTACAGCACCCTGGGGGGTACTGCAGTGTCCTGGGACATGAGGGGCTGACGCTGCTGCCAATGAATGAAGAAGCTTTTAGTGCTGGAGGAGGTGAAGATGCCAACCTGAAAATCGGCCCCGGTCCCATGGGGCTGCTCTCGGAGCAAATGCTGCAGCCAGGCTGAGCTGGCTGGATGAGAGTGGTGCTGGGGGCTGTGGGCACCAGCCCCATGGCACCTCCCTGCCCATAGTCTGGACTGACCAGCCCTGCTGCCTGCTCTGCTGCTCTGCTGGCCACCCAGAGTGTCACTTGGCTCAGGAGCCCTGGAGCTGCAATCCCTGCTTGCCCCGGGCAGGGCTGTGGCTTTGATGGATAGTCAAAACCTAAACATTTGGCACTGTGTCCTCAGACCCTGAGAGCTGTGGGTCCTTCTCCTCCTCACCCAGCCCCACCACATACCCTTGGCAGCAGCGCTGGCGAGGAGATGCTGTTTGTAGGCCTGGGAGAGCTTGTGCAGACCCTTGACACTGAATCAGCCCTGCAAGGTTTTGGCTATGCCAGGGTCTTGGGACAAGAGCTGCATGGGGTTTGGGGTCAGCAAAAGCAACAGGACACAGTCCCACCTTCCTGTGGAGGGGACTGGCCATGGGGCACGCTCATGCCTGTGTCTAGCATTGCCCCCAGAGCAGGGCTAGGGCACTTAGTGCCCGTGCTGAAGGACGATGCTGCAGGAGGTGTGGTGATGGGGTGAAGATGATCACCACAGATGGTGGCCAGCCATATGGCCAGGCCTGTTCCCACCAGGACAGGAGAAGTAGAAGCTGTCAGCCCCTTGGGTCCATGGGGACTCAGCAGCATCTCTCTGCTGAGGTGTTGCTCCATCCCTTCCTGTGAGCAGGTAGGTGCTGGTCTGAGGCTGGGCCAGGCCAGCAGGAAAGCAAAGGTGAAAGCCACCATCAGCTCAGCACTTTGGTGCTGGGGGAGGAATGGAAGGCTCTGGGAGCCTGCTGGGCTTGGGACTGGAGGAGGATGGAGCTGTGCCATCCAGCATTTGCTGGGGTTGAATGACAGCCGTGGTGCTGCTGCCAGCCCAAGTGCCACCAGCTCCTGTGGATGTGATCAGGGTGTCTCCTGTGTGGTGAAAGCCCTGCAGTGGAGACAAGGTGGGAGCTGGGGGGGGGGCATGGCAGGCTCACTGCCCAGAACAGCCGTGGGACAGGGATGTGCAGGTGGAGGATGTGCTCCAGCATCCCTCCACGTTTTCCAAGGTGGACCTCATTGGGGTCACCTGGCGCAGCAACAAAGCCACAACCCCAGGGCTGGGATCCCACAGCCACTGTTCCTCTCCTCCTGGGGGACCTGTGGAGCTAATTGTGGGGTTCATGCTGGTACACGATGGGATGGGCCACAGCATGGGATGGGGTGATAGGGCTGGTGGGGCTTGCACCTGCCCCATCCCCTGGCATTGAGCCTGTTTGCTGTCCTGGAGACAGCTGTGCCTCATTGGGCTGCTGGGGTCCAGCCCCTGTGGTGACATGAACCAGGGACCAGTAAGGTGCTTTCTAGAAAAGGTTTTACTGTCCATTGCAATATATTAATTCATGATGCATATCTTGATAAAACACTTTAAAAACCCCCACTTGCTTGGATGCAGGGGTGGGAGGCCGGGGGTCTCAGAGGGACAGTGCCTGGTGGCAGCAGGGCTCCCGGGGACATGGACAGCGGGCAGCCCTCCTCCACCCCTGCTCACTGGCCCCATCATTGCCACAGGGCCCACAACCAGCCTGGCTGTGTGGCTGCCACCAAGAGTGGCACCGGACCCTGTGCTGGCTGCCGAGGGTGGCACGGGGCCCTGTGGCTATAGGGTGAGGAGGGTGCCATCCTCCTGACTGCTGCCCCGGCCAGGGCTGCCGTCGTGGCTGCCAAGGGACTGGAGGGAGCCCTGGGAGCTGTGTGGTGATGGGCTCTGCTGGAGGGGCTGGTCCGCGGGGCCCCCATTGGGGCAGCCCCCGGGGATGTAGTGGGGTGCGCTGTCATTCTCAATGACCAGGTCGCCCTCCTCATCGCTCTCGGCCGTGCTGTAGTTGCTCAGGTACTGCGAGGCCGGGCTGGGGGTCTGCTGACTGGGGGTGCTGTCCGTGGACATGCCCGAGCTGCCCGAGGCCTTGCTGCTGCGGATAACGTTGTTGCGCTGGTTGGCTGGCTTGACAGTGATGATGAGGTTGTGGCTGTTGGCCACCATCATGTCCGTCACCTGGTCCAGGGACTTGCCAGCCACATCGATGCCGTTGACCTCCAGGATCTCGTCGCTCACGGCCAGCAGCCCCGTGCTCTCGGCCAAGCCGCCCTTCACCAGGCGGGAGATGAAGATCCCAGGCACCTTCTCGACGCCGTGCGGGGCCACACGCACGCTGACACCATCACGGATGTAGAAGCCCAGCGGTTTGTCAGAGCCGTGCTTGTGGAGCCTCACGCGGCGGTGAGTCTCGGGCAGGATGTCCACGTCAATGATGGAGGAGATCTGTCGGAAGTCCTGGGGCATGCCAATGAGGAGGTGGGTCTTGGTCCGATAGTGTGCAGGGCGCAGCAGCCCCTTCTTCTTTCGCTGCAAGGAGTTTGAGGCAAAGACACTGGCATCAGACTCTGCTGTAGGGAGCAAAGAGGACAAGGGTCAGGCACCACAGCCACCTGTGGGTGCAGCCACATGCCCCATGTGTTGCGGAGAAACTCCCTGCTCACGGGTCTCAACGGCTTTTCCTCCCCAGAGCATCACCCTGGCTTTCCCCACAGCCTGTCCCTGCCAGAACCATCTCCTGGGATTACCCAGCGTACACAAGGCCAGGATTAGAAGGATCTAAGCGGTGATTCAGCCTTAATCACACTTTAAGCCAAACTCTGCAGCTTAACACTAGAGCTGCCAGCCCTGATTGCTGAGGTCCCTTGGTCATGCCCCACTTTGGGTTTGGGGAGAGGGAAGCCCCCTGCACAAGGGGCTGCTGTGGTGGCAGCTCCCTAAGGAGAAGTCTGGTCCCTGAGACAGCACCAGAGTTCCTTGTCCTCTCTGGAGCAAGGCTGTCACTGGCATGGGATGGGGGTGGCCACAGCTGCATCCTGCAGAGCCCTGTCACACCCAAGGACGGAGACTCCCCCGCTCCTGGAGACTCATCCCAGGGGTCCAGGAACATCCTAAACTATGATTTGTGCCACTGCATCTTACTCCTCCATCTGGCACCACCACACAGGTTTAACTCCATCCTCCTTTACCCTGCCCTGGGGCTCTTCCGTAGAGCCTAGCTTCACATGTTGCCTGCTCAGCCACATCCAGCAGGTGCTGGGGAGCATCCTCTGAGCGCTCTCTGGTTTCTCCCCATCCCTTTCCATGTGGGAGCTCAGATCTGGATGCTTCATTGCTGGCAAGTCCCCCATGATGCCCCCCAGCAGCACGCAGACCCTGCTCCAGCTGCAGGGACCTGGGGATGCTCCCAAGCCCAGGGGATGTGGGGTTTCTCCGGAGCCAAGCAGCCTTCCAGGGCTCCTGGGTTATAAATATCTCTCTGCACACGCAACACGGCATATTTTTAGCACGGAGAAGGGCGGTGGAGGCTTTCCCACAGCTATTCCAGCACATGGCTCCTCTCTGCGGGGCGTGGGGTGGCCGGGCCAGGCAGGGCCAGCACCCCAGGGATGAGTCCTTCGGCAAATCTGGGGATGTGCTAAGCTTTCCCCTGCCTTTCCCATAGGCCCAGCCCAGCCCAGGTGGGCCAGCACCCTGTCCCCAGCAAGGCTGCCCACAGGTACCCAGCAGAGTGACAGTGCAGAGAGGAACCAAGCTGCAGCCTTTGTGTTTTACCTCGCTGAGGCAGTCCTGGCTGCCCGGAGCCCACTGGTGGGTGCACACCTACAGGCACACACGTGTGCGTGGCTGTGAGAGCGGCTCCACAGCCACATTCCTCACCGACCTGGACTGGTTCAACGACAGCCCAGCCTCGGATGACCTGGATCCATTTTAAATCAGCTGTGACTCACCCAGTGCTTGCTCCCGGCCTCTCCACACACCTCCCCTGGTGCTGTCAGCCCTGTGGCCACTGTCCTGCAGGCACTGCTGGTGCTGGGCTGTGCCGGTGCTGCCTCCTGATCACACTGTGCATGGTGCCAGGGCTCTGGCTGCCCACTGGACACAGAATGCCACTTCAGCACTGTCACCCACAGGCCTCACATGCTTTCCCAACAGCAGATTGGGTGGCTCTGGGAGCAGGAGCAACGCTCCCATGGCACCTCTGGCACACACAGCACTGTAGTGGCTCCCCGTGATGCAGCCTGGGTCCAGGAACAGGCCATGGTTCAGTGCCTGGATGGCTGCTGCAGGCCCAGTAGTGTGTGTCCCCAGAGGAAATGTGTCCAGGGCATCCTTCACCACCCTGTGCACTGTTGCTTGATGGTGCTACTCAAGGGAAAACCTCTGTGCTACTAAACCAAGTGTAAGGGGACAGGCTTGTCTCCCTAGTGAAGGGGAGATGCAGCCAGGGTGTTTGTCACTGGGAGGTTTTCACCCTGCTATCACAATGATTTCAGGCTCCTGTGCAAGGAAGCTGCTCTCTGGGAGCACACCACTAAGGTCAGGGTGAGCCCCTGGGCTGCCGGGGAGGAGATGAGCCTCCTCCCACCCCAAAACCTCATCAGCAACCAGCACCCAGGAACTCTGCTGAAGTGATAGCTGCCGCTGCCTTGGGGCAGGGAGCCAGATGGGGCTCCTGGTGTGGCACTCACGGAGGTAACACAGTGTTTTCCAGGTGCTCCGGGAGCCTCCTGGTGCCACCACCTCCTGGTGCCACAGTGGTGGCTGGAGGATGTGTGGTCCGCCACCTCTGCTGCAGCCCAAATGTGGAAGCAGCCACAGTGTGACTCAGGTCTCTTGACGGGGAGGATGGATCTGTTGCCTGTCTCCCAGTCCTTCTTACCCTTCTTCTGGATGATGATCCTGAGGAGGGGGTTGGCAGAGGATAGGGCTTTGTGGTAGTTGTCATCGTTGTTGATGGGCAAGAGGTCGCCGTGGATGTCTGTGTAGCCCAGGAGCACATCCACCCGTGGGATCTGGTGCACTGTCTGTAGCAGGCAGTAGAAGTCCTGGAAGCTGCCCATGCCAGAGCGCTTCATGGCGAAGCGGCGAAACTCGGCATCGAACTGCAGACGAGAAGGAGAAAGAGGGTGAGGCCGGCCAGGCTGGCTCCAACCAGCAGGACCTATGCAGGCAGGGGACAGAGCAGAGCTGCCCTGGCACAGGCAGAGCCAGGCACAGGCAGCTCCAGAGCCCCAGCAGTACCAAGGCAGTGCATCTGACAGCCAGAGCCTGTCCCAGAAGCAAGATAAAAGGAGTGGAGCCTTTTACCTGCCCAAACAGCCAAGCAACAGCATGAAGAGCTGCCCGGGTAGCAAAGGAAGGACCCTCCGGCTGTGCCACCAGCCACGGACCTGCCAGGAGGCCCTTCCCTGCGACACAGGCGATGCTGCAGCACCTGGTGAGCAACAACGTTAATTATTGCCTCCCTCAGCCACGACGAAAGAGAAGCGAATTAAGAAGCAGCTGAGGAGCGCTGCAAGGCTCCTGCTGCTCGAGGTGGGTCCCAGCTCTGCAGGCAAAGCACCCCGGGCACAGCTGGATGAGGGAGCACAAGGGGGATGCACTCATCTGGGTGGGTGGGCAGAAGTGGGCAAAGGAGCAAGAACGGGCCAGGTGAGCACACATCTGAATGTGCAGGCACACCTTGGGGGATGCACACCTGGGCGTGCATGTGCACAGCATGAGGGTTACCCCGTGCTTGGGATGCACATCTGGGTGCTGGAACAGCACTGGCAGCTGGGTGAGAGCACATCTGAGCTAGGCATAAGCACAGCACTCCCGCACCAGGGGGGCAGCCGTACACATCAGTGCTGCCGGCACCGTACACCGGTAAGAGTGCACATCTGCTGAGCACTGGCCGTCGGCTGGTACCGACTGCGCCAAGCAGGCCCGAGCCCGCGGTGTGGGACGCTGCAGCAGCCGCGCTGTACAAGGCTCGGGGAGGCCCCGGGTAGCGCTGCCGCAGCGCGGGGAAGCGGAGCGGAACGGAGCGGCTGTACGGCTCGGCTCCCGCTCCCGCGCCGCTCCCCCGTGTGCGGTGCCGTCCCACGTGTGCTGACCGGCGCGGCCGGTCGTGAGTGGGTATCTCCTGCCCCTGCGCGGCTCCGACCCAGCGGTCCTTACCTTGCTCTTGACCTCGATGACGGGCTCGGCGGAGCGCGCCGGCGTGCGGTGGTGCTTGGCCATGCTGCGGGCCGGGCCCCACGCCGCCGCCAGCGCCGCTCCCGCGGCCACCGGGGATTTTCACCGGCCATGACGTCACCGGCCATCAGGTCGGACGCGCCGCGCCATTGGCCAGGCAGGGCGGGGGGCGTGGCCGGAGGGTTGCTGACAACGTCGCCGTGGCAACGGGGGCGGGACCGTAGGGCAGCAGCGCCCCCCCCTCTCCCCTGCTTCCCCCCCACCCGCTCCCGGGCCCTTCATTAGCGGCACAATTAAACCCACCGCGAGGCACCCGCCCCGCTCCGGAGCCCCTACGGTCTGACATGCAGCAGCGTCCCCGCTGAGTCCCGCGGGTGTCACCGGCTGGAGCCCCGGCTCGGCAGCAGGAGGGCACGGGCGGAGCTCCGTGCAAGCCGAGCCGTGGGCGCGGTGCCGAGGGCCACTGGTACGAGGTTTCCAGCCCCGTGCTCCACGTTCTTGCTGGATTCACCCCCTGCCCTCCGGAAGGATTCGTTACCTGTCTGGCGGGATTTGTCATCTTGGGACGAGCTGCTTTACTGAGGGGTTGGGTAGGAGAGATCTGATGGAGAATCTGCAGAGGTATTTGACTGGCTGGATCAATGGGCCAATGCCAATCGGATTAGATTAAACAAGGCAAAATGCCAGGTCTTGCACTTGCGTCCTCACAACCCCTTGAAATTCTCCAGGCTTGGGGAAAAGCCCTGGGGGTACGGAGTGATGGAGCTGAACATGAGCAGCTTGTGCCCAGGCAGCCAAGAAGGCCAGCGGCATCCTGGCCTGTATCAGCACCAGAGTGGCAGCAGGGCCAGGGCAGTGATGATCTTCCTGTACTGGCACTGGTGAGGCTGCACCTTGAATCCTGTGCTCAGTTCTGGGTTCCTCACCACAAGGGAGGCATTGAGGTGCTGGAGTGGGTCCAGCCAGAGGTGACTGGTCTCTTCTACCAAGGAACAAGGGATAGGACAAGAGGAAACAGCCTTAAGCTGCACCAGGGGAGGTTTAGACTAGAGATCACAGACAATTTCTTCCCCAGAGGGTGCTCAGGCATTGGAACAGGCTGCCGAGAGCAGTAGTGGAGTCACCATCCCTGGAAGTGTTCACAAACTGTGCAGATAGGCCCTCTGTGACATGGTCCAATGGTGGTCTTGCAGTGCTGGGGTAATGGTTGGACTTGACGGTCTTTTCCAACCCGACTGATTTTATGGCATCTGTGTGCAAGGAATTTACTGGGTGTACAGCAAAGTGCTCATCTCACTGTACCATTGCAGGGCTGGGAGACGCTTATCTCCTAGTATTGCCTGTGCGCCCATGGGTGATGCCCTCAGGACGTGTCTCTGGTGGAACCAGATCTGTGCAGGCACAGCAGTGCTCTGGGATACTCAGGCATCCCCCCCATGGTGCAGCTCTGCCTGCACAATGCCGGAGTGTGCTGCCAGCACCAGGGTCACCAACCAAGGCTAAAGTCCTGCTCACAGGCTCTGAGGCAGCTGCCACAGCGGCTGCTGGGGCATGGCAGCAGCACCATGAAACCTACCATGAAGCTACAAAGGGCAGTGCTTCCTGCTGAACAAACACACTGATCTGAACCCTGTAAACCAGCCTGGCTTCTCTGGATCACACAGCTCTCCGATCCTTGCCCCATCCCGGCCTGTGGAGCAACCTTTGTCCAGCACAAAACTGCATCAGCCGCGGCACCACCAGTGCACCGGTCCCACGGGGCCAGGCCGTGGGTCCCACAAGCTCTTTCCTTACACTGCAGGGGAGAGAGGGAACCCAGCAGTCTGTGAGGCTGCGGGACACCCCCACACATACCCCCCAGATCACCCACTGGCTGCTCCTGCAGTGACAGCAAGCCTGGCACACAGAGCTGTAAACTCATCAGCAATCCTTCCCACCCGCCGTGGTTTTGCTTTCTTTTCATTCTGAGGTCAGAGATAACCCTGATTTAGACCAGAGTTAATATTTGCACAGGCACCAGTGACAAAAGGAGCTTGCAGCCCTTCATCTCCAGTTTTGGTAAGTGGGAGTTAATTGTTCGGCAGGCCACTGGGGTGAGTTGCTGGTCACACATTCCATTTTGCACCATGCCCCTGAATTGAGACCTAAACTAAGCAGATGCTATTGGGGCAGGTATTTGTTTTGTCTTAGTACTAGGAGCTGTGAATCAGCCTCTGGGATAGGAATATGTGCTACCAAATGTCCAGACATGTCCAACAATCCCAGGTCAACCAGCTCTAGGCTGTTACAGGCTCTCCCCGGGGCTCAGTACCCCAGCTTGGAGGGGATGTGCAAAGGTCTGGCACTCAGATTGGTGGGCACTTCAGGAGGTCTCTTCTCCACTCCCTGCTCAAAGCTGGGTCAGTGCTGGTGCTGTCCAGCATGTTCCCATCAGCAGGTGGTTTTCCCAGTGTTTTTCTGCGCAATGCAGTGGGCAGCCTGGGCGAGCTCTGTCCCTCTTGACCATGGCGGGGAGAAGCAGAGGAGCTGGAGCTGGAGGCAGGATTACTGCTGCGACTACAGCTGCACACCTGGTCCACAGGCACAAGGAGTCCTAGCAAAACATACACTTGGAGCCCGAGCGTTTTGTTTGACATCAGCCTCTGCACAGCTTTGCATTGCACCTTCCTCCCTCTGGGCACTTCCAAGTAAAGCCTGCACCTGATCAAGCAGCAAAGTCACCTTGACCTTAGGGGGGTACATTTGCACAGGCAGGCTCGGACACTGCATTGTTCTTTCCCTCTTCTGCTGCAAGACATGGATCCGGGTCCCTGACACAGTGTCTCCTTGGTGTGATGGGGCCACAGAGCTGAATGGGGATTGAGGCCAGCTGCAGTGCTTGCTGTGGGGAGGGATGCTGCACAGGATCTCCAGCCCTGCAAGTGTGTACCCTGGCAGCTGTGGAGGGTTTGTAGAGCAGATGTTGTCACAGCTCATGTCTTTGCAGCTATTCCCCAGGAAGCAGTGAGGTGATGCCTCCCCATGGTGGAGTGTCTTTTCTGGTTGGAAAATCTGATCCTGGCTGTAAGCTCATCCATGCATCTTGGCAACAGGTCTGGCTGCCAAGGAATACTGGTGAACACGCAGAGTAAACACATGGTGCTGGCAGATAAAACTTACATTCCTATGATATTGTCTTAAAGTACACTAAAACCCCCTCCTGGTGCATCAGGATCATTACCACTGTTTTTCCCGGTGCTGGATCACATCTCAAAGGAAGATGGGGAGGAGGGCTCAGAAGCTGCTGTTGCACATTTTTATGTTTTCATTTGGTGTTTTTTTTTTAATAGTGGTAAGTTCTTGAATTGCCACCTTTCTCTAACCTCCCTGCACACTCCTTTTGCACCACACAGAAGCATGGTGTGCTCTGTCCCACAAAGTCAGCAACAAACCTGTTGAGGTAACTACACAGATCTGGTAAAACAACCATCGGAAAACTGACGTTTCACCAGGGCCAGGCTGTGGATCTGGCGTGCACAGCACCCCACAGGGAGCTGCAGGAGAAGGGGAGAGGGAGGAGCGAAGTCAGGGATCCCTAAAACTGGCGCTGCTGTCGAAGTTGATGTGTGGTGGAATCATAGAATCACCCAGGTTGGAAAACACATTCAAGATCATCGAGTCCAACCGTTCCTCAGCACTGCCAAGGCCACCACTGAACCATGTCATGAAGGGCCCTGTCTATACCTTTTGTGAACACTTGCAGGGACTGTGACCCCACCACTACCCTGGGCAGCCTGTTCCAATGACTGAGCACCCCTTGGGGAAAAGATTGTTCCTAACATCCAGTCTAAACCACCCCTGGTGCAGTTTGAGGCCATTTCCTCTTGTCCCATCCCTTGTTCCTTGGGAGAAGAGACCAGCCACCTCCTGGCTCCATCCTCCTGTCAGGTAGTTGTAGAAAGCATTAATGTCCCCCTTGAGCTTTCTCTTGTCCAGTCTAAACCCCCTTCAGGTCCCTCAGCCCTTCCCCATCACACCTGTGCTCCAGGCCCTTCCCCAGCTCCGCTGCCCTTCTCTGGACCTGCTCCAGTACCTCAAAGTCTCTCTTCTAATGAGGGGCCCAGAACTGAGCACAGGATTCAAGGTGCAGCCTCACCAGTGCCCAGTACAGGGCGATCATCACTGCCGTGGCCCTGCTGCCACACTGGTGCTGATACAGGCCAGGATGCCGCTGGCCTTCTTGGCTGCCTGGGCACAAGCTGCTTATGTTCAGCCCTGTCACTCAGCATCCCCAGGTCCTTTTCCACCGAGCAGCTTTCCAGCCACTCTTCCCCAAGCCTGGAGCTTTGCGTGGGGCTGTGGGGACCCAAGTCAGGACCCCGCACTTTGCAGCTCTTGCGTGAGTGGAAGACCAGAAATCGCAGCGCAGGAGCCTGCCGCGGAGCCTCACGGGCTGTGGGGACCTGGGGTAACTCCTGCGCTGTCAGCGATGGACGCAGGTTTTGGCGGGCCTGCGGGGTGGGTGTTTGAAGGATCAGATGCGTTCCGGCCCCCCTCGGAGCCGAGGCCGGGCCCGCTCTTGCGGGTCGGCGTTCGCTCGCCTGCCTCTGGCCCTGGGAGGCCCGGGGCGGGGGTCGCGGTTGTCACGGTGACGCCGCGTCGACCTTGGAGTCCCCGCCCATCGCCGGTCGGCCCCCAATCAGCTCCTACCTCTCCCGCCACCTCCCTCTCCCGCGGGCCTCCGTCCCATTGGTCCACGTCCTAGTCCCTCTCCCCGCTCCCGCCTCTGCCAATCAGCTGCAGCCACCGCAGCCCTGCGGCAGGGCGGGGCGTGCAGCCGGCCTATAAAAGGCTCGGCCGGCAGCTGGGGGTGCTTTAAGGCCGCGTCACCGCCATGGAGGGGTCTCTGTTGCTGCTCATCCGCAGCCCCACGCAGCGGCATCCGGACCTGCGTCTGCGCGCCGAGCCCACCTGGACTGTGCGGCGCCTCAAGGCCGAGCTGCGCGGCCTCGTTCCCGGGGCACCGGTGAGTGCGCGACACCGCTTCCTCTCAGCCCGCTGCTAGAGCCTCTTCCCGCCGCATGGGCGCTGTGGGGAGCGCAGCCGCGTCCCCGGGGTGCGCTTCCGGGGCCTCCCCGTCACCCGGCAGAGCCCTGACCGTTTGTACCCCCGACCTTCTGAAGTGTCCCGCACCCAGCTGCCCTCCAGCGCGGGGGATGTTGGGGGCTGAACTCAGGCTCCCGTTCGGCCACTGTTAAAACATTAACGGCTTTCCCCGGGTTGCGGGCTGGGGAGCGGTGTGCGGGTGGCACCCGCTGCCTTGGCGCCTTCCTTCGCAGGCTCTTGACTCCTCCAAGGGCAGGCGGCTCGGTCAGTGCTCAGCTGGGATTTTAGACGTGAGAATGCAGAAGTCTTGAGTTCCTTCTGGGCCGGCACAACAGGAGCCCAGCTCCGCGGTCCCCACAGGCGCTGTCTCGGGAGGAGGACGCGCTTTTTGCCTTGCTTTCCTGAGGAGATTTCCTAGGAGCAGGGATCATTGTGCTTTCGCCCACTGCTGGGCTGCGGTGGAAAGGGCACAGGGTTTTATCTTCATGTGCTGGGGTTCATCTCGTGGGGTGTAACGTGTTGACTTGATACTACCACCTCCAGTGCTGGTCAGATTGTATTTCAAACCTCTCTTTTAAGCAGCACAGATGTTTTTGGCATTCTAAAGGAGGTGGCATGTAACCATGTCCTTTGCTAAAGGAGTACTTTATAGCCTCCTACTGACTTAGACTTCATTGGTACATCTTGCACTTCAGTGTTGACTTGTTTTCATAAGCTGAATTTCCATGTGCACAATGTACCTTAGTACGTAGGGTGCTTCCAGCTGTGTCCCTCTGTCCATCTGGCTGCAAGTTGTCAGTTAATGCTGGTGTCTGATTGGCAGAGCAAATCATACTGTTCTTTATTTTCTTTCTTCAAAGCCTGAAGAGGACCAAAAACTGATTTATTGTGGTAAACTACTGCTGGATCATCATTATCTGAGAGAGTTGCTGCCGAAGGTGTGTGTATGTGTATATATATATGTATCAAATATATATATATAAATATAAAACTTTTATGCACTGAAACAAATCAAGAAAAGTGATTGTTTTTTGAACATGTCTTCCCTTTCATTTTTAGCACGGGGAGTTGCATGCTCTTCATCTGGTATACAAATTCAGGACGCCTGCACATGTGCAAGAATCCAGTGTAGAGGTACTTAAACTAAGTGAAGCTACTACTCTGAATCTCGGACTTTTAATTAAAAAAAGGGAGGTGCTGAACAGCTACTCTAAAGTTCACTGGTGCTGCAGTCTCTGTAATGGCAGTATTACTTTGTGATAGTTTGATAAGGAATGTTAGAATGTATTTGGATTAAGCAAAGTTAAAAAAATTGACTCTACAGTTCATCAGTAAAGGCTTTTATGGCATCTGTTAAGGAATATTGAAACTAATCTTGTAGCAACCCACTGCTCAGTGTACAAGTGCTTTCTGATAAATTAATTTTTAAGCAGAGTGTGATTTACCATGTCTGAGGCTCTTTGGGACAGAGGCTGTGTTGGTGGGCAGAGGGTAGGGTATTAAAGTGGAAGTGGGTTCCGCTTGGGGTGTGGGGGAGGAAGAAGGCTGTTAGCTGAGGACACTGTAGCTGCTCTCATTAATGACTGAGCCTGTGGAGAAGCCAAAGCTGAGCCTTAGTGCTTGAGCTCAGTACTCGCCACTCTCCAGTGCAAATGGCCAAACCCAATTTTTACTCTCAAGCGGACACGCTGATGTGTCTAGAGTTGTGTTTGTATTGGCCCTTATAGGCAATCTGGGCTTATCCTGTCCTTCTCTGATGGTTGCTAGATGTGAGCCAGTTTTGATATGGATATTACACAGATGGGTTGCCATAGAACAGTTCTTGAATTCTGTGTGTGATGGTTTGTGTATGCAAGTACAAACTTACCAAAGCTAAAAGTCAAACTGTCTTGAGTGCAGTTTCTTCCAGTTGTTTTTATAACCCGATGGGACCTGACTGCATGCATAAAAGGTAACAAACACAGGTGTAGATCTGGTAAACAGTAAATCAGGTTTATGTGCCAGTCACTTTTTAAGGAGCTTTAAAATGCTGAGGAGGTGCTTGTGGCATGGAGCCCAAGAACAGTGTCAGTGCTGAGGCAGTGTTGGAGCTACTGTGCAGGCTAAAGTGCGTCAAGTCTGTAGCAGTTATAAGAGTGTGTTCTCTGTGGTGTAACTTCATTGCATAATGCTCATGTGGTGTCCTGAATAAACCTCACTTGCTGCATTGCTGTCCCTAGGTTAAAGCTGATCAGCCAAAGTTGCCATCAGAAGCTAGTCAAGAACCAGCTGTGTCTTCCTCAGATGGTGAAAGACTGAGACGTTCTTCTGGTGGCCAGTCTTCAGCAGAAGTCAGTAATAGGTAAATATGACTTTGAAAACACTGGCTTTGTGTTGGATACCAGCTTCTTATGCTGCATACATTGTCTTAAGCCCACATAATATGGGTCAAAGATGATGAAATTGTATATAAAAGATTTAGTGGACACGTAAGAAGCTGAAGAAAAATGCACTGCTCTGTTAATTGAAAAAAATCATCCCTTTATTCATGTTGGTAAAGAGATGTCGTTAATGCTCTGGAAGGAAGCCCTGATTTTGCATTAGGGTTTGCAAAATGGCAGAAACTATTTACATTGTCCTGTAATAAATGACTTGTGCAGTTTGTCCAGTATTTGCTAATGAATGTGTTTAAATTTTAACCAAGGCTGGAAACAACTCAATATCCCTTCCAAAGTGTGGCTCCTGGCTTCTCTGTGTATACAACCTACAACATCCTTCAGATGTCCTGGTTCCATCAGATCTATGCAAGACAGTACTACTTGCAATAGTAAGTTTCCTGTCCAAAGCTACCAGTAGTAAGTAGAACTGTAATACAAGGGAATAGAGAGCTGCTGTCAGTTCTTCTTTTGATGGTAGTTAGTATTATAACTTCACACTGAATGGTGTGGGAATGTTCCTCTACCTATCATGTAGTGCATGGCTTCTGGTTGAGGCCAGTGGTTTTGAATCTTGCAATCTGCAGCTCTGATTCTTTTGGGAGGGCATGTGTCTGTAGAGTAACTGTAATCCTGATGATAAACCTTAGCTCTTCACCATATTTTTGACTGCTTAAAGTAGCACAGAGAGGCACTGACTGAAAATAGGTAGTAGAGGTAAAGCTGAGATTGGCAGGAGGCTTCCAGACTATTTGTGGATTGCTGAAGAGTTTTTTTGCAAAGTATTGAAGTTGTTCATAAAGTGGAAGGTTCCTGGTTTGACTTTCTGAAGTCACTTCTGTGTAACTGTTGTCATGGATAGAACCGAAACTTGGGTTTCTGTATCCTCTAAACTTGATGCTTTCTACTTGCATGTAATCTGACTCTGTTTAAAGATGGATGAACTTTCAGTGCATGTGTTAAGTGTGAAATTACTTGACTATGCATTATTCTGTACTTTTGTGTTCTCTGGTTTCAGCTTGGCTTCTACTGCTGCATCTGCTGACTCATCCCATGCACAACATTCTCAAGAGATTCCAGTGGCACCAGTGACAACACCAGCTCCTCTCCCAGACACATTTCCTGCACAAAATCAGCCTGGAAACCAGAATGCTGCTGCTCAGGATAACGCAGTGGCCAACCGTAACTTGCAAATGAATGCACAAGGGGGTCGCCTCATGGAGGAAGAGGAGGAGGCTGGCCGTCGAGATTGGTTGGACTGGCTTTACTCGGCAACGTTGTTCTATGTATTTGTCAACATGATCTATTTCTACTCCAGTGTCAGCAGATTCCTCCTGGTAATGGGTGGCAGTATCCTGATGTACCTGTAAGTGTATGGTGTTAATATTTATTATTGTGTTAGAAAGGTTGGGATAAATCTTAGAAGCACAGTAAAGATAATAGGTCCTCAGCTGATGTGCTTTGGGATGTCTTGCCTGGGAAAGATAACCTCTCCTCTCAGTTTCCTTGATCACCTATGAAACATGTGATGTAGACCTCTGAATTCCTGCCAGTAGGTCTAAGAGTTAAAGCTGGAGCAGCTCAAATGATCAGTTCTGCCGACCCTATGCAGACTTAGGAGAGTGAAGATTAATTGCTGTTAGTAGTTCTAAAGTGTAATGTGAACAGCTTGCTTTGTGGGTTACATGTCTGTACTGTAGAGATACAGACCTTTTAAGAAGGTCTACATGGCCTATGTTTTGGTCAGAGTGCTGCATTTCATATATTCCTTGTGCCCCTTTTCTTAGGGTGAGTACAGGGAAATTACGCTGGGGTGCACAGAGCATGGTGACCAAGCAGGCACTCTGGCAGCATGCTGGATACACCCTTGGATGTAGTGCTGCTTATTCTGGGTGCAAGATGATGGTCAGCCTTCCCCACTTACCCTGTGGCTTGCTGCTAACAGGAGGCTTTGAAAGTGCTTGCTGGGTTAGGGCAGAAAGAGACCTTAATATGCTGACCTTACTGTCTGCAGCTCTGAGCTGTATTGGTGTAACAGGAAGGAGTAATGTTTAAGTAGTATTAATACAAATCTACTGCCTTCCCCAGGCGCCATGTTGGATGGTTCCCATTTAGACGAAGACCAGTTCAGCCCTTCCCAGGGAATGCTCCTCCTCAAGCAGCTATAAACCAGGACCAGAACAATAACTTACAGGTATTGTCTTGTTATTTTGTTTTTAAACCATGAGCAAGAAAATCTGTGGAGTTCTACTTTCAGTTTACTAATGACATGTTGCAGTAACAACTTTTCTTTGAACTTTATTCAAAAGCTATCTTTCGTGGGGGCAGAACTGCCAGCCTGAATCCTCCTTCGCTAGTTCCTCTGTTCTACAAAGTATTTCAGGCTGAACGTTATCACTTAGTTGCTTCTGTCCTTCAGGATTTTGTATGGAGAGTGGCTTGTCCCAGGTTCTGTAGCTGAAGGCAGGGCTTAGAGTGGTACCTTGGTGGCAGGATTTGAGTTGGTAAGCAGTCGGTCATGCATTTCAAGCCAGTGCTTCTGTCTGATGTCAGGGAAAGTTGTGAATTCATCTGCATTTCACCTGAGCCTGGTTCTTCATGTCTGTCCTAAGCAGTGTTCCTGGACATGCTATGAGAGTTCACCAGTAACACCAGTGTGCAGCTTGGGTTTTTGACTTGGTGGTGGTTGTCTGGGATACTTGTAAGCTTTTTATATTATGACAAGAGGTATTTGGGTTTGACACCTGATACTTCTAACGCATTTCTGAAATGACCTTATTCACCAAATACCCTTTCATTTGGCAGGAGGGGAATGCAGGTGGAGCAGGTGAATCTGAGGCATCTCCTGATGATGGCCAAGGCTTACAAGAGCTGCAGCAGACAAACCCCTCACTGATGGGCACCGTGTGGGTTTTCTTCAAGACTTTCTTTGCATCCCTCCTTCCAGAAGGGCTCGGAGTGACCCACAACTGACCTGTCACCAGTGTGCCTCTCTGACACTGCAAACCAGGGGAGAAAGTGGATGACACGTCTGGCTTTCACTGACCAAGCAAATAAAACTGCAAGAAGCCTTAAGTCATGGCAGCCTAGAGACTGAGATGCCTGCCCTTAGTCCAAAGAACTTTGTTCTGAACCATTTATTAGTTACCTGTGTTGAAGCTTGGCATTGTGAACTTGTGCACTAAATGCACAGGCTCTAAGCAGGTGTGCAAGTATGTGAGAGAAGCAAATTGCTGCTTCTGTGCAATGTGATTCCTGTTGGAATGTCTCAAATGCTATTTAAATTACACTGAGTGTAGGATTAAAAAAAAAAAAAGATTGCTAGATAAGCATTAGCAGATTGTAGACTTCAGATCTATTAAATTGCTTCAGCAATAGTTTAACATTTTTGTAAATATTTTGCTATGAAGGATGTATGATGCAATTCCCTTGCTGGTTTGAAGTGGAAGACTCTTATAGTGACTTCTTAAAGCAGTTACCTTATTGGAGTTGTAGGCTAAACTTGATGTTGCCAAATTCAGACAGTTTAAACTTGATGCTTAATTTTCCCCTGGCAGATCATGGGAGGATAGTGTGTCCAGGGAGAAGAGTGTGTCCAGGTCTAACTACCAAGAATTTATGCAAGATGTAAACTTCATTGCTTTTGGATGCAATGTTAAATCAGTCTAATGCATGTATTCAGTTTTGATTCATTCTTACTGCAGAACAACCCCCTTGTGTTACTTCATTTTGTTCCCTTTAGTTTCTGATACTGTCAAGGGCTTTGATTCCAATAAAACTTCACAGGCATTCATATCCACATTTGTACATCAGTCAGAAGACTACCTGTGCAAAAGCACAGTGAGAATGAGGACCTTGGGCCCACTGTAGGAGAGGATCTGGTTTGAGACCACCTTAAAAACCTGAACGTGCACAAGTCCATGGGTCCTGATGGAATCCATCCACGGGTCCTGAAGGAGCTGGCAAATGCAGTTGCTAAGCCACTGGCTGTCATATTTGAAAAATCATGGCAGTCAGGTGAAGTTCCCAACAACTGGAAAAAGGGGAATATAACCCCCATTTTCAAGAAGGGGAAAATGGATGACCCAGGGAACTACAGACCAGTCAGTCTCACCTCTGTGCCTGGCAAAATCTTGGAGCAGACTCTCCTGGAAGGCATGCTAAGGCACATGAAAATGAACAAGGTGCTTGGTGACAGCCAGCATGGCTTCACTAAGGGGAAATCCTGCCTGACCAATTGGGTGGCCTTCTATCATGGGGCTACAGAACTGATGGACAGGGGTAGAGCAGTTGATGTCATCTACCTGGACTTGTGCAAAGTGTTTGACACTGTCCCACGCTACATCCTTGTCTCTAAAACAGAGAGACATCAGTTTGATGGATAGACCACTCGGTGGATAAAGAACTGGCTGGATGGCTTCATGCAAAGAGTTGTCAGTGGCTCAATGTCCAGCTGGGGACCAGCAATGAGTGGTGTCCCTCAGGGAGCGGTGTTGGGACTGGTCTTGTTCAACATCTTTGTCGCTGACATGGACAGTGGGATTGAGTGTGCCTTCAGCAAGTTTGCCAGTGACACCAAGCTGTGCGGTTCGGTTGATCCGCTGGAGGGAAGGAATGCCATCCAGAGGGACCTTGACACGCTTGTGAGGTGGGCTGATGCCAACCTCATGAAGTTTAACCATGCCAAGTGCAAGGTCCTACACCTGTGTTGGGGTAATCCCAGGCATAGCTACAGGCTGGGCAGAGAAGAGATTCAGAGCAGCCCTGTGGAGAAGGACTTGGGGGTGTTGGTCAATGAGAAACTGAACATGAGCCGGCTTCAGTGTGCGCTTGCAGCCCAGAAAGCAACCGTATCCTGGGCTGCATCAAAAGGAGCGTGACCAGCAGGGCGAGGGAGGTGATCCTGCCCCTCTACTCTGCTCTCGTGAGACCTCACTTGGAGTATTGTGTACAGTTCTGGTGTCCTCAACATAAAAAGGACATGGAACTGTTGGAACAAGTCCAGAGGAGGCCACGAGGATGATCAGGGGACTGGAGCACCTCCCACATGAAGATAGGTTGAGAAAGTTGGGGCTGTTCAGCCTGGAGAAGAGAAGGCTGCATGGAGACCTCATAGCAGCCTTCCAGTATCTGAAGGGGGCCTATAGGGATGCTGTGGATGCACTGTTCATTAGGGACTGTAGTGACAAGATAAGAGGTAATGGGTTAAAACTTAAACGGGGGATGTTTAGATTGAGTGTAAGGAAGAAATTCATTACATAAGGGTGGTGAGGCACTGGAATGGGTTGCCCAGGGAAGCTGTGAATGCTCCATCCCTGGCAGTATTGGATGAAGCCTTGGGTGACATGGTTTAGTGTGAGGTGTCCCTGCCCATGGCAGGGGGTTGGAACTGCATGATCTTAAGGTCCTTTCTAACCCTAACTATTCTAGGATTCTATGTGCTCTCACCTTGATCTTATTGTAAAATCGTGATAAATGAACTGGGATGTAAAGGAAAAAATGCTCACAGAGCCTTAAACTCAGCTTCTTGCTGAACTGTATTCTTCATGAGGCAAGCTTCAGCGTCTAAAGTGCCTGGGATAGCTTGCAGCTCGTGTTTGCTCACTGAAGGCTGCTGCCACAAAGGCCATATACACCCTGAAGTAGTTAATTCTGCAGGGATCTGGGAAGTCTGCGGTTTCACCCCTTGAGTCCTGTGTGTGACTAGTGATGCTGCAGTGCATTATTTTGGCTGGAAATGCGCTGCCCCAGAACAGCAGCTACTCATAAAGAATTGTAGTGCTTTTCCTCTGTGCTACCTGCAGTTGGCAAAACCGTTAGTGAAGGAGTGTCTCATCAGGGCTGACACACAGGAGTTGGTACCAGCGGTTGTAACAGCCCAGCCGGCAGCACTTGGTCCTGCTGCTTCAGATTACATTGATGCTAGATGTGTGGTGTTCACCTGCAGTACCAAGTTTAACCTTGATGATGTTATTTTTGGCTTTGAGCAAGTTTTCTTTCTCAGCCTCTTACCAGTTAGTTGTTTTTTCCCTGCCACAGCTTCAGTTTGCTGGAGGCTTGGGAGGGATAGGTAGAGTTTAGCAATGAAAGATTTAAATGCTTTGAAGTAAATTCGGAGGAGATGACTTGTTTCTTGGGATATATTCTGCATAAGACTTTGAATATATTTGCAGAAGCGGTGTTCCCTCTTGCTAGTGGTAAGTTTACTTGTGTTCAGGATGTTTTCAGGGTGTATCTAATCACTCAGGTGTCTCAAGCTGCCTGAATCAACTGAGATGTGTGTGGGTCTGGAGGAAATGTGCCAGTTTCTTGGCAGCCAGAGCTGAATGGGTTTGGTGTGGTTTAGGCAACAAGCACCAAGTGCTGGATTACTTGTCAACTTTATCAGAGACAGCAGAAAATCTCTTGTTGTCTTGAGGCTTTTGCTGCTCCCACAGGTAGGCAGATTGGTTTAAAATTAGCTGGGAAACTAATTAAGTATAGTTAATGCTGCTGGAGGCATGTGGCAAGGTTCCTGGCCCTTGGAGAGCATTTCCTGGATGGCTTAGTCAAATGCATCTGTGGGGTGGAGGGAAGTACATCAGGGGGCACTGGGTGGATCCTGTGAGTAACTGGTGTGTAATTCTGCTGCATCCTGGCAGGAGTGCTGGGAATGAGAGGCTGAGGGCACTGGGTACCAGTGACTGGGCTAGCCTGGTGCTGTGTGGAGCTGTGAGTTTGGTGTGCTCCTAATTGCTGCTAATCCCTCACCAGGGATCCCTAGGGTTTGCCTGAGACAGCCTGGGAGCAAGTGGGTATGGCCGAGATGTGGGAGTGGTGGAGGGAGATGGAGGCAGCTCAGCCGAGGTGAAGAGCAGTGGGAACAGTGAGGTATGTAAATAGTGATGGTGAGGAAGGGGAGATGGCCTGTGTGCCTGCTGGGGTGAGACAGGAGCATGGGCCTTGCGTTAGTTGACTGAATTTAAGTCAGACACTAGAATTGTATCATAGAATCATAGAATGGTTTGTGTTGGAAGGGACCTTAAAGCTCACCCAGTTCCAACCCCCTGCCACAGGCAGGGACACCTTCCACTAGACCAGGTTGCTCCAAGCCCTGTCCAACCTGGCCTTGAACACTGCCAGGGATGGGGCAGCCACAGCTTCTCTGGGCATCCTGTGCCAGTGATTTGAGCCTTGAAACTTCCAGAGCAAGGCTGCTGAAAGAGCCTAGGAAACCCACAGAGATCTTCTGGGAATAACATGACCTTGTGCTGTGACACAAACTGTGAAGAAGGGAAAGGGCCTCAAGGCTGTGGGTTTAGGAAGCTGGGTTTGTTTTGGCCACACTTCAAGCTGTGTGATTCTGCTACTGTGGTTCCCCCTGCTGAGAGCAGATTTCTGTCCTGGAAGAGCCAAAGGAGGAATGTACAGTCGAGTTTGACATCTAGAAGACAGGCATCTTTTTTCTTCTGCAGAAACTTCTAACAGGCTTCCTCCTTAAGGAGTCACTGAAGTCCTGTTTGCCACCAAAGGCATGCTCCTTTCCTCAACTTGTGGAACGTAAATCTCATGAGAATGAGGTTGCTGCTGGGGAGGCGGGTTGAGAAGGGGGAATGTGTCTGGCTGGGGGAAGGTGTCTGTCTGCCCCTTTTCCCCAGTCAAGTTACCAAACATGCCAACTGCACCTCCAGCACTGCATCCAGCCTGTGCTTCCTAAGGATAGCTCTTGAAATGTCTGCTCGTATTTATGTTGCTTGAATATCAAATTGAGTGATACCATAGAGGTAACCCAGACCTGGTGCTCAGTCGGGGTCACAAACTTGCAGTGAGGGGCTAGAAGTCAGTTAATGCTCAGCTGCCTGCCCAGGAGGGTTGGGAAATGCTGGGATGTGCTGCTCCTAGGCCCGTATCTTGTGTCTGCTCGGTGGCCTGTGCTGCAGAAGGACTTCCCAGTTTTCCTGTATTAGCACGGAAGATGGTATTTGTTGCTGTTCCAGTCTGGGTTTGGCAGTGCAGAAACAGCCACTGCTCTTCCAGGCTCTAACCCTGCTGCCCTAGGCAGACTCAGGGGTGAAAAGCCTGAGCTGGCCTGTGCCTGCTAGTTTATTGTTATGGGTTTTTCAGGTTGTTATGGGTAATACTGGCAGGGAAGAGAAGAAATCGGGTTGGTTTCAGGAGAATTCTGTAGAAAACCACGTGAGACTTCATTGTTCACAAAAGCCTCATGGGTGGTTTATTTCCCAGGTGAGAGCCTGTTAAAATCTCACCATTCACAAATAGGAGTTTGAGTTTACTTGCTGTTGACCATCCAAGCTGTTGCAGTTGTAATTTTTAACTGTGAGAAATAAGCTCTCCTCAAAGTTGAGTCTCTTCAACTGCTGGGTTTTGGCGAGGACAACGCAGGGCGTGTGGCTGTGGTCTCCATGGGACTGACCAGGGCCTTGTGAGCACAGGGTTCAGGGGTGAGATGAGAGCTTTGGCCTTGCCCTTCTGCCCCCAGGGCTGAGCTGCAGCGCCCACCCTGCTGACGGAGCAGAAGGCAGTGCGGTACCTGGAGGCTATCGCAGGAAGCAGCTGCAGGGTAACACTGAGTGTTTGGGGTCAATGCAGCATGAAGATTAATGGTGCTGTGATGTACCTCTGCTCTGGATAGCGTGGGGAAAAACAACCCCAGTTACAGGACGATCCCCAGCAAGAGGGTGAGCACATGTGTGCGTGTATGGCCTTCAGATAAAGCCTTACACAGCAAGTACTTATCAAAACATCTCCCAATGTCCCCTTTGCAAGCACTACGCACCAGCTTGGGCATTTTACCTTTCTCTGGCATTTCAAGCCTACCCTGCCTCCTGCTAGCTGAATTTAACCATTCTGTAGGGCTTTAAAATCTGACCTGTCTCCTGCTGGCCTGACCTTGCACTGGGAGGAGAAGGCTGCTGTGTCCCTACTGCCCTCGCCTCTGCCTGGTTACTCCAGGGCAGGGGTTCTTGTAGTGTCTCCATGTTTCACATGCTTTTGTTATTGTAGGCAGGAAGTTTCCAGCCTTCCTGTTCCCCCTGGAGGTCAATACCCTGCAGTTCCCTGTCCTCACCTCAGGTCATCCCAGCAGCAGCTTCCCAAGTGGTGATGGATGGGGCAGGGAAGCTGGCCTGTAAGGGGCTGCCAGTGCACTACATCTATCAGGACCAGCACACTGGGTCTGGGTTCTCGGTCTTTCTGCCTGTATCTACCCTGGGGCACCAGTGACAAACAGACTGCTCTGGTTCTCCCTTTCCTTCATGATGGTATGAATTGCTGCTCTGGGCAAGGGGGTGGCTGTGGCTTCCTGGGCCCTGCTCTGTTTCTCTTTACAGTGACTGAGACCAGCCTCAGTGGGTACTTCCCTTCTGGATCTGTTCCAATAAAACTCAAAGCTTCACAGCACACCTGAGTGTGCATCCTCATCACTGGTGCTAAGGACGCTGGCAGATGTGCTTGTGTGGCACACAGCAGAACCCTGTTTCTGCCAGCTTAAGTGCTTCACTGGCTCGGTGCTGGTGGCACACACTCCTACGGTGACCCCAGCTCTTGGCCACTGCACATCACTTAAACGGAGTTCTGTGGGGAGGGCTGGGCATGTGCGAGCCTTCAGCTGAACAAGAGCAGAAGCCAGAATTGTTACAGAATTAAAGCCTCTTGAATTGCAGTATTTTTTACCAGGTCTGCCTTTGCAGGTTCCCTGTGGCCTCTTAGCAAGGGCTGTGAGGGTGCCACAGTAGCTGAGCTGACAGCACTGGGCTGCCATGCAGAAGCTTTGCTGGTCAGGCACCTGCTACCTTTATACATGCTTTCAAATAGTAAGTTATAGAAATACCATCCTAGCTCCAACCCCCTATCACGGACAGGGGCATCTTCCCCTAGACCAGCTTGCTCCAAGCCCCATCCAACCTGGCCTTGAGCACTGCCAGGGATGGGGCAGCCACAGCTTCTCTGGGCACCCTGTACCAGAGCCTCAGCACCCTCACAGGGAAGAGCTTCTGCCTAAGAGCTCAGCTCAGTCTCCCTCTGTCAGGATAAAACCATTGCCCTTGTCCTGCCCCTACAGGCCCTTGTCAAATGTCCTTGTTCATTAGCTGTCCAGCATGGGCTCTCAGCGGGGAGCCTGTCCTGGGCCACTTGCCTGGATGAGGTTTTGGCAGCCGCTGGGTAGGTCAGTGGCCGCGAGTGCCCTGCGGGTACCTGAGGCCGTTCACATCTCAACTCCGGACGCAAACAGTGCAGCAGGGCAGGGACCGGACAGCAGGGCTCGGAGGAAGTGTCCTCACCCAGAGCAGGGAGCACGAAGTGTCTGTTAGGGAGAGGAGGGCGGCTGGCGCCTCGTCGTGTTTGGGGCTCAAGTGGGCCCCTGCAGTGCTGCAAGGTCTCACCCTTCCTTGTCCGTCAGTCCTTGCTGGCTGAGTGGTTCACAGGACATGATGCTGCAAGTCTTTATGAAACGAGCTCACCCTGTTTTGTTCTGCAGCTTGTTCTGGGATGGGCCCCTGCAAGACAACAGGGCACCAGGGGACGGTGGGTGAGTGAGTGAGGAGTGCATGTAAACCTGGTTTCTAATGTCCCCCAAGTAGCAGCAGAGAGGGCTCCAGCTTAGTGGGTTCTTCCCCATCCTGAATGTGCCAAACCAAAGATGGCCCAAAAATCCAGCCAAGAGGCAGAGAGCTCCCAAGTCCTGTGGTCCTGGGGCTCTCCAGAGACGTTGGATATGTGCATTCACCCAGCAGTAGTAGCCCCTTCCCAGGAGCATGCCTCAGTTTGCTCACAGTGGAAAGGAAATCAGGGGAAGGGGAAGCAGTGGATAACAGAGGTAGCATCCAAACAGAGCTTTGCTGGGGAAAACTAAATCTTCCCTGTGAGGGTGCTGAGGCGCTGGCACAGGGTGCCCAGAGAAGCTGTGGCTGCCCCATCCCTGGCAGTGTTCAAGGCCAGGTTGGACACAGGGGCTTGGAGCAACCTGCTCTAGTGGAAGATGTCCCTGTCCATGGCAGGGGGTTGGAACTGGATGAGCTTTAAGGTCCCTTCCAACCCAAACCAGTCTGGGATTCTATGAAGTTACTGCAGGAATGCAAACTACGGAATATTTCTGTATGAGGAGCAAATGATGATCTGTCTGGAGGCAGAGCATGAGGCTGCTCCCTTCACTTCATCCCCTTCTAATCTCCATCCCCCTTGCAGCTTTCTCTGCTTGCTTTGATGTGTGCGTGTCCTGAGTTAAAACAGTCTTGGCAGGAGCACCAAGTCCTGCAGCCCAAGTGCCTGCTGTGGGGGGAAGGTGGCGTGTGACTTGAAGAGTGTGAAGGAAACTATAGGAACATTAGGAAATGTGTGATGAGTTTTGATAACTGGAGGAAGCAAGTCATGTCCTGCTTTGAATGAGCCCTGCTCGGAGGTATGAAAGCAGCCTTTGCCACGGTCAAGAAGCAGTCGATCTCATCGGCGCTCTCTGCTCTTGGCTGGAGCTGTGGGCTGGCAGGATGAGGCTGGGGACCTTCAGGATCTTTCTAGTGCTTGTCCACGTGTCAGCAGCCTGTGAGTTCGGGCCCTTCCCGTACAGCCTCACAGGGATTGTCTGCAGGATGACCAAGCCTGCGGCGTTGCTGCGTAAGTACCTGCTGTACGGGCTGCACTTCCCCCATCCCAACCCCAGGTTAGTGATAGAGCAGTCAACGGAGTGCGTTTCTTGCTCACCTGGCTCTTGTGGCAACCATTTATCCCATAAAATGTATTAATACCTGCCTGGGAGCACTGGTTAAAGCATGGGCACCTGCACTCAACAGGCACAACCTCTCAAAGCATCTAGAAAATAATCCCCAAGCCCAAACTTTTAGCAGTGTTAGTCACTGGGAGATGGTGTGATGGAAGACCTAGAGCAAATGTGTGTTTGACTTCTCACTTCACTTGGGGTGGGAACACAGAAGGGGAGAAATAAGGGTTCTCTGCTACTGGGGTTTCTGTGCAAGGCTTTGGGGGCTCTGCAGGTGGAAGAAGAATAATTAGAGCTCATGCAAAGGGTGGGGGCAGCTCTGTTCTATCCCCTCCAACAGTGGGACATGTAGGGAAGAATGCTTGGCTGAACTCAGAGAGGGTATTTCTGAGAGGAAAAAGTCCAGTACAAGCTTACGCCTGATGCCAAAGCTAGAATTGGATGGATAACATTACAAAAATGGGTGCAGAAACTTGAATCTCAGAAGTTTTCCTTTGGAGACCCAACAGCTGACTGCAATAGGAGCAAGCAGCAACAGAGCAAAGCACCACAAAGCAGCACAACAGTCTGTGCAGTGTAAGGACGAGAGACCTTCAACCTTTCCAAAACCTGCCCTAAGGTGCAAGTGAGGTGTGTGAAAGCTGGGCTAGATTCCCTGGGAACAGCCTGGCTGGTCACTGTCCAGCCCACATGTGACCATCGCCAGCTGCCACCAGCTCTTCAAGTCAGGTTTGGAGTTGGTTTTGTGTTTAGAATGCTCTGAAACTACCACTCGTGCTTCCTTAATCTAATGGGAATGCCTTGATTGAAACTCTCCTATAGAGCTTTAACCCAAGGTACTGACTTGGCTTTGCAGCCAGGACAGGTTGACGTTTGGCATCTTTGTCCTTTTCTCCCAACAGTGAACCAGGAAACAGCACAGGTCATTCAAGCAGCATTCAGAAATGCCAAGTTCCCAAATATCACTGGGGAAAGGTCCATGCGGCTCCTCGGCAAGGTGGCTTATGGGCTGACCAAGTGAGTGTCTCTGCATCACCATGTCAGCGGAGGTGCAGGCTGATGGAGGGGACCAGAACTGGCCTCGGGGGGATCTTTTATCCATCAATTCCTGGTGAAAGCAAAGGTCTGACCTGGGACAGATCCACTTTCTGATCTGCGCCTTGCAGACAATTTGGACTTTGAGGTTTAGGCTGATGGTTGGGTTAACAAATGGAGTGGTGCAAACACAGGATGGATTTCCTGCTGTGTCTGCAGTAAACAGAGAGCAGTGCAATGAAACAGGCTGAGAGAGCCGGGCCTGTTCAGCCTGAACAGCACCTGCTCCAGGGTGACCTTAGAGCAGCTCCAGTGCCTAAAGAGGCTACAAGAAACCCGGAGAGGGGCTTTGGGCAAGGGCCTGCAGGGACAGGACAAGGGGGAATGGCTTGAACCTGACAGAGGGGAGACTGAGATGAGCTCTTAGGCAGAAGCTCTTCCCTGTGAGGGTGCTGAGGCCCTGGCACAGGGTGCCCAGAGAAGCTGTGGCTGCTCCATCCCTGGCAGTGTTCAAGGGCAGGTTGGACACAGGGGCTTGGAGCAACCTGGTCTAGTTGAAGGTGTCCCTGCCCGTGATAGGGGGCTGGAACTGAATGAGCTTTATGGCCCCTTCCAACCCAAACTAGGACGGGATTCTATGAAAACAGGGCTGTTTCTGCAGCGCAGTGCTCTGTGTTTCCTGTTTGAAGCATTCTCCTTGCCTCACCCCCGACTATCGCCAGGGAGCAGCAGCGCACCGAGGCTGAGCAGAATCACTGTGGTCCTTGTGCGTGGCGCTACCCCTGTGGTTCGGAAAAGCTCCCGAGGGTTGGCAGAGGCCCCTTAGGGACCCCCAGTCCTCATTAGCAAACCTGTCTCGCCTGATCACAGAAAGCAGCCTTGGGGGTGGTGACAAACCAGGTTTCTGTTGTTTCCAGCATACAGGTAAATGATTTGTCCATCGAGCAGAGTGAGGTGGAGCTCAAGGAGAACGATGCCATTCACATTGCCATTAAAAACGTGACAGCCTTCTTCAAAGGGACCCTGAACTACGGCTATGCTGGGGCCTGGTTGTAAGTACCAGGGGGCTGGTTGTCGCCGAGCACCATGCCCCTCTCATGCTCCTGCCCACAGGCATGTGTCACTGTTGAGGGGCTGCAGTCCTCTGGCTCTCTTGGATAGCAGCGCTGCTTCCTGCCTACATGAGAAAAGGTTTTATATGCTAGCAGTGTTGCTCAGCCCTATCACTGCTCTTCTCATCCTGCTTTCTGCCTTTCTGTCCTCACCATTACCCCCTGCGTGAGGAGACAAATGACCAAAGCATAAAAGTTCTTCCCTCCCCTTTGCTGCTCTATATACTTTGAGTGGTGTAAAAAAGGGGTTTAATGCTCTTGGTCCAAGTGCTACTAAGGCAGTGGTTTGAAACGATTTGAAACCAGGATATCTGAATGTGCTGCTGCATGTTGGGGCTTTACACTAATGTGACTGATGTGAAAAGTGTTACAAAACCCACCCTGTGGCTGTCAGGGGGTCAGGGAGAAGATGCATCCCATTCAGCATTCAGGTTGCTAAATGTTCTCTCTTCTGCCATTACAGTTTGCAGCTTTTTCATTCAGTTGATTTTGAAATCGAGTCTTCCATTGACCTCCAGATAAACATTAAGCTGAGTAAGTAACATCTGGGGATCGCAGGCTGCAAGGGTCTTGGGGTGTGTGCTTCCTCCAGAGTAACAGGAAGGACTGGGCATCTGCTCCACTCAGCTCTGTGGGGAACGGGTAGCAGCTGGAGCCTCAAGTGGGTCTCTGTCACCCTCTGTACACAGGACAGGAGATGACATGGCCCTCAACTTGTAGTTTTAATGGATCAAGCAGCAGAAGCCAGTATAAAAAACTTCTGCAAAGCCTATTTCTTGAGAAAGTCAGTAGACCCAGTCTAGAAAGGGACAGAGGCAAACCTCCATAAAGGATGAGAGGAATGTGGGTTATCACACGGGCCTCAAAATACATTTTCCTGCCTCAAAATACATTTTCCTGGTAGGGTCCAGGGGAGAACAGTGTGAAGGTCTTGATGACAGTATACTGCAATTTTCTAATGTTTTGCACTACAATGTAATTCCCTCCCTGCTCTGGTCTGTGGGTTGTACATACTGCCCAGGTCCTCTTGGGTTATGTTAGAAACAACAAAGGAGCTCGTATCCAAATGAAGTGCAAAGAAGCTTGCTTGGTAAACTATCTCAGCAGAAACCCTCCATCCAGGTCCAGGGTACCTCATTAGGCCCAGCTTTGCAGGGTCCTGGATCTTTTGGAAGCATGGCCTGGGAGGTGTGGGGGACATTGGCTGCCCCTCTGCAGTGATGCCCTGCTCCAGGTATGCAGGGTCTGCAAAGTGCACTCATCCTCCTTTGTCTTGGTGGCAAATTAGCTATCTTTTTCTTTTCTTTCATCCCATGCAGTGTGCCAGAAGGACCAAGTGGCTGCTGATGCCTCGGACTGCTACCTGACTTTCCACAAACTCATGCTTCACCTGCAAGGAGACAAGGAGTGAGTCTGTCCCCTTTCAAAATCAGGCTTCACTTGCCCGGCTGCTGGTCCCCATGTGCTTCATCCCAAGCAACACTCACCCTGTGGACTGCTGAGTGATCCCTGACCATGCTCATGTTCTGTGCAGACCGGGCTGGCTGAAGCAGCTTTTCACTGATTTCATCTCCTTCACTTTGAAGTTTGTTCTCAGGAGTGAGGTAAGATCAGACACCGCCTGTGGATGGAGGAAAGGTCAGTTTGCTACACACACCTCCGCTCACGTATGCACACAACATAATGGCAATAGCATTTTAGAGCTTGCAAAAAATAAGACAAATAAATAGAATCCACAAAACCTGCCCCCACCCCAGCTTGGATGGGGTCAGAGGTTGTACTGATACTGGAATCTTGGATGGTGCTGGACTGAAAAACAGCCCTCAGGTCTCACCATGAGCCCCAGCTCTGCTCCACATCCCGAAGTCCTAACCCCCTTCTTTTCCTCTTGTAGGTGTGCAACGAAATCAATTTTCTTGCCCAGGTGCTGGCAAATTTTGTACATGATTTAGCAGGTAAATATCCTTGGGTTTTCTGCTTTCTTTTTCATGTGCAACTTTTAATGCTTGAGCCCCAGCAGGGCAATAGCTACATCCATCAAAAAAATCCTTTGAAACTGTATGTGGGATCCCAAGTCCTCAGGCAAAGGCGAAATAAACCTTAGCAAAGTTCTGGTTTGAATTTTTCTGTATCAGGTTGATTTATAAGGGTGATTGCCCTGGTTGAAAGATGTGAAATGCCTCACTTCATGAATGAGGTATTTCTCCTTCATTATGGAATGACCAGAGGTGCGGAACAACTGCAGAAGGACTGATGTTAGCTAGCACAGGAACATGCATTGGAGTATTAAGGCTGAGATATTACATCATCTGTATATGCCTGCTGATGATTTTCCCATGGTTCCCAGTCCCAAATATCAGGGAAAAGGACATGGAACATGAAAAAAAAAAGGAATGTAAAACTGAGAGTAGCTTCCACCATTTCCAAGGGATTCATTGGGCAGTAGCAGGACCCAGCACTAGCACCCAAAGGAACGGGGTCCCTCAGTCCCATCATAGAATCCTAGAATGGGAAGGTTCCAACCCCCTGCCACTTTACACTAGATCAGGTTGCTCCAAGCCATGTCCAACCTGGCCTTGAACACTGGCAGGGATGGGGCATTCATAACTTCCTAGGGCATCTTGTTCCAATGTCTCACCAATCCCACAGTAAAAAAACTCTTCAGTATACATAAATCTCCCCTGTTTAAGTTTAAACCCATTGCCCCTTGTCCTGTCACTGCAGTCCCTGATGAAGAGACATCTCTGTATCCTTCTGTAACTCCCAGTCACCTTCTGCAGCAAGTCCTAAAAGTGACTGCCACATGCTGTGCCCGCAGTCACATTGTGGTGTGAGGTTTTGGTGTTTTCTTCCTGCAGAAAATTTTGTCCGGGATGAAGGTATCAGCGTCGATATCTCCCTTGCATCAGTTCCTTTAATAAAAGCAAATTACCTAGAATCCCACCACAAGGTAAAGTAACCCATGCTGCTCAGAGACCAGAAGTTTTCTGGGGGTGACTTTTGCAGGAGGGCTGTGAGCGGCTGGTCCCTTGCTGTCATACAGAGCATGGGCTGCATCTGCATTTGCAGTGTGGCCTGATGCCAGTCTTTTACCCAGGCACACAGCTCGTGCTCTGCTCCAAGTCCAGCCTTCACCTTGCAATGGAAACACAGGTATTGACACCTTGCCCTGTCTGCCAGCTGCTTGAGCTGACCAACATGCTTGCTTCCCTTTAAAGGGCCTTGTCCTGTACAAGAACTACTCCGATGTCTTCAGTGACTCTGTTTTCTCCCCGTCGCTGCTGACTGAGTCCCGGATGCTTTATTTCTGGCTGTCTGAGCACATCCTCAACTCTTTGGCTTCGGCAGCTTTCTTAGACAAGCGCCTGGAATTGACCATCAGAGGAGAGGAGTTGCAGGTGATTTCAGGAGTGGTTTCCTCCTTACATTGCATTGTGGTGAGACAGTAAAAAATTCCCTAAATACCTTTTTTTTTTGTGAGGGTTAGTTTCTGTAGAAGACACTTCTATAGTCAGTCACTACATGTGATCCTGGTCAGAAATTTGTGCCTTCTTAGCAAGAATGTGCTACCAGGCAGTGCTATACCTTAGAGCAGTAACACCAGCTGGTAGAAAACATGCCTTCTGAACTGCAAAGTGATGTGGCTCTCTGTGGGAGTACTGAGGTAGCCAAGGGGTGAGCTCAGGGGGAAATTAGCCATGCCTCTGACCTGGCCACAAGCCACTCTGGCCATCCAGCCTGCATCAGGGCTGACCATACCTCTCTTGTGCCTTTCGACAACCTGTTTCTGGTTTGTTTCTGAAGGCGCTGTTTGAAATGGAAGATACGGAAGCCCAGCGGAATGCGGTGCAGATGGTAACTTTGGTCTTATTCAAAGTGGTTTATGTCAAATGAAGAACTTTTCAAATAGATTCTGTTGCACTGGAACAACAGTGTCCTTCCCTTGACAACTTGAATCTTGGGTGGGCCTGATGGGGAAAACCAGGGACTGATGGAGAAACTGTGTCTTGCAAGGATTTCTTCACCCTCCAAGCTGGCACAGCTTCCCTCCAACCCAGCTGAATTACTGGGATTGTGTGAGCTGGAGGAAAAACTGGGACTACAGAAGGGACGCATTTCTGTGGGAAAAAGCCTGACTCTTCTGTTGTTCCTCACTTGACCAGATTTTTAAAGGCACCTCCTATAATGACTCTGTGGCCAGGGTGTGGAGTCTTGCCCATCCCCAAATCTCTGTTCAGCCTGAAGGGACAGTCGTGAAGTCCTTGGTAGCAGTGGAGGTCAGCACCCTTCCTGTGGGAGAAGAGTCCCTGATGGTTCTGTACATGGAGAAGGTCAGTTCTTGCTTCTCCTGACTGTGAAGACCTTGGGAGGGGTGGGTGGCTGAACCCTGGGAGATGGAGAAAGCATATCGGTTCCTTTTAACACTTCCATCTCTTCCCTCAACAGCTAAAGCTGGGAATGATGACAGCAATCATGCTGGCTCAGTGCCTCCCCTATTAGGCTAGCCCATCACTGGTGTGCAAGGTGGTAAAAGCAGCAGAAAGCTCTGATGAGCTCCCCTTAACCTGTACCAGACACAGTGAACCCCTTTAGCTGAGGTATTTTAGGAGAGAATGAAGGCACCACGGGAATGTATTTATTTTGAAACTTCAGACTTCCTCATTCCCAAATTCTAGCTCTGGTCCCTGCTTGGAAGATGGTTCTCATGACACGGAGGTACATCTCTGGAGAATGCGAAGCTCAAAATACAACCCTTTCCACTATATATGCCTGTATGAAAGTTCCTGCTTACACTGTGTTTTACCCCAAACTCCTTTATACTGAATCAAAGGAGGCAGAAAAAAGAAATGTGAACAGCCTTGCTGTCATGGTAACGTCACAAGAAAGCAGTATGTCTGTCCAGCCTTGTAACTATGGGCTGGTATGGACACCAAACACTGCATAAAAGCAAATCCCTGCCTAAGGGTAGACTGGCCTCTTCAATTTAAAGGCTTAAACCCTAACTGAGTAGAGTTCCCTCCTGCCTTCTGCAAGCATCCCACATGAGCAGAGTATTCCAGGCTGGTCTTTCTGCTTCAGGTGATCTCTTGAAGCTAATTTCTGGTAGGAAACTACTGAACTAGAGGTGGTGCCCAGAACTGTGGCCATCAGGATATGATCTGCTCCTGGCCTGCAAGCCTCCTGGATCACAAAACGCTCCTTTTAAATGGATGTTTGCATACAGGCAGAAGCAAGAAAATGATCCTAAATGGCCAGAATTCAGAGACTGCTTTCTTTTTTAGTTTTGTTATAAATGCAAACACTATAGGAAGGCTACTTGTAGTATCCGTGGTTGTTCTCTCCACATTCTATCTGACAATCTTTGTGTTGAACTGGATGGTCATTGGGAAACATCACCCTATATAACCATTTCTTTCCTGCATAAGCAGGATTTGGTTCACAAAATGGCAAAAGCATCAGTCCTGTGAATAAGCCAGTGTAGAACACCACAGGCTGAGGCTCTGGGCATCAGGGAGGAATTCACTGCATGCAAATAGAGAAGGAAAATGACCTGCTCTAGTAATATCTGGAGGCAAAGCCAGAAGGATGTTGAACTCTGGGTCATAAAAAGTAAACCAAAATGACCAAATGAAACTTGCTGCTGTAAGGCAAGATAAGCTACGTCTCAACCCTGCTGTTTGTTCATCTTTGTGCAGGAAATCACGGTCACCATCCAAGCTGCTTATGCAGAAAAGAAACTAATTCTGCACCCTTTGGACTCCAGGTTGGTACTGTGGTCTCTGGGGGGAGGTTTCTCTGCCTTTTTTAGCCTGTATCTGAGAGCAGCATAACAAGAGGATCTCTGCAGCCTGTAATGATTTCCCCCCTCCTTTTTGTCCTTCCCTTCAGGATAGAGTTTAAAGTCTTTAACTGCACAGCTGATCCAAGTGAGGTAAGTCCTATGAAAGTATTCTCCAGGCCATCTGTGGCAAAATGATGTATTTAAAACCTGTTGTGTATGAATTTTCTGGCTTTTAGAATGACCCATCCATAAGAAACTTCCTGCAGACAATGATCTCGGTTGTTGGGATCCCAGAAGTGATTTCAAGTGAGTTTTCCCTTTGGGGAAGTGCCAGCCTACTCCATTAAAGTGTTTAACACCAGGACTCCTAAACCTAAGCGTTAAAAAATACATCAATAACCCTGACAGCTTTGAGGGACCACATTACTGAAGTAAATTTCTGCTGGATTCACTTGGGGAATGGGGAACCTTTTGTAAATGGCTGGGACAAAGGAAAAGTAAGTGTTCTGTCAGGCTGAAGGTTGTGAGGCATTGAGGCACAACCAGCTTTTGGCAAGAGGCAGAAAATGTAGCAGCACATGATGAGCAGCAAGCCAGGATGGCTGTACCTGTAACTGCATTGGTTTACTGATTCCATAGGGATCGAACCAGCTTTGACTTCACTGATGAACAGCAAAGGGCTTCATCTATTTGAGATCAGAAATCCTGAGATCATCACAAGAAAGGTAAGCAGAATTTAGAAATACCTGGATCTTAAAGCCCTTATTGGGAGTGTGACATAAACTAATACGATACTTTTCTCTTTTATCCTCCCTTTTTAGGGATACATAATTGTACAACTTGACTTTAGCTTCCCGAATCATTTGCTTCTTGATTTTCTTCAAAATAGATTATAAAGCTGATCTCTTCTTAAAGGAGCCCAGGAATTTGTGTACAAACAGAAAGATCATGTGTGAATTAAAATTAAAAGATGAGCTGATTTAAATGAGTTTCAGTTTAATTTTCTTTCCTTTTTGTAATAAATGCTCCAGTTTTTGTGCAACTGTACTTCCATGGAGCCTTTCCTCTGCAACAATCTTGAATTCTGCACTTCTATGCACATTACTTCTCTGGAACCTTTAAGGACTTGTGTGCTTAGGAGGAAGGCTTGGACTTTTGAAGTACATGGGCTCTGGATGAGCACTCAGGGGAGGCAGCAGAAATAGGCTTTGCTTACCTTCTGGCATCTTCGTTATTACATTATGGAAATGTTGCATCTTTTGTGTTGATGCTGGGTTTCATTTCTACCATGAGCCAAGAGGCTCCTGATTTTGACAACTCCAGTGACACTACCGAACTCAAGTAAACTCAGAACCAGTTATACTAAAAGACCTGGGTGTGGGTGAAAAAATGTAAATGGATGTGAACTGTCAGTGCAGTACAGTAACAGAGACCTTGCACCCTGGGTGCTTTTTATACACAGCCTGTACTCTTTGTAGAGCTCCAGGTAAACTGCGATGCCCGTGTTGTTGAGACAATGGGAACAAGCTTGAGAAAAGCAAATAAAATTATAAGGAAGCCAAAAAGATCAGAAGAGAAAGAGCAGGAGTCCAGTTAGACAGCAGGTTCCTCTTTCTTCCTACAATTTATTTGAAGTGCCTGTTATTTTCATGTACTAATTCATGCTTCCTTGTTTTATACTTGTCTCTTCACTTAGAAGGGATCTTAGACAGCACACCTAAGGCTGTAGCAGTGATCACATTAACAAAGGCAGAGGATGATGTTCTTCTTCCACACAAAACTGTATTAAAGCTGGGGCTCCTGGAAAGAATCCTATGAGGCTGGCAACAGGACAGCCTCGGTTTCTTGAGCTTCTGGGGCATGGTGGTTGCTTCCCTAGCACTGTCATGGGTGAGGACACCCTGGGGAATGAGCCTCTGACCTCCCCAGTGCTTCCTGCTCCACACAATGGCTGGGTTTGACATCTGTTCAGTGGACTTGGTGCCAAGTCTGGTGGAGGAGCAGACTGCAGCACATGGAGTGGGCTCAGGTTGCAGGTTGCTCCACGGCAGCCAAGGAAGGTTTATCTTTGCTGAGCCTCAACCAGCCGTGTCCATGACACTGCAGCTTTCACAGTGACACCATAGCAGGGCCAGCGGTAGCCTTGAAGAAGCCCTGGTGCAGTGGGCACCTTCTCACCTCCCTTCCCACCCTGTCCCCATGCTGTCTCTGCTGGCTTTTTCAGTACCAGCTACAGGTTTGTCCGTGCTCCCTCTTGCTCTAAAGCCACTGATACTGAGGTGACGTGTCCCCTGTCTGCATGGGAATGCCTGCTTAATTCTATGGGAACTGGCTTCTGTCAAGCCTGTCAAGTCCTCCTGACATTCCAGTGGAGTGACAAGCACTAATAAAAAAGAAATGGCAGGGAAAAAACACCACCTTCTATTCACCCTTAGAGGTGCCTTGCCATGCCATGCCAGCCAAAGGCGCCTGCTGGGGCCCACTCACTGGGGCTGCAGAAGCCGGCTCCCCTAGCATAGAGAGCAGGGGCTCTGCTGAAGGGAGAATGAGGGAAGCGTCCAGCAGACCCCAGAGGGCACCACCGCGAAACGGCGGCGCAGTGCAGGGCCGGGCAGCCGCTGAGCCCAGCCGGGCCTCGCCTTCGCCTCCCGCGCACCCCCCGGACCCCCAACTCCCACCCCCGACGTGAGGGCGCAGCCCAGTGCCAGGAGCAGAGCTGAGGGAGGCGGCGGTGGCCGAGCCCGGGAGGGAGCCGATGCCGCTGCCCCACGTGCTCCGCCGGCCGTCGGGCAGCTTCTGTTTTGAAGCGGACGGCGCTGCCCCTGTGACCGCCGGGCAGCGCTCCGGTGGGTACCGCGGCTGGAGCAGGAGTCCCCCGTGAGCGCTCGGAGTGCGGGCGGGCGCGGGTGGCCGCGGTTGTTGCTTTTCTGCGTCCAGGGGTAAGGTTGGATGCGTTCATGGAGATGCCTTTTGCTCCCTGGTGCTGGGATCAAACACAGTATCACAGTATCACAGTATCACAGTATGTTAGAGACTGGAAGGGACCTCAAAAGATCATCCAGTCCAATCCCCCTGCCGGAGCAGGAACACCTAGATAAGGTTACACAGGAACGTGTCCAGGCGGGTTTTGAATGTCTCCAGAGAAGGAGACTCCACAACCTCCCTGGGCAGCCTGTCCAGTGTTCCGTCACCCTCACTGAGAAGAAGTTTCTTCTCAAGTTTAAGTGGAACCTCTTGTGTTCCAGTTTGTACCCATTGCCCCTTGTCCCATCATTGTTTGCCACTGAGAAGAGCCTGGCTCCATCCTCGTGACACTCCCCCTTTATATATTTATATACACTAATAAGGTCACCCCTCAATCTCCTCTTCTCCAAACTATAGTGATTCTCCAAACCAGTGATTCAAAGAAATCAGTTCACTGTAAAGCACAGATCTTTGCTGGTGCCAGGAGCACGTGAGGTTCTAACTTCCATACATGTCTCCAAAGCACAGTAAATGTCAAGGTTTTTTCTACTTTACATTCTGATCTTGATACGATTTTATCTGAAGCATGCACACAGACAATTCAGCAAGTTATATAACTGTAGTTCTCTCATCCTCCTCACCACTTGGGTTAGGGCTACAACAACAGTTTATTGATTACCTTTTAGCTTTAGTAGCATTGATCAACTGCTAATACCTGCGAGCTACGTGCTTAGTTCTCTGTTTAAATTGTTAACATTAGGGATGTTAACATGAGGGATGTCCCTGCTTAAGAAGCAATTTACAGAAGCAGATACAAGCAGTTTGCAGGTCAAAATTCTAACACATTATCATGCCCTCTCAGGGGCAGGTTTCAGCCCTCAGAGGGGTCCCGTGTTGAGTGAGCAGTCACATTTAGGTGCTAAGTCATACTCATGCTAAAAAGTAAAGTTATTTCAGCTAAGGCCTAATGGCTTGGTCTTACCAGTATCACAGCTTTTCCTAACTGAAGTGATATATGGGAGTCTGTCAAGGATGTTGTTGGGGATTTTCAGGCACAAAATTGCTAGCTTGTCCATAAAGGGGTTGCATTGGTAGTGCAGTGGCAACTTGTGGTCTGGTGGAAACACCATCCACCCCACCGTCCCTTCCTTCCACCCCTGGTCCCCTTCATCCACCTCTGGTCCCTCACCATCTACCCCTGTTCTCCTTCATCCACTCATTGGTCCCCTCTAACCATGCCAGTTCTCTCAGAGCTCCCCCCATCCTCTGCACCCTACTCAAGGCCTGATAAGTGGAGCAGGTGTTTCTGTCTGGAGTTGTGGGCATTGCTGGACATGTGTTTGGTTGTGGGTTTTTTTTTGGGGGGTGTTGTTTTTCCCTTTTACTCATTTTCTGATAAGTGAATTTTGAAACAGTGGTGTCTACCACCTTGCCTTGTGTGGGACTCAGGTGCAGGCTGCATCTGATTGTCCAGCATCGCTTCTCTGGTGTATAGAGAAATACTAATAATATTAGTTTGCTGCATCTGATCTGGCTAGATCTGAGGTCTCTGCACACAGTTCTATTTAGATACCTGGGGTTTATTCTCAGGTTATTTATATCTGCTCTCACTTAAACCTTGTCCCTATTCCCAAGGAAAGCCATGTTGCTTTCCCCCCTTAGATATAAAGAAAATAGTAAATAAATATTTCTTTGTGTGCCAGAGTAAATGCATATAAATAAAAATGTTCCCATTGCAAGAGCCTTAACCACAACCAAGTCAGAATTTGCTCCACAGAGAGTATTCACCCCCAAGTCCCATTTCTTTGGATCACTCCCCCAAATCTACCTGAATTATCATCTAGCTATATATATTTTAGTTAAGGAAAACACTCTTCTGCTTTTCTGGGTGGGTGTTTTCACTCACCTCACTGCTGTTATCACAGAGGAGCTGCAGTTGGGGAATTCCTAGATGGTTTTACTTTCATTTTGCTGCATACCTCAGTGAAGAGGTGGGTTACAAGTGAAGAGATGAAGGCAGTGGACATTGTCCCCCAGCCCCTCTGTTTTGTGACCCCACTTTGGTTTCAGTGCCACTGCTCTGTTTGTGGACTTTTGGTATGTAGCCAATGCTCATTAGACACTGCAAGAAATTGTCACAGCTTCAAATCTGGTTGTTTTTTTGTGGCTGGGAATGGTGGGAATTGGGGAGGTGAGGCGAGGAGTGGTTTTTTAATGTGTTTTAATGGTGTTTCTACATTTGAAGGGTGAGGCCAGGGGTCAAGGCTCAAACGTTTCCTGTCTCAGGAGGTTTTTGTGCTTCATTCTGAGCTGAGAAGTGTTTTATTGTAGGTCAGTGCCCATCATTTCTGATGGCCTTATTTAGTGGAACAGTAGTAGCACAAGAGCTGCAAGCACCACCTGCGTTTTCATCTAAATTCTCAGTGTAGACTTCTTGAATATGAGTCGTTCATCAGTTCATATGAAATTAATTCATAGTCTTTCTTTGTCTGAATGGCTTCCAGTCTTCATTGGCATGATTCAATATTTATATTCAATATTAAGTAGTGGCTCGTCATCACCAGGGGAATAAAGTCGGGTGTTGCTGTCTACAGGTGTCTGGGTTTTTTTCTTGGCTGGGGAAATGTAAAATGAAAGTCCTTAAAGTTTGACTCATCAGGCTACTGGGAAATGAGTGTTCTGGGTTTGTTTTTTTTTTCCAGAAACCATGTTATTTTGCAGTTTATTAAAATTTGAAAATTTTAAATGTTTTATTTTTAAGTCTTCCATTGCTCCCTTTGTTTTTAATGTATGTGTTACTGTTAGCCTTCTTTATTTGTATAACTGAGAATATAAAATGCATTTCATAATAAAAATTTTGAATGAAAACTTGCAGAGTCCTTTGCAAGACATTCAGGGTTTGAATTTTTGGATTTATGCCTGAGGAGAAAACTGATCCTGGTTAAGCCCAACTTTTTTAGCATTTCATCAGGAACTTTGATGTTGTTTTTGTTAGAATAGTGAGTGATGGGCATTAGAGGCTTTTTACAAACTGGGGGGTTTGCCCACATTTTGGTGGATCCCAGAGATGCCTCCCTTTTCACAAAACACATCCTGAAAGCTTCATCTGGAATGGGAACCTGGAAAAAGTCTTTCTTGCAGTGATGCTCTGTTATAGCAGTATATGGCAACGCTATGTTATCACACACCAACTTTGACATGGTTTTGACCTGAAGGATCAGAGATCAGTAAAAGAGCATCCAGTGTCACCAGCTTTGCTTTTGTGGGATGTCTGCTTGTCTTTTGGAGTGCAGGAACAGACAAGGCTGATGAGGCCCTTTCTACCCCGTCCTCTGCTGCAGCACTCAGTCAGCTCACATACTTTTGCTGCATTTATTTGGCTTAGTCTCATAAACATGCAAGGCTGTTCGAAGTGGCAGTACAGAGAGAGCAGAGAGTGGTGGGTTATGGTGAAGGAATATCCTCTTAAACATAAGCAGGACAAACATCTTGAGCAATTTGAGCAAAACCTGGAGTGGGACTTTTTGAAATTGGTTTATAGTGACCGGATGTCAGTGTTTCAGTTGTAAAAGTTATCCTTTTCCTTCCTAGTAGCTGGTGCAGTGCTGTGTTTTTTAGTCTGAGAGCAGTGTTGGTAGCACACCCATGTTTTGGTTGTTGCTCAACAGCACCTGCCCTGACCAAGGACTTCTCAGTCTCATGCTCTGCCAGTGAAGAGGGACACAAAAAGCCAGGAGGAGGCAGAGACAGGACACCTGACCCAAACTAGCCAAAGGGGTATTCCATACCACAGTGCATCATGCCCAGTATATAAACTGGGGGAGTTACCTGGAAGGGCTAGATCACTGCTTGTGTCAGGCTGGGTGCTGCCCAGTGGGTGGTGAGCAATTGTACTGGGAATCACTTGCGTTTCTTGGGTTTTTCCCTTTCCCCTTTTAGTTTTGTATTCTCTCCCCTTGTTATTTCCTTTATAATTATTATTATTAGTAGCAATAATATTAGTATTAGTATTTTTATGTTATACTTTAGTTATTGGACTGTTCTTATCTCAACCCTTGGGGTATACTTTCGTTTCTCCTCCCCATCTTGCCCAGAAAGGGGAGGAGAAAAAGGGGGGGGTCATAAGCGAGCAGCTGCATGGTTCTGGGTTATCAGCTGGGCTTAAACCAGGATCCAAGACAAGGGGGAATGGGTTTAGACTGACAGAGGGGAGACTGAGCTGAGCTCTTAGGCAGAAGCTCTTCCCTGTGAGGGTGCTGAGGCGCTGGCACAGGGTGCCCAGAGAAGCTGTGGCTGCCCCATCCCTGGCAGTGTTCAGGCCAGGTTGGACAGGGCGATGACACCAGGAAAGCTGTGATTCCTTTAAACTGCTCCTGTAAAGCCTGTCTTCACTTGCATCTTAGGGCACAAGACTCAGTCCTGCGTTTTTATCACACCAGTAGTGGGTCCTCAAATGTCCAGGCTGTGGTCACTGCTGGTTTGAGTGGAAGTTGCTACCTAAAGATTAAAAGCTCCAGAGCTGACCCTGGGATCAAAGGCAGAGCTCTAGATCTGTGATCTGTGTAATTGCCTATGTCCTTTCCTATCTGCATCCTGCTGTGTTACAATCCTTAGGCATCTACATGGAGTGAGACAACCGCATATGGGCATGCACCGTGGGTTGGGGTGTGCTGAAGTGCTGCTGCTAGCAGTTCAGTTCTTCATCAGGGAATGGAGCAGAAGCTGTCTTTGCACTTGGCAACTAACAGGAGGCTGACCACACAACAATGCAGGTAGGAGACTGTAATTGCACAGGTTTGCTGTGGGAAGGAAGTGAAAGTGGAGAGAGACTTTGACACTAAAGCAGAAACGAGTTGTTCATCCCCACAAAAGGAGCAGCAAGAACAGCTGTCTGAGCGCTTTGATGAGGGAAATATCTTGCTCTTAGAGTCCCTTCATGTGCCTCCTGCTGCATGTGAAGCTTGTCATATGTGATGTGGTCACTGTAGAGATACAGATGTCAACAGAGCTTCTCTTTGGCTGATGCCAGAGAGACTGACTCTTGTTGCTTGCTCCTGCCCTTCACAGTGCTGCTGAGTTAGGCAGTGTGCAGGTAAGGACTGTGGTCCTTGCACTGTATCGTGGCTGGGCTGGGAGTGTCCACATTACACTCAGTACAGCAGCTAGGCTATTCTGAGTTAGACCAGGGCTAGAAAAGCAGATCAAGTCATCAAGGGCTGTGCTGGCTGCTCCACAGCATGGCTGTGTGTGTGAACATCTCTCACCTCTATGCCCATTGCTACCCTCTAACCACCATTTCAGTGTCAATCTAGACCTGAATGTAGTCAGTGCCCACTCCCAGCTAGTGGAGCTCCTCAGCCACCATCCCGTATGGCTGCTCACGACCTCCCAGTGCTTCCTCCCAGGATTGGCCCTGAATGGCCTAGATGGGATCACCAACCACAAAGAAAAAGTGTCGTGCTCCTTGTCCTGGAGGAGACTGGCCTTGCCACCTGGAAACAGTTTGTACAGTGCCTCTGCATGGAATGGGACCTCCCCCTGGACCTGGAGACACAGCTCATGAGCTCAGCAGGAGAAGGTAATGGCCAGCTTTCTCTAACCATCTCCAAACACAGCCAATGCCTTGGCCCCCAGAGCTAACAGACCAGGCTAGGCAGAGAGAACATAAGTGCCTCATTCACATGGTCAGTGTCTCATCAGTGAGAACTGGCAGCCTTCTCTGTTGTGTCCAACAGTTACAAGCCTTTTCAACCAAGCCACTTGGTTTAGTCTTGCCTTTAACCATAATGTCTGGGGTAAGATCAGGACCTCCAAAAATAGTTACTGGAGCAAATAGCAATAGTTCATATTTTCAGGTGTGCTTTTTCGCCACTGCTAGGCCTGGCTGCTGTTTGTGGGCACTTTCTTCACCCTTTCAGTAGGAATTGGCCTGATTTGAGGATGGAAGATTCTGTGGAACTTGTGGGACCCTGCGTGGTCATATCATCAGGATTCCCAAGCTGGAAGTGTCTGCCAGGTCAAAGTCACTTTGCCCAGAGAGAATATTAGTGTTCTTGAGAGACTAATTTGGTCTATTTGGGAAAAAGGGATGCTGTGCTGTAGGGATTCCCTACTGCTTCTTGTGAGGGTGGAGAGGATTGTGATAGCTGTGAGAAGGGAAAACATGGATGCAGTAGTAGCTCAGGAGTTTCTCAATGATGAGATGTTTTGATACATTCATTTGAAGACAAAAAACCGAAATACTGCATTTTTACTCTGTAGATGTTAAATTGCAAATTTTTTTTTAAATTTTCCTGACCCACAAATGCAGGAATTACAAAAGTTTTAAAATATACCAGATCTGATTTAATTATTTTGTTACAATTGATTAATATTGAGAGGCAATAAGCAAGCAGCGCTGGGTGCGCTGGGGAGTCTCCACGCCGCCAGTGACGCACACCGGGGTCTTTGGGGTTCAATCTTTTATACTTTGTGGTCCTGGGTCTCAGCCAATCCTGCCTTCTCCTTTACATTGACGTGGCTCCTTTCTGTTGTTCTTCCTTGGTTGCTGGGGTCTTGTCTCTGGTTGAGAAACTTTTACCCAACCCCTTCCTTAAAGCACTCAAGCAGTAAAACAAAGCCATAAAGCACCCTTATTACTTTAACAGTCAAAATGATTAAAGAGGGGACTAGTCTATTCCCTTGTTTCCTCTTCTTTCCCGTCATTACATTGACAGCAACATTTATTATACATGGTACACTGGTCACAGGTGCATTGGTAACAATGATTCCCAAGTTCTTCACATGAATCATTCTCGTATTCTTTACACTGCTGCGCTTGCCCAGATTCACCAGAGATGATTCTTCATTGATCTATAGGACCCTTGATATGGCATAGAGCCCTCACGGAAGTGGCAATATGCAGTGCCATATGGCAGTTAACGGCATACAGTTTAATTTACTGGCTATTCTCACCTAAAATCAAATCTTCTCAAGGTATACACTGGAATTCCCCATCTTCCCACATTACCCAACAAATTCACCAGGTCCTTGACCAAAAGAAATCCCACGAGTGAGTTTGCCGTGGCTTGAGTCAGGAATAACTCTGGCTGTTTTCACTACCATGTTCCTAATGTGCACCATAGGAACTTTATCCCCCTCTGCAGTATGTAAAAGTTCTGATTGGGCTGGGCCAGCCTGGTTGGCAGATTCCCTATTGCTGACCAACCAGGTAGCTTTTGCTAAATGTGCATCCAAATGTTTGAAACTCCACTACCCATTGCTGTCTTTGATTAGGTCATTAATGCTCTCCCTATTGCTGTACGCTCCTCTGAACACGTACCTCATTATTTTTGCCTTCCATCAGCTGTGCTGCCAGCAGGACTGTTTCTGAGGGTACGTTTTGATGAGCTGTTGTGATAGGGTTTTTTTGTAATGTTCTGGCACTACTTGGCACTGGGCTTCTAAGCAAATGAGGGGATTGAGCAAAAGGATCAAAGCATCATTTGCTAAACCTAACACATTTCTTGGAAAATATGCCTTTCAAAATTCATGTTGTTTCCTGCAAAGATTTTCAAAGCCAGGATTCCACCAGAAGCTTGCGCCTCCCTGTTTCTGATGTCTGTGCCGCCGCTGACTCAGAAGGGTAAGATCTGGCTATAAGCAGCTGTGTGAAGCACAACATCATGTTCCAGTATTAGAAAAACGTTGAATCCTTGTAGCTGATCATGTGTCTCAGGGAAGACAAAGGACTTGCTTGATTTCTCTGCAGAAAGACTCAAGTGGAGAGAACGGAGAGGTAGCAGTTCACACTGAGGCAGGCAAGATTGTTGTTATTCACTAGGAAAATCCTTATAAACAAACTGAAGTGTTGGAATGAATTGCCTGGAGAGGTTCAGGGAGCTCCATTACTGAAGGCCTTTAAACCAACCCACACCCCTTGGTCGCTCCTGAGGGCTGTAGCATATTTCGGGTGAGATTAGAGGATGGATTAGCCTCATGAGGGGCAGCCCAAGCTGACTTTCTATAGCTAGATACCCCTCTGCTTTTACTTCAGCGTTTGCAAAAGCAGTTCTGTAAACTCAGCCTGAATTTGCAAATAGTTTTCTCCCTCTGATTTCGCCTCTCCAGCTGCCCAAATGCTTTGCTGGGGAGTCTTCCTCAGCTTTAATAATACGCCATTCAAAATCCTCATTTGACATGTTTCTGACTTTTCAACTTTCAGGTTTTGCTCGATGTCACCATCACAGCAGCTCTATGCGTGAGGAGGATGTGAAACAGCAGCAGCTCGGTATGTAGTTCTGAGTGCAGAGCAGTGGTGTGCTTGCCTCTGAGGAAGGACCTATTTAAACACAAAAAAACCCCAACCTCCCAACTTGAGGGAAACTTTTATTTAGTAGCTGCATAAACTCTTAATGCAGCAGGTTATAAAATACACAGACAATGGAACCTGGTGAATAACAAGAAGTATCCACTTCCTTTGCAGAGCTGTACTAAATCTAGTGGAGAAGAGTGGCACAGGCTAAGAACTCTCTGTTAGAAGTGTGATATGCTGGTGAAGCATTCTGTTGTAGGTCATCCCTGTATTTGCTCTTTTTTAAGCCAAATCAGAAGCTATACTGGCAATTGAAAACCCACTAAAGGCTCCACAGTTTCTCTAGCACATTTAAAACTTGTATGGTTTCAGCTCACTCTAAAACAAAGAACTGAATAGATGAGTGATGACAGAGTTGAGCCAGAGTAATTCTAGGAAAGACTGAGTAGCCTGAGCAGACCTGCAGGCTGTCCTGCACCAGAGTCTATGTCCTTTCCCTCATCAGCTGTCCTTCCACCCTTTTCCACCTCTGCTTTTAGCTTTGTGTTGCCCATGCTCCAATGTCTCACATGGGAACACAGGGAGCATGGCAAAGCTCCCAGCAGCTGCAGCTGGGCTGGAGCTGTTTTCTGATGAACAGTTTGCATACAGGAAAGGCCTTGAGGTGCTCCCAGGATGCCAGATCTTGTCTGCTGGGATGGTGAGGTTAGGGTTTTTCAGAAGGTGCTGAGCACCCTTAATGATTGCCACTGTTCTCTCTTCAGCAAAGAGATGCTGGTACCATCAGGGATCTCCAGTTCTCAAAGCAAAAACAGCATCCCAAGGTGCTGGTAAGCTGACAAGTGTGGCACAAGGCCAGTGTGGGTGAACAGGGAGCTAATGAACAGGAGGCTATATGCATAACGTACCAATAGCTTAAAGAGATACTAAGATTTAATTTTTACAAAAAAATCTTTCACCTTTTCCCTTAATTTTGTTTTCCTTCAGCCCCTATGCAAAAGTAGGAAAAATTACAAGTTATTTTCGTGTACGCAGAATTTGTCATCTCTACCCACCTGTGTGGAACAGCCTCTGACCAAGACCATGTTTTCTCTGTGTATAAGGGGTAGTATTTTGGATCTGTCACTGTTCAGAACTAACATTTTCACCGTCATACTTGCTCTATTGTTTTCTCAGATGCACCTAAAAAGTACCAGCATCTCCTCATGGATTCTGTCAGCCAGAGATATGGAAGCTGGAGAGCAGCAGGAGTAGCAGTGTAAGAACAAATGCAGCCACTGGCTGTCAACCAAGCCCTTGTCAACCTTGTCATTTGGCAGAGCAAAACCTCCTGCTTAAAAGAGGGAACAGAGGAACCCCAGAGTAAGCCAGAAGAATATGTGTGTACAGCCTGAATGTATCCGATCTGTTTTGTAGTGTGGTCCCATCAGGCACAACGAAGGCGATCTTTTTGTCTGGTAAACCGGGTACAGGCAAGACCATGCTAATGCACAGCATTTGTCAGAAATGGGTTGAAGGTGACCTACCTCAGTTTCTCTTCACTTTCCTGTTTGAGTTTTCAGCAGCTGAATTTATTAAAAAGAATTGACTCTGAAGGAGCTTTTGTTTGACCTGTTCCTTCAGATAGAAGACAGCCCTGATGCAGTGTTCCAATACCTGCTGGAAAATACCTGCTGTACACTGATCATCTCTGATGGGCTGGATGAGTTTGCAGCTAACATGGACATGTCAGGCTGTTCTGAGGGAAGGCCAACCCTTACTTCCTGTATGTGTATCTGAGTTCTTTGCAGACCTCTGTCATGGGAAGCTCCTGCCTGGGTGCACAGTGTTGGTAGCCATCAGATCTATGAGACTACCTGACTTCTTAGTAACTACAGTAAATCTGCTAGCAGAAATTTGGGGATTTGACCATGAGAAGATTAAGGAATATGCCAGCCACTATTTTCATCAGCATTCATTCAAAAAGCAAGCCATTGCTCACCTGAAGAACAACATTAAGCTTCTCAGCATGTGCCACATCCCTGCTCTGTGTTAGGTTGTGTGCAACTGTTTGGAGTATTTGCTCCTTAAACATCAGATGAACGTGGAGCTTCCTTAGACTATGACCCAGTTTTATATCAAAACGCTTCTCATCTTCATAAGTAAACAGCAGGGAGAGCATGAAGGTGGTGAGGAGGCTAAGCTGCACTGCAACAAAAAGGCCATTTTGGGTCTCTATGATCTTGCAATGAAAGGGCTGGAAGAAAAAAGCTTGTATTTTATGCTGGAGAAACTCCAGAGCACATGAAGAAATTTGCTTCCTTACATGGACTGCTGACTGCTTTTGAGGTGAAGATGAGTGGCGCTTGCCCAGAGGTTGGCCATGCCTTTGTCCACTTGAGTTTGAAAGAGTTTTTTGCAGCATTGTGTCTCATGGTAAGTAAGAGGGTGGACAAGAATTACTTGAGGAAGAAGTTATTTTTGAAGTCAAAATGGACTTTAAAGAACAAGGCAAAGACCAGGATAATGGAGAGTTTGCACATCTTCCTCTCAGGCCTGTTGTCAAAAGAACGTAGGACATTTCTCATGCTGCTAGCTGAACAAGATGAAACTTGGATGCAGGATAAGCAGGATGTAATCCTGAGGTTCTCAGGAAACTGGCAGCCACTAATCTGACAGGGCCTAAGGTCATTGAGGTCTGCCATTGCACTTTTGAAACACAGGACCTCAAAGTAGTCCAGCACATCGGGAGCCTGCTGAATTTCAAGTATGAGTTCAAAAACCCCGGACATGTTGGCTGTGCTTCTGTCATGAACTTGGGCCAGGGTTTGACTCGTTTGGATTTTAGAGGATGTCTCATGGACATTGACTGTCTGGAAATTCTGGCCAGCTGTAAAATTGTAGAGCACTTGAGGTAAACACACTGAGTGTGATGGGCTGGTGGTGGGGAGAAAGGGTAAGGGGTTGGAAGGGAGAGCCTGGATTTGCTTTAGAAGGGTGAGAAAGAAGGTGTGAGAAATGCTGATCTGAACAGCATAACTTTGATACTAAAGCAATTTATGAAATAAAATTATGAGTGAGGGAAGGATGTTAAGGATATATATAAATATAAAGATATTTTTGTATGCTTCTTTGTTTTGACTGAAACAATCAAACAATAGGGTAATTAGTGTAGTAGAGAAGAGAGAAAATGATGGGTATTTCTTGACTGTGCAGAGGCAGGGTGAATCCTGCAAACAAATGAGAACGTATGAAATCACCATAAACCAGATGAACAAAAGGTGACAACTGCAATCTCAGGTGCTCTCTACTGGTGCTTTTCTGTAATGCTGGAAGGCCTTTTCAAGGAGGATTTCTTTGGATCCTGTCATGGAAAAGGTCTCATTTTGTGATTCTGTGGCTGACTTCAGAGGAGTATGTGTAGAGCTGCTAATGTGTAGAAGATGGGGAGCAGCAAGGGGGAGAATTACCTTGCCCTGAAGAGAATGTAGTTTTCTGATGTGAGGCGGAGGAGCAAAAAACAGACATGAAAACTGCTATTCCCAGCTAGCAATACCATTGTAAAAAGGACAGCACTGATTGTTCTTTGCCTCCATTAAGAAGAACTGGAATACCATGCAATTTGCTGTCAGAAAAGCTTTCTGATTGTACAACCTAACTGTAAATGGCTCATGCAGGCATAGGGCAGTGCAGGGGGCCCACAAGCAGCTTAGTAGGTGACCAAAATGGTTGGGCTGTTCCCTTCCATTAGGAGAATGTAATACAGGATTTTGGGGGCTTCTTTCTTGGCTCATACTCACTCTAGTCCATGCCTGCTTTTGTTATGGTCTGCAGATACCAGCACTCTGAGAAGTGTATCTTGGAAGGGTAGGCAAAGGGCTGTGGGACCCCAAGCATCACCTCAGGCATGTTCCTAGCGACCGTGGGCCATATACATTATGCCACCACCCCTGTGCAGCATGTTCCTGACCCCCTCTGGAGGTTCCAGGACCCCTCCTAAGGGAGGGTGATGGGGGCACTTGGGGCAACAGGGCCATAGGTGGGTTTCTGCTTTCAGGACCCCCAGTCATGCTGTTTCAGACCTGCAGCCCAGGGTGCTGTGTACCAATGCATCCCATAATCAGTACTTTCCACAGCTGATACAAAGGAGTGCTCATGTGCCTGAAAGATTCCCTGTTTGCTTGTTTTTTTCAACACCACCAGTTTCTTCTATAAAAGAGTTACTCTCCCTAAACACCTTGTGTCTTTTATATTTTGAACAACTCTGGCTACTCTGCTGCCCAAGTTTAAAGTATCTGGCCCAAAATCAGTGCTTTCCTAACTCAGCAGCTCATCATGTGGGAGCTGAGAAACACTCTTTGTTTGTGGGAGTTTGGTTTGTCCCTGTGTGACCCTTGTCTCCAGGGTCCTTACGTTTTTGGAGCACTGGTAAGGCTGACTCTTTGTCTGTGGCAGCACCTACGCATGGTGTCACTGTACCAAAAGGCAGAACCTGTCTCTTGAGGTATTTACAGTTGATGTGTAAGTTTAACGGCTTGGGGTTTTCTTTGCACTGATGTTTGAAAAGATAAAGATGCTCTGTAAAAAGAGCCCGATACAATGTTAAAGAAAGAAATAAAGTGCTTTTTAAAAATTGGTGATTTAACTTGCTCTGTGAGCTATTTATTTTGGGTTTTGTTGTGTTTATGTTTTTCCCCCTCATGTTTTAGCTTCCATAGTAGGAGATATGGCGACGACTTTGCTGCTGCTCTGTCAAAGAGCTTAAGAGGAATAACAAGCCTGAAGACACTAGAATGAGTCTTTGCTTGTGAAAGCCTTGTCTCTTTCTCTCTGTCCTCTGTTTCTGTCTTGCAATTTAATTACATCAACTCAATCAAGGCTGCTCTCCATGCAGCACTGTATAGAGAGTAACGCAGTGCTGTGTGGAGCACCATGGATATGCGTGACTCTTCTTTTATGCTGACATCAAGAGTATTGCATTGCCCTGTTTGAAAAGGAGTATAAAGTTGGTTGCAGGAGGCAGAGTCAGGCCACCTCCTGTCTGTGGTGATGTGCAGGCACACGTCTGAGACTGGCTTGCCGTGTGATGCATGGGGTGCTTGTCTTCCCTCTGCTTGGTTTGAGTGGTTCTTTCTTTTGCCAGGTTGAGAAGTGAGAGCATCACAGCTAAGAGGATCATTGACTTGGTCATCACAGTGCCCTCAGCTTGAGGAAATAAAGTGAGTGTGTTGTGGCAATGACCCTCAAATCAACTGCTCATTCCTTGGGGGCGTGTGGTACTGATAAGAGTGAATCTGTGTGTAGCTTGCAGGACAGTCGGATATGGAATCTGCCGGTGAAGAGGGCAGTGGATCTGTTCTCCAGAATGGAAAAGCTGAAGAAAACAGAGTGAGTAAAAATGTTTTAAACCTAGTAAGAATGGTAGTCACTATGAAGCCAAGCACAGCATCAGAGAGGGTTTAAATCCTCATCGGAGCTGAGCTGCTGCATGTCTCTGATTGGGGTGACACTCGCTTTTAGAGGTGACAGTGGGGGGCATGTAGGGAACTAAGCTGAGGCACAGACATTGAAATGCAAGCCCAGCTGTGCATGATGCCTGTCTCAGTCTGAGATAGGCTCAGCCTCACAGTTTTTACCCGGGCATTTAAAAACAATCTCAAGGGAGCTGTGGCACTGCTGACACCTCTCCAGAAATTACATGTGCCCAATTTGGTGCCTGCCATGGCATTTTCCTCTTCTACTGCCTCACCTCCCATCTGCTTGGTTAGGCTATGATTGAGATACCTCACCTCTGCATCAGAGTGGATGGCTCCATTCCTGTCTGTCCAGTCTTTTTCTTAGCCCTGTTCTGTACTCCTTGTAACACTAACAGCAAAGTGCTGAATGAGAGGGACTGACCGCTAAGAGGGCTCCCAGCATGGGTCTGCATCTTTTTAGGTGGAGAGAACAAGCGTGATTTATGATTTAAAGGGATTTAAAGCTTTTGGGAAGCTAGCAGGGGCAGTTTAAGCAGAAGCAGACAAAGCAGAGCGGAGCCTCTGCAAGTGTTGGAGTCTCAGTGTAGTTCGCATTACAGAAGGATAGTCACAAAGCTGAACATAGAAACGTTGAGGTTAGAAAAGATCTTTAAGGTCAACAATTCCAACTATTGATACTGTAACCAGGAACAGTATTAGATAAATCAGTTTGTGGACAAAACCACTGACAACATCCCTTTTCCATGTGGATTTTAGCTACAGTTCAAAGGAAGAAACAGAAAAGACACTGTTCCCTTGGATTTTCAGCAATAAGAGGCACGCTGTAAGTCAAAGCCACAGAACTGCCTTCCTACCCCAGTTAAAAGGGAGTGCCTCTTTAAAGGTCTTCCACATACCCCCAGGTGCAAGCAGGTGAATCAAAAATACCTGCAATTACTGCTGGATCCCATGCAGGAGTTAATTAATGGCTTTGCAGTATGATTAGAAGTGTTTAAAAGCATCCCAGAAAGAGAAACAAGACCTCACGGTTCATATTTAATGAGGTCCAACAAGTAGTGAAACAGAATAAACATGCAATTAGAGAATATCTCCTCAGAGGTTGCTAGTATTGTGTCTTCAGGGGTGTTATAATGGGTTTTAGACCAGACTACTGTAACGTGCCATACTTCAATGGGATTTATTATTACAGCAAGAGGTATGTTGGGTCCAGCAGCTGAGGTTGTCTTCTTCCTCATGTTCACAGTCTGAGCAACCACAACCTTGCCTTGGCTGCTGTTCTCACTTTGGCAAAGGAAGTCATCACTTGTCAGAACGCTACTGAGCCGCTTGCCAGTTATCAATACATATATCAATACATGCTGTATGTTGTCTCTTTAGGTGCTGCCTTTTAAATGGACTCTGCTTTACAGCTTAATTGTTGGCTAATCAATTCAACAAAAATTAATTTTACTCCTTTTTGTTTTCTGTTTGAAACAAAATTTGAATTCATCACATTATGGACTTACTCTTTGCATTTTTTTAACAGATTGTTTTATCCTTGGTCTAGAAATTGTTTAGCAGGCTGTAATACTTCATATATAATAGAATTTAAACTTGCCTTCAAGCTCTGGATACATCAACTTCTTTACCAGCTAGCATGAATTTGCTACAAATCAACTAAATTTACTGAAAAGGTGTGGATTTAAGTAGCTGTAGCTCTGTACTCCTTTAAATTACAGGTTTTGGTGTTTTCATGGGTCCAGAATGACCAAGAAAAGATGGAACTTTTAAATCCTAGCTCTTATGGTTGTCATATGTTGTAAGTTTAACAGCCAAAATGAATCCTTACTGTGACTTCAGGGAAGCTGAATTGCAGGCAGCTTTTTCATATTTTTCTTGCTGGAATGGAGCTTCTACTGATCCTCTTTCCAACAAACTGCTGGTCTTGCAAAAAAAAAATCAAAAAAACCCCATCTCAGTCTTCTTACCTGTGTTACTGTGGTGTGTGTACCACAGCTCCAGCATGAGGGGTGTCCTGCTGCCCTGTAGCCACATGCCTGGTTTGTGGCTCTCCTGTGGCAATGTGCTGGTGTGGAAGGTGCCAAGGCCCTCTTTAGCCTCCAGGCAACAGCTTCAGTCCTTGTAAAGCACCTCCTTGAAAGAGATGTCATCTTTCCACCGCTGCCCTAACATTGGCTTGGATTTGTTTTTCAGGAAGGACACTGTGATTATATATTGTTCTGGCCCATCTTGGAAAGTTCCAAGATGAGAAACTGCACCCGGGGTTGTGCTATATACAACGTTAGGCTGATTCAAACCATCAGATTGGCATCACCATAAACCACTCCAGCCACAGAACTGGTTGTCTCTACCCTTGTAGCTGGCAGAGCTCAATCCACCTGAGCAAGCATAAATGTAAGCAAAATAGCTGGTCTTTACACAGACCTACCAGCCAGTTCCACAAAGGCTTACCTTAGTGCCTGAGTAAGCTTGATGTGCTGATTTTCTGCTGCAAAACTGCTGAAAAACAATGTAGTCTGAGGCTGAATGAAGGAAAAGACTCTGCTTCTTCTCTGTCTGGCTCCTGTGTTCTCCCTGCCCGTGTGTACTTTAGAGGGGAGGGTGGGTTTGACCTTAATTCAGAAACTACAAAAGAATCACTTGTTCCCTGCTAGGGAGCTCACTACCATGTCATGCAGTCCTTGAGAGACCTCCCAGTATTCCGTAAGCCTGTATAAACTGGCTCAGCCTAGCCCTGTAGAAGCTACTGTTCAGATGCCTGAACATCCTATTCAGATGCTGTGGGCAGCCTGGCACACATGGGCTTGTTTATCCCTTTGTGTGATGGCACAGTCCCACATGGAGGCAAAACATCCTGCATCTTGGTAGTGCCTTTGAACTGGGGCTCAGTTATCAAGTTGATTCAAATATACAGTGAAATCCCTGAGCTCTGATCTCCCAATGGAGTTCCTCTGGCTCCTGAAAATCACTTAACCTTGCATGGAATGGTTGCACAGAACAGACATCGTGGTTTCTTCCAGATAAAAACTCCAGAAAATACTAACCAGCATTCAAATCACGTATTTTGTGAAGGCATATTAAAAGCCAGATAGTTTGCTTGTTTACAGATCTTTGGATTTGAGGTGGGAAGAGAATAAGGGACATGTAATTCCAACTAGACAAGTGAAGTTATGATAAGAGAAGGCATTGAAATCCCTGCTGGTGAATGTGATTTGCAGATGCCAGCTACTATAGAAGGACAAAGGTAGCATCTGTGTTGTTCCTTAAGGAGAGAATATGCTTCCACATACAAAAATATTTTATATAAACCTGAACCAGTAAATAAAAATAACAATAGAAAATGCTATTTGGCCAGCCAGTGGCTTTATTTCTTGTGTGTTAGGCTCTAGAGAGCAGCCCTAGAGAGGCAGAGTTCCCTTGGTAGTGTCCATATTGATATATGTTCAAAGGTATAATAGTTTTCTTTCTTGCTTGGGCTCTAGAAGAGAGTAATGGTTTTCTCAAAATAGACCTCAGGCATGTTATCTGAGCATCACAATGTTGGGAAATGGCCCTCCCCTCCCTCGTCTTTCTGTCACTCCTCTGTACAACAGGAACAGTTCTATCCATCCCCTTCTCGTGGATTGTGGTGACAGGCAGCTCTCACGAGGTGTTGCACTCACACAGCACTCTGCAAGTGTGTCCATCTGCACTCCTTTGCAGAGAAGCTACAGAGGGACAGAGTGGTATGCCCAGGGCTGTGACAGCAGAGAGCAAAAGATCTCTCTTGGCACTGTTTCTGTGTGCCCTGACTTGGAGAGAGACACCAGAAGTGCGTGAGTCCCGCTGTCCCCTCACTGCTTGCTCATTAAACCCTCGTGTTCACAGCTTGCAGGACTACAGCCTGTCTTCCCAACATGCAAAGGAGATTGTTGCCATGCTCCGGAGTTGTCCCTTTCTCTCTGAAGTGGAGTAAGTGCCTCTTTTCCTTACTGTTGAGAGGCTGCAGGTGGGTGGAGGGAAACAGGTGATGTTGCATGTAGAATACTGAGAGAGACATGGGGCCTGACCCCAAGGAAGGGTCTCAGCATTCTGTTATGTCTAGTGAGATCCTGGTTAGTGATTTTGGTGAGGATTGGGGTGGGGTGGGCAGTGTGGGTGAATGCTGAGCAACCTTTGATTCCTGTGACAACTATAGCCAGTTCAGCATAACCTGCTAAGGAAGCTGCTTGCTGGAGGCACCCTGGAGCCATCCCAGAGGCATGGCTCCTCCAGCAAATCCTCTGAGCCAGTGAAGGGACACAGATGGCTTCTGTGTTGTCCCTTTTCATAGAATCAAAGCGATTTGGGTTGGAAGGGACCTTAAAACTCATCCAGCTCCAACCCCTGCCATGGGCAGGGACACCTTCCACTAGAGCAGCTTGCTCCAAGCCCCTGTGTCCAACCTGGCCTTGAACACTGCCAGGGATGGGGCAGCCACAGCTTCTCTGGGCACCCTGTGCCAGCGCCTCAGCACCCTCATAGGGAAGAACTTCTGCCTAAGAGCTCAGCTCAGTGTCCCCTCTGTCAGGTTAAAGCCATTCCCCTTTGTCCTGTCCCTACAGGCCCTTGTCCAAAGCCCCTCTCCAGTTTTCTTGTGCCCCCTTTAGGCACTGAAGCTGCTCTAAGGTCTCCCCAGAGCCTTTTGTTTCCCAGGCTGAACAAGCCCAGCTCTCTCAGCCAGCTCCAGAGAAGAGGTACTACAGGCAGCTAATTCTCTATATTGCCTTTCTTAGTCTCAGTCAAAACCACCTCTCTGTTAATGGCATTTTCAGTCTATTGAAGTCGGTAAGTACCTGCCAGAAGATGATGGATGTACAACTCAGGTATGTAAGTCTTGAATCATTCCTGGGGTTAATCCCAAATTACAAGTCTGAGAGTTATGTTCTGAGGTTTTTGTTTAGTTACCCTGAAAGTGGGGTAGGTGAGGAATGTGTCCAGAGGTGATTACTAACACAGGCACTTGGTAATACATTGCTGTGAGCTTCTTTTATCTGAGCCATTAACCAGCATTTGAGAAGCTACAGGACTATGTGTCCTTTCACATGTGGTGGGCAGTTACAGACTCTTCTTTTCTCTGCTCTGGGAAGTTCTGGAGAGAGGATCTCTGTAGCATATTGAACCAGTGACATCTCCTGGAACGGAGCTTTAAATTCTCTTATTACTGTCTCTTTGAAATCCTCAGGAGTTCAAGTGTAACCATTTTGTCTGCACTTTCTCTAATGGTTCAGAGAAAGCGGGGCATCTGATACTGCATAGTGTGATCCAACCAGTACTTAAAACTAAAGATTATTTTTTGATTGCGTAGGGAGTATTTTAAGTTATTGCAGAGAAAAAAAAGCCACAACAACAACAAAAAAAAAAAAAACACCCCAAGAATTCCAATAAGTAACTAAAATGTGACATTGATTTATTCTCTTCTTCACAGCCTTTGTCGTGAGACTTCAGTCCTGAGGTTTACAGGAGACAGAGAGTTTTCTCCCCTTCCTCCTAGGTAAGAGTGCGTGTGCACAAATGGTGTTTTCTCAGCATCTCAGTTCTTACATCCCAGTTAGGTATCAACAGCGGTTCTTTCCCCCCCTCCATCTGAACCTAAATGTAGTACTTTCTCCTGGTTTCCTTAGCCACTTTGAAATTTGTCTCTGCCTTCTGTAGTGTTAATGTTTCATGTCTCTGGGGGACATTTCAACCCACACCATCCTAAATTGTGCTCTCTGATAATCCTGAAGAGCAAAAACCCAAGTGAACCTCACACCTCCAGGCCAACTTGCAAAAAGATTCACTCATCCCTGCGCTCTTAAAACCCTCTAGTTCACTACACTCTGCATTCTGGATCATGGTACTCCTGAATCAAAGTAAATCTGGAGTTTAATTTTTCCCCCTCAGAAAATTACTGTCAGAAAAGCTCAACCCAAATGTTTTGATTGAGAAATGGTTTCCTGTTGCTCCTGGAGCCGTAGGTTCACTTATTTATGTCCTTGTTCTCCATGTACTGAGCCTACTGTAAAATAACATTTCTCAAAGTACACAGCCCACCTCTTAGCCAGGGAGGAACAGCAGGGCCATCATGGGATGCAACCCACTTGTTGTGGCTGTGCTTGAAAGAGAGTGACTGCCTGGCACATATGATCTGTGACTCCTTTAAGGTACCAGGTGATGTTTCAAACTGAGATATTTCAGGGTTTGGATGTTCCATTTATTTGTGAATAATCAAGCTTTGGTTCAGGAATGGACTCTTTTCACAAAACATGCTTAGGAAAAAGCTGAATTCTCCAAACTGTAGCTTAGATGAGTAATCTGGTTTTTCACCTTCTCCCCAGTTGCCTGCATGCTCAGCTATTTGCTTAATCACTGAAAGAAAGAGGAGCTTGCTATTGGCAAGATATGGATGTGGACTAGAGCCAGGGCAGCCCTAGGGACTGCCAAATAGCTGAAGTGTTTAAAGTTTTTACTCTTGTCTGGGTTTGTGCTCGCTTAGGGAAGAGGCTGTGTGCATCATTGGTGACCAACAATACGGAGAGGACAACCAGACTCCTACTACCCCACAAAAAATAAGGTACCATGGCAGATTTTCCTTATACTTCATGCATGTCTTGTCTCTGGATTCTATAGCTGACATAACCACTATCTTCACGTTTGAATGGTGAAGCACAAGAGAGCTGGTAAAGGCCCATTCGGTCAGTCATTTGTCATTGTGTTCCTATTTCCACCTTCTAACACTAGAAGCTCTGTGGCTAGCATCTCTGGTTGTCCACAGGCATTAAAATAGACTGTGGGTTGTATGTCTTGGTCATAGAGCTGGCAGGGTGACTGTGCAGTTACCAGATCAGCTCCCATGGGAGCTGGCGGGAGCTGGTGGTGACAGAGCTGCTGATGTTGCCTTTTCAAGGGTATTCTTTATTTTGCTGTCTCCTCCTTTATTCTCTGGTTATCTGAAGGAGTGAAGTTTACAATCTTGTTTGCAATCCTGCAGACCTAGACTGTTGATTTCTTTCTTCCTAGACTGACAGATAGTCATTTTCAAGCCAGTGACCTGGAGAAGCTGTATGCAGTCCTGAGGGAATGTAGCAGCATCTCTGAGCTGGAGTGAGTTCTTCTTGACTGTTATGGTCCTTATCTGCAGTTCTTTGGGATACTGAGAAAATGCCAGTTGCTTGTTCTGCAGTGTTATATGGAGATGTGGTAGAGTTGTAACCTCATGAAGGGCATAGATTTACCTGGGCTGATATCCTTTGCCAAGGAGATATACAGTTCTAATGCTCTTTTAGAGCAAAGGTTGCAGGACATAAATTTAGAAAGGGGCTGCCTGATCACTTAGCCTGACTTCAGGTATTGCAGAAGCTGGGAAACGTCGTGTCATTTTTGCCTTTGGGCCATTTGAGGGCAAAGCTGTAGAAACTGAGGAATCCCACCCAAACCAAGGCTGGGAATCTGTGTTTTTGGTGGTGATCCCATGTATTGTGTGCAGGGACCTTCAGCACCAAAGCACTTTTTTCCGTTTGTGCTGTGCTAACACTAAGAGATGGGCAAATGCAGCCCTGATGGGAGGGCTAGCCAGCACACACCCTACATCTAGATTTTGAGGCCAGAAGAGAGACCATCACAAGCCTGTAGTCTGTGCACCACCATCTGAGAGCTGGCTGTTCCCTTAGGCCTGGCAGCCTGTAGAAGAGATTTTTAGCCTCTGCTCTATTTAAGCAATTGTGTCCCTTGATCTTACATGGGCTGTAGCCTGTTGTAATCCTTAGGCTCTATTATAATAGCCTAGTAGCCTTCTCCAGGACTAACCCAGGGCTCCTCTGTCTATGATAGTCATTTCTCACAGCTGGGGACTTCTGGTCCCTGGTAACTGCATTAAAAAGGACCCCTCAGTCCCGAGGGGTCACTTGGCGGGCATGAGAAAAGAATGAGCCCTGAGCTAGGTTTTTGGCTGTCCTGTGTTGTTTATTCCCGGTCTTTGGTTTTCCTGTAGGCTTTACTTGAGGGGCAGTGCATGCGTTGGTTTGATTAGGGTGCCCGTGCTGTTTCCAGAGCTCCTGTTATTGAGAGCTGTTTATTCCTATTCTTGTTTTCTATGAAAATTAAATGTCTTTCTTTAAATCCTAGCCTATCAAATAATTATCTGGGAGATGAGGGACTGCTGCAGCTGTTTCAGTTCCTCCAGAATATGAAAAGGTTAAGTTCTCTCAAGTGAGTAGCTCCTGTTTCTCCTTACTCATGGATGGGTTTTGTGGGGGTATGGTTGTGGCAGCACATTTGGGAAGGGCCTGGGTGATGCGGTGTAAATTCCTGATAGCTTTGCTTGCAGCAGCTGATTTCATCTGTTCTTCCTGTAGACTTAATGGCAACCACATCTCCCTGGACTCTGTGTTTTTCTTAGCTCAGTCTTTATCTACGTTGGAAGACATTACAATAATGGACCTCAGGTATGACCAGGAGTACTTTTCCTATTTTTTGCTATTTAAAGCCTCAAGCTGTGGCATTTTAGGAGTGATACAGGAACATGTCTTCAAACTCTAACCTAATTATGTTCTTTTCTGATTACAGCTTAGGACACAGCCAGGTGGTTCACATAGCCTTCTGGGACAGAATCAGGTAAAATTATACCCACTCTCTCTAATCCTTTTGAACTCCTAATGAAATCTTAGATTATAATGTATGTCCCCAGGGTGTGACAATTACAGAGTCATTTTGCTCCAAGCTCCAGTCAGGGTGGTGGAAGCAGGGTGAGCTGTTTCATGGCTCGACATCTTGAGAATATGGAGCAGACAGAGGTATCCGACTGCTAATCAGGGCTGCAAGCCATATCCCTCCTGGGCCAGGGCAGAGCAAATGCCCAAATAGCTGAGTGGATGCAGAACGCTCTGGAGACTGGAAAAGGGGTGATATAAGGCCCTTGTGATGATGTGAACTTAATTCTGACAGGTGGTGGGAAAAGGCAGATGAGTATGAGGCCACTGCCAACACCTCACCCTCTTCCCCAGCTGCAGTTTGGGGAGTCAGCTCCATGGGGGCAATAACATGAGCATACCTCAGGGAATAAACCATTCATTCCCCAGAGTCACAAGTACCAGCAGATGGAGAAGTGATTTCCTCATGCATCCCAAGCATGAAGCAGAAGGACAGTGCTTTTGGAATGGCCAGCCCCCAAAACACTCCTTTTGTCACCAAGGAGTGTAGGGAGAGGTGGCTGGGGGAGTCCGTGCCTGTAGTGTATTGTGTGAAACATACCCATTCCTCCAGCTGTCTCCTCAGAGAGCTGTCTTGTGCTCTGCCTGCCTTGGGAGGGGCTTTCCTGTGTTTTTATCGCATCGTGACTGATTCCCCATGAGTCACCACTGGAAAAAGTGCATCTTTAATGTATCTCTCTACCATCCTCTTCCCTGCTGAAACTGCTCCGGGAGGCCAGTCCCCAGAGTAATACTTGTTTACAAGGGAAGGTGTCTTGGCTGGTGTAATTTGGCAAAGCTTTAAAGAGATTGGGCCAACTGACATCAACCCAGGCCAACAGATGTTTGTGCTTTGGGGTCAGTGGAGGGACACAATGATATGCCAGAGGTGGCTGGGTGAAGGACCAAGTCCGAGGTCTGACTCTCTTGGAACAGACTTGGGATCTCCATTGCTACATGCTTAGATAGGAAAACAATAGGACATCTTTTGCTTGACTGGGCTTGAGGGGTTGGCCTTGATTTCCTGCAGAGGAAACTTCTACCCATACAAAATGGAATACAGATCTGTCTGGCTACTACATTTGTCCCATGGAGACCTCCCAGTTTGTCACCCAGGAAGGTTTCTGAGATTTGTTTCTTGGAGAAGGACATAGGAGGCACAATTCCCAGCCTTTCTCTGAGGGAACCAGGACAGTGCTGAGCAGTAAAAGAATTGCCCAGTTTCCTCAAACAACTTAAGTAGCAATGATGTGGCTCTAGGGAGGCAACATCCAAAGTGACGTGCTATTTTGGTGGACTGGATTTCTTGAATCAGCTCAGAGCTGGTGAAATCATCTGGTTATCACAGGTTTTGACTTCTCAGTCCTAGACTGTGGGTAACAAAATACGGGTAGTGGAAGCAGGAGAGCTGCTGTAAGTCTTTTCCTAGGATGTGAGGTTATGGGAGTATTGCTCTACTGTGGTCATGGGGAATGTTTAGCTCCTGAGTGATTTGTTTGCTTCAGTCCCAGGGACTCCTGATTGGGTCCAGAGGATGTGACCAGGCTGTGCCAGACACTGGCTGGATGTCCCCAGCTGACACAAATTGAGTAAGTGTTGTGCACTTGGCAACCCTGTTTGTCTATCTGTCTTCCCATCCTCCAGGTACAGTCAGTGTTCAGGTTAGCAGCCAGTGTAAAGTGGCTCTCCTCTAGCCATGGCCTTCTAGAAATCCCTGCAAAGCTTCACCCAGGTGCTTAAATAAACCCACACTTTCTACTGTCCTCTCTGTTTCAAACATGCACTTTCCTAACTCTATCATGTCAGTGTGTAAACATCTCAGAACACAAATTCATTTCATAATATTCCTCAGTCATGTGGCTAGACCCAAGTGGTGTCACCTCAAGACCCTGGCTTGTAGCATAGCTGCAGCAAGAGCACCTGGCCCCCTAAACCATGAGATTAACTCCTGAAGGGCTGGGCACTCCAGGAGTAGTAACAAATAAAACCAGCATAATACCCATGTTTCATGCACTAAATATGTCAGTAGCATCACTTTATAAATTTACAGTAATGAAAAGGTAAGACTCTTAAAACTGGAGTGTTAATTGGCTGTAGGATGTAGAGAAACACAGAGATCAGCCTGGTGGGACTAAATCTTGCTCAAATTTTAAGGAATTTCTGGACATGTCCTTTTTCAGAATTTGCATATGCACATGTGTGTGCACATCCATGTATAGTTTATAAAAATACTTACAGATTGTCCCAGTTTCTGTTAGAATTCGTCTCCTTCCATGTTTTACAGTCTGTCTGGAAATCCATCATGTGACCAGAGCATTGAGACATTACTGAGCTTCCTGCTGTAGTTCTGTCATCTGAAACTACTGAGGTAATGTTTGGGGTCCTTGTTCTGGTCTCTGCCAGGAAACACTGGTTTGAAAATTGCTAATACCACAGCATATTTTAGGAGCATTAATCTGTAATTGTAGATAAACAGGCTAGGCAAGGGAAATGCAGAAACTCCTTCACACCTCTTCGTGTCTTGTTTCTAGAACCAAAGCAGCACTGAACCTTTTTTTCTTTAATGATTGGTAGAGGGGGGAAAAAGAAGGACAGGAGGAGAAATACCCACCTTAAGCCCAGCGTCCCAGGTAATCTTCACTTAGCAGGTCCCATGCAACAGGACTTCCAGCAGCCATAGCACATGTAGGACTTGTTGACTGAACATGGTGACACACACCCGTGCACACACATGTGTGGTCTGTATCTCACAGCTCTGTCCCTGCATGGATCTGGCATCCTGCCGCACTTGGTACCAAAATGTTTCCTGGCAGCGTATCAGCTGTTTAGTTTGGGAATTTAGGCTAGAGTGGTGCTGTCAGGAGGGGCTAAGGCACTCCCACCACATGGATAAAAAGCCCATAACAAGCTTGGTCATCTTTCACAAGATATTGTAGCAAGGGGAATCTGCAGATGTTGACAAACTGAATTTGCTCACTCATGAGGTTGCTTCCAGTCTGGAGTATCTCTATGTCAGTAGCTCTGAAGAGGAGCTTTGGTCTGTACTTACTTTTTAGTGAAAGGAGACTAAACGAGACTCTCCTTTTATTTAAAGGAATGCTGAGTGCCAGTGCTCAAAACTTTAGATACTGATCTTGAGTTAAACGAGGTGGATCCAGCCTTTTGCGTTTCAAGTAAACAGTGGGAAAATTGGGCTGTGTATATTGAAACCTTTTTTCTTCGGAGATGATTTAATTCTTCTTTCTTGCTCCTCCTTTTTCAGTATTAGGAATAACACATTTTCACCGTGTTGCGTTGTCCTACTTATCAACTCCATCAACCTGTGTGAGCGGATCAGAATGGTAGAAATCCAGTAAGATGAGCCCAGCAGCTCACTCTCAGAGCTTGACATCTTTGAGGAGCATAGCTGAAGGACTGTCTTCTGTGTTTGTTTCAGGTCAAGAGAAAATGCTTTTTTGCATCTAGGAGCAACCATGAGAAGCCTGCAGGTACTGACATACAACACTTAATTATAATTCCCTTGGTTTGAGTGATGCAGGTAGCCAAATCTCCTATTGTATGAAGAACTCATGGGCTGGTGGTCAAGGAACTTGGGCTAGTAGCTGAAGCTTTGTGGCTCAGTTCAGCTGCCTAAGTGCAACTGAGTACCATTTGGGTATATTGGGGTGGCGGAAGCCTGTGCTTTTCTTGAGTGGCTACAGGACTGCTCATGATATTAGGAAGTTCTTTACTGTGAGGGTGGTGAGGCCCTGGCACAGGTTGCCCAGAGAAGTTGTGGCTGCCCCATCCCTGGCAGTGTTCAAGGTCAGGTTGGACAGGGCTTGGAGCAACCTGGTCTAGTGGAAGGTGTCCCTGCCTGTGGCAGGGGGTTGGAACTGGATGAGCTTTAAGGTCCCTTCCAATGCAAACCAGTCTGGGATTCTATGATTACCTTGAGTTGCACCAGAATTTGCTGCACAAGCAACTGAACTGAACCATAACCACCACATTTTCTAAATGTGTGCTTCAAATTCTGGGTGATAATCTTCATGTGAGCATCAGTGTGATGTGTATGTGATACATGTCTGTAGCGTCTCTGGGAGGAATGCTTGCTGTGCGCCTCTGTAGAAGACTGAACATGTCTCCAGTTAGGTACCATGGAGATGGCAAAAACTGTGGAAAGATGTGTTCCCCACTTGTGATTTGTCACTACTAACCTCAGGGAGGCATTGTGAGAAGTATCAAACACTGCCACACTTAAGGTCATGCATCTCAGTGCACGTTGCACAGAGTCTGATGTAAAAATGCAGCTGCTGATGGGTAGCTGAATATATAAAGTCACACCCAGTAATCTTAGTAAAATTACAAATACAAAAATTAGAATGCTTCTTAACAGTCACAATATCATTATCATTATTTATCCTCACAAAAGCACAAGCAACTCTTAAGCATACACATATATACAATATATACAAGTACAATATATATACAAGTACAGTCCTTTGAGTGATGTCTGGATGGATTTCAAAATGACACGTGCCTTGTTCTGTATCAAGGCATATGTCCTTCGCATCAATTACGTTTCTTCTAGAGCTTTCACAGTTCGAGTTGGAAAGGTTTCTGGCCAATCTGAAAAGGTATCTGTTAATACCAACAAATATCTACACCCCCCTTTTCTTGGCAGTTCTGTAAAGTTGATCTGCCATTGCTGTCCTGGTCCGTTGCCCCTCCCAGTTTGACCCATTCTGGGTTTAGGATTATTTTGCGGGTTTGCTTGGAGGCAGAGATCACATTGGCGAGTTACCTGTTGGATAGTAGCATACAAATTTCTACCCATAATTTTGCTTGTCAAATATTTACGTAAGTGCGTTTTTTGATGCTCATTCCTAATTAGTGACCATAACAGAGAGGAGTGGACAATTATTCTTCCCCGTGCTGTGCTGGCCCACCCGTCCTCCTTGAATATTCCTTTTTGGTCTGTGATTAATTTTTGGTCATCTTTGTTGTAATTTGGCTTACCTTCCAGGGAAATTCTCCCATCAGGAATTAAAGCTCCTTCAATTGTTATCTCACCTTTTGCCGCTTCTTTTGCCTCTCTATCTCCCAGTTCATTTCCTTCTTCTAATTCTGAGCTCACCTTCTGGTGTGCCTTGATGTGCATGATTGCTGCCTTCTCAGGTAGTTGGACCGCTTCCAATAGTCTCACTATTTCTTGTGCATGTTTGATGTTTTTGCCTTGAGAGTTCAATAGTCCTCTTTCTTTCCAAATGGCTCCATGCGCATGTACGACCCCAAATGCATATCTTGAGTCTGCATAGATGTTTATATTCTTCCCTTTCGCTATTTCTAAGGCTCTAGTCAGCACAATCAGCTCTGCTTTTTGTGCAGAGGTGTTTATAGGCAAAGGTCCAGATTCTGTTACCTCTCTGCAGGTGGTAACTGCATATCCAGCATGCTGACATAGCTGCTCCCATCAGTAAACCAGGTTTCTGCGTCATCTAAAGGGGTATCTTTCAGATCTGGACGTCTGGAATATGTGGCCTCAATAGTTTCCAGGCAATCATGGTGTACGGGTTTTCTTTCATTTCTGCTGAGGAAAGGAGCTGGGTTGACAATGTTAGTTACCACTATCTCTACATCATCTTGTTCCACCATGATGGTTGATATTTCAGAAACCTTTGTGGGGAATGCCAGTGCCCACCTTTCACTTTCACCACTGCGGACACTGTATGGGACACCAGCACAGTCATTTTCTGGCCCAAGGTGAATTTGCGTGTTTCTTGGATGTTTAGTGCAACTGCTGCAACGACCGTGAGGCACCCCAGCCATCCTTCAGCTGCAGAAAAATAAGTAACTGCTTGCTGGTACTGGCCCACGTGCTGTGCTAGTATACCTAAGGCAATTCCTTGCTTCTCATGGGAGAAAAGAAAGAATGGTTTACTCACGTCTGGGAGTCCTAAGGCTGGTGTCAACATCAAGGCGTTTTTTTAATTGGTGGAAGGCTCGAGTGGCTTCCTTTGTCCACTGAAGATTCTTGTTGTCTTTTACGGTTAGTGCATATAGAGGCTTAACGATTAGTCCATGATTGTAGATCCACAATCTACACCATCCTGTCATACCATCCAGGCCACACAGGTCTCTTCTATCTGGGTAGCTATTAGGATGTTGCCTCTGTACTGCTGTAACTTCCCTTCTTCTGGTGGGGCTTCCCAGGACTCTAAATCTTTTGGAAGTTGTTCTCCAAACAGGGTGGGACTGTTCTGAAATCCCTGAGGCAACACCGTCCATGTGAGCTGGGTGTCCGCCCACTCTTAGGGCTTTCCCATTCAAATGCAAAGATTTTCTGGCTGGCTTCGTGGAGACGGAGGCAAAAGAAACCATCCTTCAAATCTAGAACAGTAAACCAAGTTAGCTCTGGTGTTAAGCATGTTAGCAAAGTGTATGGATTTGCTACTACAGGGTAAAGATCCTCAGTTATTTTGTTAACAGCCTGTAAGTCCTGTACCACCCTGTATGACCCATCAGGTTTACGAACAGGTAAAATAGGGGTGTTAAAATCAGATTGGCACTCTTTTAGTAGTCCTAGCTGTAGGAAATTTTCAATCATTGGGCAAATTCCTTCCCTAATTTCCCTTTTTAGGGGGTATTGTTTAATCCTGACTGGCTGTTTTACCTCCTTGAACTTAATCTGTATCAGGGGCGCATTTTTGGCTTTTCCAGGTACATTTGTGGCCCATACTCCTGGGAATACCTGATTCAGTATATCTCCCCTGACTTCTCCCTCGACGTGATTAACATCTCTATATACTGTCGGTCGTTTACTTTTAAAGTGATCTCGCCTCCTTTGAAAGTAATGGTCGCTCCCAAGTGTTCTAACAAATTTTCCCCAAAAGAGCTTTTGGGGAGTTAGGCATATACAAAAACTTATGGATGCCCCACTGTTTTCCCAATTGATATTTTAATGGTTTACAAAAATAAGCCTTTTCACTTTGTCCAGTCACCCCTTTTAGCATAATATAATCATCCCCCAAAGGCATTAAAGCTTTGTTGAAAATTGAATACGTTGCGTTCGTATCAACTAAAAATTCCACTTCATTTTTCTTCCTTTTTTTTTTTTTTTTTTTTTTTTTGTGTGTGTCCCCTAGCTTTATTATAACCAGTGGGTCTGCTAGGGAAGATTCCCCCAGTCCCTGTCAGTCTAGTTCCAGTTCAGTCACTGGAGCCACCCCATGGCACTCCTGCCAAGGGCAGTCTCACTTTCAGTGTCCAAACTCCCCATAGCACGCACACCAATCCAGTTCCACAGAAGAAGAGCCCACTCCCCCACCTCCGCCTGACATTCCTCCTGCTCCAATATCAAAGCAACCACCGCAGCCGTACCTACAGCACAACTTAGCTTTTTCTTTTCTACCTGTTCCCGATTCCTATGTGCTCTCCATGTGTGATGAATGGTGGCTCAAATAAATTGACTAGAGCCAGGCCAATGAATCAAATTGGTTTATTGAGCAAGTGACAGCAAGCAAAACAGCGCTGGGCGGCCGGGGAGTCTCTGCTGTACTTGTGGTACCCTTGTACAACCCCCTGTACAACCCCCCTGTACAACCCTCTGCATCAATCCCCCCTTTTTCTATAAAGTGAGTAAATTCTTTTACTCTGTTATTTATGACATAGCTATCCATGTTCCTTCTATTGATTTATGAATTGATTTCGATATACATTGTATCATGCAAGGTACAATCATTAAAATGAGTAATCCTGTAGCTAAGATTAGAAGGCCTTGTTTAAGTATTTCCCTGAACCATCCAGTAACTCCTAGGTTATTTAGCCATTCACCCAATCCGCCTCCAACAATTCTAAGCTCTTGCATATTTTCCTGCGATTTTCACAGCTTAGCATGAATTGATTCAGAACGGTCAGATAAGTTCATGCAGCACATACCTTCGAAATCCTCACAACTATCCTGTAACAATATCTTTGTTACCTCCCTGGCTTGTGCGCTTCTAGTTGGAAAGGCTTCTGGCCAACCTGAAAAGGTGTCTGTTAGTACCAACAAATGTCTATACCCCTTTTTCTGTCCTTTTGAAAATTCTGTTGCAACATTTTATATACTGCTGTTACCATCCAGAATCTTTTTGAAATAGTTTCCTGTTTCTACTTGATATTTACATTTAATTTCTTTTTCAATCTCCATAATTTATCATAGATCACTTACAATTCCAGGAAGAAAATTTTGTTATACCACAAGTAATCAATATTAAAAGAATTAATATTCCTGCAACCAGTTGCCTTAACCAGGAGAGATCAGGTAACCATGAGGGTAACTTTTTCTACATTTATTCCCTTGGCCATTTTATGAAATATTTTAGTTTGTTTCCAGATTTGTTTCAGGAACAGAAATTTTCATTGATTCTTGTTCCACCTGGATTATATAAATGGTTTTACTTTCTATTTCCTCCATGGTTGCTGAGATACTTACGATTGCCTTCTCTAATTCACTTATTCCCAAAGATGGAATTAGCCATCTCACAAAACTATGAAATGCAGTATTCTTTTCATCGATAGGGTTAAACCCTCGCTTAACCAATACCATCCTTTCCCTTCAGGAACAGGCCACCACTGAACCACAATACCATCTGTATTAATAGTGTGATTACAATTTGAATAGTGACCTACACCTGTGGCATTTAAACAAACATAGTCTCCTATTCTGGTTCCTGGTGTAATACATCTTTGTATACAAGTATAATACTTGGATTAGGATTAACTGTTCCAAATCTTAAAATGGTCCATGAGATAGTGTTGGAAATTGGAATGCCAATTAATGGAAGGCCCTGATATTCTCCTGATACAGGCAACTGTGCACACACCCAACAGTCACTGCAATTAACAACTTTAGTAACATTCTGCATTAATTTCAGGTATAAGTATTAGTCCCAAGGTGGTATGTCACTTATCACATAAATCCAAATTACGACTGATATAATTTCATACACAATGGTCCTGAAGGTTCGATCCTCTATGTCTTCTCTGATTCTGGTGCTTTCTTTATTCTTGAATAATGTATCCAAGCAGGTTGTTCCTTTATCTTCACTGCTGTAAAGGTGGTCAATATTATCTGGTACGGTCTGCTCCATTTCTCCTGTAGAGGATCTCCTGAAAAATTCTTAACATAAACCCAGTCTCTGGCTCTAAAAGGGTGAGTCGGATAATCCAAACCTCTCGCTCTTGTCCTCAGTATTCTCTTATTTCTTCTAATTGCTTTCCCAGATTGATCAGAAACTCTAGGAGATAGCCTTCTCCCACTTCCAGAAGACTTTCTCATTTAAATTGGGACTGATGTTGTCTTCCATATAAAATTTTACATGGGATAGCCTCTTCTTTGGACCAAGGTTTCGTTCAAATTCTCAGTAGAGCCAGTGGTACGGCTTGGTATCAATATCTTGACATATTTTACTAATCTGTTGTTTGATTATCTTTTCTACTTGCCCACTGGCCTGAGGCCTGTATGGAACATACAGCTGCCAATCTATTTCTAATTTTTGCTAATTTCTTGTAACTATTTTGTACTAAAGGGTGAGCCTCAGTCAGAAGAAATTGCCTCCAGTACTCCAAAACAAGATATTACACCGTTTAACAATGTTCCAATTACTTGTCTTGCATTATTTATTCTATAAGGGAATGCTTCTGGCCACCCTGAAAAATTACTTGTTAACACCAACAGATATTGGTCTCAATAATTCAGAAAAAATGATCTGTCAGTGCTGTCCCGGATAACTTCCTCCCCAGTTGTACCAATTTGATTTCTACTTTCAATTTTAGGGTTATTCTTGAGACAGAGCTGACATTGTCACTAATTGAACTATGTTATATAGATTCCTTCCTTCAATTTGTTCATCTAAGTATTTTTATACAAAGAGTTGCTACCTCGATGAGTTTTATTATGTTCTTCCTGAACTAGCTTCCAGAGTTGTTTATAGGGGATTATAATTCGCCCATCAGGTATCTGAACCTAATCTTGTTTGTTTTCCTCTCCTTTGAGAGCTCCAATCAATTTTCTATCCTCCTTTGAATATCTAGATTTAGATTTCTCAATTGTTAGTTTGCCATCAGGGATTAAGGGAATGAGTTTAGATTGTTCAGCTGCTCATTTGGCTTCAAAGTTGGCCAAATTATTTCCAGTTTCCTGATCGGATTCACCTTGTTGATGCCCTCAACAATACATAATAGCTATTTCCTCAGGTAGCTGAACAGCTTTCAGTAGTCATAGAATTTCTGTAGCATGTTTAATCTGTTTCTCCTGTGTGCTCAAATGTCCTCATTCTTTCCAGATGGCACGCTGTGCATGGACCACACCAAATGCATATTTAGAATCAGTTCAAAGATTTATCCTACAAAAGGATAAAGACAAACTTTAGCCAATTGCAGGGCATGTTCCAGAGGTTTCTTTCAAATCTGGTTGGCTTGAATATACAGTTCAGTCGGGTGTGAATAGTTCTGTTGGTTGTTCTGCAAAAGGATGCTGGATTGACAACACTGACCACAATTTCTGTATCATGATGTTGCACAAGGGTGGCTTGGTATTTTAAAAAACATGACAGTGGGCTTCTTTCTGTTCCAGGACTGCTGGTACCACATGGGACACTAGTACAGTAATCCTTTGTCCCAAGGTGAATTTGCGAGCCTCTTCAATATTCATGACAACTGCTGTCACAGCCCTTAGGCATCCAGGCCATTCTTTGCTTGCTTCATTCAGCTGTTTTGAAAAATACACCACTGCCCTCTTATACGGTCCTAGTTTCTGAGTAAGGACCACCAAAGCTGTTCCCTGTTCTTCACAGGAATATAGCCAAAAGGATTTAGTCATATCCAGAAGTCAGAGCTGCAGCTCTCATTAGCTCTGCTTTTAAATTTCTAAAGCCCTCCTCTGATGAATCAGCCTATTCCAAAGAGAGGGGTTTCTTTTAACAGTTCATCTAGGGGTCTTACCGGAACACCATAATCATGCATCCAAAGTCTGCATCATCCAGTCACTCCCAGGAACATCTGGAGCTCCTTGATGGTTGTTGACAAATGGCTTCTCTTCTAGCAGTTCCAAGTTCTCTTTGTCCTCCTGTTATTTCATATCCTAGGTAGGAAACTCGAGTTTGGATTAGTTGGGTTTTTGTCTGGTTACCCAATAACTATTCAGTCCCAGAAAATTCAATAACCCCACCATTCACTGAACACATTCTTCCTTTGTTTCAGTAGCAATTGATAGGTCATCCACATATTGTAACAGAGTCCCCATCCGAGTGGGTGTTCCATGATTCTAGTTCTAGTTTTGAAAAATCATTGGACTGTTTTAAAACCCTTCAGATAATACTGTCCAAGTTAATTGGGTTTTCCTTACTGTGTCAGGATTTTCCCATTCAAAAGCAAATAAATTCTGGTTTTCTTTGGCCAACGGTAAGCAAAAGAAAGAGTCCTTAAATCCAAGACGGCAAATCATTTCTGATTCAATTTAGTCAATAAAGAAAATGGATTAGCTATTACTGGATAAATATCCTCTATGAATTTGTTGATTCCTGAGATCTTGAACCAATCTGCAACTTTATTTCTTTACTGGCAAGATAAGAGTATTATATTCCAATTCACATACAATTAAAATAAATGTTGGTTTGTTTTTTTTTAATTCCCTTTCCTGCAATTTTAGGGGATATTGTTTTATTCTAATTGGGCAGGTCCCCCTTTTTATTTCTACTTTAACAGGCAAAGCATTTTTCGCCTTACCTGAAACTTCAGATTCCCATACTCCCAGATATACCTGGATTTAGGATTTCTTCTATTTCAGGGAGGTCCTCCTGTTTGCTTTTTCTGTTGAATTAAAGATAGACTCAAAACTGCAATTAATTGATTTTTAACTCTTAATTCCATTTTGCCTTCTTTAAATGTTGCTTCTTGCCCTAATGAAGATTTCGGAGAATTTAGCATGCATAAAAATTTTATGCATTCCTATTTGTTATCCCAATTTGTACTTTAAGGGTTGTGTCATTTTGCACTTTTTTTTTTTTTTCCGGGGTTTTTTCCCTGTTTTTTTTTCCTTGGTGGCCAGTAGCTCCCACATCTGTAACAAATTCTTTTCCCTCTGATTTAACACCGAATAAGTTGCTCCTGTATCCACTAAAATTCCACTTTATTTCCTCTAGTCGATAGTTCTAATGTAACCAGTGGATCTGCTAGGGTAGATTCCCCAGGTCCAATTAAGCTACCAGAGCCACCCCATGGCACTCCCTCCCCCGTAGGGCAGTCTCACTTCCAACGTTTAAAACACCCACAGCACACACACACCGATCCGGTCCCATAGGAGAAGAACCCACTTCCCCCACCTTTGCCCGACATTCCTCCTCCATCAGTTTCAAAGCACTTCTGTCCACATCTATTCAACAACCGTCTGTCAACATGTCTGTTCCCACTTGTTTGCCTGCCCCAGCACCCATCCCGTGCTCAAACACAGGAGCTGCTTGAGCTCCCCTCCTTCCCACTTGGTTTCCCCCCCTTTTTTTTTCCTCACAGTTGCTCGCCCTGCTCTGCAGAGGTTTCAGATGCCTGCCGCTGCAGCAGCACTTCTGGTTAATGTGAATGCACTGCTTGTTGCAGGTGACAGCAATCTCCTCCTCCTTATCAATACCTGATAGGACAGATATAGAAGGTGCTCCTCTCGGAAGTATGTGTGTTATATAATTTTCCTATTTATAACTTCTAAACATCATTCCCCCAATATCACAGGCCGAACAACATCTCTCTAGCTTAGCTTTCAGTTTTTCCTTGTCCTTTTCCAAAGCCAAAATTAGGGATCTGGCAGAGCTATATTAATTTCACATTCTGCCTGCCACTCCGGGTGGTTTCTTCAAGTGAGAAACATATCTGTATATAGTACTTAATCCCATTTTCGTGGCCACCTCAAAACCAACATTCATTGTAACAATGCATTATAATTCAGAGTTCCATTTTTAGGCCATTTCTCCTGATCTTCCAAAGTATATAAAGGCCACCATTGGTTACAATATTTTATCAATGTTTTCTTGTTTACCGAGCCCCCAGAAGACCCTCCCAGTTCTTTCCAATGTGCCAAAATGTAACTCAATGGGCTTTTCTTCAGAATTCCCTTGTTTTGACCGGCTCCCATTTCAAACAATCTTTTACAAATCTCTACAGCTTCTCCTTCCCCGTGCTCTGCAAATGCACTTAAAAAATATGAGAGCACCTACACACGAGTGTTATGATATTCTCAGGGGGTTCAGTAAAATAGTATCTCTGGGTTCTTCAGATCAGCTCCCCTGTTGTTGGATCATAGTTTCGGTTCCATCAAAATTTACACTGTCCTAGTATCCATGGCAGGTTCCACTGTTCAAAAGTTATTATGCACCCATATGTGAGGCTACAAGCCTCTGGTACTGCGTGTAAAGTCCAGGTCTCAAGAGTAGGACTACAGACATTAGAGGTTATATTTCTGTTATACAGCCCCTGGGGCGCAGAGGGAACTCTTCTTAACACACACCCCCCCCCCCCAGTAGCAACAGTTTACTTTTGTCTACTCCTCCCTCATCGCTTAAGCACTGTAATCTTTAACACCAACGACAGACATATACGCACACAAAGCACTTAGACACAACACAAAACAAAGACGCTTCGTCCGTCTCCGGCCGCTCTCCTCGCGGAGAACACGGTCCATCCTGGTTCCCAAAACTTGGGATGCAGCAAAAACCCAGACTCACCCGATGCACCCTCAGGGTCGCTAGCGGCCGCTCTATCGGTCGGCGAGCTCCCTGCTTGCAAGCCCTACCTGCCAAGGGGAACTACGCTGTGCGCCAGACGTCTCTGCGCGCCTTACCAGCAGCCCCGGCCACGCGTACGCCTTACAGGCCCCCTAAATTACCTAAATCCCAAGCATACCGTTTCTCCGCAGCCGGCACAGGTTGTTGTCTGTCCCTGCAGTGAGCGGACGAGAAGCGGAGCTCCTCCAGGCAAGCTGCCTGGGGCGCCCAGGATGTGTGCCCCTCAGCCGATCCTGCAGCTGAACAGAGGCCTCCTGGCTGGCTCGCCAAATTGATGCTCGGATTGACTCCACAACTCGTTAAAGTTGTAAAGTAGGTATGCTTTTATTCAGCGCTGAGACACACGGGGACAATTCCTCAAAGTCATCCGTGCCTCAGTGTTGTTTCCCTCTACATTTATAAGGTTGCACCATATGCCTATACATATTCATGTCCTGCCCCCGCTTCGTATTACAGTGAGCTAGAAGGTCCTTTCTGCCTGCGCAGTGCCCCCTCTGGTCATGGGCAGGGGTCTCTTTGCTACCTCTTCCAGAGCTGAAGAAGTTGGGCATGTCCATGCTGGGTTCTCTTCCACATCTTTATCATTTGCTCAACCCAAACTCATCCTCTCGGAAACACTTTTTGTCAGGAATATGGCCATCAGCTCTGTGATCTCTCCTGGGCCATGTCTAAGTTGCAAACTCGGCAGATCTCTGCAGTTCACACCAAAGGTGGTTATAGGGTCTCTTGAGGTTTTTTCCTCTCCTCTTTTTTGAAGTGAAAGCAATTTGAGACTGAGACCGCAGCTCTTCTTTGCATTGCAAACAAGTTTATATCACCCTGCTGTGTGGAAGAGCTTTTTCTGGTATGAATTACAGAATGGTTTGGGTTGGAAGGGACCTTAAGGCTCATCCAGTTCCAGCCCCTGCCATGGGCAGGGACACCTTCCACTAGAGCAGGTTGCTCCAAGCCTTGAGTCCAATCTGGCCTTGAACACTGCCAGGGATGGGGCAGCCACAGCTTCTCTGGGCACCCTGTGCCAGGGCCTCATCACCCTCACAGGGAAGAGCTTCTTCCCTATATCTAACCTGAACTTCCCCTGTTTCAGTTTGAACCCATTGCCCTTTGTCCTGTCACTACAGTCCCTGATGAAGAGTTCCTGCCTGGCATCCTTTGTAGGCCCCCTTCAGATATTGGAAGCTGCTCTGAGGTGTTCATGCAGCCACTCAGTCCATTTCACAGCCCTCTTCAACTGCCTGTAACAAAGAGGCAGGCTCGTAAAGGGCATCTCTGCCCAGTGAAATCACAGTATCACAGTATCACAGTATGTTAGAGATTGGAAGGGACCTCAAAAGATCATCTAGTCCAATCCCCCTGCCGGAGCAGGAACACCTAGATAAGGTTACACAGGAACGTGTCCAGGCGGGTTTTGAATGTCTCCAAACAAGGAGATTCCACAACCTCCCTGGGCAGCCTGTTCCAGTGTTCTGTCACCCTCACTGAGAAGAAGTTTCTTCTCAGGTTTAAGTGGAACCTCTTGTGCTCCAATTTGTACCCATTGCCCCTTGTCCTTTCATTGTTTGCCACTGAGAAGAGCCTGGCTCCATCCTCGTGACACTCCCCCTTTATATATTTATATACACTAATAAGGTCACCCCTCAATCTCCTCTCCTCCAAACTATAGAGACCCAGCTCCCTCAGTCTTTCCTCAGAAGGGAGATGCTCCACTCCCTTAATCATCTTAGTTGCCCTGCGCTGGACTCTCTCCAGCAGGTCCCTGTCCTTCTTAAACTGAGGGGCAAATGCTGGGGTTGTTTGGCTGAGGCAGAGACTATGCTGTTTGGTACATGTACATCATGTGAACATGTCTTAACTACTTAGTCCTTGTAGTCCTGTACAGAGGAGGTGTGGAAATCTCTCCAAATGTACTGCTTCCTGATGTCTGTGCTGGCTGGGGTTTGTGTTAGGGCAGCTGGCCTGTCAGTGGAGTAAATTCTTTCTCAGTGTGCTGGGACCTGACCTCTGTATTTGATCCTTGCTGTTTTGCAGGCTGACATCTGGCAGTATTATGCCAGCTGGAATGGATTACTTGATCTTGGGCTTGCAGAACTGCCAGGCCATTAAAGAGCTCAAGTGAGTGTTGTTTCCAGGCTGTCCAGTGCCTGCCAGGTCTTTTTAGAAGCTTAAGTTGAACTGCACCCTCTCTTCTGCCTGCACCCTATACAGATGTCATTTTCCTAGTGGCTGGGGGACTTCAGATAGGGAAGAAGCAACAATTCCTTTCTATTTGCAAGAATGATGAGCGAGCAAGACGGAGATCAGAAGTCAGTGGCATGGAATGTCTGGTGAAGAAATTATGTAGTGATTGGTAGTGGTTTTTGCATGATCTTGTCCCAGCTAGGGACAAGATTGCTGTGTTTCCTGTACAGCAATCCCAGAGACAGCATTTCGTTCCTGGAGGATGGTCTGGTAGCCTGCATACAAAAGAAGCTTTTCCAGGCACCTGCACGGAAAGCATCCTTCTGTTATAAAGTGTCACGGGACCGTGCATGGTGGTGTCTCTATAGCTTTGCCGTCTTGTGGTCACAGCAGCACCTTGCTCCATGAGGGGCTGCGTTCTTGCTTCAGAGGTTTGGGATTCTCGTGGTATTTCATCAGAATACAAACATGCCCAGTATAATTGCATTAGAGAACAAAACTGAAAACTATTCACAGAAACTAGAAAAGAGTCCCACTTCTCCTCAACTCTTGTCCTGCTCTCCTCTGCTCTGAGTGCTTGCATGACTGCCCGTGGGTAGTTAGTTGTTCCTGTGTTACTTCATCTTTTGGCTTGGGCCACATTAAACTCGGCAGTGCTGCTGTTCCTAAGCTTGTGCTGGGGCTTCGTGTAACACCATCTTTGAATAGGCTTGTGTAAGTATGTGACTGCAGCTTGTCTCTAGTCTGGCTTGTTGTCCTGGGTTCAGCAGCAGCAGTCATTTTTCTCCTTCCTAGTAGCTGGTGCAGCGCTGTGTTTTGACTTTTGGCCTGGGAACAGAGTTGATAACGCTGATGGTTTAGTCTGACCAAGGACTTTGTGAGCCTCATGCTCTTCCAGGGAGGAGGGGAAGCCGGGAGGAAGCAGAGACAGAACACATGACCCAAACTGACCAAAGAGGTATTCCATACCATAGTACGTCATGCCCAGGATGTAACTGAGAGCTACGCGAAAGGGTGGACTGCAGGGTTGGAGGAGGTATCGGTTGGTGCTTGGTTGGGCTGGGGGGGCGAATTATCGGTCGCCTGGTGATGAGGTCTTGTATTCTCATTCTCTTCCCTTGTTATTTCCTTTATCATTACTATTATTGGTAGTAGCAGTAGTGATTTGTGTTATACCTTAGTTACTAAACTGTTCTTAACTCAACCCATGGGAGTTGCGTTCTTGATTCTCCTTTCTGTCCCTCTGGGAGTAGGGAGAGGGCAAGAAGGGGGAGAGTGAGTGAACGAGCTGCCTGACTGGTTTTAAACCACGACACTTGTGATACTGAATTGCAGGAGCTTAATGTCCATTTTCCTATGAATGTTCTTTCCAGGTTGAACCATAACAGTATTCGTAATGATGGGTGCTGCATACTCACAGAAGTCTTGACAAATATGCACTACATGGAGAAAATCAAGTAAGTTTCTCTGTTCTTGTGGTCCTTCATCAGCAGAGAGGTGACCACTAGTGCCAGCATTTGGAGAGACCCAGACGTGCTTATACACAATGTTGTAACAAAAGGAAGGAGGTTGCAAAACACTCATGTATGAGGTACCTTGTGCCACAGGAAATCAGAGCTTGACATTCAGAAGAGGAGAATTTAGTCTAACCCCACTCTGGTGCAGTCCTGTAGAAAATAGTTTAAGCATACTCTGGATTTAAATCTTCTCTGGGTTTCCTGGGATGCAGAACACTGCCAAAGACTCTCTCCTGAGAGAGCACCAGATCCAACATTCTTGTGCTCTGAAAAGATGTGAATCTAGAGCCAGCCCCAAGCTTGTTTTGTTTCTCCTCCTGCTCTAGCCAGGTGCTGTCCATTCTCCACTGCAGTAGTTTGGAAAATAATAACCCTCTGTTCCCTGTCTTTGTATTCTGGCTGAAGTAATTTCACACCCTGTAACAGATCTGGTGATTTTGATTGTTCTTTGCAATTTTTTAATGCCTCATTAACAGCTATTAGTCTTTGATGAAATAGTTGCGACAAGCAGCTCTTTTGATTCTGCTGCCAAGGTCAGAGTTGTCATCCAGCAGATGGGACATGTTAAATAACATCTTATACTCTGCCTGGTTGTTAGAATTTCCTTTTATAACACAACCTTTCTTCTCTTTAAAGTTTAAGCCACAACAAGATTGGAGATCCAGGCCTGATAACTCTAGCTGCTGTCCTGTTGGAAATGCAAAACTTGAAGAGAATCAAGTGAGTCTCTCTGTTTTGTTTGCAGTAGTTTTGCTTATGGCCATAGATAGTGGGGGAGCCTGTGTGGGAAACCTTGTGCTGGCTTCATTTATACAATGTTCCACTTTCCAGGCTTTCAGCATAATTGAAGACCTTACACAAAATCACAGAATCCCAGACTGGTTTGGATTGGAAGGGACCTTAAAGCTTACCCAGTTCCAACCCCTGCTATGGACAGGGACACCTTCCACTAGACCAGGTTGCTCCAAGCCCCTGTGTCCAACCTGGCCTTGAACACTGCCAGGGATGGGGCAGCCACAGCTTCTCTGGGCACCCTGTGCCAGGGCCTCAGCACCCTCACAGGGAAGAACTTCTGCCTAAGAGCTCATCTCAGTGTCCCCTCTGTCAGGTTAAAGCCATTCCCCCTTGTCCTGTCCCTACAGGCCCTTGTCCAAAGCCCTCTCCAGGTTTCTTGTAGCCCCTTTAAGGACTGGAGCTGCTCCAAGGCCTCCCGCAGCCTTCTCTTCTCCAGGTTGAACAAGCCCAGCTCTCTCAGCGTATGCCCAGAGAAGAGCTGGTCGAGCCCTTGGAGCATCTTCAGTGGAAAGTGTTCCCTCTCGTGCCCTCCCCATGTACAGCTAGAATACGCAACAACTTTGTCTGGCATTGCAGAGGCTCTCTGAGAGTGACAGTTATGACCACGTCCTGGAGCAATCACCCACAGAGACATGGTGAGCATTTGCCAGCCTTCACTAGCTGTTTGCACAGAGATCTCTGGCTCTGTTGTGTCCTGGAAAGTAAATCTGCAAGCTTGTGGGGAACTGTACAAGTCTCATATTCACACAGCAGTTTCCTCAGGCTCTGTGGGTTCCTGGTGTGGTGGCCCCTATGTTCCTACACTGCTTACTTTTACTAGTAGAAGTAGAGGTGAAATTGGGAGTTTATCGAAGTGAGAAGACAGTCTCGAAGCAAGGTTCACTCTCAGAGACATGGATTCCCAGACACAGCTACAGGCTGGGTGGAGAAGAGATTCAGAGCAGCCCTGTGGAGAAGGACTTGGGGGTCCTGGTCGATGAGAAAATGAACATGAGCCAGCAGTGTGTGCTTGCAGCCCAGAAAGCCAACCGTATCCTGGGCTGCATCAAAAGGAGTGTGACCAGCAGGTCGAAGGAGACCTCACTTGGAGTATTGTGTGCAGTTCTGGTGTCCTCAACATAAAAAGGACATGGAACTGTTGGAGCAAGTCCAGAGGAGGCCACGAGAATGATCAGGGGGCTGGAGCACCTCCCATATGGAGACAGGCTGAGAAAGTTGGGGCTGTTCAGCCTGGAGAAGAGAAGGCTGCGTGGAGACCTCATAGCAGCCTTCCAGTATCTGAAGGGGGCCTATAGGGATGCTGGGGATGGACTCTTCATTAGGGACTGTAGTGATAGGACAAGGGGTAATGGGTTAAAACCTAAACAGGGGAAGTTTAGATTGGATATAAGGAGGAAATTATTTCCTGGTAGGGTGATGAGGCACTGGAATGGGTTCCCCAGGGAGGTTGTGAATATTCCATCCCTGGTGGTGTTCAAGGCCAGGTTGGACGAGGCCTTGGGTGATATGGTTTAGAGCAAGGTGTCCCTGCCCACGGCAGGGGGGTTGGAACTTGATGATCTTAAGGTCCTTTCCAACCCTGACTATTCTATGATTCTATGGTTCAAATTTTCACTCCTCCATGGGAGTGGAAATTAGAGTATCCAGGCTGCTTGTTAAGGCTCAGCTCTGGGCTATTCGTTATAATCTTTAGCAATTAAAAAACTGGCAATGACTTGAACAAGAAAAGGAAATTCACAGTTCTGTCTGGGAGAGGGAAAACAGCTCCTTCCCTCAGTACCTGCAGGGACAGGAGTGACTGACCACTAGGCAAAGACACACTATAAATCCCAGGCTCTTTTCCAGAAACCTAAGTCTTTGGACATACCACTATTTAGTCCATGATTGACCCAAGTCTCCTGTCATGCCCAGGAAATAGTGAAATAGTTTTAAGTTGGTACATTCTGGTTCTTGTTCAGTCACTGAGAGTCTTTTATGCTTATTTTAGCCTTTCAGGGAACATTCCTAGTTCTGCAGGAGGGGTGAAGCTGATAGAAGCTCTTGCCTATTGCAACCGTAGGGAGGAGTTACTGTAAGTGTGTAATTTCCAGTATCCCGTCAGGAAGCTGGGCAAAAATCAGAACATAGAAACCAAATCTGATATGACTCCAGTAAAGCCCAAATCAGTTTTACCTATGGTTCTTAGGAAAACAGGGTAAAAACTCATAGCAACATAGGATAAGTATGTGTGGTGCTGGGTGTGGAAGGTTTGGGATTGGTTATTCACTCTGAGATTCCCAAGAACTGTACCTGACTGAGGAAGAGCTGAATCTGTGTCTTAATGGGCAGTGGGACAGGCATATGGACTGAACATTGCTTATGGTGCCTGATAAATCAGCATTAATTCATATAGCTGCAGGAATGGAGGGAAGGTGACAGGCAGAGGCTTTCCTCAGCCAGACGTTTTATCAGTCATTCCATTCTAGACCAGTCTATAGAACATGTGTGCCCTCCCATATTAAATAAACCAAATTAAAAAGGAAAATGAAGAAAAGTTACAGTTAAAATGGTGGAGCTCTTCACCACACCTTCCAATTACATTGTACTGGACTAAGGCACATATTCAAAACTGCAATTTCAGTTGAATTCTAGCTCAGGACAACTCAAAGGGAAATCCTTGTGCTCCTGAGGAGTGCAAGACCATTTTACTTCCCTGTTTAACTTCTGCTGCAGGATTACAAAATCTAGTTGTTCTTTCCCCCCGCCCTCATTGTCCTTCGAATCATGGACATTAGCTCCTTTCAGCATAGTCCCATGCATATGTGGGTGAGGAATGGGGATCACAGATGCCTGTGGGTGACACACACATGTGAGAATGAAGCTCTGTAGTTCTCTGTCAGTGACGTTTAATTTTTGCTTCTTTCAGGCTATCTCAAAATGGTTTTGGAAGCAGGACAGCAGTGAAACTTGCCTGCTGTCTGCCTCACATGACAGCCTGAAGGTGCTGCAGGAAGTGTTGACCTCTGCCCCAGGAATGTTGGTTATCCTGGGGATATATGAGATGGTTGAAAGAAGGCGTTGGAAAAGGCATAGACTGCAGTGATGCACTGGTCTCTTGTTTAGACATTATTTTCAGTGTGTGAGGATTGTGAAACCCTCTACAATTACTCTGAAGCCTCAAGTCACATCAACTATTCTTGTGTAATCTCTTACAGTGTTACCTTTACATATGAACCAGGTATTGTACATACGGTAAAATAACTCTTCTGATGGGTCATTGTAGCTTCTGATGCCTCGGGCTGTCCTTTTGTTCTGATGTACTGTAAACATAAATAGGGGTACCTTTTGTGGTTCTCACTGTTTTGTGCAGGCACCTCTGACTTATTTTTAACCCTGAATCCTGTATTATATTTTTAAAGATTTTATGGAGTCTTTCCAAGGCTCTAACATGCAAGACTTTCTCATATTGGTTTACAATAGCAAAGCAAGAAATTTGGGAGCTAGAAGAGCTTAGTGGGCTTAGTTGGCCTAGTGGTGTGTCTTGCAGCATGTGTCTAAGGTGTGATCAAAAGATAACTTAGAAAAGAAATCCCAGTGTTGAGAGACTTTAGTCCTCTGGGTAGGTTCTTGTCTTCACTGGAAAGATGTTAAAAAATCTTCAGACATGAGAATTCCCATCTGCTTTTTGTTCTTTGGGCTGCTCCCCACTCATCCCAAGTTGATCCCACATGTACAGAGCTGGGGACAGACTCCTGGTGGTAATATGCAGCTATGGCTTTTGCAATGACTGGCTGACTGTGCTCCTGCCTTGTGAGCATGGCCAAACCCATGAACTTCCATGTCCTTAGGGCTAAGGGTTATGGACAACAACTGGCTGGCCACATTGCTGGCCCCCACTGCTGCCTCCCTATTTTCCAGGCCCCTTATTTAAGATTAATCCACAGCGATTCCAGGTTGTTACCAGCTGGTTCAAAAGAACTAGCAATTATCTTCTTGGCAAATTAAGTATGAGCTTTTATTACAGCTTTATTCTAAAATAATCCTCCAATGCTTATGTTTCGTTTGTTAGCTTGCAGAACAATAACATTGGGCCAGCGGGAGGCATGGAGCTGGCCAGAGCCCTGGTGGCATGTGGGCTGCTGGAAGAGATCAGGTAGGACATGGCAGATACCTGCCACTTGGGATGATGTGAAATGGATGGATCGTATCAACTCTGTGAGTGAGAATTATTCCAGCTCACAGGCCTGAGGCTGTCACATGGGCTTGTCCATGCTCAGGGTGACAGTCTCACCACCCCTCCTAGACACTTCACGTAGGATGAGAGGAGACACTGAAGGTCACTGCAGTGCTCTACTTACAGGGCAGCTTGGATCGCTTCAGATGTTAAACCTTGTCTGCCTGTGCTGGCTTTCTGTGGCCACATGCCACATGCCTTTGAATTACTGTATGTAGTGACCTAGGGAGAGATAAAACTTCTAAATACAAAACTGGAGAATGGAGGTGATGTGAATTACCTCTTCCTGCTGCATCTGTGATGTCACTGTTCTTTGTTAATGTGTTTATTGTTAAATAAAAAGTTGAATTAGGGTGGTGGTAATTTAGATGTGAAGTATGTTAGAATAGGGGAGGTATTGCCATAGTTTGTGTCTGCTAGCAGATGAGAACAGAGCAGCACATCCTTGTGAAGGCTGTGAGGCAGTTACTGCTGCCCCCTGTGTCTTTCGAGAGCATGTCTTCTTTGCATTTTCACTTACTGTCATCTCCTCTCAAGTCACAACAGTTGTAACTCCAGTATAGAATCACAGAATCATAGAATAGTCAGGGTTGGAAATGACCTTAAGATCATCAAGTTCCAACACCCCTGCCATGGGCAGGGACACCTCACACTAAACCATCTCACCCAAGGCTCTGTCCAACCTGGCCTTGAACACCGTCAGGGATGGAGCATTCACAACTTCCCTGGGCAACCCATTCCAGTGCCTCAGCACCCTAACAGGAAAGAACTTCTTCCTTATACCCAATCTAAACTTCCCCTGTTTAAGTTTTAACCCATTACCCCTTGTCCTGTCACTACAGTCCCTAATGAAGAGTCCATCCCCAGCATCCCTATAGCCCCCCTTCAGATACTGGAAGACTGCTATGAGGTCTCCATGCAGCCTTCTCTTCTCCAGGCTGAACAGTCCCAACTTTCTCAGGCTGTCTTCATATGGGAGGTGCTCCAGTCCCCTGATCATCCTCATCTTGTCTTGTCACTACAGTCCCTAATGAAGAGTCCCTCCCCAGCATCCTTAACTTCTTATTTCCAGTTTCACATGCAACACATGGTGTGCCGCAGGTCTCTCTGTCATAGCTAGTAGGTATAACTCCACGTTACTGTCTGCAAGCAGTTCACGGCTGAATTGACTTATTTTGTAGACACACACATTATGTGTGATAGCAAGCGTGTAATTCCCATTTTACCAAGCATGGAATTGGCCTTGCATTGCCATGTACCAGTCTGGCTTGCCCCTGCTCTCTTGAGTCTTCATTTAACCTGGGTATTAGTTACCGACTTTCTAATTCAAATAGTTATATTTTGTGGTGGCTTTTCTCTGACTGTACATGCTTTTTTTGTGGCCTCTCAAAGTTTTTCCATTAATCTTAACAGTTTATCAGAAAATGATCTTGGGGAAGGAAGTATCTATGCCCTATCCAAGGGGCTGCCATGCTTTGAACACCTCTGAAAGATTGAGTACCGGGGCAGAGAATGGCTGTCTTTGGTTGTATTCCCCCCTGGTTCTGACATCATCACATTGTGCTGTTTTTCTCTCCCCACTCCTTCAGCTTGAAGCTCTGTGGAATCACTGATGATGTTTCAAAATCACTTTCTCACGTCTTCTGACAATGCCCTTCCATGGAGGAGATAATGGGAGTGTAGGGATGGGTGGGGGGAGACCCTGCAACACACAGGTCACTCTTGTTTTAATGTCTGCATCTGTTTTCAACTGCAGTACACTTCTGATCCTTCTAAATACTTACTGATACCTGCCACTAAATAGTTTTTAGTGATAAACTTACTAGTCAATTACTAATTGACATAATTCACTGCTACAAATGTCCTGGTATAACTAGCAACTTACTGGTGTTGCCCTGGAGTAGAGGTCTGTGCTCAGCAGTCATTTCCATCTTTTTCATCTCATTCCCTGGGCCTGCAGGACCTGGAGATAACCACAGTCCTCAGGCTCTGTGGTGACACTCCCTGATGTCTTACTGTACATGGAAATATGTGATGAAACTGAAGAAACTCCTCAAAATGAAGCTTGGAGAGCCAAGGAATGTTTACCTGCCATGATAGGAGGGTGATAAGCTCTTGTAAACACCTAATCTGTGAGGGTTACACTGCTGCTGTTCCCTTGAGTTTTACTACTGACTCACAGTTGGGATTTCTTGTGTCTTAGACTGTTGTGGAATGGCCTTGGAGATTGAAGAAGCCCGAGAGTTGGCCAGTGCTTTCACAGGGATGGAAAAGCTGAAGCTGTTAGAGTGAGTGCAGCCTAGAGAGCAACACCAGGAAGACTTGTTTTTTTGGTTTTGAACCTTCAGTCACAGGACTTCCAAAAGGACAGTGTACATTGGGAAAAACAGACAGATAGGCTTCTTGCCTGCTTCTTGCTTAGCCTGCTTCATACACTGAGGGCCAGCCTTGCTTGGGTGATACATAGGCATTGAAGTAGCCTTTGTTTTCTTTAAGGCATCTGCAGCATAGGTGTCTGAGCAGAAGCTAGTCTGTGAAGGCCTTCTGTTAGAGTTGGGGAAGACAAACTGGTATTTGTAAAACATGACTCGTGTCACCTAATAACCTCAGGTGAGCTGCCTCCTTCAAGTTTCTACTTCTCTTCAGTGTCTGGGATGGTCTACATGGGTACTGTGTTCAGAGAGCCTTCCTTTGTGAAAGCCTGCAGAAAATCAAGCGATCCATCCCCAGGATGGAGCAGCCAGATTGTGGGTATTGGACTGCTGGAGTTCACAGGAAGCTGGGATGCAGCTCCTGTGCTGGAACAGCAGTGCAGCCAGCAGTGGGGATCCATGCTGTGTGCTGGCCTGGTGGCATCACAGCCCAGCCCTGTTAATGGGAGAGATTTTCATCTTCTGCTCAAGAACTGTTAGTGGAGCTTTCCTCCCTTTGGAACACGTGGTACATGTCTTACATCCCTCAGCTGTATAAAAACAGTAGTCTGTGGGTCAGAAGCTGGGGAGCTGAGTTTTGTTTGTCTTGAACAAGGAAACCGTATAGTAGAGCCTGGCTGTTTTGCAAGTACAAGCAGGAAGGTTGTGGCTAAAGCAAGAGAAGTTGCTAGCAGCACTTTCTGGCACGAAGGTTGCAGTAAGATCTCTTAGAGTACTTCAACGGCAAGACTTCTGCTTACAAGCCCTGTTGCTAGCCGGGGGTAACAGGGACTAGTGCAGAAACACCTCGTGCATAAATAGGGCCATGGTATTACAGGTGAGGCTGATGTAAGTTGTACGGCATTGCTGCACTTATGCATAAGTGTAGCTCTTCTGGAACAGCAGAAGCAGTCAGGGTTTATTCAGATGTTTTCCGCTCTTTATTTGGTTTTGGATTTTAAAACTGTCTTTTGTTTTTAAAATAGTCTGGAGAAAAATCACATTGGTGTTTGTGGGCCACAAAACTGGCAGAGGAACTTGTCAAATACCCGGAAATTCAGTTCATAGGGTGAGGAGTTCTCATGGAGCTCTGTGGCTGGGTATTGGCTCAGCAAGGGGAAGTTGGGACAGTCTTGGAACAGTTGTGACCCATGCCAGCCTACTGCCCTGAGTTAGCTGGCATGGAATAGGGTGTTGCAGTGAATGCAGACACAAGCCAAGTAAGCTGACTGTTTTCTAGACCAGCTCCACTTCTAAGGAAAGTTGGGGAAAAGGGATTGGAAAGCTCATTGGCTTGAAATGGCCAAAAGTGAAGACCCAGTTGTGTAACCTCCCTATCAGGAAGTTGTTGCTTTTTTTCCATTTTCTTTCTCTCATTACATCCGGTTTCACTTCTGAGATATATTCCTGCTCTGTCACACTCTGTTCTGGGATCTGTATCTCACAGATACTTGGCTGCCTGATTTTTCCCACTCCTTGTCATTGCGTCTCCAAGTGTGTCAAACTCCACTAGAAACCTTCTGTAGAAGAGACCCCACTTGTCCTTCACTCATTTGAAAAGCCCTTCTCCTGAGAGTGCCTCTGAGAACTTTCTGGTTACACAGGTCCCATAGCCAAGTGTCTGCTCCTGCCTGAACTGTCTCTGCCCCAGAACTGTCTCTGTCTTCCCCAATAGCGAGAGCAGTCCAAGAGCAGAGGAATGTTTCTGGTCCCAGCTGGAGCTTGGGGCCCCTGTGTGCTTGCTCATCTTGATGGGCACAGCACAGCATGCAGTCCATTTGACTCCTCAGGGCACTCTGCTTCACAGGGTGGAGGCCCACTATGGGCAGCTTTGGGGTAGACTCCACCAGGCGAGGTAGATGAAGAAGGATGGCTCACATCAATCAGGTTGCTTCTGTGTGACTCAGTTCTTCCTCTGCTTTCTGATACCCTAGTGGCCTGAGGACTTTTTAAAACCTTAAGTCTCTCTCCCAAGCTAGATGAGTCCATTTCAGTGGGCAGGCAGCTGCTGCATTGCTGCTGCGATGGTGGGATATGGCCATACCCCAATCCTGTGTCACTGCATTATGACCTTACCTCAATCCTGTCTCACTGTCAGGCCCGCTTTGATGAAATCCCAAAGCTGCCTCTTCCACTGTCTTCAACATGCCACCTCCTTGCTCACCATGCTTAGTCCTGCAGTAACATGTTTGCTGTTGTAGGCTGTGGGACAATCCAGTGCCCAGGGGCCTGGCTGAGAATTTGACAAGCCAAGACCCAAGAGTCTGCATCTCCTTCTAGCAAAGAAGAGCTCTTGGCTGACTGGGAATTGATCTTCGCCCCCCACTGCCCTTAAAAATGGCACTGAAGAATCCAGGAGATCAAAGCTGCTACATTTACAAACTGTAACTATTAGGTCTTCCTCTGCTGCATCAAATCAAATGTGAACATTTTGTGGTGTTTTGACTTTTGTGAGCTTTTATTGTACAGAAAAACAAAAGACTGTAAAGAATTGCTGCTGAGCAGGCAGTGTTCTTGGAAAATTACTGAAACTCCCTTCAAGGGGATGAGATGCGTCTGCTCAGGCATTCAGAAAGCCAAAATCATATTTCATTATCTTTAATCCCAATTAAAACGCCTTATAGGGTGTTCCAATGGAAGAATCCTCCAGGAGAGGATGTGAAATTATTTATGTAAAATTGTAAACTGTTGACCCTGTTCAAAATATACACAACAGGCTGTTTTAAAATGGAGTATAACCATGCATGAAATACCTCTATGATTTTTAGATGAAAAATGGTGGTAAGTGATTTTGTTTGCTTCACAGCAGGCTCCGTTTCATCCAGAATTGCCTCAGTTTCATAATAAGAACTTTAGGACTTAAATGTCAAACCATAGTCCCCAGATGATCAGTGTTTATGCTCTGATGATATGGAAAGGCTGGTGTTGCCCTAAATTTCAGTTAGAAACTTTAAGGTACTATGGTTGTAAAACACTTTGTGAACCAGGGGGAATCACCACAGTCAAACAGATCTTTGTTCACCTCCCCTGTACTGTCTTCTGATGCCATCCCCTCTTCCATTTGAATTCGTTTAGGAGTCACAATATTTTATTTTCATGGACTCACAGACTGGTTTGGGTTGGAAGGGACCTCAGAGGTCATTCAGCTCCAACCCTTTGCCACAGGCAGTGATACCTTCCACTAGACCAGGTTGCTCCAAGCCCCATCCAACCTGGCCTTGAACACTGCCTGGGATGGGGCATTTTTATCTCTTTTATCGGTGTAAAATATGCTTTCTTGACTGTTTTTCCTCTTTTTTTCATGGGGAAAATGCACTTCAAGTGAATAAATGAGAATGCTGCTATGATGAGCATGTTTTTCCACTTTTTTCCTTCTTCTGTTTCTGGGTGGTGGGTGCTGACCCTACATGGCGTGGGTAGAGCAGCCACTGTAGAGAGATTTCTTGGGTTTGAATTATGTCGCTGTTTCCCCTTGCAATGAAATATGCTACTTAAAAATAAGTGAGACCTGAGATTCCCTGGCTCCTGAACTTAGGAAGCGTGTATGTGCACCATGAGGTTTGCAGGAACTTGAAGCATGCTACAAGTGCTGCTGTAGACCTTCTTTTGACTTGGGATGATCAAGAGTGCCTCCGAAACCTAAGTGCACATCTCTATTTCTTACACTGTCCCCAGATTCAGCTCCCAGGCACACGTCTGGCCTGAGAGAGCGGTCACCCCAATGCATGCCAGGGCAATGACTCGCGGGACGTTGCAGTATCTTGTCCAGAACACCGGGTGTCATCCTAACTCTAAAAACGGGAAGAAGCCGTTGCCCAGCGCTTCTCTGCTGCGTTTTAAGTGCGTGGGTCGCGTTTGTAAAAGAGGTTTGGATTGAGTTGTACTCGAGACACAACACTCCAGCCCTCTCTTTGTGCCTTATATCGAATGACAAGGACTTTTGGGCCGCCTTCCCCCAGCCCGCTTCCCATCTCAGTGCACTGCTGATGTCAGTGCTCCAGCTTGTGCCCGAAACTTTCCAAAGGGAACCTGGAAGCTTTGTGCAATTTTGAGTGATGAAAAGGAACCTTCTGGTTTGCAGGAAGATGTGAGGCTGTTGGGTGTTGTGTGTGATGGTTGAATACCAAACCAGTTCCCAAACAGCTGATCGGCATGGGCCTTTTTTAAAGCTGTTATGGGTTGCAGATTTATCACAGCCCAAAAATAGAAATGCATTGGGATGCTCCAGACACCCATGTTGTTTCAGGCTCCTGCAGTCTCCGGAAAACAATGTCTGAGCTGCTCAGCACTGGTGACAGACATGGAAGAGATTTTGCCCCTGAGACAAGATCTTTACCAAGAAATACCCTGCTGTCAATTACCACGCTGCCGGAGGGCAGTGAGGAGCCCAAATTCTGTGCTGCAGAACAGCCAGAGCCATACTGGGCTGGGCTTTGAACACCACGGCTGCTGCTCTGAAGAACTGGAAATGCAGCCACTGGTTATCCTTGTTAAAACCAGGTCCAGGTAGTGCTGAATCTGCTGTGACTCACAGACATCACTCTGGGCAGGAGAGTAAATACAGGGAAAACTGATAGTGGAGAAAACAGGGACATTGGCATTCCTGAAATACTGCCTGCCTTTCCCTTTTCTCCCTCATCCCCAAGTGAGAGTTTGAGCCACAAGCAAGGAGGGAGGAGAGCAGGGCTGGTGCAGACCCCACATTTCCAACTTAATTCCTCTTCTAGGTGCAACCTTATCCCTTCCTGTGATGTTTTCTGGATGTGTTAACAGAGGAAGAAAGGGTTTGTGCCTAAAAACTAGGCTTAGCTTTTAGCTGGAGGCTGCCTGTTGCGCTGCGCTAAGCAGGAGCATTTGTGACCTGTAAGCCCATCTTGGTCCCCTACCCACTCCTGGGGTGCCAAAAAGGGAGTGGGGCTGGAAAAGGGGGGGACCTTGTTCATGCCAAAATCCAACTTGGTGCCTTGAAACTCTTCCAGCTTTAACAGTTTAAGCTGAAGGAAAGAGAGGGCAAGGCTGTCCAGGGAGAAGATAGGACTTGCTGCTTTTGCCTGTGCTCTTTAAGAGCATGAGCAGAGCCCATAGTAAAGGGCTCTGTACAGATAGAAATGGTTTACTTGATCTGAAGCTTCAGAGGGAGGCTTCCAGTATTACTATTACAGAATCCCAGACTGGTTTGGGTTTGAAGGAACCTTAAAGCTCATCCACTTCCAACCCTCTGCTGTGGGCAGGGACACCTTCCACTAGACCAGGTTGCTCCAAGCCCCTGTGTCCAACCTGGCCTTGAACACTGCCAGGGATGGGGCAGTCACAGCTCCTCTGGGCACCCTGTGCCAGGGCTTCAGCACCCTCACAGGAAAGAACTTTGTCCTAAAGTCTTCCTAAAATGCCAGATCTGCTCCTGGTGTAAACTTGATGCCAGCAGAATTAGGTGGAAGTAAACCTGATGAGCCTGTGACTTCCAAGTTATGTTGATAGCAAACCTGACATTAGGGTATGGGGTGAAAATTAAGGGACAAAACCCTCCGTCAGGTTAAAGCCATTCCCCCTTGTCCTGTCCCTACAGGCCCTTGTCCAAAGCCCCTCTTTTGTATCCCCTTTAGTCACTGAGGTTGCTCTAAGGTCTCTCTTTAAGGAGCTTTCTCTTCTCCAGGCTGACCCAGCCCAGCTCTCTCAGCCTGTCTCCAGAGTAGAGCTGGTCCAGCCCTCACAGCATCCCCATGTCCTCCTCTGGACTCACTCCAAGAACTCCACGTCCCTCTTGTGTTGTTGCCGTAGAGTTGGATGCAGGACTGCAGGGGGGGATCTCCCCACAGAGGAGCAGAGGGGGAGAATCCCCCTCCCTCCGCCTGCTGCTCACGCTCTGGGGATGCAACCCAGGACACCCTTTATTACCCTATCTCCACATCAAAACTATAAATATCCCTGACGCCTGATGATGTGACCGCCAAGCGTCAGCTGAGGTTGCTCATGGTACGTTGGGTGCAAACCGCGGCAGTTCCAGGCTGGAAGGTAGGACTGCTTGGATGGAGCAGGGGAGCGTAGGTGCGATGCTGCCAGCCCCGTGCCCTGAGCTCTTCTCGCCGCTGCCGGGACAGCACCCGCACCCGGGTCTGGGTTCGGCACCAGGAGCACCCGCAGCAGCCGGGTTGGATGAGCCCAGCCAGCCTCCAGGCAGCGCAGAAACCGGTGGGTTTGGTTCAGGATTATCCACAAAGTTCCGTTTTCGCTGCTCCCGGGTGAATAACGCGGAAACGCGTTTCCCAGCCGCATTGCATGGGTTTTTTTAAAAGCTGCTTTCTGTTGCGAAGAGCCCAAGAGCCATCTGGGAAGTTTTGGGGTGGATCCTTGTGGGTTTGTTTAATCCGAAAGGCAGGATGCTTCTCCGGGGGTGGCCCAGGCATGGCCGCGCCCCCCCTCGACATCACCGCCCTCCCTCCTTCCCCCGTTACTGTGGCCGGGGCGGCAGCGGGAGGCTCTGAGCCGCGGCCCCGCGGGAGCTGCTGGGCCCCGGCGGCGAGTACCGCGGGTGAGTGAGAACCGGGGTGGGTGAGAGCCGGGGTGGGTGAGAGCCGGGGTGGGTGAGAGCCGGGGTGGGTGAACACCACGGGTGAGTACTGGGCGCGCCGCGGAGGTACCGAAGAGGGGAAGGGGTCAGGACGCGGGACCCGCCGGTGTCTGAGCCGGGCCCGCGGCGGGATCGTCCCCCGTGGGTCCCGTGGGCAGTGACAGCCGCGGGGAATGCACCAGCGAGGACCGGAGACCTCGGGCATCCCAGAGAGAGCATGGCGCTGGCCGGCAGGAATCCCCTGGGGACCTGCAACGCAGTGTGTGTGTGCGTGTGTGTCCGTGTCCTCAGCTTGTCCTGGGAGTGTGTGGTGTCCCTTCTGCCTTCCATCCCCTGGGACAGAACTTCATCCCATAGGACAGACCTTCCAACCCCTCGATCACAGCCCCCATCTGCTGGGACACCCTCCCTCATCCCCTCCTCCCAGTCGCTTCACACCCTGTTCCCCAGCCCAGGCCACTCCGTTTCTGTGCTGTGTAGAACTTGTCCCTCCCATTCCCACTTCCCTCTGCATCCACTCCTAACACTGCCAACCGGGCGCACAACCCCTAGGCAAGCGCTGGGGCCGCATGACTTTGCTCCCCAGCCCTGGGACGTTTGGTTGGGGTTTCTCCTGGCAGCTGCATCGAGTTCCAGAGGGATCCAGTGAGCTGATGGCTGGGAAGTGCATAAGTGCTTCTTGGGGGACTGTTTGCAGCCCGATGTTGTTCCGCCTGGTGATGGTACCCCCATGATTGTGGTGAACAGAGCACTGTTCTCAGCAGCGTGGGGTGCCTGGAGCATGGCAGGCAGGGAGGTGTTTTTCCGTCAGCTCCACCACCCTGAGGACCTGATGCAATAAGTCTTTGGGTGGATTGAAGTGGCAAGTGGCTGGATTGAAGCCAGCCAGGCTGGAGGACTTGGTGGATGAACACACCCTTTGGAGCAGGTCACTGCAGGGAGGGTGGAACAGGAGTTGGAGGTGAGATGAGAGCTCAGCTTTGGTAGCAGAAATGTCTCTGAAGGGCTGGGTCCTTGCTGCTGATTCCCCAGGAGTCTCGGCTGCTTCCTGGGACAGAATTAGAAGGATCCCTGTCAACCTTGAGCCCCAGGTTTGAAGCTTCCTGGAGATGCACTAAAACCTTGCTGGGGAAGCTGGAGTCAAGAACAGGCCAGTGCAATCACAGCCCAGGAGTGCTCAGCTTTGATACCGTCCCCTATCACCAGCACCAGCCTCCTCCTTCAAGCCCAGGTACCAGGCTTTTATTCTGGCATATGATGCCACTGGGCTTCTCTAGGGCCACAAAATGTTTTATCATGGCCAGAAATCCCACTGAAGCCTGTTAGGGAGCAGGGAGCAGAGCAATGGGAGGAGAAAGGCTGGAAACAAAGGCCCTGGGCGTGTGGAAAGGATCTGTTGTGAAGAACTGATTCGGTGGAGGATATTTTGCTGGAGTAGCCTCAGGGAAATGCTGCATTTGCTTTGGTTACAGCTGGATGATAGCCTGGGACATACATTTTCTGATGATTTGCATGTCCTTCTCTGTTGTTGCCTCTGGAGCATCCCTCCTGGGATAATGTGAAGGGAAGGCACTCAGTGAGGCTTCCCAGTGTCCCCAAAATTGCACCTACTTGCAGTGTAGACAACGTCAGCAATTGCTGGGGATTGCTGGGGTACACAAGCAGCCCTGGAGCTGTTTTCCTGGTTCCTGAAACCCCTCACCACTCGGAGATGGGGTTTGTTGGCACTGCCGGCATATGCTGCACCATTCCCAGGGGCTGCTTAGTCCGGGTGACAGTTCACATCTCTTTAATGCTGCAGACATCAGGCTGTAGCAATGTGAGGGTGCAGTGCCATACAACTGCTAGTATTTGAGATGTGGCTGTGATGCTTCTCCCTCCCCACTGCCTTTCTGAGCCCGATCTCAAGAGAAATTACTTCATCCAGAGTTGCACCAAACTGCCTTCCCACAGGGACACTTTGCTCCTGGGGTCTGCACTGGTGGACAGTGAGGGGCCCTGTGCAGGGTGCTGGCAAGGCCAGGTTAGGGTCCGTGCTGGAGGAGGAGGGCACGGGTCCTGAAACCTGTGGTTTCCAGTGTGGAAAAATCCAATTAGAGCTCAGCCACAGGAGTTGAGATGTGGGTGAAGCTACTCCTTGCCCTGGGGCGATACATCAGCCATGCAGCCCCCAGCATGGTCTCTGCTCCTCTGCCCATGATCCTCCTTCCTCACCCCAGAACAGTGGGGTTACACAGTGCTGGTGACACCCCATGACTTACCAGCCTGCTCTGGTTGTGTACTGGAATTGCACTGGCTTTGTTTGCCTTTTAGCAGTTTCAGCATGGTGTGTGAAGACTCTGGGAAGAACAACAACTTCTCTTGCTCCCGTTACACCCGGTGGAAAGAGTTTCCCACTGACTACAGTGGAAACCTCTCCCTGGGGAGCACTGACCGGAGCCACTCATGCTGCTGTAAATCAGGACTTGTTCTCCAGGAGCAGCCAGCATGCCGAGAACGTAATACCGGGTAATAGAGGAACAAGCCATGCTTGCAGCCTCCTGTCCTGGTTCAGGGTTGCCAGCTCTCATAAGGAACTCTTTATGTGAGCGTCTTGGATGGCGTTCAGAACCAGGGTGAGGGGAGTGGAGGAGAAGAGGTAAATTTTCTGGTGTGGTAGAGGAGCTGGGCATCTGAAATGATGCACAGGGCACAACCACAAAACAGCAGGAGGAAAGAAGGACTGGACACTGCCCCCCACCCCTGGAATCTTGCAACTTGTATTTTAAACCTCTGTAAAATATTTGTCAAGGGACCTAAGTCATCACTTTTTGATGCTTTGGCTCAGTTTCTTGGCTGCTACCTTTGCAAGGATACTTATTTGGATCAAAGGGGCAGGGGATAAAGTAATTCCTGGGAACACAGGTGGGTTTGATTACAGGAACATCATTACAGTGTCAGGAAAACAAACAAGTGCACTACTTAGCAAGAAGGACTTCACTTTTATTTGCTGCTTTTGCTAAGGCTTTGGGTTTGGGCTGTCAGATTTTCTGCCTGTAGCCAGCAGGAAGAAGCTCTGCCTAGAACAGTCTCCTTCCCCCCAGCCCTGGATTGTCCATCATCGCATGATTCCAGAAGCTGAGGATTTAGGAAGAAACATGAGCTGTCATAAGCCTGATTTTAAAAATAAGACAAGCTGGGAACATAAGTTCTGCTGTTGAACAAGTAAGTTCAGGGTTGTGCAGCCATTTAAATGCAGGTTTATAATCCCCTGAGCAGAGTCTAAAGCTGTTGGGAAGGAGCTGAGGATTTATCAGGCATAGTTCTCATTATAACCCACCATATTCTGGGGAGGGGCTTTGGACAAGGGCCTGTAGAGACAGGACAAGGGGGAATGGCTTTAAAGTGGCAGAGGGAGACTGAGCTGAGCTCTTAGGCAGAAGTTCTTCCCTGTGAGGGTGCTGAGGCCCTGGCACAGGGTGCCCAGAGAAGCTGTGGCTGCCCCATCCCTGGCAGTGCTCAAGGCCAGGTTGGATGGGGCTTGGAGCAACCTGGTCTAGTGGAAGGTGTCCCTGCCTGTGGCAGGGGTTTGGAACTGGATGAGCTTTAAGGTCCCTTCCAACCCAAACCATTCTATGGCTGTGTGATTCTATGAGATTTTGTTTCGCTGGCAATACAAATCCATCTAAGGGTGAAGCTTCACACATCAAGGAGCAGCATCTCCCTGCTGCAAAAGGAGGCCTGTAAAATTCTTTAGGAAAAGATAGGATCATTACCTCCATGCAGGGTGAAGGTGGCCTCCAGCCTGTGGGGACATCAGTGGTGGTCTGTGTGGCTTGGTGTCAATGTGCCAGGTCAATGAGCATTACACATAAGTACACATTAATTAATATTTAGTTATGTTGTCAGGGGATGGGCTATGGGAATGGAATGGTGCCTGGGGTGGAGGGACCTGCATGCTGTTGACTGCTGGGACAGCTGGCAGTGCCTTTCTGGCTGGCATGCATGTGATTTTGGCATGTGTTTATGTTAGAAAGCAGTTAAAGATGTTTCTCATCCCGTAAGTGATGATTTTTTAATCCATCTCTCACATGCACTATGTGGTGCTGGCTGGAAACTGGAATTCAGTTAAAATTTAGAAAGCCAGCGTTTCTGTTTTCAGTAACTCAAAAAAGCCTGTAACAGCCAGAACACATCAAGTACACTGTGAGTGCAGGAGGTTCCCCTGCACCTGCGCAGGAGCCGGGACGCCTGCGTGTCCCCCAGGGGCTGCTCTGCTCCCTTCCACTTCACAGGGTCTGCCTTTAATGAAACCAACTCTTTCCTCAAAATCTGGTGTTTGAAACAAACACACACACACACACACACCCGTTGTAAGACCGTGCCTTGCTCTTCTTGCACAGCTGCCCATGCCCAGCGGGTACTGTGGTTTTCTCTGGCATGGAGAAGGGAACTGGCTGTTGCACAATGTGGACCTTTTCTGTGGGCGGTTGTGCATGGGGTTTGATGTGATCACCAGGATGCACAGTGACAACATGATTTTTTCTGCCCTATATCACAAATTTCCGTAAATTGGGCCCTAGAGGAAGTTTGTAGTCAAGGGGAAATGTGCAGTCGGCCAAATCTGCGCTTGCCAGTGGAGATTGGGATGGGATCTCCCTGGGTGGCTTGTCCATTGCTCCTGCCCTGCCCCTCTCTTGCCCTTTCTCTATGTCTGAGCAGCAAGACCAGAGCTGCTGCTGCTCTGAAAACCACAGATGCATTTGTGAGCAGGGCATGCCATGGGTGCAGGAGGTGCAGTGAGCACAGGGAAGCCCTGACCTCTGTGCAGCACTTGGCTCTCCTGCTCTTTGGAGTAATGATTTCTCCCTGGTAAGTGGTTTTGGATATTTGGAGACAGCGTAATAATATTTTCAGACTTCATCTTTTTGGAGAACAGAATCCTGTTGCCCTTTGTTCCCTTCTGCCAGGGCAGCTCTGCTGGAGGACACTGGGTCCTGGAGCAGTGACCAGGGAGCAACTGTGTCCCTGCAGCTGCAAGGGGACTGTCCACCAACCTGGAGGAACCTCTGAGGGGCTGTCACTTTTCCCAGTGCGGAACAGAGCAGTGAGGAGTGAGGGGGTTTGTAGGAAGTAGAAAACAGGATGTCTCCATCCTCTCTGGATGTGGCTGGATGGCTGCGTGCCGCAGCTGAGGCTGGGGCCATGGTGCCAGTAGAGCAACTGGAACCTGTGGGGTCTTCACAAGGGCTAAATGCCATTGTTGGTGATACATGAGCAGCAAAGGAGCTCAGCCAGTATGGTGGACTGTAAATAATGATGTCTCCTAATCCCTTTTCCCTTGAGAGTCTCATGTGCTGGACCTGCTGATGTGATTACAGTGGTGTTACAGTGTGATATGTTGTTGTGATACCTGTCTGTCCTGATTCTGTGGAGCACCAGTGAAGCCGATGCTCCAGCACTTTCGTTATGAATGGAGAGGTCCCTGTCCATCCCACAGCATGCACTGGGAGATTGCAGTCCCGCCAAGGATGCCTGTGCCTGTGCCCTCCAGCGGGTCCTGCTCAGGTTTCCCTGGCCAAGCAGGCTTTCATGGTGGACACCCCACCAGGGTTGGGCTGCTGAAGTGCGCCTGGGCTGTCCTGCAGTACACCCATGGGTGGGACAGGCTGCTCCATGGTTTCTTTCCACACACCACACAGCTCCTTGCCACCAGCCCACTCCTTGAGCAGGGACAGGGGTACTGCTGGGAAGTCACTGGAAACTTTTATGGCTGCTGCGGGTTCCTTTTCACCCATCAGTCATCCCAAGCAGAGAAACAGTGGTCTTTTCCCTTTCATCTGTCTGGAAAATCTGGGTGGGTTGCAGGTGCATATTGTAAGGCTACAGAGGGAGCAACAGCATCTCCATGGGCAAGTCCTTCTGCATGGGAAGTGCTCCTTTCTTCAAGTTTGACCCCAGATGTACTGATGTGTAGATGTGGCTCATATGCCGTTATCCATCTGGTTGCTCTCTGGAGAGGGATCTCCCACTGGGTGAAACTCTCACTGTATGGTCAGGGTGGGATCCCGGTGTTCCTGCCCATCCTGTGCTGGGGCTAGGGTGCAAGGATCAAACTGACCCAACTCCAGCCACTCAATATCCACAAAGCTGTTTGCCAAGAGTTTCCTGGGAGCTGGAGGAGAGGATGCTGCAGCCTGTTTGAGGTGTGGAAAAGCCCTGAGGAGGCCGGTCTCTCCTGGGACTGCTGAGGGAGCTTGGGCTTTTTCTGCCTCATTTTCCAGGTGGAGATCTGCATTGCCTATCCCACTTTCTGCCCAGTTGTGCTGCAAATCCTGTCTCTCTCCCTTCCCTTCTCCTTCAGTGCCTGAGCCTGTCTGTCCTGGGTGCTCGGTGGTATTTAATATCTTCTTTGATGATCTGGATGAGAGTATCAAGGCCACACTCAATAGATTCGTAAATGACACCAGGCTGGGTGGGAGTGTTGATCTGCTGCAGGATAGGAAGGCTCGGCAGAGGGATCTGGACAGACTGGATTGAGGGGCCAAGGCCCATGGGATGAGGTTCAACAAAGCAAAGTGCCAGGTGCTGCACTTGTGTCCCCACAGCCCCATGCAAAGCTCCAGGCTTGGGGAAGAGTGGCTGGAAAGCTGCTCATGGAAAAGGACCTGGGGATGCTGAGTGACAGGGCTGAACATGAGCAGCTTGTGCCCAGGCAGCCAAGAAGGCCAATGGCATCCTGGCCTGTATCAGCACCAGTGTGGCAGCAGGGCCAGGGCAGTGATGACCCCCCTGTACTGGGCACTGGTGAGGCCACACCTTGAATCCTGTGCTCAGTTCTGGGCCCCTCACTACAAGAGAGACTTTGAGGTACTGGAGCAGGTCCAGAGAAGGGCAACGGAGCTGGGGAAGGGCCTGGAGCACAGGTGTGATGGGGAAGGGCTGAGGGACCTGAAGGGGGTTTAGACTGGACAAGAGAAAGCTCAGGGGGGACATTAGTGCTCTCTACAACTACCTGGCAGGAGGATGGAGCCAGGAGGTGACTGGTCTCTGCTCCCAAGGAACAAGGGATAGGACAAGAGGAAATGGCCTCAAACTGCACCAGGGGTGCTTTAGACTGGAGATTAGGAACAATTTCTTCCCCAGAGGGTGTTCAGGCATTGGAACAGGCTGCTCAGGGCAGTGGTGGAGTCACCATCCCTGGAAGTGTTCACAAACGGTGTAGATGGGGCCCTCAGTGCCATGGTTCAGTGGTGGCCTTGTCAGTGCTGGGAACTCAATGATCTTAAAGATCTCTTCCAGCCTAGCTGATTCTATTACTCTACAGGTGGTTCCTGGCCCACTTGTCTTCATCCCTCCTAGGAGTAGTGGTTTGAGGTGGAAACTCCATGCAAACGTAGCTTTGGCCTGATTCAGAGCAGTCCTTGGAAATTGGTGTGGGGTCTCAAGGAACACCTGGGCTTAAACAAAACGTTTTACATGCCAATAGAAGCTCAGTGTTTTTATAGCCCCCGCAGCTTCCTGATTTCGGTTTTGAAGGAGCACTTCACAGTTACGTTGTCAGCCTGGCCCCACATCCCTTGAATGGTGTCATTATGAAGGTGCTGCTAGTGGCATCTCAGGCAGTGGTGGGGAGATGCCACTGTATGCATCAGGTTGGGCTTGTCCTCACTGTTGTCAGCCCAGGTGACCGCATCAGCTGGAGCCACATTGGCTTGGTGGTGGGTGTTTGGCCCTGTGACCAGCTCTTATGCCCACCTGCCCTGACCTCAGACTCTGGAGGAGCCTTGTCCCCAGTGCCTGGAGGAGCCCAGGTAGATGTGTTTGCACTGAGGATCAAAGGAAGGGCAATGGCTGTTTTTTGGCAGGTGGTGGCTGCTCTACCATGTCAGGAACAGAGGGAATTTCCTCATCTCCCAGCCCTGACACACCCCACGAGTCCGAATGTGGTTTGGAAAGGTCTTCCTGGAGTGGGACCTAAACGTCACAGGCATGGGACAGGAAAGGGTTGGCCTTTGCTGAACGATGCCCCCCAGGGTAGGAAGATTGGGCTGCCTGGGTCAGGGAGGACACAGGATCAGTTCCACTTTCTTGGCCAGCCCTGATCTTGCTGAGAAGTGCAATTCACCCCCTGGGGACCCCAGGGTTAAGGGTTAGGGTGGTGCTGCAGCTGGGTGAGTGTGTGGAGCTGGGGACATGGGAGGAAGCAGCCCTATGAGTCTTCCTTTCACTAACTGCCTTTAGAAAGGGTTTTGGGGATGCTGGGTCAAGCATTGTGTTAATCCTGCTCTAGACCGCCCCAGCTCCTTACAGAAGCTCTGCTTGCCAAAGCTGAAAATTGAAATTCAAATCCAAATTCAAATTGACATAGAGCTATCAAACCACAAAAAAGGTGTTGGAACAGTGTTCCAGACCATTAAACCTGCCTTTCACTCGCTCCCTCATGATAAATTCACGTGGCTATTGCCAAATAGAATTGTACTGTATTAAAGCAAAGCAGAGATCACAGTGAGGAGGCAGATAATGGGACATTTCAACTCACTGAAGACCTCTTTCCATCCAAAACCTTTTTCTCTTGAAAATGCCTGGATGCAAGAAATGCCACTGGGAGGGGCCTGTGTTTGGTGCCTTGGTCTGGCACTCTGGCTTATCCTCCTTTCCTGCCTCAGTTTATTCCTGTTCTCCCCAGAAGCTACAGGAGAGGGGCTTTGGACAAGGGACTGTAGGGACAGGACAAGGGAGAATGGCTTTAACCTGACAGAGGACCTTTGTGGTGGATGAGCCATGAGGACTTCTGCTCGCACGTTTGTCCTCAAAGTTGCGGTAGATTGGTGGCTGCCCTCACGTGTCTCCATTTTGATGTCACACCATCACTGTTCTGGTGTGCATGGGAAGTGATGGCATGAGGTGGGCTTGGTCTAGGCAAGGGGAAGCAGTGCTCAGGGAAAAGTCATGGGACCTGCTTCAGTGATGTACACGTGTGTGCAGCCAAGGATGGGGATAGGACAAGGAGGAATAGCTTTATCCTGACAGAGGGGTAATTTAGATGAGCTCTTAGGCAGAAGCTCTTCCCTGTGAGGGTGCTGAGGCCCTGGCACAGGGTGCCCAGAGAAGCTGTGGCTGCCCCATCCCTGGCAGTGTTCAAGGCCAGGTTGGACACAGGGGCTTGGAGGAACCTGCTCTAGTGGAAGGTGTCCCTGCCTGTGGCACGGGGTTGGAACTGGATGAGCTTTAAGGTTCCTTCCAACACAAACCAGTCTGGGATTCTATGACCAGACCTGGTGAATGAGGGCTTTCCTGGGGACAGCTGCAAGGAGGAGGAGATGGGCACTGTGGGTGACTATTCCCTGAGCACAAAATGAAGCAGCATCCATTGTGGTACTGAGGTGGCCACCAGCCATTGTCATGTCTCACTTGGAACAGGATTTCACAGCACCAGTGTGACAAACTGGGCTGTCATGAGCCCACAAAACACTATTAGACACGGTTTCCATCAGGAAGGGTTCACTGGGGAGATGATTTAATTAGTCTGTTCTGAAACTCTCTCACTTTGTCAGGCCCCTAAAATAACTCAGTACAGTCCCTGTGGCCTCTTGCATCAGGCAGGACTGTTTGACTTGCTGACAGCATGCCAGTGTGGAAAGCAGAACCCAGCCTGGGCACCCCCGTTTGCCAAGTCTACACCAGATCTCTAGGGATTTGGGAGAATTTGAGCTCACATCCATCCCACCCATGCTGGGATGCTCAGAGGCAGTTTTCAGCCTTTCACTGCCTGCAGAAGAGTTGAAGATCCTCTGATGATAGTGGGTACCCAAGGTACATCCTTGCAGGGAGTTTTCAAGTGCTGCCTCCCCCAGGCTGCTCAGCCCTGGCAGAGGCATTTGCTGGGAAGGGGCCCTGAACATGACTAATTCCACGTGCATTCAGAAGGAAACAAGGCTGTTATTAAGACCAGATGCAGGCTGGTGAATACACGTGTTGCCTGGGCGAGACTGAAAGGCAAACAGTTCTGCTCTGCAAAATGATTCTGGAGATGACTGTATTTGTTGACAGCAGGGAGCAGAGCACAGGGAGCTGTGCCATCGTCTGTCCCAGTGCTTCCTGGCTTTTCCTGGTGCCGCCAGCTCCACATGTGCTGCATTTCACCTTCACTGCTGCTCTGGGCAAATGGTTTCTGCATCCTTGTGTTCCTCCTTTCCTTTGCTTCAGTCTTCTGACAACTCACTTTCACCAGCTCTTTGTCTTCCCTCGAGTACCACTGCTTTCCTGCTGTGTCCCCACTGCTGTAAGCTGAGCTATGTGCCTTATAGGAACCCAAATTACCTGTTTGACACTCATCTCACTTTCCCCTCCCAGAAAGGACATTTGCTTCTACAATGCAGTAGCTGTAGTAGGATAGCCTGAGTGGGTAAAGTGAGCCATGTGTGACTCCTGTGTGGTGTTACAGGAATCACAGATCATCCCGAAGGGAACAGACGTTCCCAGGAAGGACCCAGGGGAATTTGCATGGTATCACTGGTGGTTATCAGTACTTCTGTGGCTGTTTCAAATATGTCTGGTATTCCCTGTGCAAATAAATCCGATCTCTTCAAGGAGAGGAGATCACGGAAGTTTGGCAGCAATATTAATACACCAAAATGTCTCACTTAAATTATATCTTATTTTTTTTCTCTTCTCTATTTATTTCTGTTAATGCTTAAAACCGGGCCTTAGCATGGTCCGAGCGACTGCTTCTTGTGTGGCTTCTCTTCTGTGGAGGGAAGGGAACCCCCAGGGCAGAAGTTAGTTTGTAAAACAGAAAACCCCTTCCCCTCCTCTTTCAGATAAGAGAGGAAGGAAAGGCCCCAGGGATTCCAGACAGCTCTGCACATGGTTTGGGGGTCTTCTGTACATAGTGGGGGGCGTGGGGTGAAGAGGAGGAGGAGAACATCTGTGTGCATTGCTCTGGGGATCCCAGATGTTCATCTCAGATATTCTTGGTGGCCCCAAGTCTTCTGTGTGCCACCAGCGAGCAAAACCCCTCACTGCAGGAGGTTTTAGACACTGAGCATCTTAGAGGTGACCAAGTACTTGCAGAAATGGCTTTAACCTGACAGAAGGGAGACTGAGATGAGCTCTGAGGCAGAAGTTCTTCTCTGTGAGGGTGGTGAGGCCCTGGCACAGGGTGCCCAGAGAAGCTGTGGCTGCCCCATCCCTGGCAGTGTTCAAGGCCAGGTTGGACACAGGGGCTTGGAGCAACCTGCTCTAGTGGAAGGTGTCCCTGCCTGTGGCAGGGGGTTGGAACTGGATGAGCTTTAAGGTTCCTTCCAACACAAACCAGTCTGGGATTCTGTGATATTAAGTCATAGAGAAAAAAAACACTTGAAGTTTATGAAGCACAAAGATGAGTCTGTTTCAGGAGGTCCTGGAAGCTGGACCCTAGAAAAGTTTTGGGGATCATGTTTCTCCACCCTGCTCTTACTCTTGTGACTCTTCAGGCAGCTGCTGTGGCTGATGGTAGATGAGACTGTGGGGATGTCAGACTTTCATGCTTGTCCCTGAGACCTCTCATCAGTATCCTGGCTGTGTTTAGGCAGGAGAGCGTGTGTCCATGTGATGGGTACACAGCTGGGATTGTACACTGGGAGAATATTTGGCTGCAGATGCTGAGTGAGTTGTAAGACTTTGTTCAGGAGCAGTGAATGCAGGGAGAGAATAAAGAAAGAAGGAGAGCCTGGAATACAGATGATGGCAAGTTGGCTTGCCTGGTTCCAGCTGAAATGCATCACTGAATTTAATGCATTTGCTGGGTTGTTAAAATGCTGCTGGCTCACTGAAGCCTGCTGGTTGCCTCAGGTGGTTCATGGCTAGTGAACCTTCTGGCTAGGGGGACCTGCTGGGGATGTTTATGCTCCTATGGGTTTTATACCAGGACTGGAGCTGGGGGGGAAGAGTAGCTTGAGCCATGACGGGAGAGCTGCCCACCAATTTGGCATCTCCATCCCTGGTGGGCTGGCTGGACCAGCAGCTCCTCAGTGGGAAAATCATCTTCACTGTGATGGTGGCAAAAGGGGTGACAGCATCTTCCTGCTGCCTTTTCCCTTCTTGAGAAGGTGGCATCTGCAGGATTTTGGCCTTGGCACTCATGAGATAGAATCAAGCTCTACAGGTTGTTACCTGGGGGAGAGGCCAGAGTCCCTGATTTTGGGTGCGAGGGAGGGGAACGTGACACATGTCCCACTGTCTCTGCCCTCAGATGGCCCCAGCTGGTGCTGATCACTTCTCCTCTTCCTCATGCCCATCTTGGCTTTGTGTTCTCTGGGGAGCTCGGCAGGCTGAGTGCAGGGGCTGGAGTATGGGTGGTGTGCAGTGGCTGAGAGGATGTTCTGGTGCCTGTCAGCCCTGGGAAAACGCTTTTCCCACTGAGTCATCTGCTATCTCTGCTTTTGTGAGATAGTGCTGAGATCTGGGGGAAGGGGAGCTGGAAAAACCCACGGTCTCCCTGCTCCGGGAGGACCAGGTCCACACCAGCACAGCTGCCCTGTGTTTGCTTCTCAGAGGGAGTGGCAGACAGACAGCAGCATAAATAGAACAGGCCTGGCTATTCTGAGACATCAATTACACAGAATCATAGAATAGTTAGGGTTGGAAAGGACCTTAAGACCATGCAGTTCCAACCCCCCTGCCATGGGCAGGGACACCTCACACTAAACCATGTCACCTAAGGCTCTGTGCAACCTGGCCTTGAACACCCCCAGGGATGGAGCATTCACAACTTCCCTGGGCAACCCATTCCAGTGCCTCATCACCCTTAAAGTAAATAATTTCTTCCTTGTCTGCAATCTAAACTTCCCCTGTTTAAGTTTTAACCCATTGCCCGTTGTCCCATCGCTGCAGTCTCTAGTGAAGAGTCCCTCCCCAGCATCCTTGTAGGCCCCCTTCAGATACTGGAAGGCTGCTATGAGGTCTCCATCAGCTTCTCTTCTCCAGGCTGAACAGCCCCAACTTTCTCAGCCTGTCTTCATACAGGAGGTGCTCCAGTCCCTGATCATCCTCGTGGCCCTCCCCTGGACTTGTTCCAACAGTTCCATGTCCTTTTTATGTTGAGGACACCAGAACTACACACAATACTCCAAGTGAGGTCTCACGAGAGCAGAATAAAGGGACAGGATCAACTCCTTCGACCTGCTGGTCACGCTCCTTTTGATGCAGCCCAGGATACGGTTGCTTTCTGGGCTGCAAGCACACACTGAAGCCGGCTCATGTTCATTTTCTCATCGACCAGCACCCCCAGGTCCTTCTCCTCAGGGCTGCTCTGAATCTCTTCTCTGCCCAGCCTGTAGCTGTGCCTGGGATTGCTCCCACCCAGGTGTAGGACCTTGCACTTGGCATGGTTAAACTTCATGAGGTTGGCATCAGCCCACCTCACAAGCGTGTCAAGGTCCCTCTGGATGGCATTCCTTCCCTCCAGCGTATCAACCGAACCACACAGCTTGGTGTCATCGGCAAACTTGCTGAGGGCGCACTCAATCCCACTGTCCATGACAGGGATGAAGATGTTGAACAAGATATGTCCCAACACTGATCCCTGATGGGTACCACTCATTACTGGTCTCCAGCTGGACATGGAGTCATTGACCACAACTCTTTGTGTGCGGCCATCCAGCCAGTTCTTTATCCACCGAGTGGTCCACCCCTCAGATTGATGTCTCTCCAATTTAGAGACAAGGATGTCGTGTGGGACAGTGTCAAACACTTTGCACAAGTCCAGGTAGATGACATCAACTGCTCTACCGCTGTCCATCAGTTCTGTAGCCCCATCATAGAAGGCCACCAAATTGTTCAGGCAGGATTTCCCCTTAGTGAAGCCATGCTGGCTGTCACCAAGTACCCTGTTGTTTTTCATGTGCCTTAGCATGCCTTCCAGGAGAATCTGCTCCAAGATTTTGCCAGGCACAGAGGTGAGACTGACTGGTCTGGAATTCCCTGGGTCATCCATTTTCCCCTTCTTGAAAATGGGGGTTATATTTCCCTTTTTCCAGTCATCAGGAACTTCACCTGACTGCCCTGATTTTTCAAATATGATGGACAGTGACTTAGCAACTTCATTTGCCAGCTCCTTCAGGACCCGTGGATGGATTTCATCAGGACCCATGGACTTGTGCGCGTTCAGATTTTTAAGATGGTCTCGAACCAGTTCCTCTCCTACAGTGGGCCCAAGGTCTTCATTCTCACAGTCCCTGCGTCTGCCTTCCAAGTCTCAGGTGGTGCGGTCAGAGCCTTTGCTAGAGAAGACCAAGACAAAGAAGTCATTCAGAACCTCAGCCTTCTCCAAATCCTGTGTAGCCAGTTCTGCTGATAGCTTCTGGAGATGGCCCACATTGTCCCTAGTCTGTCTTTTATTTGCTGCATACCCATAGAATCCCTTCCTGTTATCCCTAATATCCCTAGCCAAATTTAATTCTAACTGGGCCTTAGCTTTCCTAACCTGGTCCCTAGCTTCCCGGACACCCTCCCTGTACTCTTCCCAGGCCGCCTGTCCTTGCTTCCACTTTCTATAGGACTCTTTTTTCATTTGAATTTTCCTCGGCAGCTCCTTATCCATTCAAGGAGGTCTCCTGGCCCTCCTGCTGCACTTCCTTCTAGTTGGGATGCAACACTCCTGAGCTTGTAGCAGGTGATCCCTGAAGACCAACTAACAGCCTTGAGCCCCCTGCCCTCTAGGGCTGTATCCCATGGAACGTTACTGAGCAGGTTCCTGAAGAAGCCAGAGTCTGCTCTCTTGAAGTCCAGGGCAGGGAGCTTGCTGCACGCTCTTCTCACTGTCCTAAGGATCTCAAATTCGACCATCTCATGATTGCTGCAACCAAGGCTTCCCTGGAGCATCACATTTCCAATGAGCCCTTCCCTGTTGGTGATCACGAGGTCAAGCATGGCACCTCTCCTTGTCGGCTCCTCTATTACTTGCAAAGGGAAGTTGTCTTCCGCACAATCGAGGAACCTCCTGGATTGCTTGTGCCGGGCTGTACCGTCATTCCAACAGATGTCAGGGTGGTTGAAGTCCCCCATGAGAGCAAGGCACATGATCCGTGCATTAAAGGAAAAAAGTTAATTAATTCTTTTATTTCAGCTACAACTGGCAGCATGGGCTCAAGAGGAGCTGAGCAGCTCTGGCAGGGACCCTGGTGGCCCAAGGGGCTTTGTGGTGTTATAAGCTATGAGGACTTCTGCGTCTGCACGTTTGTCCTCAAAGTTGCGGTAGATTGGTGGCTGCCCTCACGTGTCTCCATTTTGATGTCACACCATCACTGTTCTGGTGTGCATGGGAAGTGATGGCATGAGATGGGCTTGGTCTAGGCAAGGGGAAGCAGTGCTCAGGGAAAAATCATGGGACCTGCTTCAGTGATGTACACGTGTGTGCAGCCAAGGATGGGGACAGGACAAGGGGGAATAGCTTTTTCCTGACAGAGGGGAGATTGAGATGAGCTCTTAGGCAGAAGTTCTTCCCTGTGATGGTGCTGAGGCGCTGGCACAGGGTGCCCAGAGAAGCTGTGGCTGCCCCATCCCTGGCAGTGTTCAAGGCCAGGTTGGACAGGGCTTGGAGCAACCTGGTCTAGTGGAAGGTGTCCCTGCCTGTGGCAGGGGGTTGGAACTGGTTGAGCTTTAAGGTTCCTGAGTTTACCCCATCCCTGTCCCCTATCCCCATCCCAGCTTGGAGGCTGAGCTGCAAGATAAGAGAAGATGGTAGCCATCAGCTCCTAGCAGTGCAAGTGCTTGTAAATACTCATGCCCATGCAAAACAAACAAATACTTTTAAGTGGGGTTTCAATGCCAAGCAGCAGCAGACAGCTTATAAAAGTGGAGGAAGGAGATATTTGGGGTTTTCAAATAAATTTTATGAGCCAGGAGGGAGCCCTTCTTGAAAAAAAGGGTGAAAGTTATTGAAGGAGCTGGTGAAAAGAGCTCTCTCTCCACCAGCAACCCCAGCCATGAAGGTTTATTAGTACAGCTTAATCTGAAAATGCTTTTTCTACTTTGTTTTTTCCCCCTTTCCTCTTGTTTGCTGAAGACCACTGGTGTTTTTTACCAGGTAAGCTGCACATCAGAAGGCAAAACTGTCATGTGGGATGAGGTTTTGAACTCATAATGGTGTAGAACACATGTACCTCTGCAAAATGGCTTTAGTAGCAGACTTTTGGCAGCTGTTCTCGTGACAAAGGGTTTTTCATCAGGGCCCTGTAAATCATCCCATCCACCACCAGGTCATACACTGATTATCACAGTTGCCTTGCACTTCTATGAGACAACTATTGCCACCTTGTGATTGCTGCCAGAGCCTCTGCTTTCTGGTGGCCTCGTGAGTAGAGCTGTGGCTGTCCTCTACCCCACTCATCCTCCCAGACTCACCCCTTTCCCTGTGAAGATTTCAGAGGCAGAGCTAAAGTTTGGCCCTGGTAGCTCAGGTCCATGAGCCATGGCTTGTGACCAGCTCAAAGACGACCTGTTTTCATGCAGAAAGATGGTATGGAAGTGTAGAACCTCCCCACAAAAGCCCCACAGCATGCTGGAAGAAGAGGTTGGGGAAGCTTCAACCCTTTGGAGAGGGGTGAGCAGAAGACGTTACCTTTCCTTGAAAATCTCTTACTTATGAACAAAACCCAGGCAGGTTGTAGGTGCTCATTGGGCATCTCAGAACATCTGCTTGGTGTGGTGGCCACATGAGGATGGTGGCTGGGCAGGGTTAATGCTTTGAAGCCAGCACAGCCTCATAACTTATGAAGTGTAACTCAGAGGATGGCATGGCTCTCTGCCTGTGGCATCAGTGGTTTCTTCCTTTCTGCTTGCACTGAGGTTCCTCTCCATTTCCTGTCCCACAGACCGCCTGGAGCTGCTGCCGCTGGAGTCCATGGCGTACACCATGACTCCCATGCTGACGGGGCCTGTCGGCTCCCAGTACTGTGTCTGCAAGGTGGAGTTGTCTGTCTGCGGCCAAAACCTTCTGGACAGGGATGTCACTTCCAAATCTGACCCCTTCTGCGTCCTTTTCATGGAAGTCAGCGGGAAGTGGGTGGAGGTAAGTTCTGAGGTTGTGTGCATTCCCTCCTCCAGTGGTTTGCCCATGATGGTGTCTTCTCTGTGTTCTAATACAAGGCTGGTCCTTTTTCCTTCAGAGGTGGAAGCTCTTCTGGTCCTCCCAAGGCTGTGTGCGTGTCACCAGTTTGTTAACTATTCTGTGTTTTGCAATCAGTCCTTTCCCCATTGGTGCTTTTTGCTTCATGCTTAGAGTCAGATTTAACTACGTATCTCGAAATGCCAGCCTCTGGTAAAGCACATGGCAGGCATGAAAGGATCTTGCCACTTTCAAAGTGGTCCCAGCCCCTTTTTATTATGCTGTAAATTTTGAGTGCTTTGGATTCAAGTGCCTGAAATGTCAGTCCTGCACGATAGTTGGATGTTGTGAGGTCCTGCTCGCAATGGGGTGTTTCTAGGTGAGACAAGATAAGCTGGTTCTTGGATCATGAGTTGTATAGACAGCCGATCTTCAGGTTTCACTTGAAAAGTGGCTATTTCTAGGGGCCAGGAGTGTGCTGGTTGAGTGTCTGGCAGGTCAGTCCAGTGGGGAAATGCTCATGCTCTTAATCTGTGGCCTCCTTCAAGAAATATTTCAAGGTCAACAGTCTTTAAGCTGGGCGTTTCATGGACTGGGTGTTTTCCATGGAGAGGGATGGACCATGGGATGGGATGGAGACTGTTGGGAGCCAGGTGTGTGGGGAGGTTGGATCAGTTCAGCTGCAGACAGACAGCATCCAGATGGTAAATCCCAGATAAGTTCTTTGCAGACATTGGTCTTTTCTCCTTAGTAGAAATCTTATAAATATGTGCTTCAACTGCTGTATTTGATACCAGGAGCCCTTGATAAGAAATCTTGATAAAAGATCAAGAAACCTTGATAAAAACCTTGATAAGATGATCTTGTTATTTGCTTGGTTTCAGAAGCCAGCACCTTACAAATGAGAAATGTAATTCCTAGAGGAAGAGAGGAGGGGAGGGATCATGATGTAAACAGTGAGATGGAGTGCTCCCTTGGCAAGTCTGCAGGTGACACCAAGCTGAGTGTTGTAGTTGATTTGCTGGAGGGAAGGGATGGGATCCAGAGGGACCTTTTCCGGCTGGAGGAGTGGGCCCTTGATAATCACATTAAATTCAACAAGGTCAAGTGCAAGCTTCTGCCCCTGAGCCAGGGCAATCCCTAGTAGCCATAGGCTGTGGGATGGACAGATGGAGAGCAGCCCTGTGGGACTTGGAGATGCTTATAGGTGACAAAATGGACATGACCCTACAATGTGTGTTGGCAGCCCAGAAACCCCATGTGTGCTGGGCTGCATCCCCAGCGCGTGAGCAGCAGGTCAAGGGAGGGGAATCTCCACATCTGCTGCACTCAGGGGAGACCCCCCTGCAGTACTGTGTCCAGATGTTGAGTCCTCAGTACAGGAAAGACACGGACCTGTTGGAGCAGGTCCAGAATTGGGACATGAAGATGATCACATGGCTGGAGCACCTCTCCTATGGAGACAGGCTGAAAGAGCTGTGATTGTTTAGCCTGGAGAAGAGAAGGCTCCGGGGAGACATCATTGTGGCCTACCTAAGTATAATGACACTTGTGATAAAGATCAAGAGAGACTTTTTACAAAGGTCTGTAGAGATAGAACAAGGGGCAACAGTTTTAAACTGGGATAGGTTTAGCTTGGATATAAGGAAGAAATGTTTTATCGAAAAGGTGAGGCACAGGTTGCCCAGAGAAGCTGTGGCTGCCCCATGCCTGGCAGTGCTCAAGGCCAGGTTGGATGTGGCTTGAAGCAACCTGGTCTAGTGGAAGGTGTCTCTGCCTGTGGCAGGGGGTTGGAGCTGGATGAGCTTTAAGGTCCCTTCCAACCCAAACCAGTCTGCCACCCCATGACTCTCTTTCCTGCCACCTCTGTGTGCCCCTGCTGCACTAGGACACCCTGCTCAGCAGATGTGGGTGCTGCTGGCAGCCTGTGGGCTGTGGGCACTGGGGCTCTGGGCACAGAGGAACACAATGGGACACTCCTGCAGCTCAGGACAAGGCGGCTTGTGCATATTTTTGTTTTTCTTGTATGTGCCAAAGAGCTGAGAGCCGCATTCATCCCCTCTGCCTACCCACTCCAACAGAGGCTTACTCCAGTGTAACACCCTGCTGACAAAAGGCTCTTCAAAGACAGGAGGACTTTCCATGGCTGTGCTGTCCCTGGTAGTGACAGGATGCAGACAGTGCACAAGGAGCAGTTGTGTGTTGTTCCCAGCCCTCTGCTTCAGTAGGATGAGGCTGTATCTATCTAGTCTAATGGGAATTGACCCTCAGTTGTCTGAATTATTTTGAAGCGCAAGTAAATTGTTGGCTTGATCCCAAAAGCCTGCTTCCTGGCATAGCCACCAACTGGATGTGTATTCCTCCTTCAGGGAAGGGGCACACAAGGAAGGAGCGTTGTCACAGAACGGGAGCGTGCTTGCTGCTGGCACCATAGTTCATCTAGAGGTGCCCAAATTGGCTTTCAGCAGCACAACCTTGGTCATCACAGCCATGAGGATGATCAGGGGGCTGGAGCATATCCCATTTGAAGACAGGCTGAGAAAATTTGGGCTGTTCAGCCTGGAGAAGAGAAGGCTGTGTAAAGACCTCATAGCAGCCTTCCAGTATCTGCGGGGGGCCTGTAAGGATGCTTGTGAAGGGCTCTTCATTAGGGACTTTAGCGATAGGACAAGGGGCAATGGGTTCAGACTTAAACAGGGGAGATTTATATTGGATATAAGGAATAAATTCTTTACTGTGAAAGTGGTGAGGCACTGGCACAGGTTGCCCAGAGAAGCAGTGGCTGCCCAGTCCCTGGTGGTGTTCAAGGCCAGGTTGGATGGGGCTTGTAGCAACCTGTTCTAGTGGAAGGTGTCCCTGCCCATGGCAGGCGGTTGGGGTTGGAACTGGATGAGCTTTAAACTCCCTTCCAACCCAAACCAATCTGATTCTATGAAAAGAGGCAACACAGGAGCCATCTGTGTCCCTTCACTGATTCAGAGGATTTGCTGGAGGAGCTGTGCCTCTGGGATAACTCCATGGTGCCTGCAGCATGCAGCGCTGCTTCCTGAGGAGAGTCTGCTCTGTAACTGGCTGTAGTTGTCACACAAAGGTTGCTCAGCATTCATCCCACACTGAACATCACCAAAATCACTAACCAGGATCTCACTAGACTAACAGACTAACCAGTTTGTGATTCTATGATTGTATGATCACCAGCAGTGCTGCTGCATCAGCAGATGGTCTCTCTGGGGTGGGTTTCCCATGCAGATGCATGTCCCAGGATGCTTCCAACCCCCCTGCCATGGGCAGGGACAGCTCACACTAAACCATGTCACCCAAGGCTCTGTCCAACCTGGCCTTGAACACCACCAGGGCTGGAGCATTCACAGCTTCCCTGGGCAACCCATTCCAGTGCCTCACCAGATTCACAGTAAAGAACTTCTTCCTTATCTGCAATCTAAACTTCCCTTGCTTAAGTTTTAACCCATTACTCCTTGTCCTGTCACTCCAGTCTCTAGTGAAGAGTCCCTGTCCAGCATCCCTATAGGCCCCCTTCAGATACGGGAAGGCTGCTATGAGATCTCCACGCAGCTTTCTCTTTCTTTTTGTTCTTTGCAGCTCGACAGGACAGAGACAGCTGTGAACAACCTCAACCCAGCTTTTGCCAAGAAGTTCGTCATTGACTATCATTTTGAAGAAGTTCAGAAGCTCAAGTTTGCCCTATTTGACCAGGACAAGTCAAGCATGCAGCTGTATGAGCATGATTTCCTTGGTGAATTCTCCTGCACACTGGGCGTGGTAAGTCTCTGAGGTCCTACAGCTTGCTGTCCTCCAGCAAAGGGACCCCAAATCGTATCAGCCACAGGGACATGGGAAGATTAGAGCTGTATCTCTTGGAAAAGCTGATTTAGTTTGCTTGTCACACTTCAATTGATAAGCTTGCACCGTTCCACATTAGGGCTGTTGTCTGCTTGCTTGAGCCTAAGTTAGTCATAGTGTGAGCTTCTGCTGGTGCCTGCAGAGAGATATCAAATGGAAGTGTTTGAGGTACCTGTATCTTACCAGGGGTTATAGAAAGCACCCTGGTGACCATCTTGGATTTGGACTTGGGAAACTTCCAGATGTTTAAAGTTAGGATGTGTTGTGGTCTACCTTTCTATCACAGTTTTGTGGTTTGGTTTTTTGTTTGATTTTTTTTGGGAGAGGGTAGGTTTTTAGGAGGTTGTTTGAAAGCTGTGTCTATTGCAATGTATAGCAAATCATCTCTCCTACTTTAGTGTGCTGGTGCAGGAATGTATTTTCTGTTCTTGTGGAAGAGTGTTCAGGACACAATGGGATTCATAAGCCTTTGGAAGGTCTTTGCATTCATGAGCCCAGATCCTGTCAGGAGTTGGCAGCTATATTCTTCAGATGTTTCTGTCCTCTGAGCTTGCGCTGACTCAGAGGCAGGGAATGAGGGGAAATTCCTCCATTCTTTTGCAGCATCCGTCAGCTCAGGGCTGATGTGGTACCCAGCACAAGTGTAGAGGCTGGGAAAAACTGTTGTGCTTGGTGCTGGGAAGAGGGAGGTAAGGGAACATTGTAGGTTGGTATGCAGAGCCAGCCCAGGGTGTTCAGGGGGGCTTGTGAATATGATAGTTTTGTTATACAGACTGCAATATGTCACTGTATATGACAAGGCAGGGTAAGTGACCTTACCATTGCCAACTCAAGAGCCTGATGGGTTAGAAGAGCATTGGTGTTTACAGAGCTGAAGCTTAACCCTGGGTTTTTTGGAAGTGCTCTGAGATGACCTAATTCTGCTCCTGCAGAAATTAAGAGACAGTGCAGGCAACAGCTCAGGCTGGTGTGCAGTGATTTAGGCCAAACCCATCCTTTGCTGTTAGCTCTGTTGCTGAAACACAGTCAGCTCTGGTGTGGGGCAGTTCAGCAAAACTCACTGCGATGGTCCTGATCTTGATGGAAGCTGCAAGCAGGTAATTCACTGACATAGGGAAACAGAGCTTAAACCTTGCTGTTCCTAAGTGTGGCTCTGCAAAAGTTCAGGGCTCTGCAGGCTCATGCCAGTGAGAAGCATTATCTGTATGCACTGGAGAAGAAGGTGGAAGAGTCTTGTTGGGTCTTCCAGAAAAGCCCAACCTTTTCTAGTGCTTTGCTAGCTGATTAACTCAAAGCATGAGGCTGGACAGACCATACTGGGGCTGTGGTAATGGTGGGAATGGGCAGCTGTTGGCAGATCTCACTCACATCCAAGGTTGGTCATTTTGCCATAGTGGCTGACAGATATGGAATAAGTGTCTCCTGTGTCTTTAGGCATAGCTAGTGGGCTTAATCTATCAGAAAAAAGAGAGCTCTGAACTTCACCTCATGTAAGTATTTACACCCTGCAAAGAGAACTCAGCTTATGCCAAGTGTGTGTCCAGTTTTTGCAGCAGTTCCCATGTGATGATCTTAATGACTTGTAGTCCACAGTGAGACACTAGCTTGGCACGGAGGGATCTTCTCATTTTCCCTTTTTTTCCCTAAGGTTCTGTTAACCTCCTCTCCCTGTGGCCAGCATAGGCTTGCAGCACGGTTAAGCTGTGGGGCAGAGGTAGACCGGAGGGGTAGCATGTGTGTAGCATGTACCATAGGGGTAGCATGGAGGGTGCCTGGTGAGGAGAGGGGTGAAATAGGTGGATGGGGCTTGTGGGTTCAGCCACCCTGCTATGGGTGGCTGGATTTTGTCTGGTAAGGTGTGTCCATAAGTCCTTCCCCAGTTCTGGGGTGCGAACAGACTCTTGGAAGGGGAGGAGAGCAGCTGTGGGCAGCATCAACCATACAGCGAGCACCTGACTCTTCAGTTTTTAGTTAGCATTGCAGCTCTGTCGGATTAGCCAGATTTTTTTTATTGCAGCTAATTAGGTCTGTGGTGAGAGCTAAAGAGATGGTTGGATGATTCACAGGCTTGTCGTGACCTCTGTGGCCAAACGAAATGTAGGAGGCATCACACTGGAGGCTGGAGGGTGTCCATGGTTTCTGCTAGGCAGGGTGGCAAGGAGATTTTGCCTCTCTGGACACAGTGTGCCACAAATGTCTAGTTACACTGGGTAGTGATACCTATGCATTTATGGATCAAAAGCACCCTAGGAAAAGCAACTGAAACTATTGCTGTTTAAAACCATCACCTGTTGTCCTATTGCAGCTAACACCTTACTAAAAAGCCTCTTCTTATTTCAGGGGCTGTAGCAATCGGACAAGGGGTAATGGGTTTAAACTTAAACAGGGGAAGTTCATGTTAGATATCAGGAAAGAGTTCTTTTCTGTAAGGGTGGTGAGGCACTGGAATGGGTTGCCCAGAAAAGTGGTAAATGCTCCATCCCTGGCAGTGTTCAAGGCCAGGTTGGACAGAGACTTGGGTGACATGATCTAGTGTGGGGCCTGCCCATGGCAAGGGGTATGAACTAGATGATCTTAAGGTCCTTTCCAGCCCTAACTGTTCTGTTATGCTATGATCTTTCTTATAAGCCTCCTTTTAGTACTGAAAGGCCACAATAAGATCTCCCAGAAGGGAGAAGAACATTTCTGGGGAGGAATGGGAGGAATCCAAGCATGGCTGGGTCACCTGGATGTCAGGAGCAACAAGATATTTCATTGCATGTTTCTTTATAGTCACTATTATTTTCTGGCTGTGTGATACAAGACCAAAGGTGGAGGCAGAAGAATGGGTGGGACTGCACATTTTAAGCTGCAACCTCTAGATCTCAAATGTGTCCTCGATAGGTATGGGAGCAGAGCACAGACAGTTCCAGGTCCATGCCTCTTGGGAGAAACTTACAGGATCCCCAGATCTGGAGGGGACTGAAACTCAGTGAGCTGAGAAAAATCTCAAGGGGTTCCATTCAGCTCCTGCATCACCCTGTCTGGCCTCTTACAGGCAAGAAGTGAAAGGGAGAACATGCCTTCTGGGGATGCTGACCCCTGTCCCTTGCTTGGCCGCTGCTGTGTAGGGTGTCCAGAACAATGCTGGGGGAGAGCATCTGGCTTGTAATCAGGATTCACCAATGGAAGTGTGTCCCAAAAGACAGTTGGTGACAGGGTCACGCTAGAAGTATTTCAATGGGGTCTGAAAAGTTGAGTTATGATTTTGCTAGGAGCAAGCCACAGTAGCTCTGGTTGTGTGAGGTCCCACCGACCTCTTTCACACAGGAGCTGGTCCCTGGATTTAGCGGGAAGTAGTGCTTCAGCCTCTTGTGCTGCTTTGCACTGTTCAGCTGCTGCCCCATTCCCTGTGGGATCAGGTAATGGTGGTGATATTCACAGTATCATGGTCATCCCTGAGTGTGATGCCTTTCTTCTACTCCTGTAAATGCTTAATCAGAATTAACTGAGTTGCTTATGAGACTGCTTTTGATCATTTGTACAATCATGACTTTATTTTCTTTGGCTTCCCTAGATTGTCTCCAGCAAGAAAATAACAAGGACTCTCCTTTTGGGGAATGGCAAGCCAGCTGGGAAAGGGATGATAACGGTACAGTTACTCCTTTACATTACTTACTGTATGCAAGGGTGGATAATAACCTGGGGGCAATGCAGGGCACTCACCTGGGGTCCAGGAGACCTGACTTTATCTTATGAACATTTTTCCCTCCTGTTTTTCTGCCCGCTTTGGTCTCTTTGGACCACTGTGTATTCTGGGCAGGAACCATGTTGCCTGGTGTCTGCCTGGTGCCCTGGGCTGTGAGTCTTCAATCTCTGCTTCCGTCTCTGAAACAAGAAAAACCTCAATCTGCAGAAGTATAAAGTAAAAACCTGCTGCTGCTCTTTGTCATCTGGTACAACATTGCTGCTCAGCCCTTGCTGGCACTGCGGGAGGTGAGAGGGCTGGTGCCTTTGCTGTTCATGTATGGGTTTTTTGTAAGAGGATGGGAGCTGTGCCGTAGCAACAATTCTCATAGCAACAGCCGCTGCTTCCGATGCAGACCCCTTCGGGCAGTGGCCTACCCACTCTAGATCTCTTTAGCAATAGGGTTTTTTTAAAAGAAAAAGCTAAATTTAGGTGCATTTCCCTCCCACCACGTTGTCCATCCTTTTTGATCTCTTCTGTGTTCTGGGTTTTGTGAGACAAGCAGCTGGGCAGCAAAGGTGTGGAGAAAAAGGCAAGCAAAGAGTTAAACTTCCACCAGGTTTAAAAGTACTAGAAGGGTTTAAAAGCACTGCAGGGGTTTAAAAGCCCCAGGACCTGGCTGCTGCATGTGCATCTCCATTGCTGTTTGCTCTAGAGGCTAGGAAGATGCTACCAGCTTTTCTCTCTTAATCACTGCAGTTAGTCTTTAAAGGAAATAGTAAAAACCATACAAGCACATGTGCCAGCTCCAAGATGTGTATTAGCACTTGACACCCAGTTCAATGCTCAAGAAGGAAGAACTGGACCAGATTAAAAGCTTCCAGTCAAGTTCAAAGGTTACACGTTATAAAAAAGGAAGGTCATGAATGTGTCACTAAAAATCAAAGGGTCTGAGACATCTGCTTAATTTTGTACTATTGATGTGATTTTCTGATCTGTGTTTTTTTGTGGTTTTTTTTCCCCTGGCTTAGGCTGGGTGATGACAACAGGGTTGTGTGTGGTGGGCACCTTTGCCCACTGCTTGGCACAGCACGCTGCTGGAGCATGGGCTATGGACACTGTTGGAGGAGCAGGCTCTAGCTTTAGACTGACACAGACAAGACATGGAGTTTGGAACCAAAGCCTGCCTTCCTCACCCCTCTCCTCTTTGATCTTGTCCAAGTATCCAGTTCCTTAACTGAGATGCCACAGGGGTGAATGCAACAGAAGAACCTTGGTTGGGTGGATATGGTTGCATGAGAGTCCCTAGGTTTGAAGAGGTGGAGGAAAATCCCAAAGCAACCCACTGTGTTTGTAAAATCAATCCTGAGACCTTGCTGCGTGCCTTTGCTGAGCACAGAGGTGGGGGTGTTGTTACTGTCCATGCTGGCTAAGAGAAGATGCCACCAGCAGCCTCCAGCAGTGTGCACAAGGATGTCCCTGGGTTGTCTGCACAGTCCAGCTTTTTTCTAGCCTGCAATGAGCCCTAAAATGCTGGACACTGGCTGAGTGTGCTTTTGTGGGGATCAGCAAAAGGCAAATTTCATCCACTTCCCTATAGCTCCTCTTCATCCTGCTGGTTGTGGTGACTGTGCTTGCCCAATGAGGACTAGGTGGGAGAGAAAGTCAACGCTGTGCCTTTGCAGTAGGGAACTTTTGACTTCCCATCTATACAGAGCAGAGGAGAAAACTGGGTTTTGCATGTGGTGAATGGGGCCTTTGTGGACAAAAGAGTTGTGTTTGCCATGGAAAGGCTAGGAGGTTGTTCAGGATATTAAAGAGCTGCCCAGGCAGATTCAAAAGCTGCATCTCTGCAGACTCCCTGGCTCCTAAGTGCCAGTAACCCCCTGACTTCTCATTCTGCAGAAAATTGTCCCCTTTATTTCTACAAGTTTTTCTACAAACCTTGCTGTGATTACTCCACATACCTCTAGTGAGGAAATACCTCCCTCCAGGATAACCTCCTTGGGAGCCAGCAAACAGCTGAACTTGGGAGCACCGTGTGTGAGGGAATTGTCTACCGTGTTCCCACAAGGGAGGATGCTGCAGCCAAGGATGCTAGGGAATGGCTCAGCCCACCGCAGGGAGTGGAGGAGGAAGAGGTGGGGAGCAGATGCTTGGGCAGGACACAGCCTTGAGGAGATAAAATACAAATGATTCAGAAAATGGCTGGTAACAGAAGTGAATAAATGTGAGGTGGTGGGGTTTTTTTGTTACATTCGTTTTCTTAAAATACCAAAAGGCTCATTAGACCACATTCCAGGCAAAACTGGCCCACTGGTGGCTGGCAGCTGAAGCCCTTCTGGAGTGTATGTGAATAAAGTCTCTTAAACTGAAGTAATCTGGGCTGTACTCCTGACTGCTGCAGTGCCTCAGGAGCAGTGGTGGAATTTTCACTCTTGGGGCTGCCTCTTCGAGTGATTATGGGGATATGTGGCTCAAGTTCTTGCTCCCACTGGCATCTCACCCAAGGGATGGGGCAGCTGGTTTTTGCTATGCCCAGCCTGGGGTATGGAGGATGAGGTGGCACATCTTGCAGGCAAGGGTTTCTATGGCTTCTGCTTCCTCATGGGTCGGTCCTTGGAGGCTTCTCCAGATCCTGATGAGCCCTGATGCAGAAAAGCCTTGTGAGACCAGCTCAGGTATGACACACAAGAAAGGGGCTTCATTTTAGAACCAATGGTATGGGGAAAGGGGCTGTCTGGGGAGTCCTGGCACCTCATTATCCCTTCAGGTTGTCCATTCAACAGGCTTAATTGTACCTGAAAATCAATGCAACCTTGCCTTGTCTTTCAGATAGCTGCCCAAGAGCTCTCTGACAACAGGGTGATTACTCTGAGCATGGCAGGCAGAAAACTGGATAAAAAGGTGAGTGGGGTTCTGACTGGGTGATGCAGTGTTAAACTTCTGACCCTCACAGGCTAAAGAAATCTCTGCTTTTGGACATAGCAGTGACATAAAATAGTCCTGGTGGAGCAAGCATCAGGATAAGACTGGAGGGGTTCAAGTCCTGGTGGTGCCACTGAGTACACCCATGCCTCAGATTTTCTATTGGCATGTATTGCGTTCTTCATCATGCTCACTGAAATGGAAAGATAATGTGAGGCACACAGTCTGCATACTTGTGTGTCCTAAAGACAGCCGATACACTACTTTGATGGCTGTCATTTGGAACTGTCTCCTGACGGAGCTGGCAGTGTTGATGGCCCTTGAACCTCAGAAGTGGTGACAGCTCCTGGCTCGTTGCCTTCAGTCCCTCTGGAAACGGGGTGAACATCATCTTGTGTCTTGAGCAGTAGGGCCCACCTTTTCTGAGGAGGAAGTGTTGACTTCATGGTTTCAAGTAGTGCCCGAGTTTTGCTTTGGATATGATATGCAGGAAATTGAGAACTTCGCTGAACAAAGCCATCTGACCTTATTTACCAGGCAACCAGCAATATCCCTCTTAAACCAGTGCTGTTGCTAAGCGATAGATGGGAATATTATTTTTCCCTTCTTCCTAGTCAGAGCTTGTGTTACTGGCAGGATAGCTCTCAGTTTTTAAACTGAGATAAAGCAGTCATCCAGGCAGAAGGGTATTTGCTGGGGCAGAAGACGTTGTTTGTTCAGTCCTGTTGTCCAAACCGGATGGATGCCTGATTTACCCAAGTGTTTTTCCAACTTGCTGGCAATAGCTTTTTTCTTGCCCTCTTGCTTACCCTGCCTGGTGCAGAAAACCAAATGCCCCTACCAGAAAATACCCACATAACTTCATAAATGGTCTTGACAATGTCTAGGATGTGCCTGAGGGTCAATCCCCATGCATGTCAATGAAGGCATCTGTAACGCAACAGTTTTCTTCCAGCACCCCAGGAATAAGCCTCTGCTCCCTTGCAAAGCAAGGGATGGGATTTCACAGCAGGCTTGGAGCCCTTCCTTCAACATTCAGGGTCCCTTTGCAGCTGTGGCCACTGTGAAGAGCAGGGCCAAGCACCTGGGTCCTCCCTGCATGCCTGAGGCACACCTCCACTTTTATCAGCCACTTCCTTGGTGGCACCACATGGGCAGGAGTTGCCTTTCTAATCAGATTTGCAACCAAGCTCCTCTACCAAGCATAACCTATTGCATCTTCTGATATTCTTCAGCTAGAACACAATACCTGTGCATCTGCTGCCCTTCAGACCCACAGTCAAGGTACAGAAATTCAGCATCTACCTGGTTACACAGGGATAAGGACTGTGATATTCCTTCTTGGTCTCCATCCAGCTTATCAATAGGTGTCAGCAGAAAGCTCCTTCCTCAGTGAATGCCTGCTGATGGGGTTTCTGTGCGGCCTCAGGTACCACACAGCACAGCACTGCTCAGAGTCCTGCTTATATGCAAAGGATGTTCATGTCACTTCACAGAAATTAAAACAGTCTGAACAAGGAAATTGGATGATACACAATTCTTTTTGGTCATTATTGGCAGCTCCCACCATGAGCACCCAGAATCTGGGACCTTTCTCAGGCTGTGGGCAGGTCCTCCTCCCCATTACATGTCCATGGTTTCTCCACCTACAGCTCACCACCTTGCTTTACATGCCAAAGCTGCACAGCAGGAGCATTTCAGCAGCAGCACCAGCCTGAGGCTCTTGTTCCTTATCAGGAACCTCATCAGAGCCTGTCCAGCTCTTGGGAGAGTTGTTTCAAGGAAAAATGTCTTGCAAAAGGGAGGTACTTTCACCTGGTATCGGCCCTGGTAAATTCAGAGCTGTGTGTGTGCCACCACAGCCGTGGGGACAGCCAGAGGGCAATGATGCTTCAGCATGGCTCAGGAAGAGCAAGCACTGTGAGCTGGAACTGCTGCTGGAAGCTGTGGTTTGAAGATGTGCCTGGTGGAAGTGCCACCTCCACCGTCCTCATCTGTGATGTGCAAGGACCAGTTTACATGATTTAGATTCTTGGATCAGTTTGCAGACCAGTCTGGTCTGCTGAGCTCCTGTGGTTGCTCAGCTTCCATCTCCTGCCAGGTTTGCAGGAGTGAGGTGTTTGTTGTTTTGATGTTTTAAAATAGCAGCATGTAATCCTGTGGCTTTGAGGCATCTCCCACCCCGTTCTGAATGGAACAATATTGACTGGGCTTGCAGACCACGCTGGTCCACATGAGATGGCAGCTGACATCCTTCAAAGATCCCTGCTGCCATCTGAGCTGGTGCCTCCACTAACCCACGCTGAGCTGGCTGTTGAAACTGCACTGGGTTGCAAGTTAAGCTAGCAAAAGCAGGGCCAAGTACACATTGCTGGTTCTTTAATCCATCAGTGAAGCTTGAAAGTGCCAAGGCCAGGCACTGTGAGTGAGCAGGATCAGAACTGTTCCATAAACGTGACCCTGGAGAAAAAATGGCTTGAGTTTCTGTTCTGCAAACATGTGAAAAAGGGTAAGAGAAAATAGCCCCACGTTACCAGAACACATCCCTGTGAGACTTTTTGGTCTGCTCTTCTGGCAGAAGAATTCTGACTGAAGCAAGTTTTTGTTTCTCCAAGCCCAAACACTTGGCAGGGATTTACTTTTCTGGCTGGCTCTGGAAACAGGATTTGTATACAAATGTTAATGGGTTTTCTGCTGGAGCCTCACTAGAGCCTCTGTCTGTCCCAGCCACCATCTCCCATGCTGGCTGTGGACAGCAGGTCCTGGGGCTCCTCCTCCATGAGCAGTCCCCTGCATCCCTGATACGTCACTTGGAAGCCCAAAAGCTCCTGTTCAAACTCTTAAGTTCCTCCAGCTTTTTGAAGGACTCAGGCACCCACATCCCTCTGGGAGGAAAAACCCAGCTGCAATGGATTGAGTTCTCAGTAAATAATTTGGGATATTTTAGGGTGGTATTTTTGTTCTTCACTTCCTAGTCCTGCTGAATGGGAATGAAGTCCTGTGTCGGAATGCTGTAGTTTCCCTGCGTGGGTGACACCAGTGCTGTCCTACTCCTCTGCAGATGCCCCCATGTGCAGCAGGGATGTGTTTTTCTCATGGGGCACGTATTTCTTGTAACCAGCAGCCCTTTAATATCTTCGAACATCTGAGGAGATGGGCAGGAAAGGCAGTACACACTGACTCAGGGCTGTGTATCTCGGTGGGTGTTACATAATCCCTGTCAACACCAGGGCAGCTTGCTTCTGAAAGATTTCCTCTGCTTATCCTTCACTTCTGTGTGGAGGAGGGTGGGCTTTCTTCATTTTCCCCCAAGACACTCGTGCACTTCATAATTCTGTTTTTCTTTTGGAGCTTTGGATGTTTGTCAAACCCAAATGCAGCTGGCTCCCATCTGGGGCTGTTTTCCATGGCATCTCCACCCAGAGTGCTCACTGGTGCCAGGGCACATGCCGGGGTGCTGACTCTCCTGCAGCATCAGTGCCAAAATGTGGCTTGAAAGTCCATGGGATCGTGTGGCCAGGGCACGGAGGAGTGGGTGCCCATGGGTGCTGCTGGTTTGTTGGTGTGCTTGTGAGCTTCTCTCTTGAGGACATGAGTCTGTGGGGTTGGCACTGCTTGGGGAAGGAGGTGTCTTGGACCGGCTGCTTGCAGAGCACTGTGTGACCCATCCTGCTCTTCTCCAGGACCTGTTTGGAAAGTCAGACCCTTTCTTGGAGTTCTATAAACCAGGTGACGATGGGAAATCGATGCTGGTCCACAGAACAGAGGTGAGTGCAACTCTAACCCAAGCTGCAGAGACATGACCATTCCTTTCAACAGCTTCTCTTGCCCTTCATGGGACTATCTCACCCATGACCCATAAAATGCGGTGGGATCCAGGGATTTCTAACTTATGGCTGCCTTCCTGGTACCCAGTTGAGGCTGCTGGACTCAAGTGGATAAGGATTTACTGAGACTATCAAGGACCTGAGATCTGTTCTGTATTATTCCCTCCCATATATACCAAGCAGAGAGAGAGGTGGTTTTCTAATCCACGTTAACCACTATGCTCAGCCTGGACATGGGCTGAGCCCTGGACCACTCTCCCTCCACTTGCAGGAAAGCAAGATGATCTGTGACCCAGGCAGATGGTGGAGAGAGGTGGCGGGAGGTGGCCTAGGGAGCAGCAACAGGGAAAGGTTAAAACAAGCTTTTCCCACATCCTCAGCTAGGAGGATGCTCGGGTGTCTCCGGGTGTCTCCAGCTTCAGAGCACAAGCACTTGGCTTATGTCTAGTGGAGCTGGAGCCCCTGCCGAGAAGGCTATACATATACCATGGTGTTTATTTACCAAGTCTTGCAGTAGGTTGCTTTTTACCACTGCTGTGCAGTCCATGAGGATTTCCCCCACTCACACCAGGACGTGTGTAACATCCCATGATCTGTGGTCCTGACACAGGCTGACTCTAGCCCTGCTCTGGATTTTTTTTTTGTGCTTTCCCACACACGTTTCCATGTATATTTAATTCATACCAAACTTAATTATTTCTCTTTGTATTTCTGTGGGAGCAGGCTGGGACCTTGTTTGGTTGTTTCCTCCTGGTTTAGTGTGGGTAGCAGGGCTTTGACTCACCGAGATACGTTTCTCAGGCACGTGGGGATTTGGAGTGACCTTCAGCGCTTCCTCCTGGAAGAGGCGTGGGAATTGGGAATGTGGCTTTGCACCAGCCATCGCTGTTAAGGGTGCACAGGTTTATGGGGAGCACATGTATACACTGGTTTTTCCTCTGGGTTGCTGCCCAGTTTCTCCACTCTCCTGTTTCACTGGAAAAGGATCTAGTCAGGTTTTGTTTCAAGTAATGGGGGCTCTAACAGTCTCCTCCTTACCAGCCCCAAATGCATCCCATTGCCCCCAGAGGAATCCCACACCACGTGACCATCTATGTGTTTTGATGCTGGATATGAAGTAATAAGGTTCCCCATTCTTACAGCTTTTGGTGTGGAAATATAACCAGCTCTTGATCTGATGCTGGTATTCCTTGTGCCATGATGGAGGTACCTGGCAGGGAAGAATCAGGGTGCTCATTACAGCTGGTATTGAAGCATCAGTGTGGATGCCATGCAATGGAGATGCCAGGTTCCTCTCCAAGCACTGCAGGGCCTGGCTGGCAGCACAGGCACTGTCTTGGGGTGCACGGGCTCCCTCTGCTCTTCCCAGCCTCCCACAGGAGGAATTTACGTATTCTTGACTAAACTGTGCTTGCAGCATCAGGGTTTCTTTCACCTGGTCTCACATCAAAGCCTGTCTGTAAAACAAGATGCCTGTTTCAAGTCCTGTGTTGCTGTTTGCCTGCAGCACAGCCATGAACCTCTTCCAGCTCTGCTGTTGCTGTTGCAGCTGCAAAGGTCCGAAGTCCTCCAATCCCTGTGTTTGCCTTGCACACAGAAGGGTTAATCTGCCACCTATATCCAGCTTTCTAATACTCACATGAATCTCTCTTTTAAAGCACCACACCTTCATGAAACAGGGTCTCCACCTGCCTGCAGGCATCTCTGAGGTACATGGCATGTGCCTGGAGCCTGCCAGTGTTTGCTTTGTTTCCACCAAGTAAACCTAAGCAAACAATTGTATTCTCTCAGGAAATGTCAAAAAGCACCAATTAATATTTCTCCAGATGAGGCAGCAGATGTTACTCAGATGAGGCAGGATGTGCCCAGGGCTGTTTGGCTTTCCTGGCTGGTTGCAGCATTCCGCTGCTCCATCTTCTAGATGGTCAGACCCCAGATGGATATAGGCTGCCCTGCAATGCTGGGAGAGAGTAAGCAATGAGTAAGGTGCAAGCAGTGGGAAGCAGAGGGTGTAAGTAGTAGCTCCTGGCCTTGGACTGGTGGGGTAAGTGGCTGTGCCCATGCTCTGGGCTTGGTTGTGCCCATGCTACCCAGTGTGATGCAGCTGTTTTTGCAAGCAGGTTTGTTTAACTGCCTCGGAGATGTAATGCAAATGAATCTGTTGGGACTCACAAGTGCTACAACCTGAGAAGGAGGGGGGATGCTCTGTCTAAGTTAGGAAGGCAAAAGAGGGCTGAGATTGAACTTCTGCAGCTTGCCTGGCCTGCCCCACTGAGCCTGGTCCAGAGTTGGAGATGTGTCCCTGCTTCGTGGCAGTCTCTCCCAGCAGGTGTGTCTGTTGTAACAGCATCCCTCTGTTCCCACCCTGCAGGTGGTCAAGTACACGCTGGACCCCACCTGGAAGCCCTTCACTGTGCCTTTGGTGTCACTGTGCGACGGAGATGTGGAGAAGCTGATAAAGGTAAAGGGGGCCCCTCTGGCTTTCATGGTGGTGGTCAGCCTCTGGGATTGATCATTAAACATCTAAAACCCCATGGCTGGTTTATTAAAAGAAAACCCAAACCAATCAAAGCAGAACAACCTCCAAACCTCCCCAAAACCCTACCCTTGTTTGGGGTCTTCGACAGGAAAGGTTGGGAACTTCAGCAGGCCTCCTTGCAGGGCATAGTGTCTGTGTCTGAGGCTGGTTTGTGCTCCTTCCACCCTAGGTGGTGTGTTACGACTATGACAGTGATGGAGGACATGACTTCATCGGGGAGTTTCAGACCTCAGTGGCTGGGATGTGCAAAGCCCAAGATGCCTTTCCAGTAAGTGCTGACACACTTTCAGGGAAAAACAAGGAATGGGCTCCTTGGAGCTGACAATGGATTTTGGTACTAGCTCTGAGACCCTCAACCTATTCTGAGAGGCCAAGTCCAGCCATCTTTCTCCTTCCACCCACACCATAAGTGACCCAGGCCACTGTAGCTAAAGCAACTGAGCTAGAGAGAGAGCTAAGTCAGTCCTGGGCTCTGCTGAGATGTCTGAAGCAGCACCTGTGATTTGGGGGGTGCCCTGTGGTTTGGGGGCCTGAAGGCGACATGTGATAGTCTGCACTGGTTTTGTGGCCAATGGTGTCCCCATCTTCCACTTGAAGTTTTGGACAAAAGCCCTGGCAGAAGCCACCTGATTTGAAGGCATGTTGTGAAGACTCATAGATAAGCAGGGCTGCTCTCATTGCTAGGAGTACTGCCTGCCCTAATTATTCATGTGTTTGACCCACCCCATCCCCAACAGGTTCTGTGCCTGCAATTCCACCATTAAATACCTGTAACTCACTCTGATTCTTTTCTATCTCGTCAGCACTTTGAGAGGCATGGAGGGAGGGTGCCCTTGGGATGTGGCTGCTGGTGGCATCTGCAGTCCATAGCACAGACCAGCACCACTTTCACACCGGTGTCTGCCTCATGTGTTACAGCTTGAGATGGAGTGCATTAACCCCAAAAAGCAAAAGAAGAAAAAGAATTACAAGAACTCGGGGATCATAATTGTCAATTCCTGCAAAGTGAGTATGACGCTGGGATGTTTCTTTCTGCTCCTGTCTGGGCTTGGCTCTTCCTGAGCTTTCCCATCCCTTCTGCCCCCAGCACCTTTGCATTTACAAGTGCAGGTCCAGCAAAACATGAATCAAAGTGTGATTTCCTTTGTGCCTGGGTATCTTGTCACTTGGAGCACCCAATGTATCAACTTGCTGGTGCCACCCTATGCTCAGGTAGAATCATAGAATAGTTAGGGTTGGAAAGGACCTTAACATCATCTAGATCCAACACCCCTGCCATGGGCAGGGACACCTCGCTCTAAACCGTATCACCCAAGTCTTCGTCCAACCTGGTCTTGAACACTGCCAGGAATGGAGCATTCACAACTTCGCTGGGCAACCCATTCCAGTGCCTCACCACCCTAACAGGAAAGAATTTCCTCCTTATAGCCAATCTAAACTTCCCCTGTTTAAGTTTTAACCCATTACCCCTTGTCCTATCACTACAGTCCCTAATGAAGAGTCCCTCCCCAGCATCCCTATAGGCCCCCTTCAGATACTGGAAGGCTGCTATGAGGTCTCCACGCAGCCTTCTCTTCTCCAGGCTGAACAGCCCCAACTTTCTCAGCCTGTCTTCATACAGGAGGTGCTCCAATCCCCTGATCATCCTCATGGCCTCCTCTGGACTTGTTCCAACAGATCCATGTCCTTTTTATGTTGAGGACACCAGAACTGCACACAATACTCCAAGTGAGGTCTCACAAGAGCAGAGTAGAGGGGCAAGATCACCTCCTTTGACCTGCTGGTTACACTCCTTTTGATGTAGCCCAGGATGCAGTTGGCTATCTGGGCTGCAATCACACACTGAAGCTGGCTCATGTTCATTTTCTCATCGACCAGCACCCCCAAGTCCTTCTCCTCAGGGCTGCTCTGAATCTATTCTCTGCCCAGCCTGTAGCTGTGCCTGGGATTGCTCCGACCCAGGTGTAGGACCTTGCACTTGGCATGGTTAAACTTCATGAGGTTGGCATCAGCCCACCTCACAAGCGTGTCAAGGTCCCTCTGGATGGCATTCCTTCCCTCCAGCGGATCAACCGAACCACACAGCTTGGTGTCATCGGCAAACTTGCTGAGGGCGCACTCAATCCCACTGTCCCTGTCACCAACAAAGATGTTAAACAAGACCAGTCCCAACACCGATCCCTGAGGGACACCACGCGTAACTGGTCTCCAGCCGGACACTGAGCCATTGACCACAACTCTTTGTGTGCGGCCATCCAGCCAGTTCTTTATCCACCGAGTGGTCCATCCATCAAATCGATGTCTCTCCAATTTAGAGACAAGGATGTAGTGTGGGACAGTGTCGAACGCTCTGCTCAAGTCCAGGTAGATGACATCAGCTGCACTACCGCTGTCCATCAGTTCCGTAGCCACATCATAGAAGGCCACCCAATTGGTCAGGCAGGATTTCCCCTTGATGAAGCCATGCTGGCTGTCACCAAGCACCTTGTTGTTTTTCATGTGCCTTTGCATGCCTTCCAGGAGAATCTGCTCCAAGATTTTGCCAGGCACAGAGGTGAGACTGACTGGTCTGTAATTCCCTGGGTCATCCATTTTCCCCTTCTTGAAAATGGGGGTTATATTTCCCTTTTTCCAGTCGTCAGGAACTTCACCTGACTGCCATGATTTTTCAAATATGATGGCCAGCAGCTTAGCAACTTCATTTGCCAGCTCCTTCAGGACCCGCGGATGGATTTCATCAGGTCCCATGGACTTGTGTACGTTCAGTTTCTTAAGATGGTCTTGAACCAGATCCTCTCCTACAGTGGGCCCAAGGTCTTCATTCTCACAGTTCCTGCGTCTGCCTTCCAAGACTTGGGTGGTGTGGTCAGAGCATTTGCCAGTGAAGACCAAGGCAAAGAAGTCATTCAGAACCTCAGCCTTCTCCAAATCCAGAATAGCCAGTTCTGCTGATAGCTTCCAGAGATGGCCCATGTTGTCCCTAGTCTGTTTATTTGCTGCATACCTATAGAATCCCTTCCTGTTATCCTTAACATCCCTAGCCAAGTTTAATTCTAACTGGGCCTTAGCTTTCCTAACCTGGTCCCTAGCTTCCCGGACAACATCCCTGTACTCTTCCCAGGCCGCCTGTCCTTGCTTCCACTTTTTATAAGCCTCTTTTTTTCATTTGAATTTTCCTCAGCAGCTCCTTATCCATCCAAGGAGGTCTCCTGGCCCTCCTGCTGCACTTCCTTCTAGTTGGGATGCAACACTCCTGAGCTTGGAGCAGGTGATCCTTGAAGACCAACCAAGAGTCTTGAGCCCCCCTGCCCTCTAGGGCTATATCCCATGGAACCTTACTAAGCAGGTTCCTGAAGAGGCCAAAGTCTGCTCTCTTGAAGTCCAGGGCAGTGAGCTTGCTGCACGCTCTTCTCACTGTCCTGAGGATCTCAAATTCAACCATCTCATGGTCGCTGCATCCAAGGCTGCCCTGGAGTGCCACATTTCCAACGAGCCCTTCCCTGTTGGTGAGCACAAGGTCAAGCATGGCACCTCTCCTTGTCGGCTCCTCTATTACTTGCAGAAGGAAGTTGTCTTCCACGCAACCAAGGAACCTCCTGGATTGCTTGTGCTGGGCTGTACAGTCATTCCAACAGATGTCAGGGTGGTTGAAGTCCCCCATGAAAACAAGGGCCTGTGAGCGTGATGGTGTTCCTATCTGCCTATACAGTGCTTCATCCACAGATTCCTCTTGTTCAGGCGGTCTATAACAGATCCCCACAGTAATGTCTCCCATCGCTGATCTCCCTTTAACCCTGACCCACAAACTCTCTGTTAACTGCTCACCTGTCCCCAGACAGAGTTCCATACTCTCCAGCCTATCCCTAACATAAAGGGCAACTCCCCCTCCCCACCTGCCAGGCCTGTCTTTTCTAAAGAGTCTGTAACCTTCCATTCCAACACTCCAGTCATAGGAGCCATCCCACCATGTTTCTGTGATGCCTATTATATCATACCCCCGTAGACAAGCACACATCTCTAATTCCTCTTGTTTGTTCCCCATGCTACGGGCATTTGTATAGAGGCATCTGAGCCGAGCTCCAAATGAAGCCGGCTCATTCGCTGGAGCAGACAGAATATCTCTGCATTGCTCCGAGCATTTATTATAGGTGCTGGCAACTGACTGGGTGTGTTGGGATGGGATGATGCCCCCCTCCCCCAACACATCTGGTTTAAAGCCTCCTTGACCAATCTCGCAAGCCTCCTACCAAAACTGCCCTTCCCCCTTTATCGACCAGCTCCACCAGCCCCCGCTAGACCTGGCCTACAAACTTGGGTCCCATGTTCAAGACACCCAAACCCCTGACTGTGACACCACCCTTTTAACCATTTATTAACCTGGCTAATCCTCCTAGCTTTTTTTAGGTCCTCCCCTGTATCCTGGAGAATAGATGAAAAGACTGTCTGAGCTCCAGAGCCCTTAACCACCTCTCCCAGGGCTCTGTAGTCCTTTATGTTCCCCAGGCTACTACTGTCTATATCCCTAGCACCCACATGTGTCACCAGAAGTGGGCAATAGTCTGTGGGAGTTACTAGAGCAGGCAGCCTCTCTGCCACATCCTGATCCATGCCCCTGGTAGGCAACACACCTCCCTTGAGACCACGTCAGGCTGACAGACGAGTGCTTCTGTCCCTTTCAAAGGAGAATCCCCTACTACTACGACCCGCCACTTTTTCCTGGCAGCACCAGTAGAGATCTTCTTTACCAGTGCATCAGCTGGCTGTTTCTGGTGGAAGTGGGTTTCCTCATGAGCCCCATGCAGGACAGCGAAGCGGTTCTGCGTGGGGACAACATATTTCGGAGGAACCCCTTGCTTTTAATTGTCCTTTTCCTCCTTTTTTTATTGTTTTTTTTTTTTGTCACCAGTTCCCAGCTTCGCAGGTTAACGACCTCCTCTTTTCCTCCATGAGCTACAGGGGATGCTTGAGGCCTCTGCACAGTTTGGGCCAGGAGCAAGCATTCCTGCTTCCTCTCAGCTACCCTGACATCTCGTAGCCTATTAATAGCGTCCCACAGCTCAGCCACTTGCTGCAGGAGGACCTCCACCAGGGAGCACCGAGTGCAGCCCTGCCCATTGTGCACCTTTCCCTCACCAGACCAGTGCAGGCCCTCTCTATGCTCTGAGCTCTGCACTGCAGCCTCCCCTCTCATTGGCTCTGTCTGGGTGCCTACGGTGGCCACTGCCGGGGCAGCCAGAGCAGAGCTCCCAGACCGGGCCCTGGTCATACGGCGAGAGCTGTCGAGGAGGCTCCCTGGGTGGCTCTCACCGCTCTGAGTTGGGGCTCCTGGACGCTGAGCTTCTCCCGGCTGCTCCGGTGTTGAAGGCATCCTCTCTCAAGCTACTCACCTCAGCAGTTCGGGTAGGCACAGTCCCAGGAGGAGGTGTTCAATACGGGCAACACCTGCATGAAGCCCAAGCTTTAGGTGCTTACCAGCTCTTCTGTGTCAGGTCAGGTGAAAGGGGTCTTTGTTCTGACCTAAGATCTTGAAGTCCTCCCTTTGTATGGCACCCATACAGCTTTTCTCACACCAGATCTGCAGAATCACAGAATCCCAAGGGTTGGAAGGGACCTTGAGAGATCATCTGGTCCAACCCCCCTGCAAGAGCAGGGTAACCTAGAGTACATCACACAGGAACTTGTCCAGGCGGGCCTTGAATATCTCCAATGTGGGAGACTCCACAACCCCTGAGCAACCTGTTCCAGTGCTCTGTCACTCACAGTAAAGAAGTTCTTCCTGATGTTAACGTGGAACCTTCTATGCTCCAGTTTACACCCATTGCCCCTTGTCCTATCACTGGATATCACTGAAAAAAGCCTAGCTCCACCCTCCTGACTCCCAGGTGGCATGAGACTGTTTTGGCTGTGGGGAGAGGACCTTCCATTCATTTCACCATGACAGACACTTCCAGCTCTCAATGACCTCTGTCTGGGCCTACCCAGCCCAGCTCTTGCCCATCATACAGCTCTGCTTGGCCTCATATAGCTTGTGAACTGCCAAAACAGTGCTGTGGGAGTCCCAGATGGTTTTTCCCATCACTCTGACAAGTGGCTGAATGTCCCCAAAGGCCCAACCTCACAGTGACGCAGGCTTGGGCACTTTCTGTGGGTTTTCGGGTATTTTTTTGTTCTGCAGTGGTGAAGATTGCGGAAACACTCCTTGTTTTGGCTTGGTTTTCTTTCAGATAACCAGAGATTTCTCCTTTCTGGACTACATCCTGGGAGGCTGCCAGCTGATGTTTACTGTAAGGACTTTTGCTCTTCTCTGCCCAGTAGTAGTAACATGAATGTATCTAACACTCAAGACCAGGGAGGGAGGTTCTGTGTGAGATTTGGCACCAGCTTGGGTGGCCTTTCATGGCAACAAGGAGCTGCCTTGTTTTGCTGTTAAACTGCATGGGTTTGGGGTGTTTGAGGGTCGTTACTGTGATGCTCAGGTGTATGCAGTAGCCTGGAGGGAGCTGGCTAGACTTTGGCTTAAGGTCAGACTTACACAAAGACCCCCTGCCCTTTCTCATAATGTTACCAGCTTTTCTCCCCATTGCAGGGTTTTTTGTAGAAGCTCTCCTTATTTTGAAGCCAGCTGAGAGGCTTTGGGCTGTTAATGAGATGGTTTTCTGCATTTTTACTGCCATTTCCACCTTCTTTCAAGCTGGACCGTAGCTTGTCAGGAGTAACTAAGTGAGGACATTACAACCCTGAGTGAAACCACCACAACGCAGAACTGGGGTTTTTAGTTTCTCCAAACTTTTCTGGTGCAGTATGCAGAGAGCTGTGAGCACTCACAGGATTTCAGTTTGTATTTTGTTGTTTCATCTAAAAACATGGTGGAGTGGGAGAGTAGGAGGAGAAGGAAGAGTTGTCATAGGAACAGGAGAGATTGGGAGAGCTTTTGTGTGCCGTTCTGTCTCTGTGTGCTCAGGTTGTGGTGCTGGAGAGTGAAGAGAAAATCATTAACTTTATTGTTAGCATAGAGCTCTTATGTGAATTAGGCTTGAATAATGAAATCTCCCCGCACCCCATCTAAAGATCTGCCGGTTACTGGAGGGCTTCTCCCCTGCCCAAGGCATCTTTGGTCCAAAACCCCAGGTGGGTTTGCCGTGGGTTCAACACTTCAGGAACACCAGAGCTGGGAGGAGGCAGCTGCTGCACATGCTCCTGCTGCACATGCCCCATGGAAAGGCAGCTGGTGTCCTCCTATGGAGGAAGGCACTGGGGAGAGAAGGGCTAAAGATGCAGAGGAGAGGATGCAGCTGCATCCCCCTGGAACCTGTAGCCCCAGTGCTGCTCTTTGTGCCATTGCTTGTCTGACTCCTCTGGGCCCCCCTACCATGCTTCCCTTTCCCTCTTGCTCTCCAGCCATGCTTGTCGTGGCTCAGCAGGAGCTTGGCACACGGGCATGGGTGTTACAACAGTTTTGGTAAAGTTGTAAGGTTGTTTGATGAAGAGGTTGGGTTTTCATAGAATCATACTTTGGGTTGGGAAGGAACTTTGAAGATCATCAGTCCAACTTGCCCTGCTACAGACAGAGACACCTTCCACTAGACCAGGTTGCTCCAAGCCCCTTCCAACCTGACCCTGAACACCACCAGAGATGGGGCAGCCACAGCTCCTCTGGGCAACCTGTGCCAGCACCTCACCACACTCACTGAACAACAGTTTTATCTCCAATCTAAACTTACCCTCTTCCAGTTTAAGACCATGTCCCCTTGTCCTGTCAAGCCTGTTTTATCAGCCAGCCTGGCACAAAGTGGTGGCATGTCCTGGGCTGTGACTATTTTCTTGCGCCAGCCAGGCCTAAGTCCTTTCTCATCCGGATCACAGTTCATCCTCTCCCATTACAGATACAGAGCAAAATCCCGTGTGAATCCCCTGAGCATAGTTTAGCCCTGGAGTTATTCTGGTTTTTGCATATTTGCTGAGCAAACAAGGTGAGCACAGTTGCGCCGCCTGCTTGCCTATTCCTGGCTCTTCATTCCCAGTCATGTCAAATCAGGGCATTCTACACGTTTTTAGATAGCAAGCCTAATTGAGGAGGGAGAAGGAGTGCCTTGCCAACAAAGTCCCCTGAGAGCTCAGTATACGCTGGTCCTCAGGAAAGCCTAGTGAATTCACAGGGAAAGATGTGCTCAAGGTTGTGATTCGTTGATCAAAGACCTTGAGATCCAGATGCCCAGGTGGCCCTGGCTGCTTTAGTGTCCATGGAGCTACTCAGTTCCTGAACTTAACACATGGGAGATGGGTAGCGAGGATCCTTAGCTGGAGATGGTATGGCCTGCTGCAGCAGCAGGGGCTGCTTCAGGACATGATTTGTGATGCTGGCTGTTGAAAACTGTAGGTGTAATAGTGAATGGCTTTGCCTAACTTGTTATTGAATCAGCTTTTTTTAGGGAAGGTGACGAGCTGTTAAAACTTTTTCAAGTTTGAGGTTTGGATCTTGATGGGGCTGTGTGTTGACCTCCAAGGCAATGAAGGCTTGGTTGCCAGGTCTGTGGTGATGTCTGCTAATGGAGCACGTGTCTGTGCTTCTCTCTTGTCCCCCAGGTTGGGATTGACTTCACAGCCTCCAATGGGAACCCTCGAGACCCCTCCTCTTTGCACTACATCAACCCCATGGGGACAAACGAATATTTGTCAGCTATCTGGGCTGTCGGCCAGATCATCCAGGACTATGACTCGTAAGCCCCTTGCCCCCCTGCCTCCTCCCTGTTTTGTGGATGTTTTCCTGACTTCCTGGGGGGGCTGATGGGATGCAGGTATCTTGATTTCCCAGCTGCAAGGCCAGGATTAAATAACACCTTGATTTTGAAAAGCTCCTTGGAGAAACTTTCCATATACATTGGGATGCAGGAGGAGGAGAGGGTAAGGCCAAGGCTTCTCCTCTCCCCCCATCACTGTTGTTGAGAGAAAGGGTGCCTTAGAGAAGGTGGGGCATCCACTTGGCTCTTTCTTGGTGCAAAGGCAGACGCCCTCAGCTTGCTGGTATTTGCCTTGTTCCCCAGTCACCCTGAGGGTACAACACAGAAAAACATCATCTTAGACATCAACAAAGAAGACAGAATAGGAATCTTGGTCTTGCCATAGTGGCTTTTGTGGACAAAATGGATAGTTAATTTTTGTTTTAAATCTCTATGGTTACATGTCTGCAAGAGATACAGGTGTTTGGGCATGAGATCTTAGTTTTCTCTAAGGATCAAAAGCCAAAGGCAAACATATATTCTGTCTCTGTTCAGCTCCTGATTTTTAAAGGCACTGTGTTCTGGGGGAAGGGAAAGCTGGCTCCTTTTCTAGCTGTCACTCACTGTAGCTGGGTGTTGGGGAGCTGGTAGCATGGGGAGGCCATGGCAAGAGCTGTGCCAGCCTGCTTCCTGTGTGTGAATACACCCACTGTTTTGCTTCTTCTCTTTTAGAGACAAGATGTTTCCTGCTCTGGGATTCGGCGCCCAGCTCCCGCCAGACTGGAAGGTGAAGTGTTGTGGCTAGCTGGATGTCTGAGAGTGGTTTGTCCTGATATTGCCTGGGCAGGAGCGGAGCTGCTGGGGCTTCCCAGCTGGCTCGATCAGGGAAAAGCTGCCAGGCAGAGCAGGAATGGGCAGATGTGGAATTTCGACTGGTGGAGAGTGAGATGTGACAGTGTGGGTGAATCTTGAGGTGGGGATAGGGCACGGGCAGCCTATTGCTCTCTTCTAAACTGGTATGAAAGCAGCAGCTCCCTGGCATTAATGGGCAGAGCCAGGCATTGATTCATTTTCCTGGCAAGAGACAGGAACAAGACTGGGCGGGGGAAAAGGCCACTGGATGAATGTGTCCGATGGTGGCAAAGCCTGGGAGGGGGGTGGGAGCTAGTTAGCCTTGATGTGATGCAGTCCCCAGAGCCAGCAAGAACTGGAGCAGAGGGATTTTCCCCAAAACCACCTTGACCTTTTGTTGGGATTAGGCACCAAAGGAGTTAAAGACACCCTTGTCCTGCAAGGGCCTGAGTTGGAGCATCCTGCTCCTCAGGTGGGCAGGTACTGCTTTGCCTGATGAGGAGCATGTTCTCATGGCTGAGAAGATGTGCTGGGACACCCCTGTTGTTCATTACTGGATGGGTCTTTTGTCTGCTCTTTGCTCATGCCCTTAATGTGCATTTTCTTTCTGCTTGCTGTTTTTGAGAAGCTCCCAGCTTTGTTCTGGGGTTCAGTCTCAGTGAGCCTGCTGTGTTCTTTAGGAGGGGAGCTCTGCTCTGGGCTGAGCACAGTGGTCACATTAAGTCACCAGGCTGAGGATATCCTGCCTGCTCTGGCTTTGCACTTTTCTCTGCTTTCACAGCAGCCAAAATTCATGTGACTCAAGTGGGAGCTCTTGCAGCTTGCAGGCCACAGGAGGAGAACCCTCCATGTGCACTTTGGAGCTGATTCATCCTCCTCGGCTGGCAAATGTCTCTGGTCTGTCATTTCACAGCTTTCAATGGGAAAATCTTGGTAAGCAGTTTCCAAGGACTTAGAGCCAGATGCCATCAGGGATTTATTAGCTAAGGAGAGAAATAGCAATGGAAAGCATAGTGGGGATGGAAAGGGTACAGTGGCTTGGGCTGCTGAGGGAATAGGTGAATAATCACAGTGAGCATCCTGCTCTGCTGCCTCTGTGTGTGGGCCAGTGCCCATGGGAAAGGCATTGCTGGGTTGGAAGCATCCCTTACTGCAAGGCTGGAGGTGGTGCTGGGCTGAGGATGCTGCCTAGGGGCTGTGGGGCAGAGAGATGCTTCTCCTCTTCTCCCACTGTGTCTGCCTCTTGTAGCCTGCCACAGAAATGTTTTGGGCTGCTCCCATAGGCCTGGGGATACTCTCTAAGCACTACCAGGAAAAACACCTCCTTTTCCCCCAGAATGATGTCTTAGCCCATGTAAGCCCCAACAGAGAGCAGCTCTCCCTCCCCACGTGCTTGGCTTGTGCCTAAAGGTCACCCACCCAAATGCCCAGAGTGAACCATTTGTTGCCTCAGGTTAGCAGTGGAGGCATCCGCAGTGCATCATCCTGCACCACTCCAGCCTGGAGCTTCATGCCCACCCAGCTCACCTAGCATCACTACCCAATTCCTTTGTTCAAGGTTTTTTGATCACTAAGCTCATTGGGTAGTTTCAAAGCCAAAACAATCACTGAAACCAATGCCCTGTGTTACAGTGGGCAGATGGTGGGGAGCAGTGTGGCCGATGCTGCTTCCCAGGGGCATGACAGGGGGTGGCTGTTGTACCCACAAACCTGAGTGAAACAGAAAAGGGTTAAGAGCAGTATAAATCACACGTTGCCATGGCTCCCCCAACGCTTCCCAGGCACCCGTCGCAGCAAGATGTTTTGCACACAAAAGTCTCATTGGAAATGTCAAAGAACATCTTGCCATGTGTTAGCTCTGTAGAGAGCCTCAAGCAGTTTCCCAGCAAAGGAACAGGAGAGGGAAGCAGATGGGTTTTGGTTTCTGGGGGATGAGCAAAGGCAAGGCAGCAGTGGAGAGGGTGATGGTTAACATCGGAGCCCCACTGGTCACCCCAGGTTTGGGAGATGGGGTTGACCAAAGTGAGCTGGTGTCTTTGCCAACATGCCATCCCCAAGGCTTTGCATCCATTTGCTTTTTATATATATATCTAAGGAAACTGAGTCACAGGAGGGGTGGGATCACTAGGGGAAGTGGCAGAGAATCCTCTGCAGTGTCAGTTCTCTGGGCATAGGCTCTGGTTGTGTGTCTGCAAGACACATCACTAATTCCTGATGGTAAAGGATGGAGCTACAGCTGTCTCCGTCCTTCAGAAGAAGAAAGCACAGGGTGGCTGCAAATTAACATCTTACCCTTTGGGGTGGTTTGAAAGAGTTTCTCCCTGTGAGTTGTTGATGAATGTAATACTGGTGCTCCAAATCCATTTGCCTGCACAAAAACTGTTTTTCAAAGTATGAGCTGGATAGGGAACAAGATAACTTTTTTTCCTCTTTTTTTTTAAATTTTCTTCATTATTTTGAAGCCCTTCTGTTGAGTTTTCCAACATATATATATATAACGTGTAAAAACTCCAGAGGAGGTTTTGAAACACTTCTGCAGGGGGTCTGCTATGTAGACAGTGAGGAGCACAGCACCAAACCGCTTTGTTACAGCTTAGAAGAAAGAGAAACCTCTCTTTTGCAGTGCAAAACATGAAAATATTTTTGCTTGCCTCATCTATAAATACTCCTATGGCAGAATTTTGAATAGAAAATTGAGCCCTTTACAACTGAAAACCAAGAGATTGGAATTTGGACATTTTGCCAAAATTGAGGCTGCTTCAAGAAAGGGTGTATGCAAAACACAGTCACATGTTTCAGACTCCGTCTTTCCTCTAACACAGGGTTACTGGTGGCTGGGAGCATTGCTGGTTGCGCTCAACAGGCACAGGGAGACCCAAGCAGGCTGTTGATGTTCGCCAGGCCGACAGCTAAGCAGCTCCGCAGCATGGGGAGGAATTCTGGTTGACCTACTTTTGTTTTGATGCTGTTTCCCACCCTACAGCCTCTTGCAAAAATGGTTTCTGCTGCTTCCGACACAATGCCCAATATAATTGGAAAGTCTGAATCAGATGCATGCTGCTATTGAAGTCTCAGGAGGACTTCTGTTCCAGGACGCCTTAAAGGACAGTCATTTTGCCAGTGTTATGAATACGCATGTCCCCAACTGCTCCCCTGGCTGAGAAGCTCAGCAAACCTCCACCCTTCTGAGAGGGAGAAATATCCTTGTTTTGTAACTTTGGCACAGACAGCGTGGGAGCTTTTTGTTTCAGAGCCCTCAAGCTGGTGGCCTGAAAGCCTAGATTGACCCCTTCAACCTTCAGACGTGCTGGGAGAGGCAGATGTGCATCCTTGGTGCTCCTTAGAGTCTGTTTGCTTCTTACGGTGCATAAACTGAAGGTAGCAGAGTGAGGAATGCCCAAACCCCCAGGTCTGACGGTTGTTCCCCAAGCAAGCTGTTGACCCAAGCCAACACTGGTGAGATTCATATGGAAGGGTAGGAGCCTTGACCCTCTCTTGCACCTGGGCCATTGAGCTGCCCTGCCTTTGCTGGCAGAGAGGGGTTCAAATCAACTGTTGACCAGCGTTGTGTGGTTTCTGTCAGCAGGTTCTTCCCATGGAAGCAGCTGAGGGAGGCGTTGTGATTACAGCCAGCACTGCTGTTTGGTTTTGCTGGATGGGCTAGTGCAATGCACTGCAGATCAGGGTGTGCTAGGCTACTTGCTATTGCCAGTGTCCCACAGGGCATCCTCATGAGAGCATCTCCTTCAGCCTGAAAGAAGGTGGTAGAAGGATCTTGCATCTACCTTGGAGGCCAGTGAAAACCAGCCCAGAAAAAAACAGCTGGCACTTGCCGTCCATCACACCCAAGCATTTACGCCACCTCTGCTGTGCTGCCTTTCACACTCATGCAGACCCAGATGATGAAGCTAATCATCTGCTGGCCTTGCCATGATGATTATGCCATGGATTTGCCATGATAGCTGGTATGCAGATCAGGTCTTCAACCCAGTTTGCTCTGTGCCTGCGTCCCTTCTGCTGCATCAGGCCACTTGCAGAGAACTGAGGAACTGGGCTGCTGCCAGAACTGGGCCTCCCTGTGATGAATTGAGTTTTATCCCTTTATAACCTGCAATAGGATGAAGTAATTCCTCCTAGTGATTGGTGAGAAGGCTCATGTGTCTGAGAACATCCCTTCTGCATGTTTTCCTTCTAGGCAGCCAGTAGGAAGCCATATGGGCAAACCTGCTTTGATAGCTGTAGAAGAATGCATGATGTAATACTTTCAGGTGGCTCCTGATGGGGGGAGTGAGGAACCGGTTCATCCTCAAACACTGATCAATCCTGACCATGTTTGTATTTGCTGCTACTTCCTGCTTGGGTGGCAAAGGGCTCAAAGTGTTACTGACCCAGCAAGATGGACTGTAACATCTGTGACCACGGGGTCCTGCCCCAGGGAAACACCAGGCCCAAACCAGATTTGCAGCACCACCTAAACTGGTAGTGAGCGACCTGCTCTTCACTCCATGTTAATTTAGGCCTTTTCTTCTCGACAGGTATCCCATGAGTTTGCCATTAACTTCAATCCCACAAACCCATTCTGTTCAGGTAAGCATCTTTAAAAATCTTTAAATACATTCAGTGTCTTCTGTTTTTCCTTCTGCATTTGGTTTCTTTGATAGCACCTTGGGCATTTTTCAAGGTGCATTCAGACAGGAGCTGACAGTGAAGCAGAGCACACGCTAAGGGCGCACTCAGAACAAAGCAGAGAAAATTTGGAGGTGTGTAGGAATGCCCAGGGTAAAACGCAACTGGGTTCAGACAGCATAAAACCCTCCTTCATTATGATGTCTGTTGTGTCCTACCAGCCGCCACCTCCTCCAGCAAGCCTGCAAGAAACTAGCCTTTTTTAGCAGATGGGGAATTCAGACCTAATGCTTCATTTAGCAGCTGGGGGCTGGTCACAGTCGTGGATGAAGAACTGCTCAGATCTTAAGTGGTTAGGGGCCATCATGGACTCCTAAAGCCATCTGGTTTGACCTACCCCAACAAAATCGGGGCTCAGGCCGCCCCCAGATCTTGCTGGCTTGCCAGTCCATGGAAGATGGCTGTGAACAGCTGCTCTTCTGCTGCCTTGGCTTCATTCAGCTCCTCTCCGGTAACTGGACGTGATTTGTTGCAGGAATGATGGGATGCAGAAGACACCTGCAACTCTTACCAGAGTCAGGTCCTTCCCAAAGGACTGGCTCTCAGCTGGTTAATTGTGGAATTGGTCATTTCTGAACTACACATTATGCATCCTTCCAGGAGAGCAGCCATTTACCTTGTTCTGGTGTGGCAGAAACAAAAGGGTCTCTGCCCTCTGCTCCCAACACAGTTTGGGAGCTCAGAGGGCTCTGGAGGGATTGTCTTGCCTCTCTCTTCAACCTCTGCCTCACGTCTGTCTGGATCTTGGCTATGCTCAGAGACCAGGAGTTGCTTTTCTGTTTGCTCTTCCTCTTTGATGCTAAGATTTTTGCAGAACCCCAAGGAAAGCTTTCTTTAACTGTGGGCGCTCTGAGAACACTCTTACCCCAGAAGGTCTGAGGACCTCCTACAAAGTAACTAAGAAGCAAAGCCCTGGTATTAGGAAATTTGAGTTGAAGTGGATAAAACCTGTGGAGCTGGATGGGCAGGAGGGGAATAGGTCTGACTTCAGCTCCCATGACAGTGTTAGCTCATGAAGCCTAATTGGACTTGTGGTGGGCCTGAACTGTGGTGAACTGTAATGCTTGGTTTCTCTGCTTTCCCTGTAGGTGTGGAGGGCATTGTCCAAGCATACTCGGCCTGTCTGCCCCACATCCGCTTCTATGGACCCACCAACTTCTCCCCTATCGTCAACCACGTGGCTCGCTTCGCGTCTCAGGCCACCCAACAAGAAGCTGCATCTGTAAGTCTGTCAGATCCCATAAGGCAATGGCAATCCCCATGGCTTTGGGCAGGGCAGTGCAAAGCCTTTCATGTCTTTCAGGAATGCTGAAAAAGTGATTGATTTCTCCCTAATTCTGACAGGGAAGGGCTGCAAGCCCCCCCTGGAATGGCTGGGTGATGGGTATTGAACAGGCCAGTATGGAGTGATGTCAGGGACATGAGACTGCCCTGGGAAGGGCACCTCAGAGGAGCCGAGGACTGTGATGGTTCAGAGAGGCAAAGGCTGTATTTGTAGCAGACCATCATAGGCCATTCACCACTGCACCAGTGTGAACTCAGGAGTCCCTGGCATGTGCTGGGCAGCAGGTGGCAGGAAACAGGAAGGACAGCTTTGTTCTTTCCTCATTTTTTCTTAAAACATCTTCTGCTGAGCTCCAAGGGGCTTTGTTCTAAAGAGGCATCCTCTGTACTTATGGATGGACTAATAGTCCTCAGGAGCATGGTTCTTCCTTTCAGAACAGCTCCTGCATGCTGCAGGACTGTCCTGGTGCAGGATGGACAAGACGGGCTTGGGGGGGGGGGGGGGCACAAGAATGGTCATGCTGCTGTCCTGGCACATACGGGAAACACGAGCCACAGGGAAGAGGCTGAGCATGAGTTCAAACCTTTAGCTTATTTTCCTTGGACAACAAATAGCTGGAGGAAGCTCTCTCTGGGGGTGCACATCCAGCCCTCAAACAGCGGGAGTGAGCAAGCCTGAGCCATGGAGTAAAGCATGATGCTTCTGACGTGGCTGATGGCCAAATCCGAACCAGAAAACCTTTCTGCTACTCCCCTTTGAAGAGTTTTTTAATTGCTGAAAACCACAGAGAGGCTCCATTTGATCCTTGCTTTTTACACCGCTTGGACAAGTGTTAGTCAGCTCAGGGCCAGGCTTGGGGTTCTTGTCCAGGCTCTCCAGCCTCTCAGCAGTCCTGGAACTCCCTGTTAGTAAGTCCATCTGAGCATTCACATCCATATGTCAAAAATCTGCTAGTCAGCATGGGGGCCCTGTGCAGCCATGCTCAGTCATGCTGGGTCACAAGGGAGCCAGAACCAGCCTGGTATTGGAGGAGCAAGCTGGTGGTGAAGGGATGCTGGGATGCCCATGCGTGCTGGGAGCTGCAGCTGGTGGTCCAGCCTTGCTGGAGGTGGCTGGGGTGTCCTCTTAGAGGTACAAAGATGCTGCGAGGACTGGAGCAGCTTTGCTCTGGAGACAGGCTGAGAGAGCTGGGCTGGAGCAGCCTGGAGAACAGAAAGCTCCAAGAAGACCTTAAAGCAGCTGCTAGTGCCTAAAGGGGCTGACAAGAAACCTGGAGAGGGGCTTTGGACAAGGGCCTGTAGGAACAGGACAAGGGGGAATGGCTTTAACCTGACAGAGGGGACACTGAGATGAGCTCTGAGGCAAAAGTGTTTCCCTGTGAGGGTGCTGAGGCCCTGGCCCAGGGTGCCCAGAGAAGCTGTGGCTGCCCCATCCCTGGCAGTGTTCAAGGCCAGGCTGGATGGGCTTGGAGCAACCTGGTCTAGTGGAAGGTGTCCCTGCCCATGGTAGGCAGTTGGAACTGGATGAGCTTTAAGATCGCTGGCAGCCGAAAACATTCTGTGAGTCTATGATTCTATGAAGACACTAAGATGGAGCTTACCTGGGTCTCTGTGCCAGCAGGCTGCCTATGAATGACAGCAAGTCTGGCCCCTGGGTTTAGATGGCTGAAAGCAGCTCAGCTTGAGCATCAGCATGTGTGGCAGGAGCTGCCTCAGGGTAGAAGCTTCTCTGATTCCTGCCTGGAGCAGAGCTGAATCACACCTGAAACCTCCTCCTCTTGGAAGAGATCCAAGAGGATATTTTCTAGCCTTGCCTTGAACACTGTTACTCTTCCCAGCTGTGGGCACAAGGAAATACTGAATTTGGTTTAATTCAGCAAAAATCCAGGTTGGTCGCTTTTGTTTTTTTTTGTTGCCTGTCTAGGCATCAGTGGGGGAGGGAGAAGCCCACGGGCTCCGTGCTGAGCAAAGGCACTAATCGCATGCAAATTGCACCCCTCCGCTGGCACTAATAGTTTAATCAAGGGAGATTTTAAATAACAAGCACAGGTAGCGCCAGCAGAGGCAAGCCTCCGATGACTCCTTAGGGTTTAATGGAAGCACAAAGTGTTACTGATGAGTAACTCCCCTGGGGTCGTCTTCTCTTCCGTCCCATCTTCAACACGTGCAGCAAAGACCCCCTGATGCTGCTGGCTTCGGCGGCTGCCGAGACCTGCCTTCCCCTTCTTTCCACTCTTGCTTCCTCCTAGCACTTCAAATAGAACCAAAGAACCTTGTCGTTTTACCATGGCAACACACATCACAAACACGGGAGGTGTCGGCTTGTAAGGGATGGCAGTACTAAAACATGTCAGTGTTGGGGGGAAGAGGCAGAGGGATTACACACGATTTCACTCTCAGGGAAGGATTAATAAACTCCCAGGAATTAAAACACACCTTTCCAGCAGGGCCCCTGCATTCAAACCCCCTATTTTCTCACCCCATGCTGTTTAATGCTGCTTAATCCCTTCAAGTCCTGCTCACACATGAGCCTAATTATTCATGTCGTTAGCAGCCTGCTCCCTGCCGCAGAAGCTCAAGGTGGTACCTGGCTGTGGGCTGTGGCCGACCCTCACCATCAGCTCTTATCCCACTTGGCCTCTGAAGTATGTTGTGATACACATTGGATAAGCTCTGCTGCCCCCTCTTTCCTGGCAAACTTCCCAGCATTTTTCTCTGGTCCCATTATGGATTTTGCATTAAAAAGGGAACAAAGGGAAATACTCCTTTCTGGGTTTCCTCTTTTTGATCATACACAGAGGCCAGGGGGAATCAGCTTAAAGGCAGTTCCATTATCAGCTGCTATCCACAAGGTTCTATTCTTCCTGTACTGGTTCCCAGACAGGGTCAGGGTGCAGTCACTTGTCCTGGCCCCATGGAAGAGAATGCAGGTCTTACCCTCCAGGCTTGGATGACAGGGTCCTGCTCTTTAGACCCACATCTTCCCCTAATTTGCTCTGAAAAGTCTGGATTTAGGGAAAAAGTAAACCCTGAGGGTGCTTTGTAGGCAGAGCTAATAAATCAACGGGGTTGGGAATGGGCTGTCTGTCTGCTTGGGAAAATCTCCTTGCCCACGTGCTTGGGTTGTGTTTAAGCTCGACCCAGCCTCCTTTGTACTTGGAGTGTAGCACTGGAGAGTGTTGAGGCAAGATGATGCTTAAGGGAAGGTTTCAGATGTGGGCTGGAGGAAGAGCAGGAAAATGGGCTTTTCCGGGATGGCTGCACTAGTGGTTTTCAGAGGAAATGGAAAGAATGAGGAGAGGAACAAAGGGCTTTAATGCGCTTGAGTGCTTGTTTTTGTCATTTCTCCAGCACAATCAGGATGTGTAATGTGCTAAAATTGAACCATTAGTTTCCCTGGAGGCAGAGGAGATGGACTTTCTGGAGGTCCACATTCCCCGGAATTGTTTCGCTGAGTCAAGCAGGATGCTCCATTTGTCCATCTGCCCATCCTCTCCCTGCTCTGCAGGACCGCCCTCAACCATTCTCCTTTCATACCGGGGAGTGGTGCAAATGCCGCTGCTGTGGCATCCCCTCCCTCAGCCTGTTCCACCCTCTGCATCCTCCCTCGTACCTGTGAGACCCACAGCTTTGTATGAGGTACTGATGAGTCCTGAGCTGGGATGCAGGGGATGCTCCCCATCTATGCAACGTGCCAAAGAGGACCCCACAACCTGAGCTTTTTGCCCCAGGCTCAAACTTCTCCTAGCTGTGACACAGAAGGTCTGCACAGATTAGGCTTTTTCTTCCATCATTAAGTACATTCAATTAGTAAATCAGCAAAACATTTTGGGGCGGAAGTTGGCTTGTTGTTGGCTCGATCTTTCAAAAACGCGGCAAATACCTGAAATGTCTGGGAGCTGCTATGCAGGGTGATGGTGGCTGCCCTGAAGAGCAGTAAGCCTTGTGCTCCCAAACCAAACCTCATAAAGTTCAAAGGCAAGTACAAGATCCTGCTCCTGGGTCAGGTCAATCGCCAGTGCAAACACAGCCTGGGGACACTGGATGGAGCAGCCCTGAGAAGGACTTGGTGGTATTGGTCAGTGAGAAGCTCCCCATAACCAGGTTTCAGTGTGCGCTTAAGCCCAGAACTTCCTCGTGTGCTGGGCTGCATCTCCAGAGGGCGAGCAGTAGGTCAAAGGAGGGGATTCTGTCCCTCTACTGTGCTCTGGGGAGACCCCCCCTGCAGTCCTGTGCCCAGCTCTGGCACAACGACACAAGAGGGACGTGGAGCTGTTGGAGTGAGTTCAGAGGAGGCCACAGAGGTGCTCTGAGGGCTGGAGCAGCTCTGCTCTGGAGACAGGCTGAGAGAGCTGGGCTGGGGCAGCCTAGAGAAGAGAAAGCTCAAGGGGAGACCTTAGAGCAGCTCCCACTGCATGAAAAGGCTACAAGAAAGCTGGAGAGGGGCTTGGGACAAGGGCCTGCAGGGACAGGACAAGGGGGAATGGCTTTAACCTGACAGAGGGGAGACTGAGATGAGATCTTAGGCAGAAGTTTTTCCCTGTGAAGGTGCTGAGGCACTGGCACAGGCTGCCCAGAGAACCTTCTATGATTCTGTGATTCTAAATCCCCAGGGAACCTGCCTCCCCCCCATAAATGGAGCATCCTGTGTGCTCACACTCCATGGGCTCTGGCTGCAGCGTGAAGGTGCACCTGCATCCCACTGAGTTTAACCCTCTGCCTTCCCCTTTGCAGCAGTACTTCATCCTCCTCATCATCACAGATGGGGTGATCAGTGACATGGATGAGACGAGACATGCCGTGGTGCAGGCATCCAAGCTGCCCATGTCCATCATCATCGTGGGGGTCGGCAATGCTGACTTTGCTGCCATGGAGTTTCTGGATGGGGACAGCCGGGTGCTGCGCTCCCACACGGGCGAGGAGGCCGTGCGCGACATTGTCCAGTTTGTGCCCTTCCGGGATTTTCGCAATGTGAGTGTGGGCAGCAGCGGGTGACTGCAGGCAGGAATGGGGTCTCAAGCCTGGAAATGAACCTGGAAGTGGAGCAACCCCTGGAGAGGCAGACAGAGGGAAGAGCCCACCTTACCTTGGCCCTGGATTCCATATCCCTCAGTGCTGCTCTGGTGTGGACCATATAAATCAGTGCTGCAGGCAAGCGCAGCCAGGGGCAACAGTGATCTGTATATCCATAGTGTGCTCCATCTGAGCATCCCCCCATCACCGCCACCCCTGTCATTGCCAGGCAGGTCAGACCAAAAACCTGTTCACTGCGGCAGGTTTTCCATAGCAAGCCAGGGCAGTGCTGGGCTCATGTCCCTCACCATGGTCCTATGTTGGCGTCTCCCACACAGGCCTCTTCCGCACCTGTGATGTGCCATGTGCTGAGGGCTTAATGCTGGGGTGAGCTCCTACTCGTCCCCATCCTCTCACAGCACCTGTGGAAAGGGGTGATGCTGGCACTGCCCCTGCATGGGTACCCTCTATGGGATGGTGGCCCAGCCCAGCCTTGTGTTTTGGAAAAAAAGCTGATCAAGGAAGAAAAAAAGAGGAAAAAAAAAGTCAAAATGAGATGCTATTGCCTGCCCATCATGATCAGCTGTGAGCCAGCCCTGGGCCAGATGCTGTTGCTGGCACAGGATTGCCAGAGGGTGCATAACATCAGCCCATATTTATCTTAACTCTTTTTGCACCTAATCAGTGTTTTTCCATTTCACCTGCTGTTACTCAATACCATTTTTTTTTCCTAACCTAACCAGGATGTTTTATTCCTTCCTATCACTGAATTACCCCCTGGAGGGAATGTCATCTTCAGAGGTGTATAAAATGCTGGCTGCCAGTAGACTCGAGGGGGCATTAAATGAAATGCCACACGCTGGAGTCAGGGACAGCTCAGCCACATTTGCTCAGTCAGTCCCTATGGCTGTTCTTACAATGGTGTTTGCTCCCTTTTGCCTGCAGGCCCCCAAGGAGACCCTGGCCAAAGCTGTGCTGGCAGAGCTGCCCCAGCAAGTCGTGCAGTACTTCAAGCACCAAAACTTGCCGCCCATCAACTCGGAGCAGGCATAGAGCTGTGCAAGGCTGCGCCCCCTGCATGTTGCCGAAGCCCGTTGGTCCTACTGGAAATGCATGTTCCACATGCTTTTAAGAGAAAAATACACCCCCCCCCCACCCCCAGAAACACTTCTTAATTGCTAAGTTCGTAAAACTCATCTCAGAGAAGCGTCCGGATTCATTTTGTACAGTCCCAACCTGAGGTGACACTGAGCAGCCCAGCCGCGCCCTCATCCCACTCTGTTGTGTCACTTTTCAGTATTGAATGTACTTTGTATCGTTTCAGTGGAACAGGATACAGTTTTTACAATCAAAACTTGCTTTTTCCAAGTAATGAAATGCTTAATATATATTGTTGCCATTCAATGAACTGGTCATTGTATAGTTCGTGTATCTGTGTTGTACATCTGTCACTCTCTACATTCATTTTTATACTGTGTACATGTTATATTTGTTATACTCAGGTTAATAAAGAAACTTGGACATTTAAAACAAGGGTCTCCTAGATGGCAAGGTCTGGGAGCACCTTACGAGGTCAGCAGTGCAGGGTGTTTGAGTCACCCTGACAAGGCAGTCCTGGTCCACAGCCGTTCACACTGCACTGAGCGGTTCTGCTCACTGTGCCCTGGGAATAGCCCAAAGCCCCCAGCAGCAACATGCTGGAAGATGCTTTACCGGAGATGGAGGTGCATATGGATGTCCAAGGGAGAGCAGCATCCCCCCCACCCCCCACCTCCCCACCTCACATTGAGAGCAGGCCTAAGGAGGACTTGGTGGGTTTGGGTGATGAGAAGCTCCCCATGACCCAGCTTCAGTGTGTGCGTGAGCCCAGATCCTCTCTGTGTGCTGGGCTGCATCCCCAGTGTGAGCAGCAGGTTAGGGAGGGGATTGTGCCCCTCCACTGCACTGTGGGGAGACCCCCCCTGCAGTCCTGTGCCCAGCTCTGAGGCAACAACACAAGAGGGACGTGGAGGTGTTGGAGTGAGTTCAGAGGAGGCCACGGAGATGCTGCGAGGGCTGGAGCAGCTCTGCTCTGGAGCCAGACTGAGAGAGCTGGGCTGGGTCAGCCTGGAGGAGAGAAGGCTCCTGAAGGGGAGACCTTAGGGCGGCTCCAGTGCCTAAAGGGGCTGCAGGAAACCTGGAGAGGGGCTTTGGACAAGGGCCTGTAGGGACAGGTCAGTGGGGAATGGCTTTAACCTGACAGAGGGGAGATTGAGATGAGCTCTTAGGCAGAAGTTCTTCCCTGTGAGGGTGCTGAGGCCCTGGCCCAGGGTGCCCAGAGAAGCTGTGGCTGCCCCATCCCTGGCAGTGTTCAAGGCCAGGTTGAACAGGGCTTGGAGTAACTTGGTCTAGCGGAAGGGTCCCTGCCTGTGGCAGGGGGTTGGAACTGGATAAGCTTTAAGGCCCCTTCCAACCCAAACCTCTCTGTGATTCTAAGATTTGGTGCCTGCCTGAGCCAAGGGCAGCGAGTTAGTGTGCACACACCATGTGTGTGGGGCAAACGTCAGTGAACCTACAACAAAGTGGCAAAGGGAGCTTCATGGTTCACTGCTGCTTTATCCCTAGACATTTTTCCAAGTCTGAGTAACAAAAGCTCCCTGCTGCCTGGGAGAAGATGGGCTGGATAATGAAATCCTGCTCTCCAGCAGCTCCCTTGGGCTGCTCATCAGCAACATGCTATCTCCAGTGCTAGCTGCTGCTTTCTTCTGTAGTTAACTAGATTAAGGGCTTTTGAAGCTGGCAGGTAGGAAGCTGAATACAGTGCAGGGATCACCAGCCTCACTCCAAACTCAGACTTCATCTCCCTTCTCCCCCTTAGCAAAAGCACTAGGGTGGGAGGTTGGCATCTGTGTGAAGCCTTCAGCTCATCTGCATGCACGTGAGCTACTAGCTGTGTTCATTGCCACTGACCACTGATAGCAAATGTGTGGCTTCCACCACTGCCACCGAGTTACCAGCACACAGGCTGCCCTATGAGCCCCACAGCTCGACCAGAGCACAGAGCCAAAGCTGGTGGTGCAGCTGCTCTGAGCACGGCACTGGTTGAGACCCTATCTCTTGGGAGAAGTGGGACTGCTCCTTGAAGTATGTGCTTTGCAAAGCCCTCTTGAATGGAAAAACCCCAATAAGCACTGCCCTTTTTCAAATGGAGAAGCAGCCTTTAAAGGGTGGCTCACTTAAAAATGATGCTGTACACACAGTTCAGCTTCCATATTGGAGTCTGTGGCCCTGGAAGGAAATGTGGGGGTTTTTTTTCTTTCCACAGGAGAACCTCCCATGCAGCTCTTCTGCTAGTAGAGTGTACCTTTCCCCCCCCCCCCCACCTCTGTGAAGCTTTAACAGCTAGCACAGACAACATGCCATTTACAAAGCTACCCCTGGGGAGGGGGTGAAGGACACACTATGCAGTCATGGGTATTCCTAAATCATAAAGAAATCCACCACCGACTGCTGGCTTTGCTGGAGCCAGCTCTTCTCCAGCACATCAGCCCTGGGGCAAGGTTACTGCCACAGCTGCTGATATATCCTCTACCCCTTGCACTCCTCATGCCCCAGCGTGCCTCTCAGTGCCCTTTTTTATCAGATGACTTCTGACTGCAAGAAGTCAAATGGGACAAACTGACAGAGTAAGGAGCTGTGCCAGGTCTGCAGTTTGTTGACACAGGCCAGGCCATGAGAACAGCAGAGGTGGCTCACCCAAAGGTTTGTCTGAGTTCCCCAAATTCCTTATTCCTGTTTCTAGGGGAACAAGAGGAAAACAGAGGGCTCCCACACCTGCTTTTACTGAAGTACATCTCCTCCTGGCTTTGCACAGTCCAACATCCCCTCCTGATCTCACCTGCAGTCCCTGTGGACCACCATCATGACATCTGCTGCAACTGACTGGCAGTTCCCCTGAAGAAGACATCCGAATCAGCCCTTTTCATAGCAGCTGTGTGAAATACCAGGAAAATGACCTCAGCATGTTCACAGCCAGGCCAGGCTGTTCCAACTCTCTCAATAGAGATTGTTGATACAGCTTAATAATGCCAGGGAGACACCTTCACCTCTCACACCAACTGCTCAAGGCTCCTACAAGTTCAATTTTCAAGAAAAACAAGCATTTTTTGGTGCATCCTTTCCATTCCACTCCATAGCTAAATATGACGAAAATCATCGAAACCAATAGATAAGGGACGCAGCAAGAGCTCTAGCTGTTTTCCAATTGAAGGTGCCACAATTACAGTAGCTACAGAAGAGGCAGGAGCAACTGGAGCAAATACAAGAGGTGCTGGGCAACCCAGAACAGGGGAGAAATTGGTGTTTTAAGGAACTGATTGTGGAGCAGTGCTGTCAAATAAAAAGGGTGCTTGGCTAAGGATAGCTTCACTGTGAGAGTAACTCCCCTTGTTTCCTCTGGGGAATTTCAGCACTCAAGCAAAGATGTGAATCCAACTAAAGGCCTTCAGCTTTCCCTTCTTTTATCCCAGCTGCTCTTACCAGTTGCTCAGCGTCACACTCAAGATAACTGCTCAGTAGTATGCACCCATTGGCTGTCTTCTCAGCATCATATACACTGAGTGTGGTACCAAGAGCATGACTTCTGTGAGGGAGACTTGTCACAAAGGCATTTTCACCTCCAAGTGGCTCAGCTGAGCTGTTCCAACCCACCAACTTCCCATCCAAGCTGTTTGCATACAGAGATGAAAAGGATGGGCCCTCAGCTTCCACAGCCAGTACTTCTCACTCGCGCCTGGCTTCTTGGTCCACAGCACCCAGAAACATGCCTAAGTAAGGTTTCTTAAATCCAAAACAAACTCAAAACCCACCAACTGCAAAGGAATGTGGAGCTCCCCAGCTTCTGCACAAAGAGATTTGGCTGCAGTGGGGAATCACACCCACTCTGGATTCATGCTCGTCAGGACACTGCTGCAGAAAAGCTGATCGACTTGTCAAATGCAGGTGCAGGAGCAATGGCCTTGGAGCAGAACAGCCAACTGCAGCTCCTGCCAGTTCACTCAGAACAAGAGCTTCCCCTCACCCTCTGCATTCATATGAGGCTGGCTTGCACCTCTCCTGGAGGGTGGGTTGAGGAAGGGGCTGGCTGGGTAGTGCAGAAACTGATTAATGGAATGGGAACAATTATGAATGGCACAAGCTGAGATAAAAAAAAAATGCATTCAGAATATCTTTAATCATGTAACACAAACTTCTTTACAGTGTCATGGCAATCTACACTTCACCATCTGCTTGAATTTTGTTCTTCCCCCATTTCTCAAATACAGAACAAAACCGGCATTTTAAAGCAGAACACATGGCTCTTTCTACAAGACTTCATTGCTTCAAGTGAGTATTTTTTGCCTGTTAGTCTTGTGTAAACTTCTTAGATCACCAGAACTCAATTCTTTTTGTGAAAATTTTAAAGATAAGGCTTTCTCCTCCCTACCCGCAGACCTTCACTAAGTTACTAGGTTTAGGATTGCAGCCCTTCTTACAGGCTCAGTATGCACCCCAGAAATGGAAAGGTGGTGGTGGTGGTGAAATATTATGAGTTACTTCAGGAGTAGCTGAGTGTATTAAAGTTGAGAGGTTAGCTATAAAGATTATATTTGGGGCAGAAGGATGCATCAAGCATCCATCAGGGCTTTGGAAGATACACTGCACTACATTACACACGGAAGGATTTCATTATGGACCATCAAAGAAATTGTTGCTACGGAAGACAGAAGAAACGATCTTCCCAGTGGAATTAATGGTGCCTTCACTATCTGAGCTGGACTCGGAGTCACTGCTGCCTGAGTAGGCGCCCAGGCCAGGTAGGATCCCAATGCACACAGCTGCTGAAGGACAGTGGACTGTGGAGCCTCCCACTGAGCTGCTCCCCAGGGGAACACAGGATGGTTTTTCTGAAAGAGAAGTACCTAAGTAAAAAATGAGAGTGCAGGAAAAGGGCTTATAATCAGCTTCATGTCAGTCACCTGCTACTGTCACAGCAGTGGATGACCGCGGGATTTAATCAAAGTATAAGGCAGCTTTATGTTGCAATGAAGCTATTCTGACAGGAAGAACTTGCTGCCTCAGGGGATTTTTTTATTTTTTTTTCCCCTCATCACTCATTTAAGTCCAGCTCTATGCTGGCATTACAGATTTTCATTCTAAAGTTGTCAGTTTAATGCTCGTCAAATACCAAACCCACTAAATGAGAATAAATAGCTCTGCTTTGTGTAATTGAGGATTTTTCTGTGATGTAACAGCTTAGTTGAAGAAAAAGCTTTAGTCCATCATTCTGTAGTCAACATCTCCCATCTTCCACTGCTAACTAATTATTTCCAGTGTTCTGCAAGTATACTGAACAGAGGGAGATTCAGGAAGCACCTTGGGCTGCTATTACACAATTGCAGCTCACCCTATTTGTGTCAGAGTATCTTGACAGCAGGTCAACTGCAGTCCTGACAGCTAAGACTGAAATGCAACTCAATTTTCTTCTAATTAACAGCTAGTAGTGGATATATACAAATACATCAAACACTGCTGTGAACAGGAAGGGAATGATCTGTTCGCCATGTTTCCTTTTGACAGACCAAGCATTAGGCTCAAAATGCAGACAAGGAGACTCCTATTAGCTATCAGGTAGAACTCCTTAAGGGTAATATCAGTTAAGCATTAGAATAAACTGCCTAAGGAGGATGAATAAACTCTTACCTACGGAGATTTAGGAGCAGCTTAGGCAAACACCTATCAGGAATGGTTCAGGCAGGGGATAGAATATGATGATCTGTAGAGGTTCCCTCCAGCCCTATTTTCTATCAAGGCTGCTGCCAGCACCTATAGTTACTGTTTCTTCTGCTTTAAGAGAGAACTTGCCAACTGCAGCCTGTGCTGTCTTGCATAATAAAGGACCAGACAAGCAATTCCTCTATCAGATTTAACATCAAGTCAGTTGCTGTTCAGGTGAGAGACAGCTAGCTTCCCACATGCAGAAATCAGGACATACCTTGATTCTTTTCATCATGATCAGTATCTAGTTTCAATCTCTTCACACTGTTATCACCATCTGAACTGTGGACAAAATAAAGTGTCTTGTTCCTCATAAGGTAACCATTTAATGACTGTGAAGTTAAAGTTGCATCTTTGCCTCAAATGTTATAACAAATGCCAGCGGGATCCCCTCATGACCACCACCACTTCTAACTGCTGTTAACTGGAGCTTCTCAGGGAACATGCAGGATTCTAGACAGAGCCAACACCTACACTGCAAATAGGTTAACCTGGGAAACACACACTTGGACTTTGGGAGTCAAAGTCAGACCTCTTGCACAGCAACCCACAGCTGCCTATTCAGCTGGAAGTACCTCAAAGGAGATCAAGAATGACAACCTGAGCTTCAGCCACCCCACATGCCCACAGGCTAGCTCATATGGATGACTACCACAGTTGCTGGTGCAACACCCATGTCTCTTCCCTTCCAGGGTTTCCTTCCCCTCCTTCAAGCACCTAGAAAACCTGTCCTAAAACATCTAGAAGTCTTGCACCCAGTAAGAAGCTCAGAAGGGTTTGCAGCAATTCACAATGGCAGTGTCTGACTTAAAAAAGAAAGGGGTCCTGTTGGGAAAAGGAGCGTGACTTCGACTTGGACTCTGCAGAGCTTCTATAGCTCTTTCTTGCCACTACTCAGCTTCTTTTCCCCTGCTCTTGCACGTTCCCAGTCCTAAGCCATTCACATAAACAAATGCTTCCCAGCTTCAGCTGTGATGAACTAAAGTGATGAAGCATGAGCATTCTTACGCACTAACTCTTTCCTGTCCCTGTCAGAGCATGCAGTAGAGGTGAAAAGTTTTAATAACAGTATGTCCTTTACAGGAAACTACAAAGCTTAGAGAGCAGATGTTGATCTCATGCTACACTTGGTTTTGGACAGTTTGCAATAAAAGACAACAAAACCAGAACACTGAATAGCAAGTCTGTGATGGCACTGACATGTCAGTTAAGCTGCTCTCTTCAAACAGATGCCATCTGCAGACTTCAGATGTGCCATTAAGCACATACCAGCTCCTTCTCTACATTCTACAGTATTAAGTACTAGTAGTCACAAGAAAGGAAAAAAAAAAAAAAATCCAACCCCAAAATATTATTGGCTGCTTGTTATCAGTTCAAGGCTTTTCTCTGCCTTCTGAAAACCCAAACAACTATGCAACCCCACACACTAGGTGGTGGAAGTACATACTTCAGCTTCAGACATTCAATTACTGCTATACAGGCAGCTAAACATCACCCTACAAGATAAGCTTCTGAAATAATCTCTCATTCTCTGGGACTAAAACACTGACTGAATTTTGAGATGTCAGTAATGATCTGAAGCATTACATGATTCATCTGTGGAAAATAAGCCTAGTCCCACGTGCCTAATTTCTCCATAACCTGTAGCATGACAGCAGCTGCATCTGAAGACCATGATCAAAACAGCAAACAGGTCACAAAACCAGCTGCCATCTCCCTGGTATGGAAAGGGTGTTGATGAATCTGTGCAAATCAGTGAGGAACAAGGGAAGTTTGCCTGATGTCCTCAAGATCAAATTGGTACACCAGCCTCATCTCTGTAACCTCCATCTCCCTCACAATGCCCCCAGCAGCAATTAAAACACAGATAAAATCAGCTGATACACTACACAAACCTGAATGAAATCACATGAGTGAGGTGACACTGATATCTATAAATAGAGATATAAAGTAGATTCCCTCTAGATCCCCAACCAGGATTGCCCAAGCCTGGCAGTCTAGAATGAAGAGTCTACCCACTTGCATTTACACATGCTTATCTATTTAAATTGCTTCATGTTTTTCCCACAGTTTGGGAGAGCCTACGGAAACAAGGCTGGTCTTTTCTTCTACCTCCCCCCTTTTTTCTTTAGGGCTAAGGTTCACAGCTCACTTGCTGAAGGCAGTTTTGGCCTGCCTCCCTTTACACTGCTAACTGGGTTCTGTTCCTCATGAATTTATAGAGGTGTGAAACTAACCTTCTGTGTTTCACAGCTCCTGCCAGCAGCTTTGCCTGAGAGAATTTGTTCTTGTTTTCCACTGACTTCATGGGCAACTTCTTCTCAGTTTCCTTCTTTGGGTCCATACCGACTCCCACTTTGGTGAGAGTGCTGTGAACTAAGGGTTAAGGATCATCCAGGAAAAAATGGGAGAACAGATACTTACTCTCTTGATATATTTAGCCAGCTCTGCTGACAGCAGCATTCACATATTCTATCAAAATAACCTTACTTATAATGACATTTAGCTGACACCTTCAGCCAATACAGCAGAGACTTCATCCTCTGGGTTTGGAGCTCTCTCAGTATCAATACCATCTCTCCCTGAAAAGACGTTCAGGCAGCAGATCAGGAAATGTTTTTCTGAAGGCAGAAAGGTGCAACACATGACACATCCAGCACCCATAAACGTACTCAGCATCCTCCCTTTTCCTAAAGGTCTTAGAAAAACAAAAAGGTCAGACTGGACCAATGGGGGAAAGAAGGAAAAGAAAAAAAGCAGCACAATATGGGAACACAAAATGGCAAAGGCTCTGACTGCACCACCCAAGTCTTGGAAGGCAGACGCAGGGACTGTGAGAATGAAGACCCTGGGTGCACTGTAGGAGAGGATCTGATTTGAGACCATCTTAAAAAACTGAACATGCACAAGTCCATGGGTCCTGATGAAATCCATCTGTGGGTCCTGAAGGAGCTGGCAAATGAAGCTGCTAAGCTGCTGGCCATCATATTTGAAAAATCATGGCAGTCAGGTGAAGTTCCCAACGACTGGAAAAAGGGGACTATAACCTGCATTTTCAAGAAGGGGAAAATGGATGACTCAGAGAATTACAAACCAGCCAGTCTCACCTCTGTGCCTGGCAAAATCTTGGAGCAGGTTCTCCTGGAAGGCATGCTAAGGCACATGAAAAACAACACGGTGCTTGGTGACAGCCACCATGGCTTCACTAAGGGGAAATGCTGACTGACCAATTTAGTGGCCTTCTATGATGGTGCTACAGAACTGATGGACAGGGCTAGAGCAGTTGATGTCATCTACCTGGACTTGTGTAAAATGTTCAACACTATCCCACACAACATCCTTGTCTCTAAACTGGAGAGACATCAGTTTGATGGATGGACCACTCGGTGGATAAAGAACTGGCTGGATGGCCGCACACAAAGAGTTGTGGTCAATGACTCCATGTCCAGCTGGAGACCAGTAACAAGGGGTGTCCCTCAGGGATCAGTGTTGGGACTGGTCTTGTTTAACATCTTTGTCAGTGACATGGACAGTGAGATTGAGTGCGCCCTCAGCAAGTTTGCCGATGACACCAAGCTGTGTGGTTCGGTTGATCCGCTGGAGGGAAGGAATGCCATCCAGAGGGACCTTGACACGCTTGTGAGGTGGGCTGATGCCAACCTCATGAAGTTTAACCATGCCAAGTGCAAGGTCCTACACCTGGGATGTGGTAATCCCAGGCACAGCTACAGGCTGGGCAGAGAAGAGATTCGGAGCAGCCCTGAGGAGAAGGACTTGGGGGTGTTGGTCAATGAGAAAATGAACATGAGCTGGCTTCAGTGAGCGCTTGCAGCCCAGATACCCAACCGTATCCTGGGCTGCATCAAAAGGAGTGTGACCAGCAGGTCGAAGGAGGTGATCCTGCCCCTTTACTCTGCTCTCAGGAGACCTCACCTGGAGTATTGTGTGCAGTTCTGGTGCCCTCAACATAAAAAGGACATGGAACTGTTGGACCAATTCCAGAGGAGGGCCACGAGGATGATCAGGGGACTGGAGCACCTCCCCTGTATGAAGACAGGCTGAGAAAGTTGGGGCTGTTCAGGCTGGAGAAGAGAAGGCTGCGTGGAGACCTCATAGCAGCCTTCCAGTATCTGAAGGGGGCCTATAGGGATGCTGGGGATGTACTCATCATTAGGGACTGTAGTGACAGGACAAGGGGTAATGGGTTAAAACTTAAACAGGGGAAGTTTAGATGGGATATAAGGAGGAAATTCTTTCCTGTGAGGGCGGTGAGGCACTGGAATGGGTTCCCCAGGGAGGTTGTGAATGCTCCATCCCTGGCAGTGTTCAAGGCCAGGCTGGACGAGGCCTTGGGTGATATGGTTTAGTGCAAGGTGTCCCTGCCCATGGCAGGGGTGTTGGAACTTGATGATCTTAAGGTCCTTTCCAACCCTAACTATGCTATGATTCTACGAATACTTCCCCCTTCTATGGGGATCAATACATTTGTAATTAAAGTTTGCTGCAACCTCTAAACCCTTAAAAAAAAAAAAAAAAAAAAAAAAGAAGTAGCAATATGTCGGCTCACTTTCACTCCTCCAACCCTCCTTTTGCTGAGTCCAGCAGACATCAGCCTGCCACAGCAAAACAGTTCAACTTTCTCACTGAGCTTTAACTTTTTCCTTTTAACTCTGCAGTGCGTCTAAGGGCCACAGGGCCACTACTGCCACTTTGAATATCAAACCCAAGAGGAAGGAGGCACATCTGACTATAGGTGCATAGGGCTCAAAACTCACCCAAAAAGACTGTGACAGCACAGAAAATCTTATGTCACGTAAACCAGTGTTAGAATGGTGGGACAGCTGAAACCTACAATGAGGTGGAGAAGCTTAAGCAGGTTCTCAGACAGGATAAGGAGGAGCTTGATCTGTTATTAAGGTGCACTCACACTGCACACATACCGAACAGGTCTCCCATGCAGGACCTAGTCCCATCCCTGACAACTGTTCATGTCCAACTACTCCTGATGAAGCAATATCCTGTTCGTTAATGAGGTGCCAGAGGAGTTACAAAAGCTTCTGCAAAACTTTTAAACTGCACACATAGCAAAAGCAAATCAAACCAGTTTAAAAGTGCATTTGTTTATAATCCTAAATCTAACCTGACTGCAATTCTACTGATCACAAGACATCACCACAAGCTGGTGTTTCACAGGTGCCCCAGTTACTGCAGACAAATTGGACAGTGAATTTCACATCAATGGACCATATATTTGAAGTCAATTTTTTTCCTGACTGAACTTCTGCAAATCAAAACCCCCTTACAACTTACTTTGAAGTGACACACTCAAAATCTCCGATCACTTTACAATTAAGAGCATTCAGACGCCATTCCTTATTGAATTTTCCTAAGGATACAGCAGTAACCTAGACTGCTCCCTATCTCAACCGAAAGCTGCCTCAGCCAAAGCCCCTGCTCAGATTTATTTTAGCTGGCGCAGGAGTGCCATCCCGTGGCTATCAGAAGCAGTCTGAAAGCTCAGTGTGTCAAACATGGTTTGATGTTGCAAATACATGATTCCACATATCAGTGATCAGCTTCCACGTGTCTGTTCATTACCTTGCTGTATTCTAACACTGCAGTACAAAAGCCAGGCTGAAGAACCCAACGACTTTTCTTTCCTATGATACCAAACTACAGGGTTTCCACTTCCATCCAGGAAGTGTTCTCCTGACACTCCTCAACTACCAGAGTCAGCACCATGCATTTTTAACAGAGATCTTCTATGTGCTGCTGACATTAGCAAATGTAACACTAGACAAGAAGCATTCCCTCTCAGGTAGTCTGTATTAGAAATAAACCTCCTGATCTTAAATATAAGTGCAATTAAAAAGCTGTCCTACAGTGGAGCCTGCTTCTTGGGAGTGGGACTTTTCCTACATTTGCACAGGATTTAAAATAAGAGAATGCTGTTCTCGAGCACTTCTTGGAAATGGCTTAAAAAATAAAAATTAAAAAAAAATCTGTAAATCTTTAAGCACTGTCAAACCAGTGGGGTCTGGATAGGGCAGGAAGTAAAAAACTGTAGTTGTTCATATAGTAGAAGTAAAATTCCTATGCATCCATGCATATGAATTTCCAATGCTTGAGAATGCATTACAATATTCCAAGGCATGTTTATCCTTTAAAATACTAGATTTCATTTACGTAGTTTTTGTCCTGAAGTTAATGCCTCTGTGTAGCTTAAATTGGGTGCTATACCAAGCAAAAGACCAAATAATCAAACCCAGGGTGTTGACATTCTTCTTAATGGTTCTGAAGAACCAATTGGTTTGAACAGTGCCTATAGATCCAGCACATTTACCTAGCATCCACTGGTTTTTATCACTGACAAACCATTTTGCACTGATAAACCATTACTAACAACCTGAGGATATAAAAACACCTTTTCTGTTTCAAAAGCATACTACCAAAGATTTCAAAACACAGATGAGTAATTTTGCAAGTTCCCTTGAGGTTGCTTGAAATAGTATGCTTGAATTAAAAAAAAAAACAATAAAAACCACCCCAAAACAAATGGAAAGGAACAAGCAAAACTCCTCAGTTCCTCATGAGATGAGGTGACTGTAAAACATTCTCCCTATGCCCACTCCATCAGCAATAAGTTCTGCAGTTCAATTTACAGCAAGACTGCAGATACAAAGCCAAACAGTATCTCTAAGACTGCAAAGACTGATGTTAGGTGGCATGTACATCTTGAACAGGCCCTGCTCAGGAAATTCAGGGATCCATGTGTTATGTGGCTAATTCAAGACAATGTAAGATTCCCTCTGGGCTAGTATGGTTCACCTCTGATATATCTGACCTAACTAGAGGTGTCAGCTGCTTCCACAGCACAATCTTATACGGCACATCTCCACACCAGCCAGACTCGCAAGCAACAATCACCAAAACTAAATATATCCCACATGAACATCCCATCCAGCAAATCAAGAAAACATTCCAAGTCATTCAATCAACTACAGCATATTTCTCAAGTGAAAAAAATGCATGAGCACTGCCAAGTTGCAGGCAGCTTGGAGCAACCTGGCCTAGTGGAAGGTATTCCTGCCCATGGCAGGAGTTTGGAACTTTAAGGTCCCTTAGAACTCAAACCATGTTAGGATTGTAGGATCATTGCTTTTTCATAATCATAGTGCTGAGGTAACTTAGGTGGTCTTCCCAGAACACATACTCTAAGTTGTACATCATTAACAGATACAAGGTAATGCAGATCTCTGTAGCTTTGGTACTATTCAGCTTAACTTGCTGACTGCTTTTAGTTACCTCCTTGTGCCGAAAAACTCTTTCATTTATACTCAAGCATCCCAGAGAGCTTGTGCTTTGCTCCCTGATGACTTAAAAGCAATGGATTTCATCAGGAGGCAAGACACCATCAGGTTCTGCACAGATTCAGTAAACCTCAAAAACCCAACACTTAGCTTAGCACAGAAATCCTCAAATCATTCCAACCTCACCTGACTGCCATGATCAGAGAGGAAAAGCATCCTGTATTATTTTCTAGCATACTTTTTGTGAAAATTTGGCATTTACCAGGAAAGCCAAACCATCCTGCTCTTAGTACTGCCTGAAAGTCTGTATTACCCAAAGGAGCTGAGTCTCCATGGGCACGGACTTCCTAGAAGAAAGTTGGCACATCTGCACAGACATATGTAATTTCTCATCCTGCAGTTATTAGCAAGGGAGAAAGTAGCTAAGACTTCTGAAAAAAATAACAGACATTCAAACATTATTTCAAACAGGTATGTTGAAAACAGCCAATATACAGTTAAAAAAAAAACAAACAAATAAGCACATTTACTATTCAGTAAGAAGACAAAACAAAAAGATTAGAAGTAATAGGCTGATTTTCCTCTATGTTCTTTTTCTCTTTTTAGCTATGGTATTTCATGCCCTCAACAACCAGGAAAACAGAACTGAAATCCCAAACAACTTGGAGGGAGAGAAGAAAAGTACCAAAAACATGTGGGGGTTGAGGGAGAGGGAGGTTCATCAAATGTTACAGTGGGAGATCCAAGTTACCATGAAAACATTAAATGTTAAAAAGTCTATCATACTACATGTTCTCTAATGCAGTTCTACAGAAACAATGTCTATCGCAGAATAAAACTACAGCCCCATATCTTCTCCTCCTCTAGACAACCACCAGCCATTTTAATGTAAAGGATATTCTGTATTCGTTTAGTTCTTTCAGCTCTTCTTCTCTTCGTTGCTTTTCTAGTAGCTCTTGCTGCCGAGACACCTCATCAAGGAAATGCGTCTCATCTTCATCTAAGCCTCTTACCATATTTTCTGAGTGAAGGAAAAGCATGCATGTTGATAAGCCATAAAACCACTTAGGAAGCAGCTGAATTCTGCTGGATTCTGTAATTAAGGAGTAAAAATACTTCCCTGTGAATGATACTGGATGTTAACAAACTGAAACTCTTACACCTTCAAGCACGCGAACTACAACAAACTAATACAGTTTGAACACAACACTATTACTACAGAGAAAAGCAAGACACAATTCATAGGAAAGCATTAAATGCCGTTAGACTTGCTGATACAGCTAGGGAAAATCAATTGCTGCAGGTCTGGAATGCCATCTGGAACAGCTTACACAAAACAAGGAATAACCACAGTAAGCAATATCTTTATTGTTTTGGTTTTGGGCACCAAGTTTAAGGCTGTCTCCTCAGAACCTGTTCTTAAAAGCCAATCAATAACTGGAAAAAACCTCACATAAATCTCTCCATGAATCTTCCCTCAAAATAGGAAGCACATTTTCTTAGAGCAAACAATTAGTATCTTCTCTGAGATTAACATCTGTGGTTTTGGTTTTTTTAAGTAGAACCAGGATAATTCCTAACTTCGAAACAAAAATAAATTCCTTCTACGCACGCTGCCCTAAGGATAGTGCATGCTAGGTCTTTTAATTTTCTGACCTGTAAATGTTCAACGTCTTTCAATCAAATGATTTAGTTGAAAGGTAATAAAAAATCTTTTTTTAGAAAGGCCAAGGCTTGCTGTCTGTAGTCATTATTCCCTACTAAATACTGTACATTACAGTTTGCCCTCCAGGTTACCAGATATGTTATTCTGCAGTGGTTGCCTTAAAGGGAGCTGTTGGTTTACCTCTCAGTTACTCCCTCTCAGGAGTACTCGGTTTATAGGTTTCGTCACAGTACTCGGTTTATAGGTTTCCTGAACAAAAGGGAAGATGGTACGGATCTAACTGGGCAAGGGTAACAATCAATTTAGACAGTTACCAGAAGTCTTTCCCATCCAGGTTGCCAGCAGTCAGTTTCCTGGTGGCTACCTGGACAAGAATTGCTTAGTCACATCACCAACAATGACCTGGATCAAGAGTTGACTTCAGTAAACTAGAAACTCTCCAGCTGGAAAGAATCCTGTAGGTACAGTTGGAGACTTCGATGCATTCATGCTCCTATCTGTCATTTACACTTTTCACCACCAAAAATACAAATTACATTTGAGAGACAGGAAACAACTTCCATTTCTCCTTATTTTGGTTACATGATCATTCAGAAAGAAAATTTTTAAAGTTGCATCATAAAGAATGGAAAAAAATGCTTCCCTGTGAGGGTGCTGAGGCCCTGGCACAGGGTGCCCAGAGAAGCTGTGGCTGCCCCATCCCTGGCAGTGTTCAAGGCCAGGCTGGATGGGGCTTGGAGCAACCTGGTCTAGGTGGAAAGTGTCCCTGCCTGTGGTAGGGGGGTTCTACTGAATAAGCTTTAAGGTTCCTTCCAATCCAAACCAGTCTACAGTTCTATGATTATTTTTCATTTAAAATGCTGTTAACAGTCTACTAAAATTACTTTACTTTGAAAAGGAAGACATTCTTGCAACGCTGAATAACCCAGCAGAAAGAACTGCTAGTCTGTGTACCGGTTTTTATCTGCACAAAAAGTTTAGACCATAGCTAAGTTTGTCTGTTTATGCAAACACAATTCTTAAGCATTAACGTGTTTCTCCTCCCACATCCCATCATCAATTCTGACAGATCGGAATGACAGCACACCAAAATAATTTTCTACTCTTCCAAAATTCCCATGGATAGAAAAATATTTTATGAACATTTTAAGGCAAATTCAAGCATATTAGCTGACAAATTTTGTCACAAGTGGCCAAATTGGGCTGAAATCTGATAATGCAGTGGTCCACAGTTAACCCAACACTGATCTTTAGTTAGTCAGTTCCTCACACTCACCTTCTCCCAAAGAAATTTGGCTACAGGAATGATTCTAAAAGCATCTACTACAAAACAGAAAAGGCAGTCATGGTCATCAGTGTCATACTTGACAGCATCTGCAGGGGCAGAGAGCATTACCTAACAGAACTCAGATCATCCCACAGATAAAGATAAGACATGATTTTGTCGCATCAGTAGCTCCCTTTTTCCCAAAATGGTTGACTAATAATTTTTTAGTTCTCATTATCATCTTTGCACTCAGCAGCATGTATACAGGTGATTTTTCTACAAAGCCAGAAATTCAAACATCAGCAGAAATTAGGTTTATATTTCATAAGAAGAGCTAAACACCTACTTTCAGAATAATCAACTCCTGCATGTTTACTTCTTCCAAATAGTCTATTGAGCCTCAATTCACTGTTGTGTCAATCAATTATGGTTTGGAAATAAAACAGCTGCTGGAACAGGGCTTATTTTTATTGATTCAAATAGAACGGTCTTGTGTTAAAGAATGAGTTCAAGAGTCTCAAAACCATGTTACACTTCCACTCTTCCAGGGATTGGTACCAGGGGATATTTTTTTTATTTATTTAATAGTGCAAAATAAGCCAAACATTCCATGCTTACAGGAATGCAGCTTCAAAACTGCAAGCAACTTTTGAGTGTCACACCTGTGCAGTGATGTCACAGGGCCCAGGACAATGTTTTGTCTGCAAACATCTGCCCCCTCAAACAATACAAGACATCAATAATACTTTTCTGAAGCCTCTATTTATCTCTCAGAGACATTACAAGACACACAGATATGTCCCTCAGTCAGATGTTGTACACAGCTATTGCACACAATATATGCAGCTTGCTGGGTTTTGTTTCAAAATATGAACTACTGGTGCTTACTGAATTTAAACTGCTCCTCAAACTCCTGCTGCTTTTTTTCTCTTTGTTCCTGAAGTCTTTCATACAAGGAACGTGGGTCGTATGCCTCCTCTGGGCATTCTGAAAGGAAGGAATAAATCCAGAAATGAGACCGTATCTTAGGAATACTAAATCACCAACAGATCTTAGTTTCTTCATTTAGAAACCTTCTGAAATTGCAGAACACAAACTATTACCTTTTATTTCTGTTTTCCATGAAAGCAAAATATTCTCAGATCACCTTCCCATAATTAAAATCTATCCTGTACCTTCTGGATCCCCAGGTTTTCGGACCTTTTCCCATTCCTCTTGCCTCCTCTTCCGTCGCTCTTCTAGCTCCGATTCAGACACAAACCTCTTGTTAATCACAAGGTCAGCAGTACCATCTGCCCCATCCATTATGGAACAGCCTGTCCTAAAAAAACAGTACAAAAGACATCAGAGGCTTGTTTTCACTTGTCAGTGAACAACACATTATTACACATCCTGAAAAACAGACCTGCAGCACTTACAACTATTTCAGTTCTCAAAAGACCACCACACAGTAAGCACTGATTAAGATACCTACTCACTGCATAACTGCAATAGCACCACCTGTTACTCCTTCTTTACTCTTTTTCCTAATTATGTCTCAGGCTGCTTTCCTAAAAATCGTATTTTAATGGAATTTTCCTCACTCCACTTCTGATTTACCTCACTTAAATAAATATATATATACATAAAAATCCCCCTAAAACGTTAAAACCCACCCCTACACTCAAAACCTTTCATTTCAGTTCTTGCACCTTTCTGTTCTGGAGAAAGGATTTGGCACTTTGCCCTCACTTTTCCTAAGTTCTTTTCACCTACTGAGAAAGCTGGCCTGTTTCCAGTGTCTGGGATACATGTACGGGATACAAGTGGTTAACACTGAGATCTCAGAAGTTAGCAACCAATCTCTCTAACCTTCAAAAGCATGCTGCACCTCTTTGCAGCTCTGGGGTAAGCTAGGCTTGGACAGATGATGCTGGGGGCTGTCTGTCAGGGTTACACAGAGCTTGAAGTAAGTGAAAGAGGGAACACCGTTGGTCTAAAACGGGCTGGAAATAGAAAACAGGAGCAGCCCTTGTGACCAAGTGAACACAGCTCTTTCTCTCTGCTTCAGCAGATCCTAGTACTGAGTACTGGACAGGTCCCTTTTCAGTACTTAGCACAGGGTGGAGATGTTCCAAAGAGTCATCCTAAGAAGGAAACTCAAGGTCTTGACAGCTGTAAGCCCAGGATGAAACAAACTGCTTCTGCCAGTCTTATGTGGCTCCTTTCAATATTTATCCTGAAAGTTCCATGCTATAGAACTGTCCTGAGTTTTGGCTGGGATAGAGTTAACTTCTCTTCCTACCAGCTGGTACAGTGCTGTGTTTGGACTTTAGCCTCAAAATAATGCTGATAACACACCAATGTTTAGTTGCTGCTCGGTAGCACCTACCCTGATCAAGGACTTTTCAGTCTCACATTCAGCCAGTGAGGAAGGGCACAAGATGCCAGGAAGGAGCAGATAGAGGACACCTGACCCAAACTAGCCAAAGGGGTATTCCATACCACAGCACATCATGTCCAGTATATAAACTGGGGGGAGTCACCTGGAAGGGACTAATCGCTGCTTGGGCCCAGCTAGGTATCAGTCAGTGGGTGCTGAGCAATTGTATTGGGCATCATTTGGGTTTCTTGGGTTTTACTCCTCTTATTCCCCCCTCCACCCTTACTATATTTTACTTTATATCAATTATTAAACTGTTCTTATATCAACCCCCAGGTTTTACCTTTTTCCAGTTCTCCTCCCCAGCCCACTGGGGTGTGGGCAGGGAGTAAGAGTCAGTGAGCAGCCTTGTGGTACTTGGGTGCCAGCTGGGGTTAAGCCATGACAAGAATGGAGCATTAATGCCTATTTTTGCTTCTTACCCCAAGCCTGTATAGGCAAGTACAAGGTAAACACAACCTAAAGCTGTTCATTTAAAGTCACGGTAATGTCATTTTCTTCTAGTTACTTATTTCCTTGTTATAACTTCAGCAGATACCTCAAGGACTACAGACACTGCCAAGAATTATTCACTTTTGATCTCAGCTGCCTGCATTTCAGCACTGGAAGAGAACCCAAGAACACTTACTCTTCCAGAGAGGGAAGGGTGCAGTAATCCAGCTAATGGAAAGACTCAGTTTATCCCTCCTTTGTACCATAAGGAACCACTCCTGCAGGAAGCAGAGTCCCAAAGTTCTTACAAAAACTGGTACTTTTGTAAGGCATTGTTTACAATACAAATGACGAATAGACATCTCAGAAGAAATCCAGCTTAAGGCACTGGAGAAATATTTTTTATAGGAGGGTGCATTCTTAAGATGGGAATTATCAAGAGAAGACAAAAGGATCCTCTTAAATGTTAGGGAAAGGAAGGTTATGCCAAGGGCAATTTTTTTATTACTTTCTTTTGTTTCTGTTTTAATAGTTAACAAAAATCCACCCAGTCCCTTTTCCAGAAAGCGCAGAACACCCACCCTTTGAGTATCATTTCTGCAGGTGGTTCAAGCTGGAAACATATACAGAAAATGAGAACTGAATCTCCCTGTAAGTCCTAATCACACATGGCCAGCTTTCCTGCCCATGTGCTGTAAAACCAAGATAACCTGGTTATCCACTTGTGTCACCTAAGCCAGTCCATTTAAAGAGGAAATAAAAGGTTCCAGTGCAATAGTGACAGAAAGTCATAAAAAAAAAAAATATGGAAAAGAAGGATTCAGCAAGAGCACAGTATCACCTGGGACTAAAGCCTTCAACAGCAAACCATCTGCCTCCTGGATCAGCCGGTTCACTTAAACATTGTATTTTAAGACACCTAAAGTGGATTAAGGTTTTGACATACTGTTAGGATGTTTTCACTGCGGTCCTGGGAACCGGTCCCTGAACAAATGCATTTCAGCAAATAACAGCTTAACTGACAACCACTTGTTAGAGCACGAAGGTGTGGGGGGAAAAAAAACAAACTTGCACTTAAGACTGTGTTCTAGCGAGCGACATCCTGTCATGGTGAATGACAAATGTCCACGTTGCACCAGTGAACTGCACCTTTTAATACTACCGGATGTTTCCAGGATCGAAACAAAACCTGTACAAACCTTGCCACTGCCAAGGCTGGAAGGCATCTGGAGCCGTTGTTGGGTAACCCTGTGCAGCTCCCGAAACCCTCCAAGCTCATTCAACAGCAGACCCGCTGCCCACCATTGCAACGCACCCGGCGGCGCTTCCTGCACCTTGCCGCACATCAAACCCGGAGCAATGTGCCGAGCTTGGAGCCATCGCAGAGCCAGGACGAGGCGTCGTTCCCACCACGGTGTACCCAGGCTGGAAGCCGCCACCGGCATCCGGCCTCGCCGCTGCCGGTACCGCTCGGACCTGGTGAGCCTCCCTGGCGCAGGCCCGGCGTGTGGTGCTGGTGCTGGAGCTTGCTCCAGCCCCCACCGCCGAGCCCCCACCTCAGCCTCCTCTTCCCACCTTCCTCCCGCCGCCACCGGCTCCGGAAGTGGCTACCCCCACGGCGCGACCCGGCCCACCGCGCTCGCAGGGCCTGGGCCCGGCCCTCTCCACCCCTGCACCAGAAGGGCCCCGCAGCCCGGGCACGGCCGGCTTCCTCGCTCTGCCCGCACAGCCCCAGCCCTACCGCAGTTCCTGCCGCGCCCTCAAGGACCCAGCCCTGCCACAGATCTCGCCGCCACCCCACGGGGTCGGGGCCGGGGCCGTCGCCCGCACGTACGTACCGAAGCCACCAACAAGTCACAGCGAAAAGCGCGGACCGACCCAGCGCGCCGCCATTGATCCCCTCTAGCAGCCCGCCCCGGCTCGCTATCTGCCGCAGGCTGCACCGCCCCTTCCGCCCGTAAGAGCCAACCGAATAAGCTCTTCTTTAAGGGTCTCTTACCCTTCGATGGCCAGTTCCCGTAGTTCCTACGGAAGGAAACGGAACACGCAGGCGACAAGTGACATCATGGCGGCTCCGCGCCCCGATTGGGTAAAGCGCTCGTGCCCGGGGTGTGGCTGGTCGCCGGGGAGACGGCGGGGGGCGGGGCTGGGCGGGGCGGGGCGGGGGCGGGCCGTGCGTCGCCTCCATCTTTCCGCTGTGCGCTGCCGCGGCACAAAGGAGCAGTGGAGTTGCGCTGGGGTGGAGCTTGTGGGTTTTTCTGTGCTCGCTAGTGCTGAGGTGAGCTGCGTGTGGGGCTGCAGTGGGGTGGGGAGAGCCGCGCTCTCGGGCGTTACCAGCGGGGTGGAATTGTTTGGCTGCCCGCTGCGGGGCTGAGGTGGAGTGGGGCGGCCAGTGGGCTGGTGCTGAGGGGAAGGGGCAGCGCTGGGTTGGGCTGTGGTTGTGGTGGGCCTGGTATGCTGGAGCCTGCCTCGGGTTAATGAGGGGAAGGCGCGGTGCTTGTCCCCACTCCGCCCTCCGCCTTCCCGCGTGTGCGGCTGCAGCTCTCGGGGCAGGGTCGTCGGGGGGGGGTGATGTTGAGGACTGCAGCCTGGTGCGAGGCAGCGGCCAGGCCTGAGGTAGCGGCTGCGCTGCGCTTCCCTCGGTCTTGGGGCAGCGTGCTGCCTCTCCGGGTCTCCCGTAACCCCCGGGAACGGCAGCCGTTGGGAAGAAGCTGCTGCACGCCGGGTTCTTCTCGTGCGGGTCGGGGAGGCCCTGGAGCCGGTGAGATCGGGGCTGAGATGCAAGCAAAAGAAAGCAGCGAAACTGGGATGAAACCGGAGTTTGCTGGAATCGGGCGCCCCGGGCACGGTGGCGTTTGGTGTTATGGCATGTGCTGAGAGCTCGTCCTGGAGCCTCAACGACTTGCAAATCACGGGCTTTGTTTTTATGTCGAGGTAAAAAGTCAGCATCGTACAACTTTGTACCACTAGCACTGTAAAAATACTGGTGCAGAGCAAGTTATGCTTTTACAGAGAAAATACGAAAATGTGGAGTGGACTACCACGTGCCGCTCTTTACCTTGTTTCTGCTTTGGGCACTGGGTTGGGCAGCGGTAACGCCAGGGTGCTGCTTTGCCCTTAGTTCACAGCTTACAAAGCAGGTCTTATGCACCGCCTGCATTGTGCTGGTATCAAAACCACACTAGAGGTATTTCGCTTTTAAGCCCTTTGATTCTGTCCTACTGATCACTGTTTCTGTCTCACGTATCTTCATTGCTTCTGTTTCTTTAATACTGCAGTTTCTCACCTTTTGTTGTGCATCAGTAGGTGTAGAGTCTTAATGTAGAGGAGCCATGAGATATTATTGAGGATGACTGTAGTCATCCTGGGTTTCATTTTCTATTATGTTATTGCAAAATCTTGCTCTGAAGCTCTTGGTATCCATCCGAGCACAGAGTTGGTTCTGTTTGCACCCTGCACTTGTCAGTGTTTCTCACTCAGGGGAACTTTGCACCATGGAAAGCATGGACAGAAGAGCTGCCTTTTCTCTTCTAAATGTATTCAGCCTTGTAGATATTGCACTGTTTTCTGGATGCTGGTGGCTTGTTTTTTCTTTTTAGTTTTGTGTCAGTGTTTTCTTCAACATACGAGATTCTTTTTCTACTTATCACTAGCTTTGCCTCATATTTTTAACTTTTCTGTTATTTGCCTCACAGTGAATACATTTGTACTGGTGTGGTTTTTTTCTCTCATGCTGGTCCTTGATTCAGTTTTTCCACCTTAAAATGTTCTGTACATGGATCAGCGGTATGAGGTTATTGTCATGTGGAGACCTGCATCCAGTTGATTTCTTCCCCCATTCTCAGGCTTAAAACTTTCACTGTTTCTCTGCTGAACTGTAGAAATCTGTTCACAGTGGATGTTGTCATCACCTATGAGCCATTGGAAATATTCGCTCACATCATGTCTCCTCTTCGACTCCAGTATTTGACTGTGGGTTTCTGCAGGACTGTGCAAAAAACCTACTTAAGTCTCATACTTTTTTAAGAATCCAGGATGCTGCTAAATGTGTTTTCCTTTTGCATTTATCCAAATGCAAAAATTGATCTCTTTGATCTAAATCTAGCCCTTTCTTCTGCAAGTGCTTTTGTATGTGTCTTTGTTCGCTGAGGAAGCCCACTCAGCAAAAGAGGCCCTCTCTCCTGCTGGCACCTGTTCCTCTGTCTCTTCTTTTAGGAGTTACTGTTATTCCTTAGTGCCCTAACTTCTGCTGTTTGTTCTTCTAGGTCTGGTTGAATATACTGTGTATTTCTCCTGGTGTGGGGTTAGTTTATTGGGTCCTTTTTTTTTCAGATGCATGAAACTCTTGTATTTACATGAACATTACTTGCTGTCTCTCCCCTTTTCATCCAAACACTCTCGAGTTTTCTGGTAACAGAAGGTGTTCAGCATGTGCTATCACCTGCCTGGGAAGCTCCTTCAGGATCTTTTACTGCAGTTTTGCATTCTGTGCAACTCTTGCCATTACTCTTGCTATTGTTGATTGTTTGTTAGCTTGGTTTCTGTTCTCTGCTTACTCTTAGATTGCTGATAGTCCCCATGCCTCCCTCAGCTTTGGTACTGGTGTGTGCTTCTGTGTAGGTGGGGTTATTGGTTTCCTTGAAGCCTGTAACTTTCCTTTTTGTTGGCCTTTACCTCCTATTTATGGAGTTTGGCTGCAGTGGTTCATGTTGGTCACTCTGGTATACTCCATGGCCTTGGAATTCAGTGATCTGTCCATGGCTCCTTTCATCTTGCTGTTAACTTTGTTCTGTGCTTTTAATAATACGTTTTTTTTTTTTCTCTCTTACAAGGGGTGTGATGGTTTTCTGCACAACTTCAGTGCTCTTCCTTGTTTTATTTTTTTTTTCAATTTCACGCTAGAGGTCTGGCTCTCTGCATGCTTCATTTGCTGTTAGTCTAAAAAATAGGCTGAAATAGATTACTTACAACATTTTGGTTCCCTCCTATAAAGTAAGACATCTTTCGTGCTCTGTCCATAAGGTGATACCAATGTCCATTTACCTCAAGCTTTTTGCTGGTTTGTGAAAATTAAGGAATAAAAGGTGGATATTTAGTGATGTAAGCTTAAGTTGGTGTTACCAGTAATTAGTGATTACTGATAAAGATGGTAGTTTGTCATGATACGCTACCTCACATTCTATTCCTTAGGCTTTGTTCAGATTTCCTTTCACATCTGTATCTCCCTAGCTGCCAACATACTGTGTTTTAAATGTCTCCTCTTGGTCTCTAAGTCACTTCAACATGTGTTTCTATCTTCATAGTGGAGCAGAGCTCATCCTATGCGCTGCTTGGTTTCCCTGTTGACACAGGAGCATCAAGCTAAAACGCTTGTCACCTTGTAGTAAGTTAAAGGCAAGCTAATGTGATAATGTTTGTCCTGTTCTGCTGCACTGTCGGCATGTTGTGTTCAGCATTTTAAACTTCTTGGTTTTGTGGTGGTGGTGTTTTTTGGTTTTCCCACTCCTGAGCTCATGATTGCTCAGTAGACTTTGAATTTATTCCTTGCTTTAATGTAGTGCAGGAGCAGGTACTGCGCTGGGATTTTGTCTTTATAATTCTAATTAGATTTGTGTCATGTTGCTGTGTTTTGTGTTTCCTTGTGTCCTACCAATTCCCAGTTTGTATGTGGGGACTGTGAAGCTGGCATGTCACAGCAGCACCTGTGCCAGCATAATCTTTACTGTATTTTCTATTATTCATTATGATGTTGAGGTCTAGTGGAAGTTAAATGGTCACGTGTGACTGATACATCGTCATCTCTCTTCAGCCCTGCTTGTAATTACTCAAAACCTTGACCTACTGTTACTGTGGCCAGACTTGTGCTTTAGAAGCACACCTCCTCCAAGGGAACTCTGTGTATTTGATAGGTTTTATCCATTCTGGAGAAGAGAAGGCTCTGGGGAGTCCATAGAGCAGCTTCCAGTGCCTAGAGGGGATACAGGAAACATGGAGAGGAGCTTTGGGCAAGGGCCTGTAAGGACAGGACAAGGGGGAATGGCTTTAACCTGTTAAAGGGAAGATTGAGATAAGACATTATGCAGAAGTTCTTCCCTGTGAGGGTGGTGAGGCACTGGCACAGGTTGCCCAGAGAAGCTGTGGCTGCCCTGTCCCTGGCAGTGTTCGAGGCCAGGTTGGGCAGGGCTTGAAGGAACCTGGTCTAGTGGAAAGTGTCCCAGCCTGTGGGGTTGGAACTGGATAAGCTTTAAGGTCCCTTCCAGGAGTCTGTGGAAATACCTGACAGTTCAAAATCTGGGGTGCCTCATTGTTAATGTATGCTTATTAATGGGGGTTCAGCTGGTCACCATAATCAGTGACAAGTAGTCCATCCTTTACCTGATACATCTCTCCCTTTGGGAGAAGATGCATGCAAAACACTTGCAACTGTAGTTACTTTTCTTCCTTTCTGAGGCTTCTTTTGCCACAGGGAACACTTTACTCTTGGTGTTAAGTTTCTGAATATCTTGTTTTGCCAGGCATGAGGAGAAGGACAAGAACTGAGGATGTTTTGGTTTGAAGTATTGGTGTAGCTTTTGGAATTGCTTTCTTCAGTGCTCATGCACAAACTGATATTAATATAGCTTTAAACACAGGTTCAAGGACAGCCAATGAACCACATGCTGGAAGCCTAGGCCACTGCTCTTGTAGACAGTGGGATGTGCTAGAAAGCGATACTGGAAAATGAAAACCCAGCGGGTATACTGATGCTCATTTTTATTTAAAAGCAGAGCTGTCTGGTGGCATGCAAAAAGCTTAGAGTTCTTCAATGCTTCAAAAAACATTCACCTAATGATGAGTGGAGAATCATGTGTGTGTGTTTGCACCCAGACACTGGTCAATGTATCAGTCCTGGAATGAAAGATTAAAGAGTATTGTAAGACCAATGGGTGAGTTGTTCTCTTTAAATTTTTACCCCTCTGGAACACTTAGTAAAGTAGTATCTAAGTGTAATTATCAAAAGAATTTAACCTCAATTTTCCTGAAAGTCCCAGATGATGGTGACTTTGTGTTCCTTATGTAATTATAGCTTTTTTTGAAGTCTGTTTAAATTGCTTTGTGCTTTCTGCCTTTTTTGATGTGCAGCAATAAACTAAATAGCTACACACTCTTGTTTAAGCCGTTTTTTTAGACTGTCTTATGAAATACATACATGTTTGTCTGTCATCCCCCTTCCTAACCCCTTTGCTCTTGTCCAAGTCATCTCTTGGGCAGTCAGTCCCTTCCTCTTCTTGGCCAGGGGAGCTCTGAAACCCATTGACCAACTTCCTCTTAGTTTCTTCATACCGATGGAGGCCTTAGAACACTGTAAAAAGATAAATGTCCCAGCTCAGTGGTAGGAGCTGGATACCTGTGAGACCTGGAGTCAGTGGCTGTGCTGCTGACGGAAGCACTTTTCACGCATGGTTGCCTATTCTATATCAGGATCCTCCTGCGTTTTGCTTGCCTGGTAGACTTGTAGCAGGGCAGAGAGAAAAGGTCCCCAAGGCAGAACCTGAAGAGACAAATGGGTAGAAACAAAACTGGGCCCTTGTGTGGGTTTTTGTTGTATTTTTTTGTTTTGTTTTCATTTGAATAGGTGAGATAAGGGGTTCCAGTGACCTGCCCAGAGCTGTGCATGAAGTTCTGTAGACTTCAGCTTTAGAAGCCCCAGACAAATTGGTACACCCAACAACAGATCGAGCCATCCTCCAGTGCTGCTTCAGTTAATCAGGAAGAGGAGTTTTCTTCATCCTGTTTCCTGCTGCACTGTTAGGTTTTTCAAGTTTGATATCACCAGTGTCACAAAGTGACAAATTTGATGAGGCTGAGAATAGGAGGGTCGAGACATTGTCTGCTCTGCTCAGCTCTCTGAGGCAGTTGTCAAACAGCTGAAAATGCAGGCTTACCACTGAAGCATCACTGAATTCTTCAGCAACATTATTAAAATCTTTCACACGTTCAAAACTGTTTTCAGTGTTTTACGCACTTTTAGTAGCTTAGTCATGCTGTCTAGTGGGGTTCCTTTCTGCGGTCTACAGCAGGAAGCTCTTCTGCCTTCTGCTGAGTAGTTCTGTACCTGACTTCCTTTGAAAACAAGCCCAGCTCTGACTTAGAAGAAACAAAAGCACTGAGATTAGCTTACAGGCAATAAACAGCACAAGTCTGGGCTGTCACTGTGCCAGCTCGGTTATATGAAGCTGGTGGTTTGCTGACAAGGATCTGCCCCTGCTTTCAGCACACCTTGCTTGTAGCATCTTTCTGTAGCCCATGGAATGAATACTTGGGTGTCAACCCAAGATCTAGTTTCCACAGCAGGACTACCCTTTGTGACTGTTTGAGCTGCTTGGTCTCTTGATTTGTCCCCCCAAAATGTTTTTTATGGTTTATATTTTATTAATGTATGAGATACTTTAAATATGTATTGCTGCAGTTTACTACAAGGAGTTGATCACCCTATAATTTGAGAGAGCTTTCATTGGTTTTTGGGTAGTAATACAGGTAAAGGTTTGGCTTCTTCAGCAGCCTGCTTAGTAAATTTCCATGGGATATAGCCCTAGAGGGCAGGGGGGCTCAAGACTCTTGGTTGGTCTTCAAGAATCACCTGCTACAAGCTCAGGAGTGTTGCATCCCAACCAGAAGGAAGTGCAGCAGGAGGGCCAGGAGACCTCCTTGGATGGATAAGGAGCTCCTGAGGAAAATTCAAATGAAAAAAGAGTTTTATAGAAAGTGGAAGCAAGGACAGGCGGCCTGGGAAGAGTACAAGGATGTTGTCCGGGAAGCTAGGGACCAGGTTAGGAAAGCTAAGGCCCAGTTAGAATTAAACTTGGCTAGGGATATTAAGGATAACAGGAAGGGATTCTACAGGTACATAGCAAATAAAAAACAGATTAGGGAGAATGTAGGCCCCCTCAGGAAGCTCTCAGGTGAACTAGCTACACAGGATTTGGAGAAGGCTGAGGTTCTGAATGACTTCTTTGCCTCGGTCTTCTCTAGCAAAGGCTCTGACCGCACCACCCAAGTCTTGGAAGGCAGACGCAGGGACTGTGAGAATGAAGACCTTGGGCCCACTGTAGGAGAGGAACTGGTTCGAGACCATCTTAAAAATCTGAATGTGCACAAGTCCATGGGTCCTGATGAAATCCATCCGCGGGTCCTGAAGGAGCTGGCAAATGAAGTTGCTAAGCCGCTGGCCATCATATTTGAAAAATCATGGCAGTCAGGTGAAGTTCCTGATGACTGGAAAAAGGGAAATATAACCCCCATTTTCAAGAAGGGGAAAATGGATGACCCAGGGAATTACAGACCAGTCAGTCTCACCTCTGTGCCTGGCAAAATCTTGGAGCAGATTCTCCTGGAAGGCATGTTAAGGCACATGAAAAACAACAGGGTGCTTGGTGACAGCCAGCATGGCTTCACTAAGGGGAGATCCTGCCTGACCAATTGGGTGGCCTTTTATGATGGGGCTACAGAACTGATGGACAGCGGTAGAGCAGTTGATATCATCTACCTGGATTTGTGTAAAGCGTTCAACACTATCCCGCATGACATCCTTGTCTCTAAAGTGGAGAGACATCAATTTGATGAATGGACCACTCAGTGGATAAAGAACTGGCTGGATGGCCGCACACAGAGAGTTGTGATCAATGGCTCAATGTCCGGCTGGAGACCAGTAACGAGTGGTGTCCCTCAGGGATCGGTGTTGGGACTGGTCTTGTTTAACATCGTCATTGCTGACATGGACAGTGGGATTGAGTGCACCCTCAGCAAGTTTGCGATGGCACCAAGCTGTGTGGTTCGGCTGATCCGCTGGAGGGAAGGAATGCCATCCAGAGGGACCTTGACACGCTTGTGAGGTGGGCTGATGCCAACCTCATGAAGTTTAACCATGCCAAGTGCAAGGCCCTACACCTGGGTTGGGACAATCCCAGACACAGCTACAGGTTGGGCAGAGAAGAGATTCAGAGCAGCTCTGCAGAGAAGGACTTTGGGGTGTTGGTGGATGAGAAAATGAACATGAGCCGGCTTCAGTGTGCACTCACAGCCCAGAAAGCCAACTGCATCCTGGGCTGCATCAAAAGAAGTGTGACCAGCAGGTCAAAGGAGGTGATCCTGCCCCTTTATTCTGCTCTCGTGAGACCTCACTTGGAGTATTGTGTGCAGTTCTGGTGTCCTCAATGTAAAAAGGGCATGGATCTGTTGGACCAATTCCAGAGGAGGGCCACGAGGATGATCAGGGGACTGGAGCACCTCCCCTGTATGAAGACAGGCTGAGAAAGTTGGGGCTGTTCATCCTGGAGAAGAGAAGGCTGCGTGGAGACCTCATAGCAGCCTTCCAGTATCTGAAGGGGGCCTATAGGGATGCTGGGGACTGTAGTGATAGGACAAGGGGTAATGGGTTAAAACTTAAACAGGGGAAGTTTAGATTGGCTATAAGGAGGAAATTCTTTCCTGTTAGGGTGGTGAGGCACTGAAATGGGTTCCCCAAGGAGGTTGTGAATGCTCTATCCCTGGCGGTGTTTAAGACCAGGTTGGACGAGGCCTTGGGTGTTATGGTTTAGACGAGATGTCCCTGCCCATGGCAGGGGTGTTGGAACTTGATCTTAAGGTCCTTTCCAACCCTAACCATTCTATGGTTCTAAAGCCTTATCCTTTCTGAAACAGACTATTATTTAAATTTATGAGAAAAAACTTAAAAGCCAGTGGATTGTGTTTGTGGTGTTTCTTTGTGATTCTGCACCTCTCTTTGGTACCCAAAGACTCCACACTTTCCTCCCAGTACTGTCTGTTCTGAAATGTCTTGATTATTTTTTTTTCCCTTAAATTTTGAATGCTGGTATTGGGGATCTTTTTGTCAAAAATTAGCTAATTAGTTTATTGTTAAGGTCTGTAACTTTCAGGGCACCAAGAAAGATTAACTTGAATTAATTGAAGGATTTATATTTAAGCCTCCAAATGAATGTGCCAAAACTTCATATGGTAGAGCTTTCAATTTTATTCCATGTGCTGTCGGGTTACATCTGCAGGGCATTATCCTTATCCTCCTGCCACTTCTGAAGCAGTGTATTATACTCTTTCCTTTGGCAACTACTGGAGTCATACAGCTTTTCCACATGATGTCAGCCTGCTGGAGTCAACTCTTGTTCAGTTGCACCAGAGCTGTCAAATACCACTATCTGGTTGAAAGATTCTTATTTTGGAAGCGTAGTAATCTGCCTCAAAGCATAACACACACAGAGAAGTTCGAGATGGAAGGGACCTTAAAGATCATCTCATTCCAGCCCCCTTGGCCTGGGCAGGGACACCTTCCACTAGACCAGGTTGCTGCAAGCCCTGTTCAGCCTGCCAGGGATGGGGCAGCCACAGCTTCTCTGGACAGCCTGTGCCAGTGCCTCACAGGGATGAAAGTCTTCCCAGTATCTAACTAAATCTACCCTCTTCCAGTTTAAAGCCATTCATTCCCCCTTGTCCTATCCCTACATGCCCTTGCAAAAAAACCCTCTCCAGAATCAAGAGGACTGAAGCAGATGAACAGCTAAACTTTGAGCTTTGTCTCTGAAAATAAATATAATGACCTGTTGACAGCTTGGAGAGATAAGAACCAGGAAGCATGATTGATACCAGCATGAATGGGTGACTTGGACATAAAGTGAAGCTCAGGTCTTCTGGAGGCTGGGGTACAAAGGACAGTTCCACATAAGTAATTGTAAGGAGACAAATTAGGATTCTCAAATGGAGAAGCTCAGAAAGTGTTAACTGCTTCAGTTCCTTCTTCAGAAAGAGCTGTAGATGAACAGTCTCTGGTGCCTGAGGAGCACTGAGCATGGGTGTCTCTGTACGCAGAGGTAAGGGAAAACCTAGCTAGGACAGGAGTCTCTTTACTAGGCCTGCTTTGGAGATACCAGTTTAAGAGAGAAAGTGAAGTTGACTTTAAATCCATGTTGCATTTTTAGCATTTCCGTACCAGCTTAATAAACAGATTTAAGGCAAGTAAAAAGACAAAATAGTACAGCGTACAGGTGATAATAAACTCTTACTTTCACAGTGAGTCTACATAGAAAGAATCACAGAATCCCAGACTGGTTTTGGTTGGAAGAGAGCTTAAGGCTCATCCAGTTCCAGCCTCCTGCCAAAGGGAGGGATACGTTCCACTAAACCAGATTGCTCCAAGCCCCGTCCAGCCTGGCCTTGAACACTGTTAGGAATGGGGCAGCCACAGCTTCTCTGGGCAACCTGTGCCAGTGCCTTACCACCCTCACAGGGAAGAAACTACTGTGGTGGTACTTGGTGTCTACTGCATCTTCCTCCTTTGTTAAGCCATATGAGAGATCAGATCCTTCAGCTACTCAGTGTTTCTGACCATGCTAGAATCACCTAGAGGAGACTGCAGGAGTGAAGCCCAATTTAAGAGTAAGCCCTGCACACCCCTTTGGGGTTTCACTGACACATACCTCGGCAGAAGCTGGAAAGTTTCCAGATATGATCAGTGTCTTTACCTTTTTGTGAAACAGGCATGGTCAGTCAGTCTGCTTTCAGTTTAGGGTGCTCTGATGACAGCAGGGGAACAGATGACTGTGGTAATGGCTTTGTCCATCGGATGGTGACATACTGCAGGCCAGTAAATGTTGTCTCCTGTTGAGTTTTTATACCGGCTCTAACCCTCCAGGATATTTGAAAAGAAATTGCCGAATTAGGGATTTGCTTCCAATTACAGTCCAGTGCTTGGTTACTGCATGCATAAGGACTGTCACAGCATTTACTTGCTCTTCCTGAAGGCTGTTGTCCACGTACACGTGTGCTGTGTGATAGCCATGTTGGATGCCAAGTAGTTATTTCTCTTTAGTTGCACAAGTCTTACAATTGAAAGGTTGACCTCTGATCTCAATGTGATCTTCTGAGAGAGTCTCAGTTTCACACTATAATTACAAGGTCCTGTGCCTAAGTTGGAGCAGTCCCAAGCACAAACACAGGCTGGGGAGAGACTGGATGGAGAAGGACTTGGGGTGTTGGGTGGGGAGAAGCTTCCCATAACCTGGCTTCAGTGTGAGCTTGAGCCTGAATCTCCCCCATGTGCTGGGCTGCATCCCCAGAGTGGGAGCAGGAGGTCGAGGGATGGGGTTCTGCCCATCTGCTTATTTCTGGGGAGACCCCTCCTTGTAGCCATGTCCAACTCTGGAGCAACAACACAAGAAGCATTTGGAGTGAGTTCAGAGGAGGCCATGGAGATGCTGCGAGTGCTGGGGCCTCTCTTCTCTGGAGACAGGCTGAGAGAGCTGGGCTTGTTCAGCCTAGAGAACAGAAGGCTCTGTTAGAAGACCTTAGAGCAGCTTCAGTGCCTAAAGGAGCTACAAGAAATCTGGAGAGGGGTTTTGGATAAGGGCCTGTAGGGAAAGGACAATGTGGAATGGCTTTAACCTGACAGAGGGGAGATTGAGATGAGCTCTTAGGCAGAATTTCTTCCCTGTGAGGGTGCTGAGGCCCTGGCACAGGGTGCCCAGAGAAGCTGTGGGTGCCCCATTCATGGCAGTGTTCGAGGCCAGGTTGGATGGGGCTTGGAGCAACGTGGTCTAGTGGAAGGTGTCCCTGCCTGTGGCAGGCTGTTGGAACTGAATGAGCTTTAAGGCCCCTTCCAGTTAAAGCCAATCTGGGATTCTATGGTTCTATGGTAATTGTATTTATTTTTTGGAATATCTTGGTTTTCATCACCTCCCCAGTCGTTTCCACCTTGATATCCCTTCCATTGTTCTAAATGCTTCTACTTGCAAGCAGGCTTCTTCCCCCTCTTGTTCCTGTGTTGAAGACTGTTATCTTGCAGCAGTTCATCACCTGTGTTTCCTTCTTGGTGTTTGAACTTTTCATCCAGTATCACAAGTATTTTCATTTCTTCCCTTGTAGGAGCATTGTGTCCTTGGGAAAGAAATCCTCAGGAAATATTTCTAATTATTTTATCTCTTTAATTGGAAGCTGCTGCCCAAAACTGGCTTGCATTTGAAAAGCTGTCAGCTTCAGTATGTGGTTTGCTGACTGAGCTCCTGTGTTAACTTTGCTTTTGAGAAATTGTTTGTCTTATTCCTGTAGCAGTGGCAGAAGGTGGAAAAGCGGTTCTGGTGGCTGAAACCTTCTCTGTTTATTTATATGTGTGAAGTTCTTTTTGTTTGCTTGGCAATACACTCCCATTTCATGGAAAGGCAAAGTATTTTCCATCATGAGGCAGTGTTATGGTTGGCTCTAAGCAAATACTTGAGGGGATGAATCACTGGCTCTTGAACTGCGCATTGCAGAGAGAAGGAGCTTAATGCCACTTGGAGCTGACTTCTCCGTGGATGTGTGTTGTGGTTTAACCCCAGCCAGACAGCTTGTTCACTCACCCCCCCCCTTCTTGCCCTTCCCCTATTCTTGGAGGGATGGAGAGGAGAATCAAAAAGAATGCAACTCCCACGGGTTAAGATAAGAACAGTTTAGTAACTAAGGTATAACACAAATCACTACTGCTACCACCAATAATAGTAATGATAAAGGAAATAACAAGGGAAGAGAATACAACACCTCATCACCAGGCGACCGATAACTTGCCCCCCCAGCCTGACCAAGCACCGACCGATACCTCATCCAACCCTGCAGTCCACTAGCCCTTCCGGGTCACTCTCCCAGTTACATCCTGGGCATGACGTGCTGTGGTATGGAATACCTCTTTGGTCAGTTTGGGCCAGGTGTCCTGTCTCTGCTTCCTCCCAGCTTCCCTCCTTCTTGGCAGAGCATGAGGCTCACAAAGTCCTTGGCCAAACCAAAACATCACTGTTTTCAGCTCTGTTCCCAGCCCGAAAGTCAAAACACAGCACTGCACCAGCTACCAAGAAAGAGAAAAATGACTGCTACTGCTGAACCCAGGACAGTGTGCTCCATGACCTGGTGCACAGGAGGCCTACTTTGGGTTGGCTGGGTATCCTCACTGCCCCACAGGTGCAGATCTGCTCAGCAGTTGTTCCACGGGAGGGTGCACTCATCTTGCCCACTTGGGCTTTTTGCAGTAGCAAGCTCATCAGTCTGTGCAGATTGCAGCTCCTTCATGCATCTGTGTATGTGCTTGAGCCTTCCAGGAGAGCAGCTGCTTTGTTGTGGCAGGGATGATCGCAATGGCTGGTAGCACAAGTAGCATCTGGTGATCATAATTCAGGGTGAATGGATGGCCCTCCCTGTTGGAAAGCAGGCACTGGCTGCTGCTACCTTTACTGGTGTTGCACTTCAAAACATGGGTCCTTTCTTCTTTTTTTTTTCTTCTTTTTTTTTTTTTTGTTTTTTTAAGAAAATGATGCTGTTGCTTAGTTGAATCATAGCTGTCAGCTCAAAACATTTGGGTTAAAGTGTTTTTGGAGGGGATGTTCAAACACAAAAGGTAAAAGTCGCAAGCCACACAAAATTCTCCAATAGCATGATTTATAAGGAAACTGGTACTCTTTGGTTAACAGTAGGTCATGGTCTTATCATGGAAGACTGCTGACTTTTCAGAGCAGCTGCAGAGACTGAGCTGTGTAACTGCTGAACACCAGGAAACTGCCTGTTTGTCTGTTAGCATGTGCTTGCTGTCAAGCCGGGCTTTAAGTGTCTGCTGCTGGGTAGGATAGGAGGCTTTTCTTGGCTTCTCTTGACGCTTCTTTTGTAACATTCTTTGTTTTCTCCTTGAAATTTTTTTTTCTTCTTTTAGACAATGTCTTAAAAAAAACCCTCATATTTTATTCCCACAGTATTTGCAAGTGGACTGTGAAGTATTTTTAGAATTAAAAGCCAAAACAAAACATTTTTGTGTCAAAATTTGACTGAGAGGAGGGATTTTAAAAAATGAGGCTAGAAGTTAAATTTTAAAATCTCTTTCCATCTCTGTATGCAAAGATTGTTACATCATATTGAAACAATAATATATTTCATCTTTCATGATGTACAAAATGGTTTTGGTTTTGTGTGTTGGCAGTGTCTCTGAGCTTGGACAGAAGCAGAATTGTTCACTCATCACTTGCATCTCCCTCTCTACTGTATTTCCCCCTCTGTTCCATCCTGCAGCTGACCTGAAGTTTGATGCATTCATCATCTTCTCTTCAGGAGTTGGGGTGAGGGAGTCAGGATGGCCACTGGCAGCCAAATGCTGAAGTTCATTACGCTGTAAAGCTGCCCAGGAAAAATGCCACAGCTCTAATGCAATCCAGTACATCACTGTTTTAAAAGCCTTCTCTTAGAAAGCTTTCCCTCTGCACTTCGGAACCTCTCCTCACACGTTGGTATTGTGTTGCTCGTTTGCAAGGCAGATCTGTAGCAGTCTTTTCTTCATAGAATCACAGACTGGGAGGAATACCTCCCACCAGACCAGGTTCCTTCAAGCCCTGTTCAACCTGGCATTGAGCACTGCCAGAGGTGGGGCAGCCACAGCTTCTCTGGGCACCCTGTGCCAGGGCCTCAGCACCCTCACAGGGAAGAACTTCTGCCTAAGATCTCATCTCAGTCTGCCCTCTGTCAGGTTGAAGCCATTCCCCCTTGTCCTATCCCTACAGGCCCTTGTCCAAAACCTGCCCTCCGGGTTTCTTGTAGCCTCTTTAGGCACTGGAAGCTGCTTTAAGGTCTTCTTGGAGTCTTCTGTTCTCCATGCTGAACCAGCCCAGCTCTCTCAGCCTTCTACCTTTTGTTCCTGATTACTGAGCCTCCCAGTTTGTCTGACACTTGACAATTAACTCCTTGTACATGATGGTAAGCACCAGCCAAGGGAGTGCTGTCAAGCTCAGTTTCTACTAAATAAGGGAAGTTTATCCTGTCGTTTCTCTCTTCCCCTTCATCTAATCAGCTTTTATAGTCTACTTGCTTTTATGTTCTGCTGTCCCTGCTTGAGGGTGACCTGGAGCAGATACTGTTTTGCTCCTCTTCTTCTTGTAAGTAGTAATTTGAGGTGAGGAGTTGGTCACTGCTGTGCACTTGGTGCTGTGGTGTCTGGAGTACCAAGGCTGTAAAAACAGATTATGTTTTTCTGTAGCTGTGGCTAGTCCTAAAGCTAGTAGGTGGCAAACTTTTTTGAAGCCTCAGGAGCATTTATCCTCTAAGGCTGAATGTAGCTGAAAATAACAGCATGGCTTGATGTCATGGGGGGTGTAGGGAGGAGGTTGAAAACATCTACCTTAGAGGCAGTTGCCAAGTAAATTGTTTGTTCTTTTCCATCTGTCTTCAGGGGCTCTTCAGCGTAGTTCCTAAAAGTGAAAGCAGAGTCAGCCCTAATGACTCACTGCTCCCCATAAAAGCTTACAGAATGCTGCTTCCAGATACAACTGCATCTGCACCCTGAAGTACAGTCCACTTCTGTTACAGCTCTGTGTGAGCAAGCCCATCTGTTCCTGAGCCAAACAAACCTAAGGGTGAGTTGTCCAGAACCACTTGTTCTTATTCATGCTTTAAGTTGTTGACCAGAAAAAACTAGGTTTCACTTACTGGTTTTGATCTTGTCTTACGTCTGTTTTTGTTCCTTAGGTAGGTTCTTACTGCTAATCCATAAAATACAGCTTTTCCTTTCTCATTTTGATGAGAAGAGATTCACTATGTTAATATTTTTTGTAAGCTACAGAACAGCTTAATTTGGATTCTAAATCTCTAACCGTTTTACATTTTAGTATTATGTTACTAAAATGCCCTTAAAGGATCTAGACTTATAGATCCATGCATATTATTTTGCTTGGGAAGACATATTTCATGTTTAATATAACTAGTCCTTTTTAAAAAATAACTCTCTCAGGTACCCCCCAACCTTTCAAAGTCATCTGAACCTGTTGTGATCTTGCACAATTCTGTTTAAGATCCATACAATCTGTATTGGCTCCCTCACATGCACTTTTGAGTGGCTGAATATGAAGCCAGTAGCTGTGTTGGCCCAGATGGAAGGACTCCTGAGCCTTGTGTACCACCACTTGTTGTAGTCCAGCTGTTTAAGAGAGTAAGGCAAGCACGTTGTGGTGCCAGAACCCTTCTAATGATCCATGCTTTAGGAATTTCTTGAACAAGTTGTCCAGATCTTGTAATTTTTTTTGCAATTAATATCCCTTGAGGGGTTTTTTCTTCCCTGGTTAGCCTTCAGTTAATTTCTTAATATGGAACCTTTCACTGTGCTAAAAGAAGATAACATACCTCAAACTAGAGAAGAGTCTTGAGAGCTTGCTTGCAGTCCTCTCCAGTGACATCTAGACATCCAGAGACTTGCTTATATGACCAGTGTCTGGCTTCCCAAGTAATGTTGTTATGGTCTTGTCCCAGTGTCAGCCTTTCATGTTTGAAAGGTCTTTGTCTTTTTTCTAACTTTATGGTGCCGCATGCGTACTGTTGAATTATTTAATGATTGTATCATAATAATAACCTGTTACAGGATATTCACCATGACTTCTACCTTAAATTGGGTTAAACTTGATTCTTAAAAGAATAACATGTGCTTAGTCTTAAAGTTACTTATTTATTCTGGTATGCCTGAAGTGCTTAAGTAGTGAAATGATGTCTTTTGTAAGGCTTTATTTTAGGTGAAACTTTAATGATCTATAGAAATACACCCTATGGCTTGAAAAATCACTTCTGATGAAATGGGGGTCTGAATCTTCTTGCTCTTACTAGCATTCTCAGTGTATGGTTTGGAGAGACGACCCTACAATCTTGGTTGCTAGTGGTCCTGTATTTGATCCAAACCAGTTGAATAAAGAACAAAAGAATGATTGAATTAGGTTTTGTTCCCCAAAAGGGAAGATTGGTTTGACACAAGATCTGAACAAGCATAAACCTGCATGGAAAACACCCCTTTCAAAATTCCAATTAGATCTGTAGGCATTAAAATGTTGTCAATAATTCCTGTTTATTTCAGGGTCAGTACTTGGTGCTTCTTTGAGGATCCAGTTGATGTAGGCACATTCCAGAAGATATGTTTATGCACAGATGGACTAAACAGTTCACTGTTAAATCTACAGTTCGTTGAGATATGCCATTACTGTAAGTGCAGCTCTTCACAATTTTGGCTATTTTGTAGATTCTTTCTGGAAATGATACTGAATAATCCTGATAAGAAATGAGACCCTTAAGAGTTCAGCCTTTATTTGGGTGGCCTAAGCATTATGTCTTTATAAAGAACAAATGAAATTGGTTTGGTAATACTTAGTACTTGAAGGGTAGCAGTGTGCTCGATTTAAAGTGTGCTAGGCACTGTGCTAGACAAAGTTGTTCCTCTGTATCCAAAACCTATGGAACAAATGGGAAATAATAGGTAGTATAGAAAGAAATAATGTGTGGGCAAGAGCTACTTTACCCAGGGCACTTCCTTTTCCTTCCTTTCCCCCTCCCTGCAATAGATTTCAGGTACAAACTTTGTTTCTGAGGTGCTTTATCCACCAAGGATGATTCTGTTGACTAAAATAGGAATTCTTTTGCTATTCATTAGAAGTAGAAACACTGACTCTTGTTTTGGATTTGCTTTTTCAGACCTCCTTCTGGATGACCAATGTGTATTTTAACTGATTGTAACAGTCTGCGACTTCCCATTCATTCCAGCTGGTAACAACACTTATAATGCAAAAAAAATCACGATTCAGGATCCCACAAACATTACTCTTAAAGCTTTCTAGATGATTGTAGTTGCTTTGGTTGTGTTCTATGCTAGCAGAAGCCTTTTCCAAGGTTTACTGTTGACTCTAGAGCACCGCATTCCCTGTTTACTGGGAGCCCTGAGGGCTGGCAATATGGGAAACTCGTGTGTTTGCCGCGATGACAGTGGAGCAGAAGACAACGTGGAATCTCGGAGTTGGCAAACGGAGAACAGTAGAGTACATGTACCTGAAGCAAGAAGCCACCCAAGGGACCCTGTCCGTCCACCCAGGAGGGGTCGAGGGCCACATGAGCCAAGAAGGAAAAAACAGAATGTGGACGGGCTAGTACTTGACACACTGGCTGTAATTCGGACGTTAGTAGATAAGTAAGTACCTCCTCAAGGAATAATCCAACATGAATGAAAATGTTCTTGTCTCCTCTCAAACTGTGGCTCCATCCTCTCACCGATCTACACCTGACCCTCCCTGAAGCAGTCGCGTGTTTCCATCTGGAGACTTAGGAGAGGAGCACCTTTTCTAGGTAATAGAAGTAGCTCCTAAGTGTACAGGTACAGACTATTCCGAGAGCTGAGAGCTTTCTCACAGTTCCTGTCTGACCCTGCACCCAGGTGGGATGAGGAATGTGTTCCGTGTTTCTAATGTGTCATAGATAACACACAGTTTAGGGAGCAACAAACACTCCAGAGTTTGGGAACTTCTGCCCTAAAAACTGGTGGTTGTGCAAGATTTTTGTTTTCAGGCTGTATTTACTTCTTTGAAAATGGTTAAGCAAAACTAAGAGCTTTGATCTTTGTTGGCTTGTATAAACAGACTGAGGTTTTCTCTCGTTTTAAGTGACTGCATGTTGTGACTGTTCAACTCCTGATCCCACTATAGCGTTCTTTACATGCTCAAAGCATCTGTTAAGGGTGTGGGGATATTTATGGTTTAGTCCTATTTTGTTTGTTTTGCATTGTTTTCTACAAAGCTTTAAAAGGACCTTTTAAATGATGGGATAAATTAGCTCATCATCTTTTGGGTTAGGTGTAGGCTAGGAATTGCAAGGCCAAAGCAGAAAAGAAAAGAACTGTTCTAGTTTCACAGCTGGGGTTTGAGTTTAAGGTCTGTGAGGATAAGAATGTTAGCCTTGATTCATACACCTGCTTTTTACTTTGGAATGTGCCTGCAGAGGAGGAGTTTGCCTTCCTGCTGTAAAATGCCTTACATGGAAATACCAGCATTTTATTTTTTTCCTGAACATTTAAATCTGAGGGGTTTGGGTTTTTTAACCAGGTTTTATTTTGTGGTCTGTCTTCAAATCATAAAGGTAAAACTGTTTTGAAAGCCCTTCCCTAATCTTGCATGCTTTTCCCTCAGTTCAGCTTCTTAAGTTGTTTCACAACACTTCATGCATAGCTGATCCTGTTGCTGTGGATCTTGCAATCGGTTTTGTAATCTTGTAAGTGCTTTCCTATGCTACTGAGGGAAAATAAGCAGTTATTTTGCTGATCCTGAGTCCTGTTTCTGACAAATTTCTGAAGCTGTGTTTCTTAGTTAATACAAGCTCCAGTGAAATACTTTCAGACTCCCATAACCATGTGGGTTGGAAGGGACCTCATGAAGCTCATCCACTCCAGCCTCCCACTTAAAACCCAGGTGCAGCAGGAGCAGGTGGCTCATTTTATCCAGTCAAATGCTGGAACATCTTCAGGATACAGAGAATCCTCCATATCTTTGGGTCCCGGTTCTAGTGTTTGACCATGCCCATGGCTTAAATAGTAAATAGTTTTAAAAGCTGGAATTTTGCATATTCTAACACATGCCTGCTGTGTGCACTCTGAAAAGCCTGACTCTGCTCTTTCCTATTGCACAGTTGCAGACAGCAGTATGATATCTTCTCCTTTCTACTACTCTCCCTTAAGGATGAACAAACCTATTTCTCATAGCTTATGTTTCTGTGTCACGTTCTTTAGCCACCAACCATCTCAGAAGTCCTCTGCTAGACCCATTTCCTTGTAGTGATATCTGGATGTAGGGAGCTCAAAAATGAGTTTCACTTGGTTTGCATTAAGGCAGCTGGTAAACCCCAGCTGGTTTTATAATGCAGCTAAGTATTACAAGCTCTTGCAGATAAGACAGAAAGCTATGGCTATGAATAATGGAGGGGTCTGTTCATAAGGCAAACTCTCTAAATGTGAAAAAAATTAAGGAGCTGTTCTGCTGGACTTGAAGCTGATGATAAGCCCTCTTAGATTAATAGGAATGCTTGCCTGGGGGGAAAAAAGTCACATCTGGAAGTCTTGGTTTTCAGTGTAGGTGCAACACCGTAGGAATAAGTATGTTCTGTTGTCACCTGTTCCTCTTAGAACCTAAGTTTTCAGTTTTGAAAGCACTACAATAGAAGGAAATGGTAGGGAAGCTGACAAATCTCTTTGCATGTCAAAAAATGTGCAAGAATAAAACCAGGCTAATGTGAAACTATGTAAATAATAGCAGGTTGGAAATACGGGCTTCAGTGTGACAGTAGAGCCTTGGAAAGCAGAGGGCAGCAGTCCAAAGAACAGAAATCAAACCCGTTCTTCTGACATTCTTTTCCAAAATCTATACTCAAAGTTAATGCATGGAAACAACTCTGAAGTGAAGTGTAAATAAGTTGTTACCACTTTGCTTCAGTTTCATTGTTAGATTTCAATCTCAAAGTTTGGACCTAAACCATCTCTGACAAGTGCTATTTTTCCCCTTGTGTCTAGAGATACCTGTTTTCTACAAGGAAAGAAGTTTAATTTCCTAGCCTCAGAAGGATAAGTGCTAATTTTTGGCGTTTATATGAAGTGCTGCTTTGCAAATTAAGAAATTACAAGAATGACTGCTTTGTTTCTAAATCAGGGAGCTCATCTGGACAAAACTCTTCCCTATAAGGGTGGTGGGACACTGGCGCAGGTTGCCCACAGAAGCTGTGGCTGCCCCATCCCTGGCAGTGTTCAAGGCCAGGTTGGACAGGGCTTGGAGCAACCTGGTCTAGTGGAAGGTGTTCCTGCCTGTGGCAGGGGTTGGAACTGGATGAGCTTTAAGGTCCCTTCCAATCCAAACCAGTCTGGGATTCTATGAAACTTCTTTTTAGCCTTGTCTTGTGGAAATAGTCAAGATTGTCTTAATTTGCTTGGTACAGAAAACATGTGCTTACAGTGAATCTCTTTAGTCACGACAGATTTTTCTCTGCTAATTAATCTCTCCAAAGTAGGTAGTTTTATTATCTGCATGATTAATCTGTGTTGAAAGTTTCTAAAATTCTGTATTTCACATTTCCAATTTAATTTCAGGCCTGTGTGATAGAAATTGAGTGTGGCAGGTATCATTCTAAGCCTGGGGTTAATCTGCAGTGCCCAAATAAGGCATTTAGGACATGCTGCAGTGTCTGATTTCTCTGCCGCGTACTAAATAGGATTTTGAGATCTTGCTTTAGGTACTCCCAGCAGCAGTGCATGTTCAGATGGACAGACCTGGCCATAGCTTCTTGTCCTTGGTCCAGCACTGAGCCTCAGGAACTGATATAGTTTGAACTCTATGGTTTTCATGTTGGAAAGGTGACTGGGTTAAATAGCTTCTATTCAACTGCCTTACTTCTTACAGCTTGTTACTGAGTTTGAAGTCTGTGATCCTCACAAGTGGCTCACCTTTCAGTTTTGTGGGTGGTTTTTGTTTTGTTCCCTTTTAGTATTTATATATTTAGCAGAGAATTTCTGGGGGAAAGTATGTTTAAGCTATGTCCCTTGTGCACTGCTCTTGGCTCACTTCACAACCTCTGACACAGTTTCTTGCTTCATACCCTGAGGAACCCTGCTGAGCAGCACTTAGCCTAAGGATTATGTTCAGCTTTTCAACATGCAAATATGGATCACCATTTTATTCATCAGCTATTGTAGATATGCAGATGTTGACTTTGAGCCAGATAAAGGCTCCATTCCCATCTGTGTTTCAGATCTGAAAGTGGTATTAGCAGTCTGCAGCCTATGTAACTTTCTTTTGTTAAATACTGGAGTAATTTTCTGTCTGTGTATTATCATTTGGTGTATTATGTTGATAATTGTGCATAAATTTTGACCTGTATAATATCTCTTTCAGTGACCAGGAGCCTCCTTATTCAATGATCACGTTGCATGAAATGGCAGAAACAGGTATCAAGGCATTGTGTTGGGCATTTAAGTTGTGATTCATAGAATCATAGAATCATAGAATAGGTAGGGTTGGAAAGGACCTTAAGTTCATCAAGTTCCAACCCCCCTGCCATGGGCAGGGACAACTTGCTCTAAACCATATTACCCAAGGCCTTGTCCAGCCTGGCCTTGAACACTGCCAGGGATGGAGCATTCACAACCTCCCTGGGCAGCCTATTCCAGTGCCTCACCGCCCTAACAGGAAAGAATTTCCTCCTTATATCCAGTCTAAACTTCCCCTGTTTAAGTTTTAACCCATTACCCCTTGTCCTGTCACTACAGTCCCTAATGAAGAGTCCTTCCCCAGCATCCGTATATGCCCAAATATATTCCAAAGCAAACAAACAAAACAAAAAAAGAAAACCCAAACCAACAAAAAAACCCAAACAAAATAAAAACAAACCAAAACAAAGAACCCCACAAAAGAACAAAGCCACAACACTCCTTTTCTTTGCAAAGATGGATGCATGTGAGCAGCGTGAGTTAAAACTTGGTGTAGCTCTAGGGAGGTGGTATCCAAAATACAGTTCTACTAGTTCTACCCTCAGAGGCTTCACTGAGCTCATTGCATTTGCCTTAGCTTTGAACTCTGTTAAACCTTCCATGTGAACTCTGCAGAAGCAGCCAGTGGTTGTCCACAAACTTCTTGTAATGGCATTAAACCATAAGCCACAAAGCATTTTCATCTGCAGCAAGGTGGAGCCAACCTAGATATATATGGTAGACATGGTTTAAACCCATGTGCTCCCATACAGGCAAATAGTACATACTTTTTGTTTGGGGTTTTGCTGTCCTTACCTCTGCTTCATTGATGTAGCTGTTCCAACCCTGTCCCTAAGTTCTCGGGCAGTATGAGCTGTGTCAACATGGGCTGTTTCAACTTTGTCACAGTAGGAGAAGTTCTCCCATCTCAAGAGCTCCACTGAATTTCTGATTTAGGTGAATTTTTGTCTCTTGGTAGAGTTGCTACTAGTCTTAGGAAATATATTTCTAGATCATAATAAATTAATCAACCTGATTAGATATTACAGCATTTCAGAAAAATGTTTTTCAGGGGAATGTGCAAACAAAAACTCCAGTGTATCACATATTTACTTGTCACTGTTGAAGGGAGCACTAGGTCTTTTTAACCTTACTCTTACATGCAGACACTTTGAAGGGAACTACGTTCTTGTAAATCCAAATGTTTACTTTGTTAGTTTAATGTCTTATATGTGGATTATTGTATACTTGCAAACAGAAGCTGTTGTCTACTCATTAAGCAATGAGAGTTGTTCTGTAGGAAAACACATTTTCTTTGGACCACCAGGCATGGGACAAGCTAATGCAGTTCCTCAGAGGCCCATGTCTTCCCACTTGACGGAACTTGGGAAGAGTCCTCCAGTTCTGGCTGGAAGAAATACTTCCTCATTGTCATCAGGAATGCAGCATATAACACTTAATAGTTGACATTGGACACTGAACTCTTGAGTATTGCAGTGAAATAAAGTGCTTGTCCATACTGGTTCCTTCCTAATATCAGTGGCAGTTCACAGGTGCTCTGGCCTGGGCTAGATTTTTCTCCAAATAAGAGAGGGGTTCACTAGTAGCCAAGCTGCTGAAAACTCTTTGCCTTGAATTTAAACTTCTGTTTAAACAACGGAAGAAGAAACAACCAAAACTGTTGGGTTGTTCTTCAATTTATATTCAGAGATTTATTTTGAACACTTCAGGATTGCAGTGTTAAGTCTGAGTGTTACTTCTGTTTTGTGTTTGACAGATGAAGGCTGGTTGGAAGTGGTCCAGTCTTTAATTAGAGTTATTCCATTAGAAGATCCCTTGGGACCAGCTGTTATAACTCTGCTACTTGATGAATGTCCACTGCCAACAAAAGTGAGTCTAAAGCAGATGTATTTATCTGTGGCTAAATTTCAGTTATTTGTGGTTGTCATACCCGTGACAGCTCCTGGGAGGGTTTCACCAGTGACGCGAGACTGTGGGCTGTTCAGAAAGTGGCTGTGACTTGCAATTTGGAGTATTTTGTGGCAACTTGGTTCATAATTGCCACTTAAGGCTAGAAACCTGGGAGGGGGAGTGGGTGGGGGCTGGGGGGGGAAGATGGTGGGGAAATGTGGCCCATGGAGAAGAACAAGAGGCCTTTGGTTTTTAGCTGTTCTTCTTGCTGTCATCTCCTGCCTCATGGTGCATGCATGCTATGCAGATGCCATAAAAGTAGTCCAAGTTCTGCCTTTTTGTTCTCCAGTTCTGAAAGCTGCACATTTACAAGTCACTACTGAATTTGTTCTTGCCCTGTGCATAAGAAAAGCAACACCAGTGTGTGTTAAGTTAAACACGTGAGGTGTTTTTAACTATGAAATATCTAGTTAGAGTTTTGGCAAATTTCAGTACTTTTTCAGTGACCACTGATCTGTTTTTTGGATGAGAGTGTGACCCTATGTGTTCTTACAGCGCTTTTGTGGGTGTTTTAGCGGAGGCCTCAAGATACTAACTGCTGTTGAATCATACAGTCACAGAGCGGTTTGGATTGGAAGCGACCTTAAAGCTCGTCCAGTTCCTGCCATAGGCAGGGACACCTTCCACTAGACCAGGTTGCTCAAGTCCCTAAATACCTTTAAATGTGGCGATCATACAGAGAACCTGTATGCTTGTCATGATGTAATTTCATCAGAAGCTGATGATGCCCTCACTGTAGTTTTCATTTAAGGATCTACTTATGCTGCCAATTCTAGTTTGTTGGCATTGTTAGGGGTATAAGAAGGTGGTAGCTTTGTCTTGCATAAACGCATGAGTGGCTGGAGAGCTAGTCAAGCTCTTTACTACCTCAAGTGATTGTTTTCTCTAGCAAATGTCCTAGAGCCATCTGAAACTTCTGATCAAGTTAAGCGTTGTATGATGGCTGTCACATGAACTGCAAAATGACTTTGAAAACAAAGCAATGACTAGAAATTTTGCCTTCTTTGAAAAAGTCAGGCAGTGGAGACACTGAGTGTGCCACATGAAGAGCGGCTTTGTATTTTTTGTTCAGCTGTACAATGTAGTTAGGGATCAAATGATTTAGTTTTTGAAAGCCACATGACTTCTATTAACTTTAAGGAGTTGACCTTTAAATAGTTGACCTTAACAAGACAATTGAAATAAGCTGCCCATTTCTAGGGCACACAGAACTTTTTATTCCTGTAGAATCTCTTCATGGTACAAGTTGTGGGATCTGCTGGTCACTGGTAGCCTGGTAAACTGTTTGCTGCTGATTGTTTGATTGTTTTCTTTCTGTTCAGGTTAAGTTAAATATTTTGTTCTTAAGGGTTTTAAGTCAGTGCTCCATTTCTGTGACAGTTGCAGAGCAGGAGCAAGTTGTATTTAATTTTCTGTTATTGTAGGCTATGAAGTCCATAAAGTTAAAATGGCAGTGTAGTAAACTGTTTATTCTATAAAGTCTTTGTTTAACTCAAAGGAGTTGCTCTCTGTGACATTTCTAGTAGTGGCTAAAAGCAGTATCAGTATGTTGAGAATCTAATTTTAGTGAGGCTTTTCCATCCCAGGCTTGTGGCTCAGTCGTCCTTTCTCTGTTCCTTCCATGTAGTGTCAGTCCTGTTCATCAGTTCTGGATTTGTGTCTTTTCCTTTGGAAACAGAACTGCTTTTCAATGTAATCTCTCTACAAACTTCAGGCCCTAACACAGAAAACTGATTTGAGTGTGGCTCAGCACACAATTCAAAAACCGCATACATATTCAACTTGAGCAGTACTCATTTTTCTCCAAATGGCCTGCTGATGACTTCAATATGAGCAGTTATTCTATTTTAATTAGATCTTAGCCTCAGATTATGCAATTTCAGTCTGAATTAGCTGAAACTTTCATGAAGTCTGGAAAGTTGAGAGGCATTTGTAACTTTGGGGGTGGGGGTTCTCCCTGTGGAGAACTTGTTCTGGCTCTAGATTAACCCCTAATTACTCTGAAAACAGGGTATTTTATAGATCTGTATCTTGAACCTTATCCATACCATACTGCCTGAATTAAGCAAGTCAAAGCATGGTGTTTTAGATTTATTACCCTCAGTGGTGACTTACTAAATCAGTGTGACTGCAGAAAGCCATTTATGCTCTCAAGAATACCATTTATGACATCCTGCAAAGCTGACAGCTTCCTAAATTTATGATGGGGATTGTGGGCTCTTTTGTGGGGAGATTGTATCTTCAGTCCTGAATTCTGTAGTCTAAAACTGCTGTTTTAGCTTGGAAAGGGTGTGAGTTTTAGGGCACTGGAAACAATAGATGGTGTGCCACATGTGCTGGTTGATAGTTTGCCTTTGTCTACTAGTCTAGTTCTTGATATAGGTAGGTCAGTTGTCTATGTCCAGAGTGTCCAGAACTGTTGATCACACTGACTACCAACCTGGTAGTGACTGTAAAGTTATGTTGAACCTTTCTTCCCATTCGGTCTTTATTATTTTCTTATGTTTAAAGATAACCATCCTATGCTGTCCGTGATGTGATGCTGACTTTAGTAATACAGTATAAGAATAATTGGTTGTACTGTATTGAGTTGGGAGGAAAGCTCTATTTGTCAGTGATGATGAGAGTTCTGATTTTTCTTTTTCAGGATGCATTACAGAGGTTAACTGAAATATTAAACTTAAGTGGAGCTGCTGCTTCCCAGGATGCTTGTCAACCTGCCAGACACCGGAATACAACGGCCGTGCTGGGCTGCTTAGCAGAGAAGTTAGCAGGTAAAGCAGTGGGATTCTTCAGGAAACTTGCACTTAGCTTACAGAGGCACTGTCTGCTGTAGCACCCATGCTGCAAACGAGTTCAGAAACGTTGGCTTAGAACTGAATAATGTTTTACATTGAGGGGAGACCTCATGTGACAATCTGCTGTGTGATTAAAACACTGAGTGCTCCCTAGCTTGGGTTTGAATGAGCTATTCACAATCCCACATGCTTAAAAAGCTCAAATTGTTCTGATGCATAGTTAGTAATGGTGGATTGGTGTTTATTTATGGTATATTGCTTCAGCGCTGGTTACCAGTCTCTTCTGTGTAGATACTCTGGCTGTGCATGAATTACTGAGGACAAGTAGTTGTTTTGCCAGTAGACAGAAGTATCAAATTAGTAGACTTCTAAGCTATAGAGAAACAAAAAATACAATTGTTTTTCTTTGTTTTGTTGGTTTTGTTTTTTTTTTCCTGCTAAATATGTATTGCTCTATTGTAGGTCACAGTAAAGATTTTCTCATCTATGTTACTTGAAAGAAAATTGCTGGTATTCTATTTAAAGGTGTCTCCTTGTATAGAAAAAAGTTTTATTCCCTGCCATTTCTAGTACCCTGCTGGAAACTAATGATTAAGTTTCCTTCCCACTGATGGTTGGGTTTCTGTCTAGTTTTTTGCTTCTTTTCTGAAAGTTGACAGGAAAAGGAGCAGAAGTGGTTTTCTGGTATTACCTACTGGTTATTAGAAAAATACAGTATTTCTGTCAAAAAAAAGTAAAGAAATTGGGCAGGAAGCTTTTTCGTACAATAAAACTTCTACCCTACACTAAGTCAAATAGTACAATAATACTTCTACCCTATACTAAGTCAAAAAGTACAATAATATTTCTACCCTGTACTAAATCAAAATGAGATACTGTCTCTACTTTCATCTTAGTGGACAGAGATCTTTATGTATCAGCTCAGGCAGCAAATCAGTTAATGCTGTGTTGGAACCCACTGCAGTTTGTTTGAATTCATAGATATCAGAGTTGGATTCCCTTGTACTTCTCTTGATAAAGCAGACAGTATTTCAGGGTTGGGTTTTTTCTTTTTTTAATTGGTTGTTTGCTATGGTGCTGCTGCAAGTTAACTGTCAGGTACGCTACATTAGATGCTCGGTTTTACTTATTTTGGACTACTGATCAACAGAGCTGGTCTTTATATGTTGATTCTGGAAGTAAAAGGGAGCCAGTCTTTTTTGAAAAGTAATGAGCATGAAAATACTAAGCAGAGGCTGGTGGAGTCTTTATTTAAAATCTCAGAAGTATGGATAGAACTCTGCCCATTTACAGCAGGTAAACTGAATATGTTTGTAATTTGCCAGTAGCTGTGTAATTAAATGTATACCAAATATTTGACTGGAAACAATGATGATTGTTCTACACCGGGACTTGGACCTGCTCAAGTGAGTCCAGAGAAGGCCACAAGAATGCTGCGAGGGCTGAAGCATCTCTCCTCTGGAGACAGGCTGAGAGCTGGGCTTGTTCAGCCCGGAGAAGATAAGGCTCCAAGGAGACCTTAGAGCAACTCCAGTGCCTAAAGGGGCTACAAGAAACCCGGAGAGGGACTTTAGACTTTTAGGGACAGGATGAGGGACAATGGCTTTAACCTGAGAGAGGGGAGATGGAGATTAGACAGCAGGAGGTGAGGATGGTGAGGTGCTGGGCAAGGTTGCCCAGAGAAGCTGTGACTGCCCCATCCCTGGCAGTGTTCGAGGCCAGGTTGGACAGGGCTTGGAGCAATTTGGTCTAGTGGAAGGTGTCCCTGCCTTGGACACCTTGGATGTTGGAATTGGATGAGCTTTAAGGTCTGTTCTAACACAAGCCATTCAATGATGCTACATTATAGTTCTGCTTTGGTGAAAAGTTCTTTAATTTTTGTCTTATGTTTAAAAGATCTGCTCCATGAAGAGTAGTTCCCATGGATGTGTTTAACTTTTAATGTTCTTGTAGGTCCTGCGAGCATAGGCTTACTCAGCCCAGGCATATTGGAATATTTACTTCAGAGCCTGGTAAGCGTCTTCCATCTTTCTGTATGTATCCTACATAGCAATTATAATGCATTTTGTTGTTGTTATTGTGAAAAGTTAGGGTCATATGTAGTAAATACTGGTTATATATGTTACAGGAAGTTGAGATTCCAGAGAGTCCCTAGGATCTCCAGCCTTGGAGATAATTAGAATTTAACAGGACAAGGTACTGAGCAGCCTGATCTCAAACCAGCTCTCCACCGGAGGCTGAACCAAAGGAGCTGTGGAGCTCCCATTCAACCTAAAGCATTCTGTGACAGACTAACAGGTTCTCCTACCCATCTGTGCTGGGTATTTATTAAATAACTTTTCTTCCTGCCCATGTTTAGAACTTCCAGTCCCATCCGACAGTGATGCTTTTTGCACTAATAGCACTGGAGAAGTTTGCACAAACAAGTAAGTATTAGCCTGAAACTGCTCATAACAGCCATACTATGGCTTCTACTGTGTAATTGTCACTTGGGAGCATGAGAGGCTGGGTTGGTGTGAACACAAACATGGAAGAGAAATGTTTGTCCCTTTACAGACAAGAAATAGTGATTGCTTTAGTGACATCCCTCTACCTATGCAGACTCTTGAGATATTTGCTGAAACTCAGTGCAATACTTTCCAGTTGGAAGTTGCTATAGAAGGACTTAGGCCATGAGGCCTTTGTCACTGAAATAAATCTATTACAGGTGGAGAACAGGTACTTGTAGGCATGAAAAAATACTTACTGCTTTAATGACACCCCATCCACAAACCATTAAGAGATTTGTGGAAACTCAGTCATTCTCAGCTTAGAAATTGCTGCATAAAGACTTAGGACATCAGACCTTTGTTATTTGAAAGGAAATAAATGTCAGAGAGATGGAGAACAGCTGTGATATAATAGTCTCTTGATGCAGCTCTCTGCTGAAGAGTTGTATATCTGAATGCAAAGTTAATTTGTGTCTGCTTGGTGAAAGAACTGCATGATGTTTATAATACTGAGGTTTAAAGGGGGGGGTTCTACTGCATTTGCAGAATTTTGCTGGTTTTAACTGAACTTGTCACCAGTTTATAGCATTTATTCTTTTTGCTGTCATTGCAGGTGAAAATAAAATGACAGTTTCTCAATCCTGTATTAGTGACCAACTGATCCTGCTTGAGAAATGGGCAGATAATCCAGACTATTTAAAACGCCAGGTTGGGTTCTGTGCACAGTGGAGTTTAGACAATCTGTGTAAGTATAAGAAAGGGATGGATTAATTTAATATTAATCACTTCTCCAAAGAGATGGAGGATTACTTTTGTGTTTGTTCTGTATAAGCACTTACTGTAAATACACCTGATTGCATTTGTAACCACTCTCCTTCAAAAGGGAAAAAAAAAGAAAGGGGGTAGGGAGGTGGGCAAATAAATCCAGTGTAATTGCATAGAAAGGAAATTTTAGCAAGGAAAATTTTCGTGTAAGGAAGTGGTTTGAACTCTGCAGGTTGAAGCTGCAATGAAAATTCTTCTTTGCACCATATTTTCTGTAACCCATGCGTCAGCAGATGTGCTGAATAGCTAAGTAGTGCAGCTCTCTCTCTGGAATGGCAGGATTACTGATGTCCTGGTGACTGTCACTAGTGTGATCACACCCCAGCAGTGCAGTCTCAAAGAATTATTAAAGACTTAAAGTAAAGATACAGTCTTGTGATCAAAAGTGAAAAAGTGTTTGAGAAAGCACTTGATGAGATCTGCCCTTTAGGATGACGAATAATGATCATATTTGTTTGTTTAGTTGTAATTTGTGGGGTGCAACTCTGTTAGACCTTGTAGGTTCTAATGCCTTTTGGGTAAATTTGAGTAAAAAGTCTTGCTGGTCTTTAGCTAACTTATAGAAGGCCAGCGTCAGCTGTATTTAGTAAATACCAGTGTTAAGTGTGTAGCAAGCTTGGGACATCTGAAGTGTCTTAGTTTACAAACCTGAGATCTTACTGTGCCTGTGTCAGGAACTTGACACCTGGCAAGATAAATACTTCCTGATACTTCCATGTGAAAAGGGTATACAGGGAGAAAGAGCTGATTTGGCTCAGTTCAGGTTTCTTGTTTTCCCTTTCCTGTCCTTCCTCATGGCCAAAATCTTGTCTGCTGTGGTGAATCAGAAGAACTGTGCCTGAACTCTGGCTGAATATACAAATACAATTATAAATCCTAAAGCAGTGGCTCCTTGGTACGAACTTTGATGCCTTACAGCTGCCTGTGTGTTCCCTGACAGTAGGAACTCTAGTCAGAGGTCTAGGTCGTACACTCATGTTTAGAGGATATTTAGCATGCAGTTTTTTGGAAGCGATGCTGTTTTCATGTTGGCAAAATGTCAATATCTCATTCAGATATGCTAAAAATTAACTGGATCCTAGAGAGATTGATTGCCCACATGTGAAATAATTGAAATAAAGGATTGCTGCAGCTGTGATTAAAACAAGCCTTCTTTTGCAGTTTTAAAAGAAGGCAGGCAGTTTACGTATGAGAAAGTTGACTTGACCAGCATTAGGGCTATGCTGAACAGTAATGATGTCAGTGAATACCTGAAGATCTCTCCACATGGATTAGAGGTAGGATATATTTTCATGATTCCAAGCTAAAAAGGAGCCTGAAGAAAAAGGCAGTTTTGAACTCTTTTTGATTGCTATTTGCTCCTGTTATTTTCTGGAATGAATTAAAATTCACTGCTAGCTTTGTTTAGAACCTTTGCTTTGTTTAGAACCTTTGCTTTGTTTAGAACCTTTGCTTTGTCAGATGGTCCTAACATTGCTACACTGATCTCAGCTGGAGAAATGTTCGCACTAAAGTAACACCTGTATCCGTGCCCCAAAACTTTGTAAGAGTGAGGACGATCCTAGAATCCCAGACTGGTTTCGGTTGCAAGGGAGCTTAATGCTCACCCAGTTCCCTGCCGTTGGCAGGGACACCTTCTGCTAGACCAGGTTGCTCCAAGCCCTATTCAACCTGGCCTTGAAAACTGCCAGGGATGGGGCAGCCATGGCTTCTCTGGGCAATCTGTGCCAGGGCCTCAGCACCCTCACAGGGAAGAACTTCTTCCTAAGATCTGTCCTCAGTCTCCCCTCTATCAGGTTAAAGTTATTCCCCGTTGTCCTGTCAGTAGAGGCCCTTGTACAAAGTCCCTCTCCAAGGATGCTGAAGAGACAGCTGGCTTTTCATGCATTTTGATTAAAATTATTCATAAAATACAGTTCCTGTTGTTTGTCCTGTTTAGTCTTGAAAAGCCCATAGCAGCAGGAGTTTTGTCTCAGCCACAAGTCGGTGTTTTCCTTCCACCTGCCCCCACCTTTTTCTAAGAACTTGTTTGACTACTTACACGTGGATCTTCGTGCATTAACATTCAATACCTCTTTGTCTTTCATACCAGCAGTCAGCTAACAACCAGTGAACTGGGTCTTCCTGTCCTGGCTTAGTCTTTAAATGGACTCTGTCAACTTTCTACTTTTTTTTTTATTTTATTTTTTTATTTCCTTTGTGGTTTACCACTGAACAATTTTCAGTTTTGCCTATTCATGAATTTGTGACAATGATTGCTATAAAGAGAGATCGCCTTCTGTCTGAAATGCCTCTAAGATTATGTTGATGTATTTTTATATGCAAGAAACCTATTCCAGAGAGAAAGGGGCTTGTTTGAATGCTAATTTTGTAGAAACTTAATTTTTTGGTTTGGTTTTGGTAGGCTCGATGTGATGCCTCATCCTTTGAAAGCGTTAGATGTACATTCTGCGTCGATTCTGGAGTTTGGTACTATGAAGTTACAGTTATCACTTCAGGAGTGATGCAGATAGGATGGGCTACCAGAGACAGCAAATTTCTCAATCATGTGAGTACACATAATGTTGTCTAGCTGATGATATAACTTCTGTATTTTTCTATTTACACTTAGGAGCATAGCTATGGTTATTCTGTGGCAGTACGGAGCATTTGTGCATTTCCTTTGATATTTTTGTACTTTTATGAAGCTTTCTTTTGCTGAACACAGCGGTATAAGAGAAGGCTATGTTTTCACTGACAGACTGAAACTGTTCATGCAAGTCGCACATAGCTGCTAGCAGTGGCAACATGTTACTTGCTGTTGTCTGGAAGCTTCAGGAAAATTATTTCTTGTGGCTTAGTCTCTTGGAAAGTCTTTAGATAAGTGGTTGTTGCTGTCCTTTGTCTTTGGAAGTAAACCATTACTGACGCGGAAACAGCAGATTACCACATGCTTTGCCTTACACAGGTCACCAAGCAGCCATTTGATTACCCTCTTTAACACAAGGGAAATCATGATTTCAGTGCATGGTATCATTGGATCTGTTGGTTACAGCAATATGGTACGGTTTGGCTGTGACAGCTTTTTTCTTTTTTTTTTTTTTTTTTTTAAGAAAATAAGGATTAAGAAAAGATGAAACCCTTCTTGCTTTTATTCTGATAATACAGCATAAGTACACAATATTTATAGTTTGCTTTCGTCTTCCTCTCATCCAGATAACTTAGTATCTTATTCTAAGTATTCTTCCTACTATTTTACTTACTGCTATTTTACATTTATTTATTTACTTTATTTACTTACTTTTATTTTATTATTTATTTTGCTATTACTTACTATTTTACTTATTTTACTGACTTCTAAAATCAAGTACTTACTAGCATTAAAGCAAAATGTGCTATGTGCACATGAAAGTCCAAGCCTGTAGTCAAAGAATAATCTTAACTGTTAGTAGAGATGTAACTAGGACTTTTTTCTTAAGTCTTCGTGGTAACTCTGTATGCCTGTTGTAAACTCAGTATGCTGTAGCATAATTTATTTCAGTATTTCTGTAATACTAAGAAAGTGTAATGACTGCTACCCAAAAAACTTTTCTGCTTCAGCTTAGGGAGGACTTCCCCTATGATCAGCCTTCCGAACTTTAATGGAAGTTCAATCAAGTGCAAGGTAGAATTGTAGTACAGAAAGTGAGTATGGCCAGTCTGCCACCACTGAGCACAGTGGAAATACAGTGCTGGGACTTTAAGTTGGCATTACTACTGGCTGAGCTTGAGTAAGAAATGTACCTGTGGCCCTTTATTGTTGTAGTTGCATGGCTTTCTATTCCTATGTGGAATTTAATTTAGGAGAAGAATTATATATTTAATGTAGAGATAAGCAGTTAATAACTGCTCATGTCTGGTTATTATAGCAAAAGTCATTCTATATAGCTGGGTCAAATGCTAATATGGCTAATATGAAGATAGGCTAAAAGATACATGTGAGTAAATACTGATGGTGGGGGTATATAAGAGAAATGCATCATGGACATGAAACAAACACCAGTGGGAAGAAACCCAAGGAATGATAGAGTAGCTTTTCTCACCATTTAACTTCAGTCTTACTGTGAGTTCAGTTGTCTTGCTCCATCTCTCCTAGTTATTCATGTAAATAGCATTGTTCTCTACTGGTGTATGACATGTACATCACATCCACAATCCAGTCCTGCATTCCTAGCAGCTTCATACGAACCTGCCCTGAGCACAGGCATTGTAGATGTTCAGTGTAATGGAAACTGAAATAAAAGGCTATGTGTTTGCTTTAGACTGCTAAGAGGCTTAAAAGATTTTTCCCACTTACTGGTAAGGAGCTTGCTGTAGATGCATTTTTCTGTCTGTGCTTCCTGTACAGGGTATGAAAACAGAAAGTGTCAATCTTAGCAGGATTTTTCTCTTGCTACAGCTTGTTGGCTAAATGCTGTTGTTTAAACTCATTTGGTGTCTACCTGAAATACAGGATATTATCTTCTGGGTATGTTGTACATACAGTCATCAGACTAGCCATATGCTCTTTCTTTACAGCATGTGTAACAAAAAGACTAGTCCTAAATATGACAGTAAACACCCATTAGCTAGGCTTAGCTTTAATTTGGGACATTGGAGGCTTGTGTAAACTTTCTAATATTTGCGCTCCAGACAAACCATGCTGAGCACGAGGAAATTATCTTCCATAGTGGTTTTGGGTTGCATGTTTGGGTTTTCCTACATGACAGATTCTTCTCCCACTCTGAAACTTTTAGTTCTGCATTTGTCTCAGACTTTGGCACTATTACTCGATAACTTCTCCACAAAATGAGGGAGGCTGGCACTGAAAGAGCTACACACAATACGCAACAGATCAGTGAAGGGACAGTGGGTTTGTTCTCTGTGTGCTGTACATTCTGGTGGCACTGGAGTATCTTGGGCAGGAAGGTAATACAGGTCTGGTAGTGGGATTTCAAGGTTAAGAGTGTGGTTACGGTTCTGTTTGAGTTTTTAAGATGCAAAAAGCGAACCTAGCTATTTGGGTACTAGTCTTCCGATTTCTAAATATTTTAATAAACATGACTGATTTGAGCTCAGATAATGAAAAACACTTAGGAGACAATGCCCCCTTCCTCCCTGCTCCTCACCCCAACAAGTTCCTTTTGATGTGAAAATGAAGCTTAAGACTAGGTGGAAAGAATTGTCTTTATGTAGGTGGGAGAATCCTTCCTGCTCTGGATGAGTAGTGTAGCTAAATAAAAATACACTTAACCCCTTCTGTGTGAGGACTGCCTGCAGATTGAAATGCTTTACTTTTTTTCTGAAGGAAGGTTATGGCATTGGGGACGATGAATACTCCTGTGCCTACGATGGCTGCCGGCAGCTGATTTGGTATAATGCCAGAAGTAAACCACATTCCCATCCCTGTTGGAAAGAAGGTATTCAGTCCATATTCTGCTGTAGATCCTAGCTGGATTGCTGCACAGGATGTGCAGGTGTCTAAAAAGCAGTTTGTTAATAGGTGCAAACAGAGCAGTTACTGCCTAATCCTGATGATACCAAAAGCTTAATAATTATTGTGCCTCTACTAGTATTTGCAGTTGTTTAAATGTACAAAGTAGGCACCACGCTCTTGCTCCACAGTCTGTTTAAATAGAACCTGTTGGTTAAATGTTTTGGGTTTTTTTTTATGGGCAGAGTACAAATCATAGCACCAACTGACATTGCTGAATGGACATTTAATGATAAGGCTTCTGTCCAGATGTTTGTAGTCCTACAAAATAGGGTTGAAATCTTCCTTTCTGGGTTGAAAGGGTTATTTTAAAGAAGGGAAAAAAAAAACCCCAAATCCTTATCTCGGAATTAGACTTTTGTTTGTTTTAAGGAGGTGTTGCACTGTCTTGCTTACTTTAAATTCTTGGATAACTACTTGGACAGCAAAGTTCTGTTCTTGATCTCAGCTTTAATATCTTGGTAGGAGTCTGCATGCCATGCTTGTGTGAACTGTGCTGCCTCCTATTAAAAACTTCTCCCAAGGATAGCCAAATTAAAACACCTCTTAAATAGCACAAGCATATTAGAAACTTAGATTTTGACAAGAAGGTGTTACGAGGATATTTTCAACAGGTGTAAACAGCCAGGGAGAGACAGAGTGCAGCTTTTTTCCAGCTTTGGCAAATACCCTGCAATACTTCTACAACTGTGTAGTATCAATGCTCAGGCAGACTAAAATATGTTCATTTTTTTATTATTTTCTCCTGGTTTTATCTATCTATCTTCTTCTGTCAGTGTTTCTTCCCATATACTTTTGCAAACAATTCCTTTTAAGTAAGATAACTCATAGTGAGATATGTGATACTTAATAACTGTTCCAGCTGTTGGCATTTAACAACTGAAATCTTTCTTTGCTTTGCATGTAAGGAGACACAATAGGATTTCTACTAGACTTGCACGAAAAGCAAATGATCTTCTATTTAAATGGAAACCAACTTCCTGCTGAGAAGCAAGTATTTTCATCTGCTATGTAAGTATATGCTCACTTGGAAGGACAGTGACCTGCACAATAATTGTTTTAATTACATGAAGTGTTTCCCATTTCAGATGTACATTCATATTTGCTTACTTGAAGCCATCATTAAACAAGTTTCCCAATTGAAAGTTGCTTAGAAATCAGTGAGAAGGATATAATTTTACAGGTGGGTTTCAGGGTCCAAAGTAAATACTTTGAACTTTCCAAAGGTAGGCTCAACTTGATGTTTTCTACTGTCAAGCTAGCACAGCACTGAAATAGAATGTAGTTGTAGCAAAGATGAGTGTATTTCTAGTAGTCCTTGAGGAATTTTTTATCTTAAAAAAAAATATATATATATATATATTTTTTATATATAAAAAGCCTCAGTCCTGCAAGTGCTGAAGAATGTCTGTTTACTTACTGCTGCTCACTGAGACCAGTTCCTGCAGTAACATATTGAATATTCATAGGAAGATGTCTGTTGGTATCATTACAGAAAGGTGTTAGGCTTATTTTGACAGCTCTGTTAAAATTAACACATGGCCAACTCCTGACACTCATGGAAAAGTTCAGCCTTTTAGTTCTGAAAAGATAAGTTGGTGTAATACTTGAGAAAGAAGCTTCTTGTGTAGCTTAAATAAGCATTACAGTACTACGTAAAGTAATACCACTGAGCTAATAATTTCATTCATGTTTTCTCCCTAAAATTAAGTACGAGACGCAAGCAAAGAATAGTTCGGCTTAAAGAGTTGCAGAATATCTATCTATTCAGCTTGCAGTTCTTCATGTGGATTATGTCATTTATACACTCAACAGATTCTGTTACTTGATTAGAACTTAAGGTATTACTGAACTTGGGCCCTTTCAGTAAATAAAACTGAAAGAGGTGATAGTTGTGGTGTTTTACAAGGTGGCTGTGAAGAAAAGATGGCTGTCCTGAGGTAATCCTTCAAGGACAAGGAGGACCATATGGGCATTGTGCTAAGAGTGGTCAGACCTGGATTCATCCTGTGCAAGTCGCACACAAGTGTGTGAGCGTTCCGAGCTCTCCAGGTTCCTGCCCACTCAGATAAAGCAGAGGGAGTGGTGGATATGGAGGTGTCCCTTGCAGCTGGTACTGCTCCTCACAGCTCTGCTAAACAGCAGTTGTTTGGAAGAAAACTACTTCTGTCCAGTGCTGGAGGAAATATCTGAGCTGATCAGTGTAAAGAGGATCGGGTTGCAGGCTGTTCAAATGGATGTGTCTGCTCTTAGTGTGACTAATGCTAACTGTAGAGTAAGCAGCCTTTACTGGCTGACTCAGAGTAAATTCAGCTAAACTCTGATAGTAAATTCAGAAGCTGAGAACTAAATAAAGTGAACATGTGCAGCTGTAACTGGGTATGTTAGAGGCTTTTCTGGCAATTAGCTGTAGCACTGCCTGTTGAAGGAACTTGTGTCTTTGTCATGGTTCAAGCCCAGCCAGTAATTCAGAACCACGCAGCTGCTCGCTCACTGCCTGCCCTTCTTTCTCCCCCTGCTCCCAAAGGGATGGAGGGGAGAATGGAAAGAATGTAACTCCCATGGGTGAAGTAAGAACAGTCCAGTAACTGATGTATAACATCAAATCAATACTGCTACCACCAATAATAATAAAGATAAGGGAAATAACAAGGGAACAGAATACAACTGCTCACCACCTGCTGACTGATACCCAACACGACCTGAGCAGCGATCTAGCCCTTCCAGGTAACTCCCCCTGGTTTATATACGGGGCATGACATGCTGTGGTATGGAATACCCCTTTGGCTAGTTTTGGTCAGGTGTCCTCTTTCTGCTCCCTCCTGGCTTCCCCTCCTACCTGGCAGAGCATGAGACTCAAAAAGTCCTTGATCAGAGTAAACATTACTGAGCAACAACTGAAAACGCAGGTGTTACCAGCGTTGGTCCCAGGCTGAAAGTCAGAAACACAGCACTGCATCAGCTACTAAGAAGGAGAAAAATGCTGCTGCTGAACCCAGGATACTTTGTTTCATGGTATATTTTTTGTCTGGTAATAGTAGTAACATGTCTGGAAAGCTCTCTTACTGTTTGTTATTCTAAAATGTCTGTTCCTCATATTGCAGATCTGGCTTTTTTGCCGCAGCTAGTTTCATGTCCTATCAACAATGCGAGTTCAACTTCGGGGCAAAACCTTTCAAGTACCCACCATCAATGAAGTTTAGTACCTTTAATGATTATGCCTTTCTGACAGCAGAAGAGAAGATCATTTTGCCCAGGTAATCCTGTCTAGTTTGAGTGTGTTTGCATCTGGAGAAATAAAATGCATAGTCTTTATAATTCCAAGTTGCATAGTCTTTATGTTGTAGTTGGCAACATTAATCTTACAGCATCACACCTCCATAGGTCTCCTTTAGAAAAGGCTCCACTGCAACTTCATGAGAAGGGTAGGAGATACACAGCCAAAATCCATTAAATTACACACACACAAAAAAAAAGCTAAATTCAAGTGATCTAGTACTATATAGTAAACTTCTTAGTGAAAGTGCTTCTTGCTGTCTAAAGAACTATTAGGTTGGTCAAGGAGGTATAGTCCTAATTAAAAAAAGATGCCTTATTTAAAATTGACCTAATTCATGATGTTGGCAGCATAGAGATACTGAATGACTGGAAGTCTCTAGGTTGTCCTTTTCTGATCCAGATGAAAATGTCTCTGTGAATGACAGCGCTGACAAAGGTTATTCAAATTTAGAAGTACTTTCCCTAACCATAAATCAAGGTAGATAAAAACAGGTTTGGATATATTCTTCCTTAACGTACCAAATTTCTGGCAGGAATGAAATCTAATGGCTTTTCTGGTTTAGGTCATTAGTAATGAAATAACTTACTGGAACTCAAGCAGTGTACCACAGTAGATAGTGTAATTTGGCATACAGTGTACCCCAGATTTGCCACTTGGATTAAAGCATCACCTCTAGAGTGGTGCTGAGGTTTGCAGTTAAAAAAAAATAGATCTATTGTTACAATTAAGGAAGTGTAACAACATTTCATCCAGTTCCCAACCCCCTGGAGAGAAACCAGGAAAAACTGATTTCGTGTTGATGCCTCATAAATAAACTTGGCCTCCTGTGAGAAAGCCTGTTTATTATGTGATAGCACTGAAAGACTCCCTTCAAGGTGGGACACTTATTCTTTGTTTACACAAAGATCATTGCTGCCCTACAACCTGAACTGGTTGGAAACTATAAACCAATCCTAAATTAAAATATAGCATTGATCTTAAAAGTGATAGGGAATAAAAAAAATAAAAATCAAGGGCCTGAGTGGACCCAAATTACCCATCACAGGACTTAAACTCATGTAGACTTGTGCAGAATTTAATGTGTCCAGTGTTGGGGTATAGTCTGGGTTAGAGACTCACCTTGCCATTGAACAGTTCTGATTGTGCAATGTGTGTGTTTCACATCTGAAATGTCTTATTTCATCAATATTTTTTCCCATTTCCCATTTCCCATTCATCAATATTTTTTTCCCATTTAAGCAACCCTGGGCTGTTAGTTTTCTTTTCAATTTCTATTCTTTTAAACTCTTACATCATTGTAGGGTTTCTGAATTTTGTTGGTATTTTGGTTTGTGTGGTTAATTTGTGGGTTTTTTCCTTAACTCTTAAAAGTACACAGATGCCAAAGAACAATTTATTTTAAGTGTTCAGCTCTCTTTGTCCCCTTCTGACACACCAGAATAGGGAGTTGAAGACTGTTTCGAACATCTCTGGGTGTATAAAGCTTTTCTGGGGGAAAGTTACAATTGATGTTTATCAGCAGTAGTGTTTAGTAGCACAGTCAGAATAAGTGTGGATTTATTGTTTTGAGTCAAACTAATGGGGGGGGTGTGGGGTGTGTGTGTGTGTCTCCTTCAGACACAGGCGTCTGGCTTTGTTGAAGCAAGTGAGTATCCGAGAGAACTGCTGCACGCTTTGCTGTGATGAGGTAGCAGACACAGAACTCAGGCCATGTGGACACAGGTAAAACCTTAAAAACAAACCAAAACCAAAGAAACAGGAAAAATGTGTGTTTGACATTCAGCTTAGGTGAAACCAGATGCAGTCCCTGCTTATCTTGATTGACTCCCAAGAGTAAAGGAAATAACCCCTTTTCTTCCAGATGTGACAGACAGAGGTTTAGCATATCATCCCCACTATTTCCCTCTCTATACACCTGAGATATAATCTCTAATTACATGTGTCTGGGGGTGGGGAAGTACTGCAGCAATGTACATATGCTACCCCTGGGCTTGTGAGTCTATATTCCCTGATATCAAAAGGTTTATTTAGAAACCTAGAATGGCTTGGGTTGGAAGGGACCTTAAAGGTCATCTACTTCCAGCCCCCCTGCCACGGACAGGGACACCTTCCACTAGATCAGTGCCTGCTTAGTATGTGTGTAGTACTGGTGCTGTGAAATCCAGATCACATGAGGAGAGCAGAAAATTCATTATATGCCCAAATACTCATTAAATGTTCAACGAATGGATTGTTTGAAGTAACAGATTTCTCTAAGACATAAAAATGGGACAGCAGTGTGAGTAATATGATAATAGCATTTTCCTGCCTTTAAGGAGCCTACTAGGAAATTAATTTAGCTAAGTCCAGTTCCTTAGTGTTTTTAGAGCACTTGTGGATGAAAGCAGTCTTGCCATGCATCTGGATGCTGGAAAGTTAAAATGAGGGGTGCCCTGTGTGTGTCCACAAGAAGTGGCAACAAGCCCCAGCAAGGCACTGGGACCAACTGTTCTCCAGATGAACAAAGTGTAATCCCAACCAGTGGCACTGGGTCTTTAAGATGCTGAGCAACAGGAGCTCCTCTCAAAGCCTGTAGATCACAACACCTGACTTGCAATTCCTAATCTCCAGTCTGAAAGACTTATCTTGAATGTGTTTCTAGGAGGCTAACTGAACTGCTTAGTGCTTGGGTTTTGTCTTGTTTTGCTGAGTTTTTTACACTGTAAATGCAGGCTTTAACTGATTTGTCTTCTCCTGCAGTGACCTGTGTATGGAGTGTGCCTTGCAGCTGGAGACCTGCCCCTTGTGTCGACAGGAGATACAAACCCGAGTCAGACAGATCTCTCACATATCATGACACACGTGGAGAAATACTACAGACTTGTTTCCAATTAACTCAAACCAATGCTGAAAGGGGAAAGAATCTCTGACCAATCTTTACATGCATAAAACCATAGCCACGGCCAGATTTCATGCTAACCTGTTATCTGTTAATCTTAAAAATGAAATCTTTATATTCCAAGTTGCCAGCAATGGGAACTGATTTCAAGAATAAGGAGAGCTGGTAGGTCAGTGTGCTATGGCTGTTGGTTCCTCCAAGCAAGACCATAGGAGAGTGTCTCTCTTCTTCCCCCTTTCCTTCTTGCCTGTCACAAGTGCTGGAAAAATTTGCACTGGAAGTACACATACAATGCATTTTAGAAAAGAAGAGCAAATAATTATCTCCTAAACCAGTGCTGTTCTGTCTTGTGCTCAAAAATCTCTTATTTTTGGCAGAAGTCAGTACTAAAAAGAGAATGCCAATGTTTTCCTGTTCAATGTAGCCTCCTGCTGGTCAGAGACTGTATTTTCCTACAGGGGATATTAAACTGCTCAAAGACTTAATCCATACACAGAGTGATTTGAAAAGACAGTGTGGAGACCAGAGAGAAACTCACACTATAATAACCTGGTGATTCCAAAGAATGTTCTGATTTGTCTTTAAACATTAAAAGATTGTTGGTATTTTCAGGTTTATGATGCTTTTAACTTCAGTACCCACATTTTTTTGTAAGGATATAATTTTCAGGAGGTATTCTTAACTAATTGTAACATTGGACTGGAATTAATTTGATATTCTGGGTATTTTTTAAGATATCATCAAACATCTTTTTTTAATCAGTGTTGATTTATAAAGTTATATTCACTTTGGAAATACTGAGCTATCTTAAAAGATTAGAGGAGAATTTGGGGCCAGTTTATTTAAAAAAATGTTATTTGGACAGGAAGTTGAGTCTTACTCTCTAACTCTAAAAATGCACCTTGCTTGCCACATGTCAGCCCTGCTCTGAGCACTTTTGCGGCCACACTTCATGTTTTGGTAGGGATCACCCACTGGGAATCTCTGCTCCAGTTCAGTTACACACTTGTGATGTTCATATGTTAAGAATGCATTTCAGCAGGCAGCACGTATGTGTCTTACTAGGTTCCTAGAAGGAAATGGGGTTCACAGCTGGTGTCAGTGAAGTAGCACAAAACCTGGTAGAGTTACGCTTCTTGGCAGTGATTCAACAGCAGAGTATGTGGCAGTGAATTCTTACGCTGCGATGTATCTTCTCTTTAAAATCACTTACCTTTACTGTCAAGTAGTAACACAGCAGAGCTGAGGCTGCTTCTTCCTCTTGAGCACTTTTGCTTCCTACTAACTTTAATAAGAGCAAAGAGGTCTGCATGCAGGTACCAGTCAAGCTCTCTGTTTCACCTGCTGCCTTTGCTAATGCAAAGGTGCTGAATTTCATCCAGAGATACACATTAGGAAGAGGGGGGCGGGGGGAAGGAAAAAAGTGTTTCTGTTTGTTTCTCTTGAACCTCTGGAGTACGATGTGTGAATTAGGACAGTTCTGTCCATCATTTTTTCTTGTTGACTTTTTTCCAAATATAGACTGAATCCAAAACTGGAGTGTTGGTTAGTCTTTTTGCTAAAATGATAATTCAATTCTGCCTAGAAATGCCTGCTTTGATTAGTCAGACTGGCAGATCTGTGCTGCAGGGACCTTATTTCCTAGCTGACAGTACTTTACAAGGGTTTGCTGTAATCCGTCTTGCCGGTCAGGGCTGAGTACCTCCCTCCTCGCTGCTCAATGCGCAAATGTGAACACCATCACTGCCATGAGGATGTTAGGATTTCAGAACCACTTGAAGTTTTTCAATGCTTCCAAATGCAATGATAGGTGTTTACGCCTAAGGTACGAAGATACAAACCATGCTTTAGGGAAGAAGTGGGCCAGACCCATTTTGAACTCTGCCTTAACTGATTTTAGGAACTTCAGGGCTTTGGTTTCCCTGGCCAGGATTAACTGAGGTAAAGTTTTCAGAAGCACAGAAGTGCCTAGGACTCCACATTCCGATCAACTGCTGCATGACATTAAGCATTTAAGGCCCAGGTCCACAATGGCTTAGATGTCTGGTGTCCCCTTGAAATGGAGGTGACTGAAGAGCTTCGCTGCCTCTGTGGACATGGGACTAAGTGCCTGCGTCCTTTGTTGGAAAGATGTGAATGCTTCGAAAATTTTGCCCCAGATCGTCTTCCATGTAGCTGGTGCTGGGTATGGAAGCCAGTGGAGATGGAGGAGGGAGCTGTGTCCCAGAGAACTGTTCTGTTCATTTCACAAATGGAAAGACTGCACCACTCGGTTGGCTTTCTGCTGGAATTCACCATGGGAGTGTCTTTGTAAAGCTCGATCCTCCACCACTACTGCACTCTCTCCCTCGGTCCCTGTGTGCTCCAAGGGCTCTGGGACTGGGAGGGGAGGTGGTGGCTCTGCAGGCGCTCAGGAAGGGGAAGAAGTTGTAGTGAAGTCGTCCATTCAACAATAAAGTCGTGAAAGCCATTTGCTGTTCTTTAATTCTTTGCTGCTGGTTAAGTGCCGGGCTTCCAACCGCTATGGTGCTGGGGGGTGATGCAGGCAGCCCTTGCACAAGAAACTGTCTCTCAGGCCGAAGGGCGAGGCCCGTGCAGGGCAGGGAAGTGGTGGGGCACAGCCTTCTGCCAGGTGGCCCAAGATACACTGAACCCTCGGCTTCAGAGTGCTGCCCTCAGGCCCATGCTTTGCGAGGAGAAAACCCGCGTTAATACCGGCGGGTGAGCTGAGCGCACCATAAAGAAGCACGCTGTCTGTGTGCTCCTTTCATTCCCAGGGCACTCCCGCCGCCACGACACCTCTTGACAACACACGGCCCCCATTGAGGCGGGCACCGCTTCCCCCGGTGTGGGTGGGCCCTCCGCGGCCGCCTCCGCTCTTCGATTGGCTGAGGGCGGGGCGGAAGGAAGTGTTTCTGTGGAGACGGCCGGGCTGGGCGACGGCGGTGCCGCGGCAGCGGGAGGTGCGAGCAGGGCTGGGTCACGGGCCACAGGCCACACTCGGGGCAGGCGGGAGGTGACGGAGGAGTGGGGAGAGGGGAGCTGACCGGAACGGGTCATATGGGAGTCGTTTCAAGACGGAAGGGGAAGGCCCGGCCCCCGAGGCCTTCTTGAGGAACGGTGAGGTAGGCTGGGAGGACAGGGCTGGGGCTGCACTAAAGCCAGGACTGAGAAGGGGGAGGAGAGTACCGCGCTCTTTCTTTCTCCTGTCCCATGGAGTGATGCCGTAGAGCTGGCTCCCGCCCTCGGCGATGGGTCACCCACCGGCGGGGAGGGGGAGAACGCGGGTATCCCCGCGCCAGCCCGCCGGTCTGCAGTGGTCGTGGGGAGCCGTGTGCCCTGTCCTGCCTGTGTGAGGGGTCAGCGGCTGCTCCCAGCCACGGGCCGAGGGTCTGGCCCGGGCATAGCCCCTCGCTGGCCAGATCTGGTCTGCGAGCTCCCCAGGACCCACCGGATCAGAGTAGCATCTTACCTGCCTTCGTCTCCTTGTCTATATAATAGTCACAGGTGCTTCAGGAGAAAATGTGTAAAGGTCACCTGAAGCCCCTTTATGGAGACTAACTCCAGGTGTGTGCAGTTCTGAGCCTGTTGTCTGGGGAAGCAGAGACAGTTCCTTGAGAACTCGGGTTATTACAGAAAAGAAGTAGCAGTAACTTTGGAAGAACATGCCCTACCTCTAAAATTTATGCCTCTGCAATTCCACTTTTTGAGAAGCATTTGGTAACTTAACAATTTAATTTGTATTAATGACAAGTCATACGTTGTTTCTTAGCATTTTGTCTGAAAAGAAGAAATAACTGGTAACAGCAGAAAGATTGTCTCTCCCCCACCCTGGCTATGCAGGAGCAATGGAGGATTCTGATGAAGAAACCTTTGATGTAGCCATGTGAGTATGCTATGATCTGCGTCAGACTTTCAGTAAGCTTATTACTAGTTAAAAACTCTCCATAGGGATATAATTACACAAATGAATTTACACCCCACTGGTTTGCAGATTCTTCCTCTAGGAGAATAAGGGCGCAGAATGTAAAGCTGCAGGAGGGAATCTCGTCAGTTCAGGGTTTAGTTAAGTGAAACTAAAAGTAACTGCAATGGACATAGCACTAGGTCTTTCTGGCTGAGTGATCAAAATAAGTATTGTAAGGCTGAACTACTTTTTTTTATGTTCACTTTGAAATTTCTGTCTCCTTTTCAAGAGCATATGTTGTCTTATGCCATAGATTCTAAGAAGAAACTATTCCTCTGTGTTTAAATATACTCCTTCTAGACATTTGAGACCATTTGCAGCTGACCTCTGCTCTGGAGACAAGTTGAGGGAGCTGGGTTTGGCCTGTAGAAGAGAAGGCTCCAGGAAGACCTTAGAGCAGCTTCCAGTGCCTAAAGGGGCTACAAGAAACCTGGAGAGGGGCTTTGGAAAAGGACCTGTAAGGACAGGACAAGGGGGAATGGCTTTAAGCTGACAGAGGGGAGATTGAGTTAAGATCTGAGGCAGAAGTTCTTCCCTGTGAGGGTGCTGAGGCCCTGACACAGGTTGCCCAGAGAAGCTGTGGCTGCCCCATCCCTGGCAGTGGATGAAGCTTGGAGCAACCTGGTCTAGTAGAAGGTGTCCCTTCCCGTGGCAGGGGTTGGAACTGGATGAACTTTAAGGTGCCTTCCAACTCAAACCAGTCTGGGATTCTATGACCTGAACCAAGTTTGATAAAATTTTACACTGCTTTGCCCCACATTTGTCTGGCATACTCTTTTCCTGAAGCTTGTGGAAAAAGGATGTGTGACTGTGCCTTGGTCTCTCTAGTTTTTTGTTCTTTCGGTGTACAGACTGTCATAAATGGCCACATGCTGGGGCTGCGGGAGCAGCCCACATTGTGGTGGCCTAGTTGTGCACAATAAGGCAATAGAGGCTTAAACCAGAAGATTCGTGAGCCTGTGTTTCTTCAGGTATGCAGATGCACATGTGTTGTGTAGAGAGGTGGAAATGCTGCTGTTTTGAACCAGATAAAACTCCATTATTTGTCTTACAAGCTTTAAATTCATACTTTAAATTTTCTGTTGCTGTTAAATTAAGCTCTGTAACTAGTAGTAGCTTTTATTTGGAGTAGGGAAAAGAGTGGAAATTACCTGTAGCAAAGTGCTTTTCTTGAATGTAAGCTAGAGGGGATGAGCCCTTTTGTCTTAATCCTTAACTTGATCGCGGCATCTTATGTTTCGACTGGTCTGTGCCAGCACCTCTCCTGATGGTGTTGTGCCCCCTGGTGGAAAAAGAGCCTTTTCCAGTCCCTTGCCTTGGCTTTGCTCATCTCCCAAGACAACAGATCAGGAATGGTGCTTCGCTTGGTAATCAAATGCCTTTTTAAGTCAAATAGATTTTTTGTTTTTTTTCTGGTCAGAATGAGCCCTATGGCTCATTATAGTTGGTTAAAATGTTATTGAATTAATTTCACTAGAAAAGTAACTGCAATGAGTTTTTTAAAAGCTATCCTGAAAGAGTGTTCTGCTCTAAAGAGAAATCCGAAAGAGAGAGGCTTTTAATTTAATTTAAATGGTGCTTTCGCTGATCAAAGCTGTTTTTCTTCTTAAAGACAAATGTCCTATGAGTCTTGTTTCCCTCATGTAAGAAAAAAACCCCTGACTTTTATCTCCTGGAGAATATAGGAAGAGTTCATCCCCCACTAAAGATGAACTGTGAATGCGAAGGAGATCCTGTGGATTATTTACTGTGACTGAACAAGCTGTGCAGTAATAGATTTAGCAGAGGGATCCAGAGTCCTGCAATGCTGGTACCAAAGGTTTCTTCCCCGGATTACTTCAGATCCATAATGGGGTTTAATTTTTAAATTTACTCACTATAGAATGAGCATAGGAGATTATGCCATTTACTTGTAGTGTGTAGGGATGTTTCTTGCATAAGAAGAATATTTAAATTGCTTCTGTTGTGTGGTATTTGTGTATCTGTTGAATTGAAGTGGTTCCACAAGATTAAGTATTTCAAAATATTCTCTAGGATGTCCAGAGTTCTCTGATCACCTTTCAGAGTTTACATGTCGAAGAGAGCAGAAGGAAAGCTTGTGGTAGCAGCTGGGAACTGTGGGCTGGAAAACACTTAATTTCTCTTCTAATTGCACTCTTTATATCCTTCTGCACCAGAACTGGAATTACCTTGGTAGTAATGCCAGTGAAACAACATGGGTTTGTTTTTTTTTCAATTAGGCACCTAACTGGGTGAAATAGAGTAGAGTCCTAATGAGAATCCTATGAAGCAGTCTGATCATCAGTGCCATGGATTATTTTGTAGGTTGAAACCAGGGAATTATTCAGTAATTTTGTAATTACTAGGCTGATTTGTGCTTAGGCTTTTGTTAACAGTTTTTAATTATAACTTTTAAACTTTTATTTCTGCTGTGCTAGAAATACAGCTTTATGCAGTATGGTCTTTCATTGCTTTCAGCTCCTCCTTCTCTGATGCAGAGTTTGATGCAGTTGTTGGGAATCTGGAGGATATTGTAATGGGTAAGTTCTGCAAGTAGTTGTAGACAACAAGATGTGTGCTTCACATATTTCAAGCTGCTCTTCTGTTAGCAGACATACAGAACTAAAATAGCCCCTTCCTGCTTCCTGAGTGCTTTTATTCCTTTGTTCCTATGACCCCTAACTTGGTAGAGTAGGAAAAATATATGCAAAAGTCTTTTGTGTGTTGTTTGCACAACGGTGCGCTTATTAATCTTGAAAACTATTCTCTGCACAACTACAGTATGCTGCTTCTAAATAAGCAGTAAAGATACTTGTAAATCTTACATAGAAGTTTCCAGGGATTTTTATACCCTCTTCTGAAGGGGATGGCGGAGGCTCAGATGCAATGTTCCCTTCCTCAGCTCTTCCTACCTTGTTTGTTGGGATAGGCTTAAAAGCTGCCACAGTTTGTCCAGACAATTTGCTGTCATGCCTAGCTGGTGCTGCTGTAATCTGGAATATAAAGTGCCTGTCCTGCAGTTTTAACATGTTCCTTGTTCTTTCTCTGCTGAACGTTGGGAGCAGTTTATTTTCTCTGTTTTTGCAGCACCTGTGCATAGCTGGAGATGGGTGTCATCACATCTTGTCACTTTCCTCTTTTTGAGACTGTTCTTCCAAGTTGATTGTGTTGCCTGTAACTTATATGCATGCACACAGTCATAAGGTGGCAGGACCTGTTCACAGCAGGGACATGGAATTCTGCTAGTCTCATCATATGAGCTTAGGCAGTTTTAGGTGCTAAATTCTCAGAACCGTGATGTTACCTGAGAAATCAGTCTGCATGGAGGTACAAGATACCAAGACACAATTTGTGCCAGTCAGCCACTAACTGCTTCATGAGAATAGCACGTTAACTTTCCAACCACATCCTTCCCAGAGAGAGGTAGATTCTGCAGCCTCAATTGCCTAGTGATGTAGCTGAATCTGGAAAAATGCTAACAAACTGATTTTGAATGCACAAAGGTTTAGAAAGATGAGACTGCTGTGTTTTAACACTGTGTTAAAGCAGTAAGCTCACTGCCCTGGACTTACAGAGAGCGGACTTTGGCCTCTTCAGGAACCTGCTTAGTAAGGTTCCATGGGAAACAGCCCTAGAGGGCAGGGGGGCCCAAGACTGCTGGTTGATACTCAAGGATCACCTGCTACAAGCTCAGGAGCGTTGCATCCTGACTAGAAGGAAATGGCAGCAGGACGGCCAGGAGACCTCCATGGATGGATAAGGAGCTGCTGAAGAAACATAGAGGGGAATAAAGAAGCTTATAAAAGGTGGAAGCAAGGACAGGCGGCCTGGGAGGAATACAGGGACGTTATCCGGGAAGCTAGGGACCCGGTCAGGAAACCGAAGGCCCAGTTAGAATTAAATCTGGCAAGGGATGTGAAAGATAACAGGAATGGATTCTGTAGGTATGTAGCAAATAAAAGACAGACTAGGGACAACGTGGGCCGTCTCCAGAAGCTATCAGCAGAACTGGCTACCCTGGATTTGGAGAAGGCTGAGGTTCTTAATGACTTCTTTGCCTTGGTCTTCACTGGCAAATGCTCTGACCACACCACCCAAGTCTTGGAAGGCAGACGCAGGGACCATCTTAAGAAACTGAATGTACACAAGTGCATGGGACCTGATGAAATCCATCCACGGGTCCTGAAGGAGCTGGCAAATGAAGTTGCTAAGCCACTGTCCCTCATATTTGAAAAATCATGGCAGTCAGGTGAAGTTCCCGATGACTGGAAAAAGGGAAATATAACCCCCATTTTCAAGAAGGGGAAAATGGATGACCCAGGGAATTACAAACCAGTCAGTCTCAGCTCCGTGCCTGGCAAAATCTTGGAGCAGATTCTCCTGGAAGGCATGCTAAGGTACATGAAAAATGACAAGGTGCTTGGTGACAGCCAGCATGGCTTCACTAAGGGGAAATCCTGCCTGATGGGTTTGGTGGCCTTCTGTGGTGGGGCTACAGAACTGGTGGACAGGGATAGAGCAGTTGACATCATCTACCCGGACTTGAGCAGAGCGTTCAACACTGTCCCACGCTGCATCCTTGTCTCTAAATTGGAGAGACATCAATTTGATGAATGGACCACTCGGTAGATAAAGAACTGGCTGGATGGCCGCACACAAAGAGTTGTGGACAGCAGCTCAATGTCCGGCTGGAGACCAGTAACGTGTGGTGTCCCTCAGGGATCGGTGTTGGGACCGGTCTTGTTCAACATCTTCGTCGCTGACATGGACAGTGGGATTGAGTGCGCCCTCAGCAAGTTTGCCGATGACACCAAGCTGTGTGGTTTGGTTGATCCGCTGGAGGGAAGGAATGCCATCCAGAGGGACCTTGACACGCTTGTGAGGTGGGCTGATGCCAGCCTCATGAAGTTTAACCATGCCAAGTGCAAGGTCCTACACCTGGGTTGGGGTGATCTCAGGGACAGCTAAAGGCTGGGCAGAGAAGAGATTCAGAGCAGCTCTGCAGAGAAGGACTTGGGGGTGCTGGTCGATGAGAAAATGAACATGAGCCATCTCCAGTGAGTACTCACAGCCCAGAAAGCCAACTGCATCCTGGGCTGCATCATAGGAACATGACCAGCAGGTTGGAGGAGGTGATCCTGCCCCTCTACTCTGCTCTTGTGAGACCTCACTTGGAGTATTGTGTGCAGTTCTGGTGTCCTCAACATAAAAAGGACATGGAACTGTTGGAACAAGTCCAGAGGAGGGCCATGAGTATGATCAAGGGCTGGAGCACCTCCTATATGAAGACAGGCTGAGAAAGTTGGGGCTGTTCAGCCTGGAGAAGAGAAGGCTGCGTGGAGACCTCATAGCAGCCTTCCAGTATCTGAAGGGGGCCTATAGGGATGCTGGGGAGGGACTCTTCATCAGGGACTGTAGTGATAGGACAAGGGGTAATGGGTTAAAACTTAAAGGAGATGTTCAGCTTAGATATAAGGAGGAAGTTCTTTACTGTGAATGTGGTGAGACACTGAAATGGGTTGCCCAAAGAAGTTGTGAATGCTCCATCCCTGGCAATATTAAGGGCCAGGCTGGATGGAGTGTTGAGTGGTATGGTTTAGTGTGAGGTGTCCCTGCCCATGGCAGGGGGGTTGGAACTGGATGATCCTTTCTAACCCTAACCGTTGTATGATTCCGTAAATGAACTTTACACTTACATCTGTTCTGTTGAATTTGGTGGTCACCTGCAACATTAATTTTTATTCTTGCTTCCTTCTGCAACTGGAAGAGAATTACCTAGCAATTGAAAATGAATCTGGGAATTTCACAAGTATTTTTTAATTCAAGAAAAAAAAATCTGAAATCTTGTAGTGAAGAATTTTAGTAATTTTATTAAAAAATACATATGTTTTGCTGACTTGAGCACTTGAATAAGAAGGTGTTCAGAATGAATAACCTTATTAATGAAGCATAGAGCAGGAGCACTTCTTTGCTAATACTAAGTGTAAGTGAAACTTCTGAGAAGTAATTATAGACCTTGTTAGGTTGATGTGTTGGTCCCATTCTATTCTGAATGCTGCCAGAACACAAACAGATGTGCTGTTGTCCTGTTGACGCCACTCTCTGGCTGGAGCAGCAGAGCTGTCCACCAGCAGTCTCGTGTCTTGTCACAGATGGGTCAGCAGTGGTGGCTCAGTAGCAGCTGTGGGACTGGTGTGACGGATTCCGCACGTGCACTGGGCTCTGTGGGTACAACAAGGGAGCAGAGGACTAGTGAATATGGGGTTTGTGTTCAGAAAGAATGATTGAACTCCTAACTGTGTGATGCATTTTTGTTGTGGCCCAGATGATGATTTCCAGCTAATGCAGAGGACTTTTATGGAGAAGCACTACCAGGCATTTGATGACTCAGAAGAAAACAAGCTCATCTATACTTGTATTTTTAATGAATATGTAAGATACCATTTTCCTATGTTTTGCATGTATTATTTTTTACCTTTCTTGAGGCCAGTGTCAGTTCCTATATTCCCTCCTTTATGAACTACTGGTTTTATATGGAGCAGAGCCAACATGCTGCCTGCTCTCTCCTTCTGACACAGTCATGATCTATGAACAAGATGTTTTCTGGAGGCCTGATTCCTTGCCCTTTTTTTCACCTGAAAATTTCTATATATGTTTTAGAAGTTATATAACTGTCCTGAATAGAAATCTAGGCTGTTGCTGTAGTATATAATGTGTTTAATGTGTGCATAACAAAGTTTGTTCTTTTCCAGTAGTAGTATTTAATGTACTGGACACTTCAGTTGCATTCTTCATGGCAAGCATAATTATGAAATTCTACCAGCCTACTAGTCAGTGCTATCCAATGAGTTAAAAATGATTTGTTGCTAGGTACAAATAGCATTTGTTCTCAACAACATTACCAGCAAAAATGTTCAGCTCTGTCTCAGTGGTGGTCTCGCAATTCCCAGCCAAGGAATCTCCAGTTGTTTGCCTAGTGAGGATAATACAAAGTGCCAATAAGGTCTCTTTGTAAGGAAGATGTGCTGTTTTGGAATCTGCTCCCGAAATTTGTTATGTGATGTTACAGAGGTGGTTTGTTTGGGTTTTTTTCAGATCCATTTAGTAGAGAAATACATTGAAGAAAAGTTGCTTGAACGGATTCCTGGTTTCAATATGACTGCTTTCATAATGTCACTGCAGTAAGTGTCTGCTTTGCTTTTGATTGGGGGATGACTTATGAGACTCTTAATTCTTTTTATCTACATTAAAGCTGTGGTTTCGAAGTTTTCCCTTTTAGAAAGATGTTCGTCATGAATTAAAAACATAAGTATTCATGCAGGCAATGACTGACCACTTTTCTTGCCTTTAGCATGTCCTGCTACTCTGAATTTCTGAACTGTTATGCTGAAATATATCAGATTTTAAGGGGTAGGAAGAGAAATCAGAATGAGAACACTGGAGGCTTTTCATAATCACTGTCACTTTGAATCCAGTTTATCTTGTTTATCACAGGTATGGTGTGGGACACTTAAATAGCCTGATAGTCTTTTAAAAAGCATGTGCTGAAATGCTTTTACTGAAATATTTTGTGTACAAAATATTCAGAGAAGACTTTGGTTTGTCTTAATCATTGCATTTGGTCACTTCAGTTTAACCAGCTTCATGAAGAGATCACTTCTGTAAGACCACTGGTTTTCCCCTTGAATAAGAGAATCAAATATAGGTGGGAACTGAATATCTTAAAATATTAGATTTTTTTTTTCTTGTAATAGGACATTAGGAAATTACTATGAACTCACTTAGACTGTTTAAGTTAAAGCTCCTTTTAAAGAAATTAATTAAATTTAATAAAATATTTTAAAAGAACAACAACAAAACAACAATAAAACAAAACCAGCCTTAAACTATTAAGAAAGTCTTGTTGAAATATTTGCAAGGGCCTGTAGGGACAGGACAAGGGGCAATGGCTTTAACCTGGCAGATGGGAGACTGAGATGAGCTCTTAGGCAGAAGTTCTTCCCTGTGAGGGTGCTGAGGCGCTGGCACAGGGTGCCCAGAGAAGCTATGGCTGCCCCATCCCTGGCAGTGTTCAAGGCCAGGCTGGATGGGACTTGGAGCAGCTGGACGAGCTTTAAGGTCCCCTCCAACACAAACCAGTCTGGGATTCTGTGACAGGCTGAGAAGGGAGCACAAGTACTTTCTTCTAAATGTTTTCATCAGAAGTGCAAGATAATACTTGGCTAAAGTTTTGCTTTATTTTAGACATTCTTGTTTAAATTTTGATATTGCTCTCCTCTTCCCAGTATCCCCTTTTATCCTCAAGCCATTTTAAAATAACTATTTCTCACACAGTTTTCTAATTCCCCAAATTCTTCTCTCTATAGACAGCACAAAGATGAAATTGCAGGTGACATATTTGATATGCTTCTCACATTTATTGACTTTCTGGCTTTCAAAGAAATGTTTCTGGATTACAGAGCTGTAAGTATGTCACGTTGTTTATTTTCATTGGTATAATGGCCGTTGGTTTTGTGTAGCTCTGTCTGAGAGTACCAAAGGTCGTGTTTACTACAGTAGGCAGCAGCATTTATTCAAAGGCTGTATCAGGGTCAGAAGGAAAAAAACTTCACTGAGTGGCCGTTTAAACACAAACCACACTTTTAATGATTTCTAGAAAACATGAATGAAGCTGGTATGTGGAGCAGTTCTTCAGAAACACACTCTTTGTACATCTTTGAACATTGATTTCCAACTGAATTTCAGGAGACACTTTTTCACTGTGAGGGTGACCGAGCACTGACAGAGGTTGCCCAAGTCAGACTGTGGAGTCTCTGTTCTCGGAGTGGCCCTGCTTAAACAGAGGGTTTGGACCAGGTGACCTCAAGAGCTCCCATCTCACCTTGACCATCCTGTGGTTCTATACTTTTTTCTCTCCTTCCCACTCCCCACTCATCCAAACTTAGCTTTTTAAGCTTATTCCATTTGTATTTCTCTTCCCTTCTGTCCAGGCTGGAGAAACAAACAAAACAAAAGTATTAAGATTTTGGGATAAGCTTTTTCCTAGGGAAATGCAATACATGAAAAGGCTCTCCAGTCACACTACATGTCAAGTCACATTTGACAAAGGAGCAAAAGAGTCAAAATTGCTGTCAGAGTTAAGCCTTCTGACGCCTCCCACACCCCTTAAAGTGTTCTGAAAACAAGGGCAGATTGAGGAGGAAGAGGTAGTGCATGTCTCGGCAGCAGGTGTAGCTTCAGCTGGGGTTTGCACCTCTCCTGAGAGACAGACCACAGAAGCAAGATCTCCCTTGTTCCCTGAGTGCTGCCTGGGTGTTCTTGACTGATGTGAGCAAGAATCTGCTCTGCCCTGGCCAGCAGAGCAATGGTGCGCTTACTGCAGGGTTTCCTGCAGAACCTCTTCTTGAAGTTTAGATTCACATTCAATCTCAGATGCTCAGGTAATGTGTAATTTTATACTGATTTGGTGCAGCCAACAGAGTGTGTATTGCCCGTTTTAGTTTTTGAACTGCTTATTCCAAAACAGCATTGAGTCACAGATTTCTTTTTCTCCCATGTTTCTAGGAAAAGGAAGGCCGAAGTGTGGATTTAAGCAGTGGGCTAGTGGTGACTTCACTAAACAAGTCATCAATGTCTTCCTCCTAGACCAGTTTATGCAAGACTTTGCTTCTGCAGATGAAGAATCCTGGAACTTTAAAGGAATCCTGTTGATGTATTTTGTAATTGTAGAGCTAAAGTAATGGTTTGCAGCTAAAATTGAAAATATCCTGTCATTGTTTTTATTGAAGTACATTTTCATTCTTTTCCTGTTGCAGTTGTTTCAGTTAATTACTTCAGTCAATGGCAGTATGAGTAAGTACCTCGGCAGTTACATTCTGTTAGGAGTTCTGCTGTATTTTAAACAAGGCCTCTTGTTAATCCAGAGGCCACAAGGCATGCTGGGGGTCAGTTGTTCTTTTGATGGGGAATTGTATCTTGGTGATCCCTGCAAGACCTGCCTGCCTCTGTGCTGCTTTCTCCTGTCTGTGTTTCTATGGGCCTCTGTCCCCAGGATAACTTGTCCCTCTGTCACACTCCTATTACTCATCCCTGTTTCAGTGTGTTTTCAATCAGGCAGAGGGGCTTTTTAAGAGAGATTAAATGTCTCTATATAATGAACTACCTGTGTACAAGCCTGGCTTCATGTTTAAGAGTTTTAATGTTGTCATAACAATGCATGCAAAGGCTAATTTTCTTACTGTTACCAATATATATATATATGTATATATATATTTGTGGAAACATGACCCTTCATTTCACTCACTGAAAACCAAGCAGAGACTGGTGTGTCAGGGACTGCTGCAGTTTGTCCAGTTCCTTTTCGGTTCACACCTTCCATTAATGCAACTACGTTTTCTGAGCCTACCTCTGTTCAGGAGCTGTTAGACCTTCTCCTGTGTGGTGCATGCAGTGCATTTTGCAGTGTGGCTCACTGTGCTCCAGCTTCCCTGTGTAGCAAGATCTGGAAATAAATTGAACTTGTTTCATCTATTTTTATTAGCCCGTACAAGGAGGGTGTGAAGGGAAGAGCTGCTGTATTTGGCTGGGCATCACTCCTAGTTCTGACAAACACCAGCCCGTGTCCCCAGAAAGCGAAAGGTGAATTTGTGATCTGCAGTGCAGGGGAACAGTGTGGCTCCGAATTCTCTCAAGCACTGATCCGGGGTATGTTCCCAGAGCAGCTGCAGACATGGTTTTTATATTTGAAGACCACCTGCACCAAGGGGCAAAACTGACTTCCTGGTTCATAGGTGGTCCTGTGAGCTTCAGGGGTGTGATTGGTGCTGAGCCTAGATGAAGGAGTGCATCCAAGCCCTTGGCACCTCTTCCACGTTTTTGTGATCTTGTATGCCCACTACATGTGTGTGTGCATGGATGTGAAGCAAAGCAAGGTGAACCACATGGGCCTTCCTCCTCCTCCCCTAGGGCTGGGCTATAGGAAGGGGCAGTCCCCTCTTGCACTGACGTTCCTGCTGCCCGCTCCATGCCATGCTGTACCTGCCACCTTACAAGAAAATACTGTCCTGAGAGACTCCAGTGCTGGATTTAGAGATGGTTTTATTTAAAGATACTTTTTTATTTAAGTAGATTTTAAAGAATTTTTTATTTAGCAGGTTTTTTTTATTTAGCGGATTTCTTTGTTAAAGATTTATATATAATTTGTGCTTCAAATTGTTAGAAATCAATACAAGAAAGTTCAGACTTCTTCCTTTGCTTAGGCTTCATCTTCCAGCTCTGCCACTGTTCATGTACCACATTAGTTGTAATCACTTACACTGTAGCTGGGAACCAGAGCTTGATTTAGTGAATTTTAGTATGGGAATGACCCCTCCATGGAGCTGCTCCAGTGAGGATGAACTCCAAGGACAAGCAGGAGCTTCAGCCTCTAGCAAGTCCATGTTTTCCCAGTAAGGCTGTCAGTGACAGCACCGGTGGGTTTCTGATATGGGTGCATCAGCAGGAAGCATCATCAGAGACCACAGAGCAGCATCCACATGGCCTGGTACTGACCGTGGCTGCTCCAAGAGCGAGACCTATTGGCATGTGAAGCTCCAAGCCTGGCACAAGCCAGAGTGGCCCATGGCTGGGCTTTGCTGTCCTCCTTATGCGTGGTCAGTCACTTGGCTGGTGGCTGCATTGCTGCCAAGCCCTTTCCAGGCACGGAAGCTGAAGAAGGTACTCGCCCCATAGGCAACCATAGTGAGGCAGGCGAAGAACTGGAAGAGGAGCAGAGGCTACGGGTGAGCGCAGCAGCTGCCTGGCCCTGCGGCCTTCCCCTGCCCACTGCTACTTACGGATGCCGCAGCTCTTCGGTTGTAATCCCATTGCCGCCAGGATGTCGGTTGAACTGCAGCCGCGCACGTTACGAAGGCGGTGATGTACAGGACAGTTGCCACAGTGTTGAAGATCATCAGCTGGGGAAGGCAAAGAGGAGGTCGTGAGGTCTGGGCTCAGACTTACGTGTGCTGGGATGAGGGACAGTCAAAAGGCTCAGTTTCACATTCCTCCCTCATCCCCAGGAGAAGCTGAAGAAAAGGGTTCAGCCCCTCACAGTGGGAACAAACCAAGGTAACATCTCACTACATGCACCCTGGGCTGTGCTGAGAGATTTCTGGTTGACTTCATGCCTGCAGCAGCAACATGGTGGCTGTAACTTTCTGGATTGATTCAGGCTTCCCTGTTTTGAACATTTTCTAAGCAATCGAGGGGCAGAATGAAACAATATCATTGTGCAAAGTGCAGGGGACTTTGTTCCACCAGCCCAGAAGAGTGTGAAGCCCTTGCTCCTCTCTCAGCATCTCCCCAGTATGTTTTCCATTTAGGAACTGCACTCGCTTCCTCTTGACTACGCACCACGAGGGACCAGGGGACCACGTAGAACTTGAGCTGAAGCTGTAGAAGGTAAATAATGAAGAAAAGGACTGTTACTATCCAGAAGAAGATGGACACAAACATCACCCAGCTGTAGGCAGCGTGGAGATAGTAAGTCGTGTCAGCGATGAGAGTCCACACCAGTAAACCCAGCACCTGCGGGGTGAAAGAGGGAAGAGTTCAGGTGATGGTTCCTGCAGAGCATCGCCCAGGAGCCCTGGCTCACCTGCACCTCTGGCAGCTGGGTCCCCACAGTCAGCACAGCAGGACTGGACTGAGGGACAGCTCAGGGCAGGGAGCTCACCTGGGACCCTCCTCGCTCACGGGTGAGCTCATGGTTGGTACTGCTGCCTCAGGAGCTGCACAGGGATGTCCTGCAAGGCAGGAGGGGTGAAACATGAGTAACCTCAACACCAAAGGCCCCTGCTCCACCAAGAAGCCCCCATGCACAGGGCCAGTCTCTGCAGGGGCTGGTTCAGTGTTAGAGACATCTCATGGGCTGGATGAGAGCTGGATGTGTGAGGGCTCAGCCTTCAGCTCTCCCAGGTGCAGCAAACTTCTGGACTTTCTCCCACTGCTTGGTCTAGTCTGATCTGGTTTGCACCTCCCATGTACACTGCTCCTGGGCCTCAGCTTTCACTGTTCAGCAGGTTTAACTGCATAACAGTTGCAGCATCGTCGGCCTGCAGAGTGATCCACAACAAAACCCCAGGTAGGCGAGTCTGTTACTGCCTTGCAGAGCCACAGCTGGTGGGACAGGGAGCAGATCTCTGCCCTTGGCTGGCAGGGATAGAAGAGCCCAGCCCTGTGCTGTGTCCACCCCTGATCCTTGGGTTCAGGAGGAAATGCTGACCTGCTTTACCCCCCGCTGCCTTCTCCACCATCCCCTTCCCAAGAAGCTCCCTGAAGCAGCAAGTTTATGTGTATTTTTTTATTTATAAAGCCTTTAACCCGTGATGGAGCAAGCAAAGGATGAGACAGCAGCACACAGTAGTGGGCCCTAGAAAGGAAAGGCTGTAGCAAAGCAACTGGCACTTTCTGTGATTTCTGCAGTCTCGACCACAGCCTGCGCACCGGGATGCAGAACTAGGGCTCTGGCACCCAGAGGGGTGCTGGTGGGCCCAGCTTCACCCTCCTTCATCACCTCCTGGCTGCACCAGAGCAAAGCAGGGTCCCTTCACACACACCTCCTGGGGAGATGTGAGGCTCCAGCCCTGCACCCTTCATGTTTTCCAGCACGACTGAACATCCCAGAGAGATGCCCATGGCAAGGCCAGGGTAAGAATGTGCCATAGATGCAGTCACGATGTATTCTGGTTCCCAGCTGGGGTTGGGATCACAGACTCAAAGAATGGTTTGGGTTGGAAGGGCCCATAAAGCTCATCCAGCTCCAACGCTCTGCCATGGGCAGGGACACCTTTCACTAGACCAGGCTGCTCCAAGCCCTGTCCAACCTGGCCTTGAACACTGCCAGGGATGGGGCAGCCACAGCTTCTCTGGGCACCCTGTGCCAGCGCCTCAGCACCCTCACAGGGAAGAACTTCTGCCTAAGAGCTCAGCTCAGTCTCCCCTCTGTCAGGTTAAAGCCATTGCCCCTTGTCCTGTCCCTACAGGCCCTTGTCCAAAGCCCGTCTCCAGGTTTCTTGTAGCCCCTTTAGGTACTGGAGCTGCTCTAAGGTTTCCCCAGAGCCTTCTCTTCTCCAGGCTGAACAAGCCCAGCTCTCTCAGCCTGGGATCTTGCTGGACAGAGCCAGGTGAAGCTGCCAGAACTGCCTGCACAAGCTCACATGGCTTATTGTCAGGGGAGAAACACAAGAGGCTTTGTCCTGCCACAGTGCACTGCCCTGGTGCTCACTGCTGTGACAATGCTGCCTTGTCTGGCACATCCATTTCTAATGCGTGTGATCACAAAATATGCGTATATCCCCCGGCTGTAAGGGGAGTGGAAATCAGGAGCCCTTATGAATAGGTTCTGGGGAGCAGTGAGGTTCAGCAGATTTGAGCTGGGTAAGCATGTTTAATGGTATGGCCCTAGTAATGGGATCAGGTGTGGGGTTGGAGGGTCCCTTCTGCTGATACTGATTCCATCTCTCTTTCCTGATGCTCCTGCAAGATACCCCCTGACAGTGTCCTTCCCATGCCCCTCCTTGAGCATTTGTTCTTCCGTCACAATCACGCCCATGCCCAAGGTGGAACTCTGGAGTCAGGGAGCCAGCTCTGTGCCAGCTGCTGTGCACCATGCACACTCAGTGCCCCAGGGAGAGGGGACGCGTAAATGTGACCTCAACCGCAGCAAGGCAGCTCACACCAGGACCCCTGTGCAGCTGAGTACCCACTCCTGTGCACACGGGGCACCCAAAAGTCCCAGGATGGAGCAGCAGTAGGAGTTTATTCTGCAGCTGCCTCCAATGGTGAAGCTATAGGAAGGTGACACTGCTGCTGCTCAGTCTGACGGTACAAAGACCCTTCTGCTTTTTTACAGAAGCCACCAAAGCCTGACACAGGGGAGGGCAACCGGAGGCCTGGGAGGGCCCAGGGAGAATGAGAGCCATAGGGCACTCTGGGAGCACACACAGCACCCCACCTCAGCAGTGGCACCCTGCTCCCTAAGGCCTCCGGCTCCTCTGGCTTTCGCCCCGCCAGGATGTCCACTCAGACCAACCGTGCTGGGTGCTGGGACCTGCCCGGCGCTGAGCAGAGCTCCAACTCGTATGCGAGCAAGGAGCTGAATTTTCCTCTGGCTTTGGAGAGGGACGGAGGAGAGGGGGGGGGGTGGCGGTGTCTGAGGGTCAGAGGTTAATCGGGGTTAGCGAGCGAGCACAGGGTAGAGATGGCAGCCGGAGGAAAACCGAGCAGTACCCACCCCGGGCGACAAAGAAAAGCATCATCCGCCACGCGCGTGCTGCGTGCGCGCACCCTCCCCGGTGCCCCGCGGTACTCACGGCCTGGGCGCACATCAGCCCCCCGAGCGGAGAGAGCACGAAGGCGCCGTCCAGGGCTGGCAGGGCGGCGGCGGCGCTGGGGGACCCGCTGCGGGACAGCCCTGCCATGCCGCGGGCACTGCCTGCGCGCGGCCCCGGGGCTCCTCCGCCCCTCCCCGGGCGGAGCACCCCGTCACGCTCCACGCCGCGCTGCCACCCCTGTGAAGGCGGCTGCTGGCCCGGGACACCGCGGGTCTTCCCTGCACTCCCTTCTGTGGCCTTTCTGTGGCACAGCGTGCCCCGGTGCCGGGGGCTGTTGCTCCGGGCACGTCTCCCTTTTGCATCCCAGACTGGTTTGTGTTGGAAGGGACGTTAAAACTCACCCAGTTCCAACCCCCTCCATGGACAGGGACATCTTCCACTAGAGCAGGCTGCTCCAAGCCCCATCCAACCTGGCCTTGAACAGTGCCAGGGATGGGGCAGCCACAGCTTCTCTGGGCACCCTGTGCCAGGATCTAATCTCAATCTCCCCTCTGTCAGGTTAAAACCATTCCTCTTGTCTGTCCCTACAGATCCTTGTCCAAAGCTCCTCTCCAGGTTTCTTGTAGCCTTGTAGCTACATCCTTGTAGGAACTGGATGAGCTTTAAAGTCCTTTCCAACCCAATCCGTTCTGTGATTCTATGATATGAGTAGATACATGCAGTGTGAAGTGTTCAGTGTTTCCTCAGACCCCTGTCATGCACCTGAGGATGGCCCAGCACGTTATACTGCCTCACGCTTTGTGATACCGGGTGGCTGGCCCGTGGCCTGCTCCCGTTCACCCCATCCCCTGCCCCTGCGGCCCCTTCCCCGAGTGGTTCTGCTGGGAGGTGGGACCCCACCGGCTCTGCCCGGTGCCCCGCGGGTCGTGAGCAGCGGCTGCAGTACAGCGGCGGTCGCGGGTCCTATAGAGCAGGGAAGGGGGAGTGGGGGGGGGAGGTAACACAGCATGTAGCTGTCAGGATGGCCGAGCGGTCTAAGGCGCTGCGTTCAGGTCGCAGTCTCCCCTGGAGGCGTGGGTTCGAATCCCACTTCTGACAAGAGGCAACTCTTTTGAGATGTGATCTCACCTGTACCTTTAATTAAAGTTAATTGGCTAACCCTGTTCAGTCGGGCTGGGGCATCCTTATGTCCTCCTCTTCAAGCAAAATGTTGTCACGAGGCGGTGCAAAACATAGCTGTCAGAAGTGGGATTCGAACCCACGCCTCCAGGGGAGACTGCGACCTGAACGCAGCGCCTTAGACCGCTCGGCCATCCTGACCTCTGCTGGAAAGCATTCTAGTGATCTTCCTCTGTTACTCGCCCGGAGTCACCGCGCATTCAATCGTGATAGTCCTGGAGTGATGATGGTGTGAGCAAGGAAGAGGTGCCCGAGAAACAGCGGGTGTCACCCCCACTGCCAAGGGGCCGCCGAAGAGCTACGGGCCAGCCAGCCTCTCACCCACCCCGGGAGTCATAGAATTATGTGGACTGGAAGGGACTTTAAAGCTCATCCAGTTCCAACCCACTGTCATGGTCAGGGACACCTTTCACTAGACTAGGTTGCTTCAAGCCCTGTCCAACCTGGCCTTGAACACTGCCAGGGATGGGGCAGCCACAGCTTCTCTGGACACACAGCCAGCAATGTCCCTCAGAGGCTTTGACAGAGGCCAGCTCTTCACTGTGCGAGCCAGTTGCAGGGATGTCACTGTTCGGTCTTCACTACAGAAAAACACAAACCCTCTTAGCACCTTTTGGCAGCTCCTGCTACTTCTCCAAAGTATTTAATATTAATCGGAGCAGTTGTGCCTGCACCATGTTCTATGATGCCAATGCTCCATTCTGCCAACAAGTACATCTGTTAGTCCTCTCCCCATCTATTTATCCCCACCTCACTCTGTGTGTAAGTCCATGATCTCACTTGAAGGCTGCTGGTCTTTAAATGGGGGGGGGGGGGAAAACCTAAAAGCCTAAAACACTCACCCTTCAAATAAATTCCAGCATTTGCTCTGTTCCAGACTGCTCCTTGCTCCAAAGCAAGCACATGGGCTGACAGGGTGATGCTGAATTGGGGGTTTGGGTGATGGGGCAGTGCTTACATGACAGCTTGTTTGGAGCAGCGGAGTTCAGTCCTAGCAATTTGGAGACTGCTCTGTACTGACTGGACTGCAGCCTCCTACCCCTTCCTGCCCACGAATACAGCTCAGAGGAGTTGTTTGTATGTGCTGTTGCTATGAAAGAAAGGTGGGAGAGCAGCCAGGCAGGGGAGGAGTGAACAGGGGTCAGAAGGGGAAAAGCCACATAAACAGCCAGCAGAGAAAGCTATTTTTTGAGCAGTTCAGACAGCCCATTGTCCTGCGGTGAAAGTCCCAGCAGCCGCAGAGTGGAGCTGTTTATCTGCATCCATCCACGTGCTGCATCTCAACAAGCAGAAAATGATACAGCAGCGCTGAAATCATCTCCTCCGCATGGCCCCTCGAGGTACAGAATCTGCGGGAGCCTGGTACCTCCACGGGCTGGGCTTCTGTTCCTGCGCGTCCCGAGAAGCCTGTCCAGCACTCACGAGAAGGTGTTTGGGAGCGCTGGTCCACCCATACCGGCTCTGAGTTACCAGCACCCACCTAGGGGATCTCCTGTGGTATGGAATCATGTCAGCAGGGCAGAGGCGGTGCTAATTAACTCAGGGCAGAAGCAGCGATTCTTAAGAGTGAATGCTTCAGCCAAGCAGGCAATAACCACCGCACGATGGCGTTGTCTGCTGCAGCAAGAGGCAGAGGCCAGTCCTGCCCAGGAAACTCTACGGGATCCTTCCCATCTCCCCTTCGTGGCCCCTGTCACCTTGGGGCTGGCAGGGCCAGTAGCTGGGGTCACACTGAGTGGGTTTGTCCTATATCAGCCATCCGGTGGGTGCCCAGGGGAAGCGGCACATCCCGTGCTGATGGGGTCTTTCCTCTCGGCGGATGCCTGTCGGTGGCGGCCGGGGTCTCAAGGGGGCGTGCTGCACCGCCACCCCATCCCTTCTGTCACAGCTCTGCAGCGGGTTGTTAGCTAGATTTCACCCTGCTGGCCTGAAGCGGGTGAACCGGTGGTTTTCGGAGCCTGGGGCGGGATGTGGAGCCAGCTCAAGGAGAAGGGCTCATGCAGCAGAGGGCTTGTTTTGTTTTGGCAAGCAGGCATGAGCCAGACTTGTCTTCCCTCACAGTCCCTGTTTTGAGACTGGCTCTGTCCTGGGGGGAGGATTTGTTTCCCAGATACAGTTTTGAATCCTAAACATGCCTCACCTCTGCTTTTCTTAGTTCTCCTTTGCTGCCTCCTGAGTTGATAGGAGGAATCAAAGCCCAGGGGGGTAATATCCCATATCCTTACCCCCAGCAACCCCTTTTTTAGCTATCCCCTAGCAACACCAAAGTGCTAAGGACAAGCATCTGTAGTCTGTTTCTTTTAGGAAACAAGACAGCTACACTGACCCTAAAAACACACCTCACAGCCACCAGAACTGGTCAGGAGAGCACGAGGAGCTTTTGCAGCAGATGGTGGGGTAGGTGTAATGCTGTCATGATCCCAGAAAGAAAATCAGAGGAAGGCAAAAACGTTGGGACCAAGCTGACTGGTCATCTAAATACACTGGTGAGGGAGCAGGTCACTGGTTGGGTGACAGCTGAAACCCACACTGAGCGTGCGGGCTCTGGGCAGAAGCAGAGAAGGAGACACCCTGTTCTTACAATGTGGGGTGCAGCAAAGCTGGGGTGGGAGAGGGAAGGGGTCTGGTCACTCCCTGCTCTCTTTGTTGAGCCAGCGATGCTTGAAAAGGGTTAAGAGCTCAGGCAGGGAAATGCATGTTCAGGACTGTTTCCCTGCCCAGCCCAAGTATGTTTATTGTGTTAGTGCTGTAAAGGCTTGTTGGTGTTGGAAGCCCTGTGGGCTCCTGGGGCTGTTTGTTGCTGCCTGTGTGTGTCAATGGGCACTGGTGGGGAGATTGGCACATACCCATGGCTGAGGCTTGGCAGAGAGCTCCACCTAAATGAGCTGTGTAGCAGCTCTGGTTTGGAGACCTCTGATGTCCCATTCCTACAGGAGACTGGCTGGGATTTGAAACCTTGCAGGATGGGAGGGCTTAGCTCAGACTTTGGGGTGCAGATGGCCACAGTGGAGACACATCTAGTGCGTCATAGCACCGCATGTGGCAGCTCTTTTAGCCCTTTGGTGCTGGCCCACAGGTTGCCACCAGCTCCTCTGGAGACACAGTTGGGGGTAAGCCCCAGCAGTAACATTAGAGAAGAGTTTTCTGCATCTCTCCATGCACCATCATGACTTAACTCATGTCAAACTGCTTCCGCGGCCACTGTTGGATGTTCTGTGGAGACAGGAAAAGGTGAGCCTTTCCAAAAAGGCAATAAAAAGAGCCACTTCTGGTAAGATTCTTTCTTGGGGACTGGCAACATTCATGCGCAAACATGTTGGATGGAGAAGTGAGAAGTGGGGATGTGGAGAAGTGATGAAGGTGGTGGCCCATGCATATTGTTGGATGGGACCAAAGGGTTGTGTCTGTGGTAGGCAGGAGCTCCCTCTGTCCCTGAGCAAAGGGCTGGGGTCAGGACCTAGCAATTCCCAGAGAAAGGCCCCTCCAGGACAGGGGATTGCTGACACAGATGCTTGCTGCTCCTGCTGTCACAAGAAGGAAGGAGGCAGTAACTGGGGCACTTGCCTTGTCCTCTCCCACAGCCATGGCAGGAGGCAGTAGCCTGGCCCTTGGCTCTGGCAGAGCTGAAAGAGCAGAGCTGTGGCATTTAGCTGCTCCCAGCCTTCTGCCTGTTCCACAGTGGCCCTGCTAGGGCCCTTTCCCATTACGTGAAGGAGGAGAGACCCTGGGTACCACCCCGGGGTGAGGCAGAGCACAGCCACATCAAGGGAAAGCCTAACTACAGCTCCCGCAACAGCCATGGCCTCCTGTGGTGCATGGAGGTTTCTGTCATGCCCATCCTGACCTCTCTCCTCTCTTCTCCGCAGTGCAGTGATGAGAGATGTCCCTTTCAGGGATCATCTGGCTCGCCTTCATCACACCGGCTCCATGGAAATGCTGTCTTCAGGACCTGCAGTTATGCAAAAGCTGTGTAATATCAAGGTGTCCCTCTGGCTCTGCAGGGACTTGGCAGGACCCAGGGGCCCCCTGTGCTCAGGCAAGCCTGTTCTAGAGGAGCAGAACTCCTTCACCTCACCTGAAAAGCTGCCCTGATTTCTTCTATGTCACCCAGGCACATCTCTTCACAAGAGCCTTGCTTGTTTCCTGTCCCAGGGAAGAGTTGCACCCAATGGCTGCCTTGCTCTGTGGGGGGCAAGTGACTCCTGTCTGTTTAGGGAAAGCTTAAGTGTGTTGCAGACTAAGCAGCCCTGTGTTTGTTTGTTTGCACTTAGTATTTTCAACAAAATTAAATCTTGTTTATTGCAGCAGCTGTTGCAAGCCTTGGCAGTCTCCGTGGGACAGCTGCAGAACGAGTTATCCTCTGTTCTGTCAGCTCTGGCTGCAGAAGAAGGGCACCAGTCCCCACTGCAGGTATGCACCTTTCCATGTATGTCCCATTGGGATCAGCCGTCAGCCTGCAGCTCAGCTGTGGTGCTGCCAGAGGGAAGAGCCATGTCCCACAGCCTGGCTGGCTCAGGATGCTGACTGGGCTGTGGGCTGCCTCGCTGTGGGAAAACAGAGTATCAGCATTTTGCACTTTGTGCTAATGACCTGATTTGCTCTTATTTACAAGGGAAAATCTGTTCAGAGAACTGAGAGCCTGCGTGATGTCATCTGCTGGTTTTGGAAATGTTTTCTAAGTGAGGCAGTTTCCTAAAAACACAAGCCCTGCTATGGTCGATACTTCCCAAGTAAGAGTTGTTCCATCTCCTGTGGAGGCACTGGCTGCAGACAGCCCCAGACTGATTCCCATTTCCTGCCCTTTTCTTGAATGTGGGCAACTCAAAACTGTGCAGTGCCAAACAGATTTAATGGATCCCAAAATTTAATTTTCTCCATTATAATAGTAATGGCTCAAAGAGATCTACGTTAAGCACAGGTTGAGAGCATCTACAGTATGGGAGGCCCCTGTAGCTCCAAGGAACCATTGCCTGAATGTGTCACTGGTTGCCTTGGCAAGGAGAGGGGAGGTTGTTGGGCCGACCTGGACTGCTCTGTTCCATACCAACCAGTGCCATGCCACTGGAAAAGCCATTGGGAGTTTCTCCAGATTGAAGCCTGGAAATCCGGTCCTACACATCAAGGACCAACTGACCTCATGTGTAATCTGTGCACCACCAGCCTCCCATGTCCTGGCTCACAGACTTTGCTGCATATATACTCCTTGAGAGAACTGGAGGAGCCGAGTACTAGCGAGCATGGAAGCTGTACTGCAGGGGAGGTGCTTCAGCTCCCTTGAGTCTAATGCTCTTGGGCTGCAGTAAAAGGGGGATTGTATAACAGCAATGGCTGAGCTGCCACTGGGGAGGGGTGGGGGTAGTGCAAAGATGAGCTGCAACAAGGCAGGCTTAGTTGGGAAAGGAAAATCTCATCATACACCCAGAGCTGGAGTCCTGTGTCAGCCTGTCTTCTCAGTAGCATCAAGCCCAGCTGGGTCTTCCCAAAAGCTAAATGTTCCTGCTGCCTCTTTCCAGCAAGCCTCTGGGACAGAGGGCAGCAAAGGGTGCTGTTAATACCTACTGCTGGGGGTGCTGGGCTTCCTTGGTCCACAAAAACTGACTCCTGAGGTCTTGGGAGCTCCTGAACACACCATACAGTGGAAATCTTCATCATTTCTTTGGATCAGCTCTGGCATCTCTCTTCCAGGTCATACAGCTTCCTAAGATCTCACTGACCTTTTTTTCCCAGTCACCACGTGATTTCCAGGAAGACAAACCTACCGTAACAAACATTTCCAGCATGGAAACACCCTGGAGGATGCCATGTTCTGGGGCTGTTTCCTTTTTGTCTGGCACACAGGCCTTGTTCCCTTTGCATATCTTTTCGCATATTGTCTTTTCAGGGCTAAGTTCCTTCTTGCCTTCAAGAGCAATTCCCCAGCACTAGTCATATGTTCCTTCCACCTGTGAGGTCCTTGACTCTGAGCAGACCTGAAGAGCTTGCCTGCAAACAATCCCGGCAAAGCTGCAGTGGGTGGAAAATGCTGGAACTACTACTGGGGAAGATGGGATCTGGCCCTTTGACCTGTGCTATCTGTCATTCAGAGCAATAAGCTCTCTGGCTAATGGTTGCCAGTGAACAACCAAAGGTTAGGGCTTCTGAGTGTGCCTTGTGCTGTCACCAACATTCAGGGCACCCCAGACCTTATTCTAACTTTCTCCACAGCAGACCAAGACCAAGATCAAGACCTAAGTAGCAGGACATCCATCCTGATATGAAACTGCCCTTAGAGCAGGGCAGGAACTGAAGCTAGGGAGCCCAGACTCCAGCCTTGACACTGAACTTCCTGGCTTGAGCCACGAAGTGCTTCTGTGGGTGCTGAGGATCAATCCTGGAGCTGTGTTAGGTGGCCCAGGGTCTGCAGCTCTAGCAGTAGCAAGTGGCCTGTGCATGGTCCCTCTACCCACACTTGGTAGCGTGTGCACAGGTTGTAGAATCAGCCTTAAAACCTGGAAAAGACCTTTAAGATCTTCAAGTCCAACCGTTCCCCAGCACTGCCAAGGCCACCACTGAACCATGGCACTGAGGGCCTCATCTACACGGTGTGTGAACACTTCCAGGGACGGTGACTCCACCACTGCCCTGGGCAGCCTGTTTCAATGCCTGAGCACCCTTTGGGGAAGACACTGTCCCTAATCTCCAGTCTAAATCTTCCCTAGTGCAGCTTGAGGGCATTTTTCCTTGTCCTATCCCTTGTTCCTGGGGAGCAGAGACCAGCCACCTCCTGGCTCCATCCTCCTGCCAGGTAGTTGCAGAGAGTGATAAGGTCCCCCTGAGCCTTCTCTTTTCCAGTCTAAACACCCCCAGTTCCCTCAGACGTAGATTTGCTTATGTTTTTTTCCTTTCCATGTTTCAGATCAACCTAATGTCCTTCCTCATTCATATGCAGTTAAAAGTTATAGGAGCAAAATTCCAGACCTCTTCCCAGTATCTACTGCTTTTTGTCAGTGTTGTACCGCCCCTTCAGAGAGCCTTTGGGTGCTAAGAGTAACCTTAAGAAGCCTTCTTCTCATCCTTCTGTGGAAGAATGGGGTATGGTTGTGAGAAGCTGTTCCAGCTCACAGTGGTCACTGGAAGGATATGACATTCATGATAGGCTTTCTTCCTCCTCAGTTGTGGTCTGCTTGGTTTCATTTCCTACATTTGCTTAGCACAGCCTGTGTTCCCTGGTTCCCAGTAATTAATTTTTTCTGCACTTTGTTTCCTGACAGCCGGATGCCCCTGACTTGCAGGGTTGCAGACTCCATTGCTCAGGTGCTGTGATTCATGTTCATGGACTGGGATTGCTGGTGTCATTCCCTGCCTGCCCTCATCCACATCACAATTTAATATATAATACATAATATATATGTAATATATATTATATATATACAGTCCCATACCCATGCTGGATAACTAACTACTTGCTATTCCTAAAAACTAAAGCAAAGCCAAATCAAATTGACAGCAGCAATTGCCTGGAAAATTTCTATCATAACTAAAGAAGCTAAAATCAGCTGAAGCCAAGACAAGCCCAGAGAATCACAGAATCCCAGCCTGATTTGTGTTAGGTGGGACCTTAAAGCTCATCCAGTTCCAACCCCTGCCACAGGCCAGGACACCTTCCGCTAGAGCAGGTTGCTACAAGCCCCATCCAACCTGTCCTTGTCCTGAGACTGTTCACTGTCAGATTGATACAACACCTATGCTTTATTGAGATGTACAACAGAAATATCTCCTGGGCTACAGCAGGTCCTCTGACTTTGGGGTTTTCAGTGCAGTGAGCAGATGTGCAGGGGGACAGGGAGGGTGGTGTAGGAAGTGGATTGGGAGCAGTGGTTCCACTTTTCTGTCAGCTGCAGGCCACGTTTTTTGCCTGCTCCCATTGGAGTCAGTCGATGTTCCTCTGTGTCCTGCTCTCAGGAAGGAGCTGCAAGGTTTGCCTTAGGCCCACACCGCTGCCAGCACTTGGCTTGCCATGACCCACAGAGCTGTGCTGAGGTGCTGCTGTCCTCCACCCTCGTACATATGCCACCTCCAAACCCAGCTGCCAACCTCACTGGGAGCAACTGGAAGTCTTTTAAGGGTGTCCTGCAGAGTTCCCTACCAGGACTGCCATGAGCCCTAGGTGCACAGGAAAAGCAGCTGCATTGAGCTCTTCCAGCCTTAAAACAACGCCTGTGGCAAGCCGTGCCTTTAGCAAACAGAATACTCACCCTCCCACTGTATGCACACTTGAAGCCCTTCCATCAGTTTTACCCATCACTGGCAGTAAGCCCTTTGCAGGTGGAGCAGAACCCATTTCTTCAGGGCAGACGTGAGCATGCTTGGGCCATGCTAGCACTTCCAGCAGCCAGAACACCAACAGCCCCAGGCAACGCCAGCTCCTGGGTGCAAGTTTCCTGTAAGGCTCTGCTGAGCCTGAGAAAACACCATCTGTGGAAGAGGCCTGAAAAAGGCCCAACAGATGCAGCGTGTTCTGTTCTGACTGGATCAAACAGACCATTTCAAGGTCTTAATTCTTACTTTAATTTCCTTGAAATGGGTTTTTATCTCCTATTACAATATAAGCAAAGGCTGAAGTTACAGGCTCTAAGTTTCTAAAAATATATCCTATGGAAACCTAGGGGATTTCAGTCTTTAGGAATAAAATTCTAACTGGAACTGTTGGAATTTCCCCCCCCCACAGAGAAGCCCGGTTTCCATCAGCCCTAAGAAAACTCTGGGAAAACAAATATTTCAGGGGCAGCCACACTGTCTCAGATTTGATCTTATCTTCACCTTTCAGCTGTGGGAGTTGGCAGGGGAAATTGCCATGTACTCTGCTGGGATCTGAGATGAAAGAGAAAGTAAAGGTGCAGGATATGACTGCTGTGTCTGTGTGTCTACTTCATGCTGCTTCAGGAAGCAACCTGGCCAGCCCAGTTGCTTGGAGATCTGGGTGCCTTGTACTCATGCCCTCAGCATCAGCAACACCCCAAGGGCTGAGACCATAATGTATACCCAAAGTCATTGCTGTGGTGACAAGCATGCTTCACAGACAGCGTTCTCAGTGAGCATGGAGCTGCCTGGGGAGGCCACTGGGTCCCTGCTCACCCCTGGCTTTGGTGATGCTCCCAAGAGGCAGCCGAACTTGGGCTCACCAGTCCAGCTGATGAACTTGTAATCCCGATTAACACATTCTGCCTCTTTTAGCCTAACGACTTATGCTGCTGTTATAAAATGACCACCAAAAAGGAAAGGAATAGCTGCTTTCACATTTGAGGCAAAGAATGAGCTTAGTGCACCAGACAGCTGGGGGTTGGAGGTGGGGAGAGCTTTATAAGCCTGAGGACAGTGGTGCCTCTCCCAGTGGGAGAGGAGGATGGAGGAGGTGACTCCTGGAAGTCCATCCCTGCCTGAATGAGTCACCAAGGAGCTGCAGCTGATCTACAAGCGCTAAGGAAAGCTAATGCAAATGCAGGCGGGGAATTCCAGGAGCTGTCTGTATCTGGAGCAGGCGACATTCCCTGCATCTGGGATGTGTCTGTGGGAGCTAAATAACAGTTGAAACTCCCACCTCAGGCCTTCATAATCCTGGAATGAACTGCAGCAACTGTGCTGCTCCGAAGGACACAATAAGCAGTCGGGAGCAGGAAATACTGCTAGTAATCCTTCCCTGCATGCCCTTCCTGCTGCAGACCACGGGAACATGAAGGTTGTTTCTCTCCAGGTCCTGTTTGTGCTGAGGGTCCTGTGCCTGGTGGCCCGGGCTGGAGGTGAGTGGCGGCTCTGCGTCCCTGCGGGCTCCCCAGTGGAGCAGCCACATTCACTAAAGGGGAGGTGAAGTGCTCGGGGGGAGGAGAAGCAGCGCTGGATCGGGCAATGGGCATCAGGAGACCTTCATGGGCTGTGGGAGATCTCATGACAGGATCAGGCTGGGTTTGAAAAGGGGCAGAGGGAGCCTACAGCAGTTACCCTGGCAGCAGTGACCTCCAAGCAGCCTGAGATGGCTTCTAGCACCTCTGAGGGTAGGTGGGAAGAGTGTCAGAGGGACTTTCTGATCATCCTCATTAGAAAAGAAGTATAATGCACTTCTTTTCCCCTTTTTCCATGTCCCCAAGGGATAGACCACAGCCTGTCCAGGGCTGGATGTCTGTCTGCACAGGATGCTGTGCTCCCATCACTGCAAGGCACAGGGCACTCTGCTCTGGGGTGGGCTGGAGGATGGGGAAGAGGTGGGCACACCACTCCCTAGGCTGGTCTTGGTTTAAGATCTGTGGCACAGATCAGTAATTTCTGCCCCAGGTAGCAATTAAGCAGGGTGCATTGCTGCCAGGCTGTCAGAAAGCTTCTCAGCAGCACAGGCAAAGTTGGACTTTGCCCAGGACATATTGAAGACTGGGGTTGATTGAAGAACAGGGTGGATTGAAGAATGGGGTTGATTGAAAAATAAGGTTGTAAATAAGTAACCTCAAGAATGTTAGGCTTTGTTAGCAACTATAGAGAAAACAAAATTACTAAGATGAGCTTTGCCAGAACCACCTGGTGGTTACTGATATAACAATGATCCTAAAACAAAGTGATGAAGAAATAACCACCGGGGGTCTAAAAGCCCACTACCACATTCTTGTATGCATACAGGAGGCATTGTCTAAGAAGTATGATGTAATGTATGTAATCTAATGAATACGTACGTTTAAGGACAATATAAACACAGCCTGGTTGATGCCTGGTAGAGACACACTTGGAGGAGCTATCGCCCGTGTCTCCCGGTGCCACAATAAAGAATACCTGCTTGTCAACTTAAACTTTGTTGGCGAGTTCCTGGAGTTTTCTCTGTATCATTTGGCACCCCAGATAGGACCCTCCCTGCTCGGCTGCAGGACAGGGCTCCCTAGGGACCTCGGGAGTTTTTCCCAGGGGGACCCCTCGACTCATTCACATCACTGCGGGAGCAGACAAGGACCAGCTCATAAAAGTTATTCTTTTCTTTTATATAGTCTGCAAGATGCACGGGGCATCTGTTTGGTAAACTGCTTTGGTAAGCGTACGCAAGGTTTGGAAGCCTTCTGTAAATCAAGATAGGAAACCTCATGGGTAAAGGCATACACCTGGCTGCTAGCGTTCGCTTGGTATACAGTCACAAGAAGCAGGGGGCATCTTGTGGTTTGGGTCCTGCAAGACGCAGTGGGTGTCTTGTAGAAAAGGTTTTGGATTTTTACTGGTGTTTGACTTATGCTGTGGCTTGTTATAGTTATGATTTTGGTCTTGTGATTTTGGTATTGGTGACAGACTGTTATAACTGTGTTATTAATTGTTGCTCCTTTGATACAGTTTTTGTCTCTGTCTCAAGTGTTGTAACTGTGTGGAGTGTGTGTGTGTGTGTGTGTGTGTGTGTGTGTGTGTGTGTGTGTGAATGCAAGGTTAATAATGACAAATCGGCATTGTGGAGAGATCTTGCAAGAGTCCTTTAGGGTGCATTTTGGCACACTGGAAAGAACTGGGAGGGTTTCCTGGGGGCTCAGTAAATAAGAAAACGTTGGTGAAATATCATAACCAACGCTGGCCGTTGTATACTCTGGGAGATCAGGAGAAATGGCCTAAAAATGGAACTCTGAATTATAATGCATTGTTACAATTAATGTTGTTTTTGAGGTGGCAAAGAAAAATGGGATGAAGTAATGTATGCAGATATGTTTTTAACTTTAAGAAACCACCTGGAGCGGCAGGCAGAATGTGAAATTAATATAGCTCTGCCAGATCCCTAATTTTGGCTTTGGAAAAGGGCAGGGAAAAACAGAAAGCTAAGCTGGAGAGATGTTGTTCGGCCTGGGATATTGGGGGAATGATGTTTAAAGTTAAAAAAAACCAAAACCAAAACCAAAAACAAAACAAATCCACAACAAAACCAAACAGAGTAGTCAGGAAGATAGGTTGGGGGATTATGTAGCACAGGTACCTCTGAGAGGAGCACTCTCGGCGTATGCCCTATATGTTATTGATAAGGAGGAAGAGGTTGCTGTCGCTGGCAACAGAGCAGAAGGACTTGAGAATGTTAAAGAAGTGTGGAGAGTGTATCAGAATTGGAAACATGTAGAGAAGAAAGGGCTGAATCGTGCTATAGGCACGGCTACAGTGGCTGCTTTGGGACAAGTAGAAACTGGTGGAGGGATTAATGTGAGAGGACAAGGCAGAGGTAGAGGAGGAATGACAGGCAGAGGAGAGAAACTGAATTCTCTTGTGGGATGGGATCAGTGTGCATAGTGTAAGGAGTTTGGATGTTGGAAATGAGACTGCCCTGGGGGGAGTGCCATGGGGTGGCTCCGGTGACCGAATTGGAACTACACTGACAGGGACCTGGGGAATCTACCCTAGCAGATCCACTGATTAAATTAAAATGAGGAATTAGAGGAAATAAAGTGGAATTTTTAAGTGGATACAGGAGCAACTTATTTGACATTAAATCAGAGGAAAAGAATTTGTTACAGATGTGGGAGCTACTGGCCACCAAGGAAAAAAAAAAGGAAACAAAAACAAAGAAAAGCATTCTTCCTGAAACCTTTAGAGTACAAATTGGGAAAACAAATAGGAATGCATAAATTTTTATACATGCCAAATCCCCCAAAAATCTTTATTAGGGTGAGAAGCAACATTTACAGAAGGCAAAATGGTATTAAAAGTAAAAAATGATCAATTAATTGCAGTTTTGAGTTTATCTTTAATTCAACAGAAAAGCAAACAGGAAGACCTCCCTGAAATAGAATAAATCCTTAATCCAGGTATATCTGGGAGTATGGGCATCTGAAATTCCAGGTAAGGCAAAAAAAATGCTTTGCCTGTTAAAAGTAGAAATAAAAGGGGGGGCTGCCCAATTAAAATAGAACAATTTCCCTTAAAATTGAAGGATCAAAAGGGAAACAAAGAAATAATAAAAAAAAATATGGATTATTAATTGAATGTGAATTAGAATATAATACTCCTATCTTGCCATTAAAGAAATCCGATGGGAAAAGTTACAGATTATTTCAAGATCTCAGAGCAATCAACAAAATTGTGGAGGACATTCATTCAGCAGTAGCTAATCTGTATACCTTATTGACTAAATTGAATACTAATCAGGAGTGGTTTACCGTTCTGGAATTGAAGGATGCATTTTTCTGTCTAGCCCTGGCCAAAGAAAGTAAAAATTTATTTGCTTTTGAATAGGAAAACCCTGAAACAGGAAGAAGGACACAGCTCACTCGGAGGGTGTTACCTCAGGGATTTAAAAACAATCCGACCATTTTTGGAAATCAGCTGGCACTAGAATTAGAGTTCTGGGAAGCACCCACGCAGACAGGAACTTTACTACAGTATGTGGACGACCTGTTAATTGCTACCAAAACTGAGACAGAATGTGTTCAATGGACTGTAGAATTGTTAAACTTTCTGGGGCTAAATTGATACCAGGTATCTAAACTGAAGGCTCAACTAATTCGAACTCAAGTATCTTATTTAGGATGCAAAATAACAGAAGGACAGCCAGAACCTGGAGCAGCTAAGAAGGAAGCAATCTGCCAAACACCGTGACCATCCACAGTTAAAGATATCCAGATGTTTCTGGGAATGACTGGATGGTGTCAACTCTGGATCCATGATTATGGTGTTCTGGTAAGACCCTTGTATGAGCTGCTAAAAGAAAATCCAGTCTTTCTAAAATGGACAGATCGAGCTGAAGAAGTGTTTCAAAGTTTAAAGACAGAACTCATGCGAGCTCCAGCTCTGGGGCTCCTGGACATAACTAAACACTTTTGGCTATATTTCTATGAGAAACAGCGAATAGCCTTGGGGGTTTTGGCTCAAAAATTGGGATCTTGCAATAGCAGTGGCCTATTTTTCAAAACAACTGGATGGACCAAGTAAAGACTGCCCTGGATGCTTGACAGCAGTGGCAGCAGTTATCTTAAAACATCCAAGAGGCCTGAAAATTTACACTGGGACAAAAGATCACCGTGTTAGTATCACATGCAGTACAAAAATGTACACATTGGCTATTGCCATCATGTTTCTTGAAGTGTGATCAATAATGCTGTGAATCCAGCATCTTTCCTTCAGGAAATCCCTACCAAACCGTTGACTCATGATTGCTTGGCCACTATAGAGACAGTATATTTGAGCTGACCAGATCTGAAGGAGGAACCTTTGGAGGGTGCAGATTCCTGGTTCACCGATGACAGCAGCTTTGTTAAAGATGGTAAACTATGCCATAACTACAACTTCAAAGGTAATAGATGCTAAACCTTTACCCTCTAACACCTCAGCACAAAAGGCAGAAGTAATAGCCTTGACTAGAACCTTGGAGTTGGCAAAGGACAAGCAGATAAACATATGGACTGATTCCAAATATGCCTTTGGTGTAGCTCATGCACATGGAGCAATTTGGAAAGAACAAGGACTTTTTAAATACCCATGGAAGACAAATTAAACATGCAGCAGAAATTCTATGATTGTTAGAAGCTGTACAATTACCCAATGAAGTTGCTATCGTACACTGTAAAGGACAGCAAAGACGTAACTCTGGATCAAGAGACTGGAAATAATTTGGTTGGTCGTGAGGCTAAATGGGCAGCAGAAAGAGTTGAGGTGATCTCCTTAATCCCTGACTGTAAACTGGTAATTGAGCAAAATAAACCTAGGTACTCTGAAGAAGATATGAAACTAACTGAAGACTTGGAAGGACAGGAAAATTAAAAAGGTTGGATAAAAGTACCTGATGGGCAAGTAGTGATCCCCTATAATTGATATTGAAGTTGATATAAGAAGAACATAACAAAATACACTAGGGAAGTAATGCCTTGTATAAACATTTAAACAAACAGATCATAACTGTACCATAGTGCAGTAAGTGACAAAACAATGTCAACTATGTCTGAAAAAATAACCCTAAGACTGAAAACAGGAATCAGGTAGGGACAACTGGAAAAGTGAATTATCTGGGACAACAGTGCCAAATAGATTTTTCTGAATTACCTAGAAAATGAGGTTATTGATATTTGTTGGTATTAACCGATACTTTTTCAGGGTGGCCAGAAGCATTCCCTTGTGGAATAAATAATGCAAGACAGGTAATTAAAACATTATTAAACGATATAATACCTCGTTTTGGAGTACCAGAGGCAATTTCTTCCGACCAAGGCTCGCACCTTAGAGCAAAATCGTTACAAGAAATTTTCAAAAAATTAGAAATTGATTGGCAACTACATGTTCCATACAGGCCTCAGGCCAGTGGGCAAGTAGAAAAGATGGTTCATTTGATCAAACAACAGCCTGGTAAAATATGTCAGGAAAATAATTAATATTGGTACCAAGGTTTATCACTGGCTCTATTAAGAATTTGAGCTAAACCTCAGTCGAAAGAAGAGGCTAGACCATGTAAAATTTTATATGGAAGACCATATCAGTCCCAGTTTGAAGGAGAAAGTCTTCTGGAAGTGGGAGAAGGTTATCTCCTAGAGTTTCTGATCAATCTGGGAAAACAGAAGAAATAAGAGAACACTGGGGACAAGAGTGAGAGGTTTGGGTTATCCAACTCACCCTTTTAGATCCAGAGACTGAGTTCATGTTAAGAATTTTTCAGAAGATTCTCTACAGGAGAAATGGAGCGGACCATACCAGATAACATTGATCACCTTTACAGCAGTGAAGATAAAGGAACAACCAACATTATTCAAGAACCAGAAACACATCAGAACAGAGAAAAGTATGGCATGTTACCCACACATATGAGATTACATCGATCATAATCTGGACTTGTATAATAATTGGTGTAGAAGCATGGAATCAAAATCTGTATCTGAGATTGATACAAAATGTTGCTAATGTCTTAAACGAGTGATTGTTGGATCTGTACTCAGCTACCTAAATCAGGGGAGAGACTGGGTATTCCTTTAATTAGCCTCCCTATCCCCTTTAAGACAAATTCGAATAGATTGTTCCTATATAGATCAAAGTGGAAGAGTTACTACTGATCTAAAGGAAATGTGGAAACAAGTTAAAATATTTCATAAGGTGGCTCAGGACAACACCTCATGGGGACTTGAGGAAATTTGGGAAAAATTAACATCATGGGTACCCAATCTCTCCTGGTTGAGACAAATGGGTTTTTTTACTATATTTGTAATAATTGGAATGGTTGTAATTACATGCATAACGGTCCAATGCTCGTTTTGGTGTTGCAAACAAACCATGATGAACTATGATGAATGGAAGAGAAACAAAATTAAGCGTCAAATAGAAACAGGGAAATACTTCAGGAAAGTTTAAATAAAAATGAAATAACTCAGTTGCAAAAGAATTTGCAATAGAACAAGAAATATGGGGGATTGAAAATTGGGGTTGATTGAAGAATAGGGTTGTAAATAAGTAACCTCAAGAATGTTGGGCTTTGTTAGCAACTATAGAGAAAACAAAAATTACTAAGATAAGCTTTGCCAGAACCACCTGGTGATTACTGATATGACAACGATCCTAAAACAAAGTGATGAGGAAATAACCACTGGGGTCCGAAAGCCCACTACCACATTTTTGTATGCATACAGGAGGCATTGTCTAAGAAGTATGATGTAATGTATGTAATCTAATGAATACGTATGTCTAAGGACAATATAATCACAGCCTGGTTGATGCTAAGATGAGACACACTTGGAGGAGCTATTCCCCATGTTTTCTGGCGCTGCAATAAAGAATACCTGCTTGTCAACTTAAAACTTTGTTGGCGAGTTCCTGAAGTTTTCTCTGAATCAATAGGGATGATCTGTTCTCACCAAGAGAAGGGAAAGTGGCAAAAAGCCCTTAGGATCTGTGCCCTGCTGCCACCAGTCCAGAGGAAGACAGACAGCAAAGGCAGCTGGGGAAGGATCTTCTTCCTTTCCTCATACCTCTGTTCAGGCTCTCCAGGTCTGGTGTGAGTAAACTGGGCACTGGGACATCAGGCAGCTTACCCTGCCTTTGGAATCCGCTGCCTGCTTTGGCACTGCCTAGCTCTGCTGCCCTGTGGCCAAGTGTCCATCTCCTCTGAAGTGATGGAATCAGATGGGCTCAGAATAAAGAAAGGCTGGTGGTGCTTTCTGGCTGGGATCTCTTGAGAAACCATGCTGAAAAGCAAGTACCAGTGGCTCTCATGAGTGGTGCCTCTGAGCAGCAGTGGCTCTGGATGGAAAATCTCTCAGGTGTCCCTGAGGTCCCTTTGGCAAAGACTGAGAAGCAGGGTTGTGTGCCCCAGGAGGAGGGGGACAACTAGGGTTGGCTCCATGCTCCCTCTAACACTGCTTTGTCCTTGGAAGGGGCTTTCCAAGCTCCTCATCTTAGGGAAAAACACACCAGGAATTCAGCTAATTGCAGACCATTTGCATCGGTGCCCATAACTGGAAAATCAGTTAATGGTTATCAGAGGAGAAGGGCCTTTGGAAGCAGTCCCTAGCCACTCCCTGCCATGCACCTCCATCCACAGGGATGGCTCTGGCTCTCTTGTTGCTGTGCCTGTTTTGTTGAACAGTGCTTCTGAAAGTGGGGGACACCAGCAGTGTGTCCTCTGGCTATAGAGAGTTAATTGGGAAACTGGTCTCCCCTGAACAGGTATTCTTGACCCTACAGTGCCAGAAAACACATTATTGTGTGAACAGATCGCTTTGCTTTAGCATTACAGAGATTGAAATGTGCTTCTGTAAAAGGGCCATGAGGGATTTGCTTGTGATTTCTTTGCAATGGGTTACCTCAGTAAATAGATCAAAAGAGCTGAGGTTGTTCCCGTTGTGATGTTCATTCTTGGTCCTGGTGGCTGGATCATTCCCAAATGAACTGCATCAAATTCACCAAATCCATTTGGGAAACTGAGACAACATTTTGTAGAGACTGGCTGATCTAAACCAGCCTCCAGCTCCTTTCTTCTAAGATAAATTAGGGCTTTTTTTTTAATAAGTCTTGACTCCTGGGATGTCAGAAACAAATTGCCAAGATGCGTTGTGCAACCCCACCTCTCTTGGCAAATGTGTTGTTAGAGGCTGGGGTAGGAGCAGGAGCAAAGGGTCCCTTGTGCTGTGACTGGCTTTGCCCCTTGAAGGGGTCAAGTGAGGTTTATTTTTACACTTCACTAAATTAAAACCGAATTTTCTGGAGAAGAGGAGATATTTGGTGAGAAACTGCTGTAAAGCTGGGCTGCTGAAATATCTAATGGAGTAGTGGAGCAGTTCTTTCTCCGCACCCTTTCTCTGAGTTCAGGTGGCATTCAGAGATCACATATAAGCAAGCAGAGAGGCAGGATGCTCACCTGGAGGGGAACTCCCACCAGAGGAATTGCTATGCCTGCATTGCCTACACCAAGAGCCTGTTGGTGACAGTTATAGCAGGTCTTTTGGGGATGAAGAAATGTGTTTTCTGGGCACTGTGCGAGAGCAGTCCTCCTGTGACCCAAAGAGGAGGGGACCTGCAGGACTAGGTCCTTGCACAAGGGACCTCCAGGCAGTGCTTGCAGATCCTGTAAGACAAGCTGCAGTGGAGGCCCAAGAGCCCCACAGTTTTCATGGTGCTTTTTTTTTAGTTTTCTGGGCATTTTATCGCCTGTTTGGGTGACACAGAAACTCCTGGCCCTGGTGGGATTTTTCTTCATCTCATTTTAGCAGGTATTGGAAACTTTCATGGCAAGCTCTTGACTCCTGCCCAGAGAAGAGAAAAGAGAAACAGTGCCAGTTTTTATAGTAGCAGATAAAAAGCCAGTGTTTAATATGTTGAATACTTTTTCAGGGCAACCTAAAGCACCTCTGAAGTGTTCAACTGAGTGTGGTGGTTTTGCATCTGGCATAGCAGCAAATCGGATAAGGAGCTACCGCAGGACTGAGCCCCGCTGCACCAAACAAGCCATCATGTAAGCACTGCGCCATCATCCAAACCCCGATTCAGCATCACCCTGTCATCCCATGCCCTTGCTTCAGAGCAAGGCTCAGTTGGGAAACAGAGCAAATGCTGGTATTTATTTGAAGGGTGGGTGGGTTTTTTTCTCCCCCATTTAAAGATCAGCAGACTCCAAGTGAGATCATGGGTTCACACACAGAGTAAGGTGGGGATAAATACATGGGAAAAGGACTGACAGATGTCCTTTTTGGCAGAAGGGGGCTTTGGAGTCATAGAATCATAGGCTCACAGATGGGTTCTGGTTGGAAGGGAGCTTAAAGCTCATCCAGTTCCAACACTTCCAGGGAAGCACGCAGGATGAGAGCTCACATGTTTCTGTGAAAGCAGTTGTTTTCTCTGGAGACAGATTAAGACTTAGAGTTTGACTAGGGATGAGTAAAGCTTCATTCCCCTTTAGGATAATTGTTGTTTTCAGCTTATCCTGAAACTGAGGCACTATTAAGACCATTTTGTTGAAGCCCAGAAGGTTGTTTCAAAGTGAACCCACTGGGCTGTCCTTGAAAAGTCTTATCTCACTCAGTAAACCAGAGGATTTTGTCTTCACATATGCTTGCCCCTGGGCAACTAATGCTTGAGGATCTTCCTGCCCTGAGCACTGGAGGCAAACACTGCATCCAAACATCAAGACAATGCTTTCAAAGGAGGAAAACTTCTTGGGGGAATCCCTTCACTCATGAGTAATGTTCAGCTGCTCACCATTCAGTCAGATCTCAGAGGCACCTGCCCTTCCTGAAATAAAACATCCATCCAACCCCTGTGGTGTTTTCTGTGGGCTTGAGAGAGACAGTGTTGCTGTCTGCATGCCTTCCCTATCACGCTGATCATCTAAACCACTGTTTGCTTTATCCACTAAGTGATCCCTCTTTGTTTTCAGATTTATTACTCTGAAGTCTGTAGAGATTTGTGCAGATCCAGAGGCGAAGTGGGTGAAGAAGATTGTAGAGAAACTGGACCAGAAAAAGGCTGAAGCCTCCCTGCTTTCACATGGTGCCACCTCGGCAGCAGCTCCAGAAGAGCCTGGTATTTTTCAGAAACATGTTGGCCTTACAGTAACAGCTCCATCTCAGGCTACTGCCCGCTCTGAAGTCAGTCCAGAATCAAACAGAGATTCCTTAAAATCTCCTGCACCTTCAACAACTTCTTCAATAGGCATTGTCTCCAACCAGCCCACCCCATTCCACAAGGCTCTTGTGCATGGTTTTGACAATGCTGTAGGCTCCACAGAAGAACCTGTAGGACATACTGCAAATGCTATGTCTGATGTTCAAGACGTGATTTCTCCTAGCTCGAATTCAGATCCCATGGCCATTTCTAAAGGATCAGACCACCCTGTACTTCCTACAGATGAATTCCTGGATCCTGCAACTGCAAAAACCAATACACCAGATGCTGATTATAGGGGTTCAGATCCCCCCTCCATCCTGGACAGCATGGAAACTGCTTCAGTTCCTACTCTAAACTCCATAACTACCACAGACAAAGGTCCTTCCGTCTATACCAACAGGATTTTCAGTTCCTCTGTAGGTGCTTTTGGTACCACAACATTTGATTATTCATCGCCTGTAGGAAAGCAAAAGCCTTCAGATATGTTGATTTTCACTAGTCAAGCATTCTTAGGCCAAGCCAGAGTGCAGATGACTACAGAAAGGACGAATGCTCTGCCTCTTCCCACCTTCTTGTCAACATCTCAAATGCATTTCGTCATTCCAGTTTCTGTGGTGTGCAGTCTGATGGTTTGCAGTGTTGCTGCTTTATGGCTGTATCTAAAATTTGGAGTCGTAACAGAAGAAGTGTCAAGAGAAATGGTGCAGGGCTTGCTTTACGTGCAGGAGAGACATCAAAATAATATCTATCCAATGGAAGTAATCTGAATGCTTTACAGCATGGATATTTTTGGTCCAAACCGTGTGTTGCTGCAGATAAGTTAAGTTTATATTGAGCTGGTGACCAGCAGGAAAGAAAGCAGGAAATAAAAATACCAGAGAAAACTGATTTATTTTTTTTCCCCAGAGCAGAATGTAAAAAAAAAATAATCTTTGACTAATTTTGGAAATAAATTAGACCCTTTTTCCTTCTGGCACTGCTACAAAGACTGTTGCTGTTCTAGAGCTGCATAGTGGCTCTTTGCCAGGTGGTGGGCAGATGTGACTTTCCAAATCACTGTTGGGGATTTTCCTGCATTTCACCATGGCCCAGCTGAGAAGACATTGACTCACTCATGCTGCTGGGCTCAGGCTCAGCCACCTTGGGTAATTTTAACACCAAACACACATAACTTGCCCTTAACAAACCCTCTGCAGCTGCTTTCTTTGCACTTCATTGACTTCTTGGTCAGACCAAGATTGATGCCTGTGGTCAGCTGGGTGCTGGCTCTCCTTTGGCTAATCAAATAGTCCCTTTACTCTTGCTGGAGACAAGAAGGGTGGCCTAGCTTTTCAGACTGAGGTGATGAAAACTGCATCTGATTAGGGGATTGAAGGTCTGCGCTTCATGTTCAGATTTAATGTTCAGAGGAGCTGCCAACCCACAGTGTATCTCCTTGGAATCAGGCCACCTTTCTTGCTAACAGCTACGGGCATTTCCGTGAATCTGAGACGTGGTTCTTGGCAAGTCAACTGCAATAAAACCTTTCTGCCTGCTGATGGGCCATGCCCAAATCTGTGCAGCACCAGGGCAGGATAATGTGGATGAGCCTTTACAAATGAGGAAAATACAAGAAGTCACCCAATAATTTTGCTGTTATTGTGATACCATTGTAGGGGATTTGCTCTTCTCTGCAAGCACAAAAGGCAGGAAGTACACTCTCAGAGCAGCTAAATGCACTTCTGGATCTAGTCACCTAGGAATTACGCAGCAGATGTATCATCCTTCTGGTCCCATATTCTCTCTAAAAATAAGCATGTTTGCTGTCCACAAGAAAGGACAAAATGTCTTTTCCACTGTGAATTTTGCTGGAGTGTGCAAAGATCTTCACAATATGATGCTTTGTAGATAAGTTATCAAAGGTCAGATCCTCCTCTAACCACCCTCAGTGAATCAGAAGCATAAATATGCATGCAGAAAAAGAAGAAAGCAAAACCACATAATAAGGAACATAATCAAAGCAAAAAGGATGGGCCAGCTGTAAAGTAGAGCTGGAGGAAGGTGGCCTATTAGATCCATCAGATTGCACCATCAGGGCATCCTTCCAGCCCTAAAGGTGGGGAGGATAGACTGCAAAGGTATTTATTTTCTGCCATCATTCAGTCCTTTATTGTGTTGACTTGAGAAAGGGGAGGCAGGGGTTGATCTCAGGCTTTGCAAGTGCAGAACACAATCAAATTAACTGTAATCAGGCATTTGGGGTGACAGCCCAGCTGCGTGACATTGGCTGGGGTTGAATTACCTGGAGGGTCAGTCGGGGCAGTCAGTGGTGCCTGCCCAGCCGCCCTACTCCTGCACAGCTGAGCTCTCAGCCTTGCACCTCGTGAGGTCATGTCCTGTGGCATTATTTTTATATAAAGCACATACAGAAGAAATGTTACTTTTGTAGTGAAGTTTTCTAGCTACATGAGTGTATGTAATGTCCTGTCCTTGCTACCGGAGCGTTGCAGAGTCGAGGCCTTTCTGGGAACACTAGAAAACGTTGTGCCCTGTCTATTTTCTTGCTTGGCTTGGATGGCTTGTGCATATCCAAGGGGACTGGGTCACTCTACAGGCACTACAGCAAATGGAATGGACACTTGTCTGGCTACAGATGATGTTCTCAGCTGGAGGCAATGCTGGGGAGATGAATGAGCACCACATGATGTGGTTGCTTTGATACAGGGTTAACAAATGTACAAGGGGGTTAGAGGAATTCGCTTGCTTAAAGTATTGTCTGTACCTATCATGCCTACTAAGCAGAACAAAGGCACTAAGTATTGATAAGGAAAATCAGACACCTGGTTCTCTTGACAAGGAAAAGCAAATGCCTGATTCTACTGATAAGCACCTATTGATAAGGAAAAGTAGACGCCTGGTAAGAGGGAGAAGCAGGTGGTTTATGGCTGGGACCAAACCCTAAGGCCATACATTAAGACTAAAAGGTGAAAAGTTCAAGAAGAGGAAGACTCATTTACTTCATCTTGAAGACCTCTAGCCACAGGAGCAAGACTCATTTACTTCATCTTGAGACCCCTGCCCATGACCAGAGCGGGCACTGCGTTGGCACAAAGGACCTTCTAGCTCATTGTAATACGAAGTGGGGATAAGACATGAATATGTAGAGGTGTATTGTGCAACCTTATGAATATATATAACTTTAGAGAATAAATGTAGAGGGAAACAACACTGGGGCACACATGACTTCGAGGAATTATCCCCGTGTGTCTCAGCGCTGAATAAAAGCATACCTACTTTACAACTTTAACGAGTTGTGGAGTCAATCCACGCATCAAATCACTTCTGACATGTGGAGCAGGCACCAGCATGGGTCATGGGCTGTGGCTCCTGGGGAGCATTGGAATATGTAGGCGGTCCTTTGTCCACCTGAAGGCACATGCTCGCCAGCTTTGCTGTTGCTCCCTGGCTTCTCTATGTCTGGAAGTGCAGAGAAAAACCCTGTGCACAGGATGTCCAACCATGCTCTTTCCCGTGCTCATCTTGGAGGTGCATGGGCTGCCACAGATGTAGAATTTGGTCCAGGACATAACTAATGCCAAGTCTGTCATGCTCAGGTGGGACAAGGCTTGTCTTCTGCAGCAACTGTGCCAGACACATGCTTCTGCCTTGAGGCTTCCCCACAACCCGTGGGAGAGAGGTGGGCCATGGTCATGGCATGCCCCTTCTGGTCCCTTCCTGACCTTTGTTGGTTTACAGCTCCACACCAGTGGCACCCTCTCCACCACTTCATTAGCTTGCTGTTTCTGTTGACCTTATGAGAGCGAGGCATCACTGGGGCTCCACATAAGCTCACCTCCATGCCTTCACATCCCCACAGGATACATCAGATAGCACAGTGGCAGGCCTTGAGAGCACTAATTGGCCTTAATCACCCTGACCACCTTCACCTGGGGATGAACACCTCCTCCCTCTGCCCAAACTCCAGGAGTCCCCACGCCACGCTCAGGCTTGAGCCTCTAATGCCTGCTTTGGATGTGTTGTAAACTGCTTATCTGATGTCCTGGTCCTGCAATTGGATAGACCTTGGACCTATGCTGTAGGTTACGTGTCTCCTGGCCGGCTAGACTCTTTGGTGCTGTGGTCCTGTCTCTCTCCCCTTCTGTGGCTGGTGAGTGGATGCCCCTAAGCCTCCCAAGTAGATCATGGACCCAGTTTCTCACTTTGGTGTGTCTGGGACCATAGATAGACCCTGTTACCTGCACCTGCTCTTCCACTGGGCTCAGACCCTGTGGGACCTCACTGGTGACGACACTGCCTGTGCTGGGGTTAGAGAATTACAGAATCCCAGCCTGGTTTGGGTTGGAAGGGACCTTAAAGCCCATCCAGTTCAAGCCCCCTGCCACAGGCAGGGACACCTTCCACTAGACCAGGTTGCTCCAAGCCCCATCCAGCCTGGCCTTGAGCACTGCCAGGGATGGGGCAGCCACAGCTTCTCTGGGCACCCTGTGCCAGGGCCTGAGCAGCCTCACAGGGAAGAACTTCTGCCTAAGAGCTCATCTCAATCTCCCCTCTGTCAGGTTAAAGCCATTCCCCCTTGTCCTGTCCCTACAGGCCCTTGTCCCAAGCCCCTCTCCAGGTTTCCTGCAGCCCCTTTAGGCACTGGAGCTGCTCTAAGGTCCCCCCTTCAGGAGCCTTCTCTTCTCCAGGCTGCCCCAGCCCAGCTCTCTCAGCCTGGCTCCAGAGCAGAGCTGCTCCAGCCCTCTCAGCATCTCCATGGCCTCCTCTGGACTCACTTGAGTAGGTCCACATTCCTTTTGTGTTGGTCACTTTTGGCTCATGGCTTGTCCCCTCTTACTGCTCCCTGCAGTCTGGACCTCTGCCATTGCCTTCTCCAAGCCCTGACTTGCCTCCAGGGTGATGTGTGAGGGGCACAGTTATTCCTGTGAAGCAGAGATGCAGCAGGCTCCATCCTCTCTGCTTTGAGACTTGGACTGTGATGTCTGAAATGTCTGTTCCTGCTTGGCACGGTGGTTTTCCTGTGAAATGTTACATCAGCATGCTGGTGCTTAGGCCATCTTCCCATCAAGCTAACTGCCACTGCTTTCATGATGCTGGCTTGGCAGAATGCATGATGCCCTCTTAGCTGCTTTGGCTCTCCAGTTGCACAGCTGCAGTCCTGCTGTGTAGCTGTGGTTCTTCCATGATTTAGGTTTTCTTAATCTCCACCTTTATGAGGATTGTGCCCCTGTTCACCTCACTGCAAGGGCTGCTCTTGTAGCTGAGCTCCCCCTTGGGTGACCACAGAGGCTCCAGGGTCATACCCCTTCAGTGACCATCTCAGGTGACAGAAGTGAGCAACAAGGCTTCACACCATTGCCTTTGCCTCTAGGAGCTCAAAAAAAGTCAGGCTTGAAAAAAGGAGACTGAAGTCCTCATCAAACATCCTTGTCTTTGAGTGCTACCTGACACAGAATCCTCTCCAGCACAGTCTCCTTCAGGAGCAGCAGCTCCTCCTGACACCCCAGATCCAACCTTTACTTAACCTCCAGTCAGTTTATCAGCCTCATTGGAGAAAAACTGGAAGAAGTCTCCTTTTCCAGTGCATTTGAGAAATAATAAACCAGCACCACAAACTGCTTTTGTTTCCTTAGTGAAGTGGCTGCTTTCCATTCAGCCTTTCCATTCAGAGGCATCCTCCCTCCTGCCTCTCTCCTTGGCTGTTGTGGTGAGGGCTCCCTGCCTGGCCATGGTGGGTTTCTGCTCTGTCCCCTGTGCTGGTGGGTGAGCTTGCCCCGTAATTTAGTGCAGATAATCCCCTGGGAAAGGGCTTCTGGACATGTCCTTCCTGCAACCTCTGTGTCTCGTGGCACTGGGGAGGACTTACCGCACAGGATGTGGTTTGGATCATCAGCTTCCAGTACTTGCTTGTCCCCAGTGTCCAGCTGTAGGAGCAGGCTTTGGAAGAGAATCTTGTTTTCCTCTTTTCAAATTGTCTTTCCAGGATGTAGGACCTGGCACAGTCCTACCTGGAGTCACAGGGTGAGCACTGACTCCAGGAAGGAATGAGAGCATTGCTTTTGGTTTGTGATTGCATCCTGAGTCAACCAGAGCTTCAAAATGGAGCTGGGGAGACCCTTGAGTGAGCACCATAAAGACTTATGAAGGGGCTTTACACTCAGAAAGCTGAAGTTTAAATAGCAGAAAACCTAGAATGTTTCATATTCTAAATGGAGAAGACTCAAAGTGACTGTGTAGAAGTGAAGATAATAGCGAAAAGCTTACTCCTAACCATCCCACTGCTTCCCTGGGAACAGGTTTCAGACACTCGGTGATGCTCAGCCAATACCTCTCCTGCCTTGGCAGCCCAAGTCCCTCTGCAGTGCATTCCCGGGCAGCACAGTGCCAGTGTGGCTGTTGTTCAGCACAGCTGGGTGTGCTCAGTTACTTGCTGAAAGCCTATTTCCAAACATGGGGCATGTTCTGCCCAGCTCTTTCCTCCCTCGACTGGCACCATTTCTGGCAAAGGCTGCACCTGAGGTGTCCCCAAGCTTTCCTCCTCTTCCTCCTCTTGCAGGATCAAGAGGACAATGTTTTCTGTTTGGCTTCTTTTTGGGTTTGTTTGTTTTTAAATGTAAACAAGCAAATTCTCAAGAGCCCAGCCAAATGAAAACAGAACTTGGGCCAGCACTGGGGCTTTCCAGCACTCATCAGTTAATGACAGCACATTAGCCTTTCCCTTCCCAAAAAGTAAAAGAATAAACATCAAAGGGTCTCCAGGGAATTGTGAATTGTCTGGCTGCAATAGTGATGGTTTGAAGACCTGAGAAATGGGAAGCAGAACACCCCAGGCCAGACCTTCTGCTAGACAAGTGGGAACAACCCTGTAGAAGAAGGTCCCCACTACTAGTTTTAATTCTCAAGGTCCTCTCCATACAGAATAGTCCCTTCCCTGACTCTAGCTGCAGGGAGCCCCTGTACTTGTTCAGCCACCAGGGTCGTCCACCCAAAGCATCCTCTGTGAATGGAGCAGTTGCGTGAAGCCTCAGGCCATGGGGAGACAGGAGACATGCCATGGGCTTGCAGCAGGTCCATCCCCAAAATCATTCTGTGTTGATCAGGGTCCAGCCCTCGGGTAGTGGCTTTGTCCCAGGCATGGTTAAGGCAGGCTGGGAGCTCCCTTGGCCTGTGACTGCCACGGAGCATGTATTCTCCCAGCTTTAGGACATTTGCCATGGGTATGACATCATCATGCCACCTGCACTTGGTGGCCCTGATCCTGTGCACACCACAGGCAAGACAAAAATACACCATGAGCAGCAATATGGCCCATGTCCTCAGCTCAGTGTTGCCAGTTTGGCTGCAGCTGAGAGCACTGTGGTCTCCAAAAGGCTAGGTGCTGGGATGGTCTTGTAGGATGAGAGGCTTCACTGGTCCCAGGAGCCATGGCCCAGGTCTGGGGAGAGGCTCTTGCAGAGGTACACAGGTCTGCAGGAAGGGAGCCCCAGGCAAAGCAGAGGTGGGGAGGTGGCCGAGAACGGAAGGGAGCACCACAAAGTTGTGGAAGAAAGGAAAGATGCTTTTTGGGATCAGCAGGAGGACATGAGATCATTACAGCCCAGTGAGACACTGAGTTACTGGGCTGAATGCACACAGGAAAGAGCAGAACTGTCCTTAGAGGTTGTGGGACCTGTCCAGAAATGCTTAGGTTTTAGTCTTCTGGCTGCTACACAGCATAGGTGGCCTCATGCCAGCTCCTCCTGGGCTAAGCTATGCTTCTGAGATGAAGAGACTCCATCTCTCCACAGGATTTGAGCAAAAGCACAGCAGCTACAGGCATCTGAGAGTGTATTTTAATCATGTCTGCTAGGTTGGGAAGAGCTCTGGCATACCCTGCCTAAGCTCCTTGAGCCATAGTCAGCAGATGTGTCTCCCACTGCAGCTGGGGCTGAGGAGACCTGGGAATGACCAGGGCATTTCAAGCATTGGGTGGTTTTCCGCAAGCTTTTAAAAAGGTGTTCAGGGAGGATGCAGTCCCAAGCATCCCAAGTCCCTGTTCCAAAGGGGCAGAGGGGTGACAATGTGAAGAAGGGCTTGAGGTGCCCCCTTGAGTAGCTCACAGTGGATGAGGGGGACTATGGTGCTGAGGAATCTGCATGGGATGCTGCTGCTCCGTGCATCCGCTTACAGCCTGGAAAAAACTAGGCAATGGGACAAGCTTCAGAGAAGGGGCTGTGCATGCCTGGATGCTTGGCAAGGAGCTGCAGAAGGGTCTGGTGCTCTGAGTGTCTGAGTGAGGAAGGGAAGTTGAGCACAGTGAGGGGAAGCTGTCCCCCCTTCTGCAGGTCCCTGCAGGCTTCAAGGCTGTGAAGGGAGGAAGGTGTTGGAAAAACACCTTAGAACTGTGGACACCAGCTTTTCCTTCCACTTCCCTCAGCCTGATTCAGCCTCCTGCCCTGAAGCCAATGGACTAAGCCAGCCTCATCTGCAAGAGAGGGCTTGACAGCACCCCCTTCTCCCTTCACCCCATGCTTCCCATCTATAAACAGAGATGTTTGGTGGAAAGCTTGTTCCTCTCCATAGGAACAGCATGGAATGCGATGCAATTTCTGGCATCATTTGACATCTTGCAGCTTTTGAGCTACAGAGGGCTGATAGCAGCAGTGGTCACTGTGTTTTTACTTACATTTTGATGCAGAGAGCTGACCAATGTACAAGGGGGTTGTGCAAGGTTCCTTCTTTAACAGGAAGCATTGTTTACAAAAAACTGTCAAACTTGCCATGCAGTACCAGGAAAATAGGCTATTGATAAGGGGGAGAAAGAGTCTGATAAGCGGGAGGAAGTTACTTAGTTCCAATGAAGACCAGCTTTGTGGTTTGGACTTTGACCAGACTCCTAAAGAGCATGCATGATGGCTAGAGGTGAAAAGTTCAGGCTTGAGGAAGACTCTTTTACTTCCTCTTGAAGACCCCTACTCACAAGAGGAAGACTCATTTACTTCACCTTGAGACCCTTGCCCATGACCGGGGGGGACTGCTCAGGCACAAAAGACCTTCTATCTCATTATAATACGAAGCGGGGATAGAACATGAATATGTATAGGCATATTGTGCAACTTTATGAATATATATAACTTTAGAGAATAAATGTAGAGGGAAACAACCCTGAGGCATGCATGACTTTGGAGGAGCTATTCCCCATGGGTCTTAGCGCTGAATAAAAAGCATATCTACTTTACAACTTTAACAAGTTGTGGAGTCTATCTGCCTATCAACTTCCTGTCGAGTTCAGAAGCCACCCAGCCATCTCCAGCACGTCTGTGTTTGCTCTGGGGTTAACAAGTGACTTTGCAGGGAAAGTCAGGCTTTGCCTTTCCTGCTGTCACAAATCCCCTCTATGTGGGTTTGCGAGCCCACATGTGTTTAGGTTTACGCCTCTGCAGAGGAGGATTTCACTTCCCTTGCAGACACTGTGGCTTTCCCTTGATGTACAACGTTCTTTCTAGATATCACCGCAGTCAGTAACCCTGAAGATTCCACGTGATGCGGAAATCCTCTGGGTCAAAGGAAACCCACAGGGCTTTCACTTGAAGTTGGTCAAAATTCGTTGGAAAAGACTTACTGCAGCACCGCCTTGCCTGAGCTCAGAGCTGAGCTCCAGGGAGGAGGCAGAGCAGCACCCTTGAGGAAGAGCACTCACGCTGCCACCATGCTCAGTGCAAGGATGGTCCTGCTGCTCGCCATGCTCGTAATTCAGTTTGAGGAAACCTTTGAGACCATTGCCTTTACTCTCCAGGGCCATAGAGGGACCCTGTTTTCTTGGTCTTGGTGCCCTCTCCTGGCAGCTATGGCATGGATGCAGCACCTACCCCAGGGCTCTGTGCAGCGGGTGAGCGCAGCGTGCCCGGGATCCCAGCGCCTCACCTCCAGCCTGTTTTTCAGTTCGCCTTCCCCAGCATTGACTCCTGGCAGAGATGTGCCAGCACAGAACCAGCATCACCGTAACTTCAGCTTCACCATAACCTAGCTTAGCCTATTCAGAGGTCTCTTGCCCCATCCCATGGTTTATGTGGGTCCCTGCCAGCTCCATGGTATCCAGTACAGTGGGGCTTGGGCCATCCTTCAGAGCTGACTTCTCCAACCATCACAGACCTCCGCAGCTGCTGTCACCTGTGGATAGAACAGGAATGGGGCTGTGAGGCTATGACGTGCATTAGAAGCCTCCAACAGAGGGTCCATACCCAGGACTGGAGAAGTGCACCTGTCTGGGACAGTGGTGGTAGGTTCTATGGGAAGATCAGGGTAACCCAGGACCAGCTGTCCTAGAAGACCCCAGCACAGCTGGCAGGGGAGGGCAACAAGACAGACTGGAGACCAACACAGACTCTGGAGCCAGGCTGAGAGAGCTGGGCTGGTTCAGCCTGGAGAAGAGAAGGCTCCTTAAGGGGAGACCTTAGAGCAGCTCCAGTGCCTAAAGGGGCTACAAGAAACCTGGAGAGAGGCTTTGGATAAGGGCCTGTAGGGACAGGACAAGGGGCAGTGGCTTTAACCTGGCAGAGGGGAGACTGAGAGGAGCTCTTGGGAAGAAGTTCTTCCCTGTGAGGGTGGTGGTGCCCTGGCACAGGGTGCCCAGAGAAGCTGTGGCTGCCCCATCCCTGGCAGTGTTCAAGGCCAGGTTGGACACAGGGGCTTGGAGCAACCTGGTCTAGTGGAAGGTGTCCCTGCCCATAGCAGGGGGTTGGAGCTGGATGAGCTTTATGGTCCCTTCCAACCCAAACTAGTCTGGGATTCTGTTATTGAAGAGTTGGTTTCCTTTGGCTTTAATTTCTTTTTTTCTCACATTCATTTCCATTGCCATCAGCTTTCTCTTTGTTGTCGAATTGCCCACTGCTTAGACATACAATCTCAGCACAACCAGTGAAGAGTTTAACAGACATGAGGGTTAATACTATAGCCATTAGCCCTATACATACAGATTTGAACAACATTTTAAGTACATTTGCAAACCATGCCTGGTGTCAATCTCACCCAGAAAAAGGGGTGGGTTCTGAATTTCATGAAAAGCTTTTAGGTGGCTTTGGATTGTCATTATATCTGTTTCTATTCTATCTTGTTCTACAGGTGTCAATGAGAGCACAAACTGCTCCATTGGCCTCTAATAGATCATCTAGTACTAACTGGCTTTGTATCGCTGCTTGAGATCTAGATTTGACCTCTGTTTGTAAGGTCTTTCTGCTGTATGGCCTCTACCATACTATTTCCCTTGACATATTGCCTTTTCCAATTCTCTTATTCCTAGCCATGGCACTGGAAGAAGGCTCTGGTGAATTTCTGAAAGTTGGTTATTGTTACAGTTTTGCCTTTGCCTTTTTGGCCATGGTTGGTGGTGATGAAGGTTTCATCTAGAGAGGGCTGCATTCAACAATAGTGAGGTTGCAGGTGTTGTAGACATCAATAAAATCATGTGCACAGCCTGTCCCTCCTCTTCTCTCTACACAGATGGCTCCTGCCTTTGCACTTGCCTAACCAGGCAAACCTGAGGGAGGCCCTTGAGCTCCCAACGTGGGGATGAGACTCTGACATTGGTGGGGATGGCCTGGGATTTTGCTGGGAGCACCCAAATGTGACAGTTTGGAAGGGGCTGGAGAAGACTGAAGCCAAGCCCAAGGGTCCACAGCTGGGGCACTGATACCAGGGGAAAGTCCAGTCCTCCAGAGAGCCTCTTGGGACCCCTCCAGGCTTTCAAATACCCCACATGCACTCATTTGCTTTATGAGGAACAGATAGTGGAGGCATTTACTAATGCTTCTGATGGGACAGGGTTAGTTAGCTAGGGAAAGGAGCAGTGGCTGTGTGCCTCAGATGGGCCTGAAAAAGTGAGCTCAGAGCTTGGCATATGAAGTTCCCTATGTGAGATGTTGGCTGGAGAAAGCCATCAGATCAGTTCCCCCTTAATTACAGCCCTTTGATTTTAACTGATGTCTGGGAGGTGGTGTGACCCTGGTGGCTCATTGGGCTTGAGGCTTTGTACATTGGGGAGGAGCTGCGAAAGTGCAGGCTGGGGGATACAGAAGCTGTGGAAGGGGGCTCAGGGACTGTGTATCAGGTGTCTTCTCCCTGCAGAGCCCTTGCCTGAGGAAAGTGTAATGAGAAACCAGCAGTGCTGTCCTCAGTTCTCTGCATGCCCACCTGCTACCATGCTAGGTCACCAGACCCAATGGCCTGCAGATCATCCTTCCAAAATAGAGTCATCAGCACATTTGATTTGTTTCCTTCTCCTTTCTTCTTCTAGTGAAGTCACGCAAGCATAAAATAATCTTCAAAGAAGTCAATTTCCACCTGTCTCTCCTCCAAGAAGCCCTGCCTTGCCTCATTCCCAAGCCACAGCCAGGTCCTCTCCCATGCTTCCATTCAGCATCATCCTTTGTGGGTTCCTACTAGGTCCTCACCCCCTCTTTGCAGCTACATCTCACCTTGCCAGGAAGCAGGTCTTTGCTTGGAAGCTGGGCTAATGTCCACCAGTGCTGCATGGTGCTGCCCTCGGGGTCCTCTCTGGGGTCTGGGATGACACTCTGACCCTCCCATGTCAATCCCATCACCGGCGTGGGAGGTGGAGGCAATGCTTGGGCTCAGTCTTGGGCTCAGACACAGACACTCCACTTCCTTTGCTTCATTTCTTCCTCTTCTATAAAGTCTCCTGAACCCACCAAAAGCATCTCTGTCACCACTTGCTCTGGGATCCCTCCTAGTTCGGTCCAGCGTGGCTTTTTCATCCCATCCCATCCCATGCTGAGTACTTCAATGCCTAATGCAATGCCCCTGGTATGGGCAGGGTGGTTGGGGAGGCTTGTTTGGAGGGGACTCATCAGTCACTCACCTTTGACGACTCAGGCAAACCAGCTAAACCTGTCACTGACCTGCAGCTGCTTAGAGATTTTGTGTTGTCTCTCCTGATGGAAATGAAGAAGAAAGCATTAGACTTGACATTCTGTCATCACAGAAAGCTGTTTATAGTCTGCTTTCCTGAGTAAATTTCGCTTCCCGTGAAGCCTCCTGGAAGCCCCTCTCAGCCCTGTGGCTCTTTCGCAGAAAGCAGAAGTGGCCACCCCGCTCCTCACCCTTAGACCCAGCTCTGGACATGCTGCCAGAATAAACGACAGAAATTCCCCTTATCTAAGAAGCTTCTTAGAACATGTCTGAAATTTGGGGAAAAGCGGTTAGAGTGGGTGGCATGCAGAGGTTAAATTACGGCGTGGTGAGAGCCAAAGGCATAGACACAGGGCAAGGTAGCACGAAGCAGGACGGAGGAAGAGCCCTCGCACTGCCACCATGTTCGCTGCAAGGACAGTCCTGCTGCTCACCCTGCTCCTCACTTTCTCCCTGCACCACATCGCAGGTAAGGCACCCCATGGGCCACTGTTGCAGGCTGGGGTCAGCCTGTCCCCACTGGGGAGGTCAGGGCAAGAAACCCTGGTGGGAAGCATGGATGGTGCTGCTGGTAGGAAGTGCACCCCCCTGGCCAGGGGAGGGTAGCACATCCTGGGGTGCAGGGAAGGATGGAGTGGGTGCTGAGTGGCCTCAGCAAAGCTGACCCTGCAGAGATGCTGCAGGAGCTTGGAGGAGACTGACAGCCGTTTCCCAGGTCTCAGCTGGATGAGCAAGTGCTTGGACATGGGGGAGCCTGTTGCAGTGGTTTGGAGACTCTCAAAATACCTTGCAAGCTGTGCCCCCAGCTTGGAAACCCCCAGTACCTCTTCTCCAGGCTGGGCACCCTGACCTCACCATACACCGCAGCAGTGTGGGCTGTGGTCTCACATGTTCCCCTCCCTACTATTGTCCACGTTTCCCATTCCTGTACTTGCTGCCACCAACGGAAAATAATCCCTGCTGTGGGGTGCTGTGGAAGCTGCCAAGAAGCTCCACAGCCCCCATCACATACTCAATATCCTGCAGTGTAGTTGTGATGCAATTACGGCATTCACATGTCTCCTTTCCCTTGACAGCCCGCAAATTGCCCAGAGAATGCTGTGACAAGTATGCGCGGAAACGTGTCGAGCGTGCGGAGAGCTTCTACAACACCCCCAAAGGATGCCGCCTGCCTGCAGTTGTGTGAGTACGCCAGGGGTTTGCACTGCTGCACAGCTGAGTGCTAGGGCAGCTTCTCCCATCCCTACCAACAGCTTGGTTACAGCTGGTAGCACAGACCTGGGCAGGGCTGTGGTAGGAAAACAGCTCTGTAGGGTGGACAGAAGGGGAAAAAAACTTGGTTTTGGTGCTTTCTGCTAATGCCCGTGGTCTGGGAAGACTCAGACATAGACCATCAGCCCAAGGAGGGCACAGGCTGCTGGAGATGGCTTCAAGCTTCCATCCACGATGGGGCTGCACACAGGGAGGGGAAAAGTAGTGCCTGGGAAAGGAACAGCTCACAGTTCATGTTTTTACCCTTTTTCCTCACTTTCTCAATGCAGGCTTGTGACTGCCAAGGGTGAGGAGATCTGCGCCAACCCCATGAAGAGCTGGGTGAAGACAGCCATAGAAAAACTTCAAAGGAAAAAATGAAATCCCCCTTCTGCTGTTCATCATCTGACTTGCCCATCCAGTCCTGTCTCGGGAGGAAGCTGATGGTGCTCGTGGCACTTCTCTGAAGGGTCCCCTGGCAGGGGCCACCATCACTACAGGTGGAGCCAGCCCCAACCACCCCAGGACCAGTGTAATGGTAGCCACCAAGTTGTTCCACTGTCACTGCCCTGCCAAGATGTACCCAGTGGAGGAAATATTTATAATAAATATATAATAATAAAGACTCACTGCCACAAGTTGCTCTTTGAATTTTTCCTGATTCTTCAGCCCAAGGACACACATTTTGCAAGCTCAGGGCACGGTGGGATTTAAAGCCCCTTTTGCTCATGTTTCTTCAGGCTTGGTGCAAACTGTGCCTGATCACTGCAAGCTGCTTTGGGAATGTCATAGTGGGGCCAGGTCTTGACCCACAGGTGAGGTTACCCTCACCCATAGGTAAGTCTGCTTGTCCTTACAGCACACTTTCTGCCCTCCCAGGCATTGCAGGCACTCCAAATTAGGTGGTTGGAGTGGAGGGTTTGAGAAGAAGATCTAGATCCTTTATCAATTTCCAAATATGCTGGTGGCTGCTGCAAGGTGAGGCAGATGAAAACCGATGTCAGCAGTGCCCACAAGGTGAGGATGCAACCCCCTCAGTGGCAAGTGTCATGGACTGATCCTTAGCCTAAAGCCTCATCAGTGTTTCATGCTCACAACTAGAAAACAAGCAGGGCTGTTATTTTGTAGTGTACTGAATGTAGGCAGGGGACAGGAAAAACCCATCGATCTTAAGCACCATGGGATGATGCAGAAGTGGAAAGGAAAGCTGAAGCAGAATCAGATTTTTGGGGACAAACATCTCGTGGGTGGTGCTTGGCTGTTTATAGACATAAAGCTCCCAAGTTACACCTTGAGAGCATATAACACTGATGGCTGTGATGGCCAAGTTGTCTTCTGAAAGGAAAAATGGACCTGCACCATATGTAATGCAAAGGTAGTAAGCTCATGGATAGAAAGCCCCAGCCTGTATTTCAGAGACTCTTTCATCATTTCCCTTACTAAGCAGCCTTTCCCAATCATTCACATTGGAGGGTTGCAAAGGTATTTCCTCCATTTGTTTCGAACACTGCTGCAAATCAAAACAACACAGACCCCCAACCAGAATATTACAAGTGGAGAACACAATGCTCAATGAGAAAAAGCAATTCTTGCCATGGCACACTGCTAATCTGGAAGTTTCTGACCTGCAGAAAGAGCTGTGTTGATGAAATGCAGGTGTTACAAGATGCTGTTCCCATTGAGAGGTGAAAATGTTGAGAAGCCCCATGCATGGGGCTGACAAAGCACACGGCTCCACACTGGCTCTTGCACAGGGATGTGTATTTTAATAAAAATAATTCTGTCAATATACAGCAGACTGTCAGTTTACCATAATTCCAGTATATTTTCATAGGCTTTTTCCCAGTTAAACCTCCACCCTCCCCTTTTTGAAGTTTTCATGCAAAGCGTCAGATAACTTAATTCACAAATACTACGCTTAAACTGAACTAATGTGCACAATTTGTGTAATGTCCATTTAGGATGTACCAAAGAGAAGACTCCCCCTCTTGCCTCTGTAGGCAATGAGGGGATCTGCTCCATCACAGCCCAATGGTTGCCGCTCATCCAGGAGGGCTGGCTGGAAACCTGCAAAGACCTCACGGCCCATGACCCAGCTCAGCATTTCATACCTGAGTTTTGAGCAACCAGCAGAAGAGAGTTTAACTGCACTGTGGGTAGGTCTTGGGGCTTGACCATGATGGTGCTGGCAGCCTCCTCCTGCCTGCCCCAGCTGGAGAGCTGTGAGGAACGTGCACAGGTAGGACCAAGAGTCAATCCCCATCAAAGGCATGTGCAGAATCCTTGGTCCGGAAGTCACCACACATACATTTTTTAAAGTTTTCTTTACAATCCTGATTATCCCCAGAGTGGCTGCTTCTCCTTTCTCCACGTTTTGAGCCCGTGAGGAGCCCAGCCTGTAAAACCACCCTGTGCTCCCACCTGGAGGAAGAATGCAGCTAAAGCCCTCCCAGGCAAAGCAGTCAGAGCACATGCCTGGACCTGAGTGGAGTGTCTGTCTGGCCAGAGGAAGATCAACAAGGAGCAGAGGTTTGCATGGTCTCCTGGAATGTTTCCGCAGCGATGTGAGTGTAAACCCCACACGAGATTTGGTTTCCTGTGAGCACAACATAGTTAAGCCTCCCTCTTGGAAGAAAACCAGCTGGCAGGATGTGCTCCTCAAGCCAGGATGAACCCTTGGCTTGCCAGACTCTGAGCACTGGTGTAGGATGCAGGGAGAGGGGCAAACATGCCTCATTCACTCATACATCCCCTGCCACTTCTTGTTGCAGGGCAGGATGGTGGAGAGCAGCTAGTGCTTCCTCTGGAGGAGGCTGCTAGGCTCTCAACCAACTCCCCTTCCTTCCCAAATCTGCTCTAACATACACACAAACACAACCCACCAACACTACCTCCAGCTCTCTGACCTGCACAGCAGATGGGACATGACTCACAGACAAATTTTGCTTCTGTCTGGGAGCTCCCGGAGGTCCCTCCATCAGTCAGTTTTTTGAAGGCAGAAGGGTCCCAGCAGCACACAGCATATCTGTCATGGCCCCTGAACCCTTGTGCAATAACATCTAGGGATGGAAATGTACAGCAGAGCCCCACATCAGCTCTCTACAAGAGACCTACTCCACTGTGTATGCACAGCTTGGGCTGCTGTAACACTGGCAGGGTTTGAAGGAAGCTATTCTTTCTGGGTGGACCAGGACCACCTTTTCAATAACCATGTTCCTTCTCTCATGCTGACCAGCTCCAAGGGACCGAAGTGTGATGGACCTCTCTGCCTGTTGCCCCAAGGGGCAGCTGAACTCTGTACACTGCTTCTTCATGGAAGGCACTTCCCAATACCAAACCAAAGCAGCATCACAGCAATCCAATAAGGTTTGCTTTCCTGGAGAAGGAGACAGTTCATCATCCCTGATTCCTAAGGAGAAAATGATAAATTCAATACCCAGAGCTAGTAACAGTAGCTCTGGTTGTTCCAGTTGTTCAGAGAAGCCTCAAGAACAAAGCTATTTAAAGAATGGTAAAGACACCTTGATAAGAGTGAAAAATAAAAACACAGCTCAAGGACAGGTTGAGATGTCACTGAAAAACCAGAACAAGGAAGCAAATGGCAAAATGCCTGGTATACACAGCCAAAAGGAACGATGCTCTAAAGGGGCCCATTCTCCACACCAGTCACAGCTGCATCTCCCAGTGTCCACATCGGTTGGGCAGCAACACAGTGAGCACCACAAGGATGTTGGAAATACAAACAGAAGACCTGGGGGTGTTGCTTGATGAGAAACTTAACATGAGCCTGCTTCAGTGTGGGCTCACAGCCCAGAAAGCCAACTGCATCCTGGGATGTGGTGACCAGACGGTTGAAGGAGGTGATCCTGCCCCTCTACTCTGCTCTCGTGAGACCTTACTTGGAGTATTGTGTGCAGTTGTGGTGTCCTCAACATAAAAAGGACATGGAACTGTTGGAACAAGTCCAGAGGAGGCCACGAGGATGATCAGGGGACTGGAGCACCTCCTGTATGAAGACAGGCTAAGAAATCTGGGGCTGGAGAACAGAAGCTGCATGGAGACCTCACAGCGGCCTTCGAGTATCTGAAGGGGGCCTACAAGGATGCTGGGGAGGGACTCTTCATTAAGGACCATAGTCATAGGACAAGGGGTAACGGGTTAAAACTTAAACAGGGGAAGTTTAGATTGGCTATAAGGAGGAAGTTTTTTACTGTGAGTGTAGTGAGACACTGGAATGGGTTGCCCAGGGAAGTTGTGAATGTTCCATCCCTGGCAGTGTTCCAGACCAGGTTGGATTGAGTCTTGGGTGACATGGTTTAGTGCAAGGTGTCCATGCCCATGGCAGAGGGGTTGGAACTAGATGATCTTAAGGATCCTTCTAACTCTAACTATTTTATGATTCTATAGGACTGGTAACCACACACCTTCTGCTGTGTCCCACGGCAATGAGATGTGGTTCTGGTACGTGGGGGGCTGCAAGGAAGGGAGAGCAGCTACTGGACAACCTCTCCCAAACAGCTGGACATCACATACTTGGTGCTTACTTTGGAGGTTTCTCTCCATGCTGCTGGCCACACAGAAAAGCTCAATTCCTAACTAACTCCAAAATAACAGAAGTGCTACACGCAGATGAGCTGCAGGCCAACAGGTCCCTGTACTGTTACAAAAAGGGATGGTCACACACAGATCTGCTATTCAGGCCAGTGCAGCAGAAAGGAGCCCAGGAAGAGTAGTTGCAGTTGCCATGTCCATGCCTAACGAACATGCTGTAGGCATGAGCTGCAGCGTTGACCCTGGTCTCAAAGTAGCTTCTGCAGCACCGGACACCACAGATACCACCTCTGGTAGTCACACAGATGAGAGAACACTGGGACTGTGCAAGGCAAAGGAGCAAGAAAGGAGACATAAGAGCAGCAAGAAGCTTTCCCTAAACAAGCTGGCTCTGAGAGTACACCTAAGGTTGGATGGGAAACATACTGCTGCCCTGCCTGCTCACAGGATAGCCTGACTGAGAGTTCACTCAACCCTGTAGGTCTTGTATCAGCTTTTGTTAAATACCTGCTAGGATAGGATCATGGAGCCACAGGAGGAGTCATTCAGAACAAGATGGTTCTAAGAGAAACAAGAGGAACAAGATTGGCTCCCTTGGTACAGGAGAAATGGCCCTGGAATGCATCCAGCAGAGGCCTCTAAGATGGTCATAACTGGAATAACATAGAACTGTATATGAGGTGGATACACCTCCCAGAAGCATTTTTCCCAGTTACTCCATTGCATCCACCTCCTGAATCAGTCACCCTGAAGTTCTCCCATGTTACTGTTGATATGACTGCACTCACGGCTTATGGGGACAGCACGGACCCTTGTCTGTGAGGAGAAAAGCCTGGTGATGTAATTCAGCTCCCTGAAGCTCTCTACACAGAAGTCCCAAAGAACACTTTAATCAAGGCTCTAAGTCTGGAGTTCCCAAAATGTTGTTTTCAAAGGGTCACTTAACAAGGCAGGGCATCAGGCTCAAAACCAAAGCCCATGATGTGCAGGGCTGCAGTTTAACACCTTTAAAAGCAGGTTTTCACTAAGTCCCTCTGAAACATTATCTTTCTGAGAGGCCCTTGCTGCAATGCAGCACTGGAGGAAGATGGCTAGAGTGGCTGGTGTCCAGAGTATGTAGAATCATAGAACCAACTAGGTTAGAAAAGACCTTTAAGATCAAGTCAAACAGTTACCTCAGGACTGACAAGTCCACTACACATAGCTGGAGCATGCTTACCACTGTGTAGACTACAGCTATTTGGTGCTGACTCTGGACTGATCAGTGGAGAGCACAGACCCCCTTAATGCGCAGACACAGAAGAGCTAGAATAGGTTTAGTTGTTTATAGCTGCAGCATTTCATGTCCTGGGAAGTACGCCATAGCTATAAAGCCCCACTTGGGACTGCATGATGAGAAATATGAGCAGTGTCTGCCTGTGGTTTGGAAAAACCTTTTTCCAGAATCTGAAGTCCAGCCCAGCAGAGAGCAACATAGGTGTCAACATTATAATGTATCCCTGCCCTTGGCAGGGTGGTTGAAACTAGATCCTTAGGGTCCCTTCCAACCCAAACCAATCTGTGATTCATTATATGATAAAACAAGGCATAGCTGAGACCTTGTCCTCCTCACCTAGAAATGGGAAGCCAGCAGTTTCTATGAGGGGCTACTCAATCATTTGTATGGCTTTACTGAAGGGCTCTTTGGAGAAGTCACACTGTGAAGGATTGCCAGATGAAGCAGAGTCTCAGATGGGGTCTTCTTAGGCCAGGTTGGATGGGCCTTGAGCAACCTGGTCTAGTGAAAGGTGTCTCTGCCTGTGGCAGGAAGGTTGGAACTGGGTGATATTCCACTAGACTAGGTTGCTCAAGGCCCCACTGAAACCTGTCCTATTATTCTATGATTCTAAAATCTGTTTCTGAGCAAAGAATGAAGCATCTGGAATAACAAATCCCAGATCACTTTAAAAAAAGTAATTTTTTAAACTGCACATAGCTTTTGGTTAAATGCACAACCACAATTAAAGTTAAAAACCCCAATTCAGTTCAATTCTGTTTTTTTAAAATGACTGCAAGAATTCAAACCAAGTTTCAGCTGACATGAGCCATCAAGGAGCAGCCAGCGACATTGAAAGACCAAAAGGCTTTGAAAAATAGTCTGGGAAAGCCAGGTCAGACATATTGTCTAGAAATCAACGGTAGGGTGAAGCCTACACCTACACCCCACACACCACAAACACACACATCCCCACATGGAGTCATGGCTGCGTTAGTTAGAATCTGAGCACAACAATGAGAAAACACTAGTGAAACCACAAGAACACTTGAAATAAAAAAAAACAGAACAAGTAACAGGTGACAGGTATGTCACAGCAGAAAAGCCTCTGCACTCCTCAAAAACCAGAATTGGGACAGCAGGTACAAGAGCAGGGAAGAGAAGCTGGAAGCAGTGATGGGTGTTGGTTACAGCAGTGAGGCTGGTCAGGAACTGGGTCAAGTAGAAAAGGAAGAAGAACTCAAGCTGCCATTACTCCTTTGACTGCAGTAAGTGGAAAGCATCACTGCTCTTCCTGTAGATCTTTCTCTAGCTCTTTCCCTGTAGATCGTCTACAGGGATCTGCTGCCATTATCAGTGCTGCACATCATTTGTGGCAGTGAGGGACACTGACAATTAGTCACCAGTAAGAGTATGACCCCTCAACACTAACCCTGACACAAGAGCAAGATGGTTTCTACCACAGGGATGCTCTCCATGAGAAGCCAGAGAGACCATCTCATCACACCAGAATTTCTTGGCACCAGAATAACCCTGTATCTAGAAGCATCTCTTGGGGGTTTTGTAGTGAAAGGAAAACAATGCAAAATAAAATGCTCTAGGGTAGTCAGTACAGCTTTGCTGAGAGACTGAGGCATTAATACGACACATGACGGAGACTTGGCTTAAAGAAACCACCAAAAGAAGGAACAAAAAAGCTCAGGAAGAGATAAAGATTGTGTTGTTACAAAGATGAGAGAGAGGTCTAACTGCAGCCAGATAGCAGCAAGCTGAATGGTGACCAACAACAGAGGAAGTCGCCAAATGTGAAAGGCAAAGCCCGGTACTATGGTATTTCCAGCCTAAGTACCCACAATCAGCCTCTCAGCACGCCTTAAGCCTGGGTTTAAGAAATGGAGAGCCTGCAGAAGAATTTCTCACCAGGACAAGTTCCCATGCTGCCTTTGGTTCAGCACAGACACACAAGGGCTTCAGAAAGGAGTTAAGTGTCTCTGCAGCTGCAGGCAGGAAAGGACTGAGGTCTGGGTAACAGCCCTCACTGGGACAACCAGCAGAGCTGAGAATCAGTAGTGGAGCTTCCAGCCACATGAGCTGCTCCCAGGCGCCTCAAATTAAGTCAAATTCTGCATGGTACAGTTCTCTGCTCCTGTGTGTCTAGAAGAAAAGCTGTAGTACACAGAACGCCTTCGTTTTTTTCAGCTGAGTTGATCTAATAAAAATCCTCCATTTCTAAACCTCATGTTGCCTGGTTTCTTAGGTCATCATTGCTCAAACACTGCCTTTACACATCGTATACCTTCACTAAATGGTATTCCTTATGCACTAAATACGCATTCCCAACCACCTCCAACACCATCTGCACATTCACTGCCTCAGTTGCCTTCTGCAGTGTAGGGGACACCTGGTCCCTGCTTGACATTGGTTTCAGACCTCATGTTCCAGCTGCAAACCAAGCATGCAAATGCAGAAAATCATTAACACTCTGCAGAGGTCACACAGCACCATCCCTTCTTCAGCAGCAAACAAGCTCTCTGGCTGTGAAGCCCTGGCACTGGCTAACCTCCATTTTCAGGGCAAACTTCAACACAATCTCTTCATCTTTCATTGACCTCTCAAAAAACAATTCATAAACAGCAGTAAAATACATGTTGGGTCTCAGCACCTCCTCGGAGCTACTGACCTAGAACTCATTTGGTGCAGAACTACACTTCCTCCTGTGCAGCCAGACCAAACCTGAAGTCTCTCAAGGCTATTACCAGTGGATGCAAAGCACATGGTCCTGCTATACAACCTCACCACTTAAAAGTACATGCTCAGAAACACAGGCAGATGATTTGTATGCCAGAAGCTTAGTAGCACTCAAGTCCCTAGGCCTGACACATACTGCAGAGGGACACATTAATCCACCTTACTTGGAGGTTACTCACGCACAAATCCTTGCTTTGGTCTGAAACTAGAAAATTTTTCTTAGCATTCCATAAAGAAATGTTGCTGCTTCCTTCTGAATGGCTCAGACCTCACAAAGTTGGTACTGATGTAAACCACAGCCTGATCTCAGCCATGTGCCACCTGCAAGGGTGAGCACAGGTCAGCTTACTGTTCCCAAGACACTTCCAAATTTAAAAGTACTCATTTAGATCAGTGCTACCTGGGGAGAAGCAGTACTATTATTACTGAATTTTAGTGACAGAGCTGCCCTATATGGAGAAAAACGGGGGGTTGTGATTTAACACCAAAACTAACAGCCCAACTGGCAGCATCCATGGATATTTCCTGAAGGCCAACAACCTCTTCTACCAACACAACAACAGACAGCTTAATATTCAACAATCTTGTCCTTCTATTGCTGTGAGAGCTTGCTCTACTCATTTCTGAGGGCTGTAAGATGCTGCTACAATTCAGCCACTAACAGAGGCAATGTCAAGTCTTCTAATCTTTCCACTCACAAAGACAAGGATTTGAGAGCCTTGTGCCCTTAAGAGAGACATGCACCACAAAGGACCAAGCTGTTCCACTTTTCATCATTAGTGCATGACAGGACATACCTCACTAGATCTCCTGAAGGGTTGTATGATGTGTATGTCTGGGACTGAGTCTGTGGGCAATAAATAACATCAGTGACTTTGTGGAGGTATAAGAGACCTTTTTAATAAACAGGATTCAAGAAAAAAAAATCCCTCTGAGCTGCCATTGTGCGAGGAGCTCAGATAACTAGCACACAAGATGACGCTGTACGGACACGATGGAGGAAGAAGGAAAGACAAGAACAAGCTGTCAGCAACTTGATGAGCTTCCTCAGTAAATCAGCAGACACCAGCTCAGCAAAACTCTCCAGATACAATATTGGTGGATCCATGAGAAACAGCTCAAATCAAAAGAGAAATCCCTACATTGAAAGGTGCTACATTAGAGAAACCATCAAAATATTGAGTGCCGCTAGAGCCACAGCAATGGCACAGAGACAGGTAAGATCTCCCAGCCATTCCTGAGGTTGGGAATAGCCACACAGTGAGGGACTCACTCAACCAGTTCACAGGCAGTGTGTGTGTGTGCTAGAGGGGTGTTGATGGCAGGAGGGTCAGGCTACTGAACGAGGTGGTGGTGTAGAGTGGCAGCAACGGAAGGTGAAGGGCAGCACTCAACGATGTCAACTCCATCTTGCACTGGTGGCTAGTGCAAATAGTCGTCTACTCTGGCAAAGGAGCAGGAGCCCAAGCCCACGCGAGCCATAAGCCGCAAACATTCCGAGGCCTGACCCAGGGCAAGCATCAGTGGGGGCTGCTTTGGCACGTTCTGAGATTCTGTGGGGCAAAAAACAGAAATTTGTTTAGAAGAGGTGTCCAGCTGCGCACTGGCTGCCTGTGCTCAGTCCCACTCAGTCCCACCCAGTCATCACGCCCAGCACCCGTGGCAGAAAGTGCTGGCTCTGGAAGGAAGCTATTCCTGAGCACCAGTGGCTCTGCACCACTGCTCCTCTGCACACCCCACCACCCATGACATATCCCACATGGAGCCACAGCTCACCACAGCCTTTGAGAAAGTGCTATTGTGGTGGCCAGGGCAAGAAAAAGGCAATGGAGCTCCTGCTGCAAAACCACCAAAACATGAGAAATCAAAGTGCAGAAGAATAAGGAAAAGCAGGAGAAACTTGGACCAAATGAGAGGCAAACTCTCCATCTCTCCCACCTATGCAAATCTACACAACAGTCCAAGCACTAGACAAACTCACTCACTGGTCACTGCTACTTTCCAACATCACGTTTGCTATGTATGCAAGAAGGAATCCTCAGCTGACCTAGACAAGGTGTTTTCTGAGGGCTAGATCATTACCACAGCCTCAATTCTGACACTGGACTGCAGGCAGCCAGGCCTTCTGGGCTATAACAAGCATAGCACATGACGGAAACACACAGAGGCAATGCCTGAAGGGAATACAAACTCTGCCCACATTTAACTCTGCACATTCTGCATGAGCTCAAAGGTAAGTGGAATTACAGCTCCTCTCTGCTTTACATCCAGCACTATGGAAACCTGCTTCACTTATGATACTGCAACACAGCAACTGCATTCCCTGCCAGAAAGTAGGATGATGGTAGGACAAATCTCTGCCAACCCAAACAGCATGGGAAAGAGCTATGGTAATGCCAGCAAAATGATTCAGGTGAGTTCAGAGCAAGAAGAAGAGGCAGGAAATGCATCAAGAAGATCTTGGCTTCTTTAATAAGCAGGGGAGGAAAATCCTAAGGAACATCCTTGGAAGCAGCACTGAGGAAGACCCAAGGAAGGGAGTGAAAAGAAGATTACATCAGAAGGATTCATTCTCTGTAGGCTTTCCTTTCTGCATCTCTGCCCTGTCAGTCCTGAGCAACAGGAAGAGAGGCAGAAGATAAGTACAAGTATTTCCGAGCTTTTCCTGACACTCACAGGCTTGCCTGACACAGGACAGCCCTTGAGAGGTATGTCCAGTGGGTGACAGACACAGGAACCAGGCTTACCCAATATAGCACTATTAAGAGCAGCACACACGGGTTCCCTCTGGATCGGGTCCAGCTGTTGACCAACAGGGCAGTTCCAAGGGTCTGAGTAAGCTAACAAGCTAAATGCATCCTGTATGAGAGAACAGAAAGGCACAGTAAGGTCATGCATGGCTGGAAAGACACAGGAAAACCAGGTCCATCAGCTGGGGCACCTCCTGCCATCACCAAGGTGATAGGTGCCTACCTCCTGAAAAGAAAGGGACCTTTTCTTCTTGGCAGCAAGGGACCACACTGGGCTGTCAAGATAGTGGATTAAAAAGGGTGCCCCTTCCACGTGGCAGGGGAGCCAGCACAGGAAGGCAGGTAGTCACCTGGGGAGAAGAGCATTCATGGAGTTGCTCCAGGAAGGCAGGCGGGAACTGTGTTTCTTCTGTACTGTGCTGAGAATTTGGTCTAGATGATCTGCACTCACCAAGCTTTCACCTCTGATCCCAATGCAGGCCCCCTCTTCCTCACCAATAGCGGAAGTGGGGGATACCCACAGCTCTGCAAAGGAGTCCACAACCCCATTCCTGGCCCACAGAACTGCTGCAAGGCAGCATGAGGCCCAGGCTTACCTGAAGCATCTTTTTGTGCACTGTGTTCTTTCCATATTCCCTGCAAAGCTGCTCACTCAGAATCTGCAGCTCACGTCCAAACTGGATCATTCGTTCTGTGGCAGCATGGTTCCCTCCACACAGCTGCCTCTGGGGGCAGCTGTCTTCTAGAGAAAAGGCAGAGGAATAGTAACAATTGTCCTTCATTCCCCACCATTGCCGACTCTGTGACATGACACCCATATACTCCTTCCCCTTCTGGAGCAGGTAGCTGCTCTCCATTCTGAGTTTATCCCACTCGAAGCTTTCTGTGATCCCTGAACGGCAAGAGCCAGTGGCATTTTTTCATAGCACTTTTTAGGTACAGGGAAAACGTAAGCTCAGTTTGTTTAATGCCTGAGGATTAGCTACATATCAAGTCTTCTGATAAAACCATGGGAGCTTGCAGATCCAGCTGTGTTTCCTCTTTGTTTGTGTGTGTAGTATAGCACACACAACATGGAAACTTCTGGTCTAACCAATCCGAGACTCCAAAAACTTTGTCAGAGATGCTAACACCACCAACTTCTCAGAACGGGTTGCCCAAAAGACCCATTCTAACTGGAGGAATTCCCAGTTTCATCCTCTCCCTCCCACCCTGAAGTTCAAAGCTGAACTCTGTGACTGGGCATCAGCCACCTTTTCACAGCTCAGTTCAGTTCCTCAGCTGGCAGAAGTGCCAGGAGTGCTCTAAGCTGAACAACCCTTTGACTCCTACTGCTTTCCCTTCTCCACATCACAAGCACTGGCAAGAGACTATGAAAAACCAGACCTAGTTTAGTTCTAGGACAGATTCATCTTCCCTGTGAAACAGGCATCTTAAGAACTTCATTCACTGTGGTGGGTATGTGTAATTTTTTCCCCCCAATCCAATTACAATTCAACTCTCAATACCAACTCTTTCTATTTCCCTTTACCCTTCCTGCCTCTGAGGCCCTACCCATGCTGGATTCATCTGTTTGCAGGATCTCTTCATGTTTGTATGTGCCATTCATTATCCTGGTAGATGAATTTTCCAGGACTCCATTAGGGTAATGCTCAGCCTCCATTTCCATCTCACTGTCACTGAGGTGGAAGAAACAAAGAGAAGTCAGAGGTGGGTCCATCCACACCTCACAAAGCTCAACAAGGACAAAGGCAAGTTCCTGCATTTGGGTCAGAGCAATCCCAAACACAAATACAGGCTGGATGGAGAGCTCTGAGGAGGACTTTGAGGTGTTGGGTAACGAGAAGCTCCCTACGATCCAGCTTCAGTGTGCACTTGAGCCCAGATCCCCCCACATGTGCTGGGCTGCATCCCCAGAGTATGAGCAGCAGGTCAAGGGAGGGGATTCTCTCCCTCTACTGTGCTCTTTGGAGAACCCCCCTGCAGTCCTGTGCCCAGCTCTGGGGCAACAACACAAGAGGGATGCGAAGCTGTTGGAGTGAGTTCAGACGAGGCCATGGAGATGCTGCAAGGGCTGGAGCTCTGCCTGGAGACAGGCTGAGAGAGCTGGGCTTGCTCAGCCTGGAGAAGGCTCCAGGGAGACCTTTCAGCAGCTCCCAGTGCCTGAAGGGGCTGCCAAGAAAGCTGGAGAGGGGCTTTGGACAAGGGTCTGTAGGGCAGGACAAAGGGGACTAGCTTTAAACTGACAGAGGGAGATTGAGATGAGATCTTAAGCAGAAGTTCTTCCCTGTGAGGGTTGGTGAGGCCCTGGCCCAGGGTGCCCAGAGAAGCTGTGGCTGCCCCATCCCTGGCAGTGGTCAAGGCCAGGTTGGACAGGGCTTGGAGCAACCTGGTCTAATGGAAGATGCCCCTGCCTGTGGAAGGAGTGGGAACTGGATCAGTTTTAAAGTCCCTTCCCACATAAACCAGTGTGATTCTATGAGCCTCCAAGCCTAAGCCAAAGCAGGCGAACTGGAACACGCTCGTTTCTGCTGGGAATAATAGTGATCTTGTAGCTAATTCTGCTGCTCAGAAGAGCAAGACAGATGCCTTTCTGGCTCCTCCCGAAGCCTACACCTACACCCTACACATCACAAACACACTTACGCATCCCCACAGAGTAGACTCAGAAGGAGCCCTCTCCCACCATCTCACCCTTCTCAGGCATCTACAAAGAAAAAAAATAAAATACCTGGTTTCTTGATTACTCATGCTACTGTGCTGCTGAGATTTGGTAGAATCTGTAGAATTGGACTCAGAATAGTTCACAGATGAGGGGGAGGAGGAAGAGGAAGATGAAGATGACGAACTCAGTGTTGGGTATTTACTGTGACTCTGTTTGCTTTTCATGGATACAACTCCATTGCTACAGGTTGGACTATCTGCTCCTGTAAGTCAAGAGGAAGGAAAAATGAGACCAGAATGGCAATATCACTATACTGTGAAGCCAGCAATTTATCAAGAGAGCAGACCCCAAAGGAAGAAAGCAAAATAAGACTTCAGAGCTTCAATTACGGTTCATTGTTCTTAAATTCAGTGGTGCTTGAGAAAACACAGATGTATATGGAAGGAATCCCATTGCTCACCAGCAACATCTGAGCTGAAGGAAGTTCTAAAAACAGGCTGTAAATAAAAGATGAGCAAACAGCTCACACAGGTATAGGAATTAGTTTTTAAATATGAGGCATGGATGGTTTGTACAGAAGTTTACAAACTCTCTTCTCACAAAACCAGGTATTCCTCATAAACCAACTATCCAGAAAAACTAAGCAAACACAGGTGAAAACTAGGCAACAAGGAGAACTCTTGGCAGTAACAACTTGCCAGGCTTTCCACAACCTATCTTACATTAGGGGTATATTTGTTTCACACAACACTCAGCACGTAAGAACAACCATCTTAAAAATCACAAGCTTCAGAACAGACACCACTGAGAGTCAGGCTTGAAATCTCAACCTCCGCAACAGGTGTCTAACAAGGTGTGGAACTCAGACACAAGACAAAACCCCTTAGTCATTACTGCAAGTTTTATATGGATTCAGATAGGACTGGATAATCTTACAGGGGCTATTTAATACCAAGACAACTGCAAATCATTAGGGTCTCAAATAATAATTTGGAAAAACCTCATTATGTTTTTTCTGCCTTCATATATTCTTCCCTAGGCAAACCACTACTGACCACAGGATCTTGGCCAGATGATGGAACCTGGCATGGCTGTCTTTCCAGAAATGGTGATACATCCAAATTCACCAGCTGATAACACAGTTATAGCTGGGTATTTATTTCTGCTTTTATCATGACAACACAGAGATTCAAACAAGGAGCAATTTCGTGCATTTTAATGACAAAGACACAGCAGACTGTGCACAACAGTTCTGCCTAACCTTTGAAAATATGCACTGATGAAATGATCACTATTTTCAAAGCACAAGGTCTGACAGAGAGAACTGTGAAGGTGATGTCCCATGGATGGAGACACGTACATATGAGTGCTGCCTTGTGTGGCAGATGTAGGCATTTTCTGGCTGAAGACAGGTATTACCAAGAGCTTTTATGGACTGATGGGATGATTCTGACTACCTAGTCAGAGAAATATACCCAGAGTTCCTCACAACACAATACAGGAAAACAAAGATACTGGCTTAGGAAGGTGAGTGACAGCTTGGAGGCATTCAAGTACCTGTCTTCCTTTCCCTTCAGTGTTTGCCTGTGCACAGCAGTGGGAATACTGAAACAAAATACACTTACACGGCTGTGAGCAGCTCAAGGCTCAGCGAAGCAGCTCTGAGTGTTTTCAGGGGCTCTGCAGGTCATACTCCCTGTTCCACTCCACCTTCAAAGCCTTAGTCAATAATTACCTAAGGAACATATCTCGGGTGTCCTGGTTTATCTTGTTCTTTCCACTTCAAATCATGAAGTTTAATTTCCCTGACTGCAAAGAGCTGATGCCCCAGAAATGGGCTTTGAAGGAACAGAACTTTCCCTTCTCACATGCTTAGAGCTTGCAAACCGAAGTCCATGGGGCAGGGAGATCCTCTCATGCAAGGCAACCCCCCTAACCTTTCCCTCAGTTGGCCAAAACTGAGCAGCTCAGTTCTTACTGAAAAGCAATTCGTTTGCAAGCTCCAAGGTCCAGGAGCAGGCCCTTGTTTTCAGACCTCCTCGTACAGCTCTGTCAGTGGAACACTGAGTCACTAGTGGCTGCATGAGAAGGCCACCTTCAAAAGCTTCTTCATTGTGAAAATAAACCCCTGCTGTGCAGACAGTTGTCAGTGGAAAATAACTAATGAAAAACTAATTCCTCAACTGTGTAGAGACACCTATAATCACATATGTCCTCTCCACTGGTTATCAGAAAGGAAAGGAGCATTCATTGAATAATACACAGAAAATAGCAGGTAAGGTGGACACATAAACACGTCCACCTTTGACATTTGCTTTTCTTACTACGAGACACAGAGAACATACTTACCGGTACTATGAATGTGTGAGTTGTTTGATCCATGTCTAGGACTTAAGCTGGGGGACCCGGGGTAACTGTCCTGGGATCTGGGGCTGCGGGCACTGAAACAACGGACCTCACTGTCTGTCCCATTCACCATCTCCACAAACTGCCGACACCTGGTTTCACAGGAGGGAAGAAGGAGAAGCTGCATGACAGCCAGGATGCTCTGCACCGAAGCTTCCTCAGTTACCAAACGGAGAACTTCTGGAAACTGCATACAAGTTAAACTTGGCTTTCAAAAACACATTTCAGACTCCTGGTACCCATGTATTGCAAGTGCTCTGATACTGCTATAGGAAGAAGGAGTTCAGAAACTTCAACTTTGAAGTTAATGAATGTTGAGACATTCCCAAAAAGCAAGCTTATTTCCATTGTAATAAGAATAAACTGCTCCTTTACAGCATGCTTTCATCTCCACCACCTCTGCAGGTACTCCAAAATTCTGTTGTGGGTTGTATTTTTTTCAGATAAAAGATACTAAATCTTCCAAACATCATAGTTCCCCCACTATCCCATCAGCCTGGAAATACTGGCAGCCAATAGAAAACAGAGAAGTAAGGGTAAAAAACTGCAATACTCCCAGAGACAGTGAGGACAACTCCTCATTTAGCTTTACTGGGAATTGTCCTCATACGTCTCAGAAGGCTGGGGAGAACCACTCTGTACAGCTGGAAGAACTGGGACACAAAACCTCTTTTTCCCTCTAAACTCTTCCCCAGACAGCCTTTTCTATACCTCTGCCTTTCTAGGAACCTTCACAGTGACTGCCACATGCTTCACTGTTGCAAGATCTCCACAAGACAAGTAAACACCATCTATGAAGGAGCAGAAACTCCTTCACAGAGCAAAAAATTTCACTTACCTCTGCCTCACGAGGCAAAGTCATACCAGGTCTGAGCAGCAACAACAGGGCTAGGTCTACATTGCTACAAGCACTGTGCAAAGGGCTGAACCTCTGTCCTCTCCCACCTGCTCCCAAAGGGATCTCAAACAATTTGAATTCAGACCAAGGTGTACAGCCAGACTGGATGGTGGGACAGCCTCTTTCTTCTCTCCTTCACCTACGCATTTCAGCATTAGGGAGTATAAAGCTATTCATACTTACTTTAACATGAAGAGCAGGTTGGGGTTATGTTCTAGGAGGCCAGGATAGAGCTGCTGGGTGGCTTCTATAGCCTCTCCCACTCTGCCTGCTAACACTAGCTTCTGTATTCCTGAAAGCAAAAGGAGACCCATTCACACACAGGACTGGCCAACAAGAATGGCCAGAGGAATTGTCTCACATATGCCACATGGCTCCCCACTACCACCTTGCATAAAGTCTAGGGAAAACTGGGGACCACATCTTATTTATTATGGATCAGGGTGAGAAAAAGCCTGTGAAAATGAGGAAGGCTCTGTTAGTAGCTCAGAAACACCAAGAGTAGAAGCATCTGAAGAAGTAGGCATGTGCTGGGGTGGGTGCTCTGGGACTTTTGCCCTTTAGACCCAGAGCTATGTAGCCATGGAAAAGAAAGCAAGACACGACAATTTCAGAGGTCATCACCAAGCACATAGAAGAGAAGGTCATGAGGAGTAGTCAGCATGGATTCATCAGGTCTTGCCTGACCAATCTGATAGCCTTCTATGATGACATGCCAGGATGGGCTGATGAAGGGAGAGCAGTGGATGTTATCTACGTCGACTTCAGTGAGGCTTTTAGTAACACTGTCTCACATAACATCCTGGTAGGTAAGGTTAGGAAATACGGGTTAGATGAATGGATAGTGAGGTGTATCAAAAACTGGCTGAATGGCAGAACTCAGAGGGTCATGATCAGCAGAGCAGAATCCAGTTGGAGGCCTGTAGTCAGTGGTATTCCCCAGGGATCAATACTGCGTCCAGTCTCATTCAACTTGTTTATCAATGACCTGGCTCAAGGGCTAGTGTCGCTTCAGCAAGTTTGCTGATGACACGAAGCTGGGGGCAGTGGCTGACAAACCTGAAGTCTGCACTGCCATTCAGTGGGACCTTGACAGACTGGAGAGAAACCTAATGAGTGCAGGGTCCTGCATCTGGGTAGGAAGAACTCCAAGTACCAGCATAGGCTGGGGCCTGACTTACTAGAGAGTAGTTCAGCTGACAAGGACCTGCGAGTGTTCGTAGATGGTAAGTTGACTACAAGCTGGCAGTGTGCCCTTGAGCCAGAAGGGACAGAAGTACGCTGGGGTGCACTGGGAGGAGTGTGGCTAGAAGTCAAGGGAGGTGATCTTCCCCTTCGACTCTGCTCTGGAGAGGGCACATGTGGAGAACTGTGTCCAGTCCTGGGCTCCTCGGTATAAGAAAGACAAGGAGCTACTGGAGAGGGTCCAGGGGAGGGTCACAAGGATCATCAGGGGTCTGAAGCATCTCTCTCATGAGGAGAGACTGCAGGAGATGGGTCTGTTTACTCTAGAGAAGAGGAGACTGAGAGGGGATCATTAACTGTATCATCATCATCCATGCAAATCAATACCTCAAAGGTGGGTGATAGAAGGATGGTGCCTGACTCTTTTTCAGTGGTGCCCACCAAGAGGACAAAGAGAATAAACTAATACAGAAGTGTCACCTCAACATGAGGAAGAACAACTTCCTTTGAGAGTGGCAGAGCCCTAGAACAGGCTGCCCAGGGGGGTTGTGGAGTCTCCTTCTCTGGAGACATTCAAAACCCTCCTGGTTTCTGTGTGACCTGCTCTAGGTGGCGCTGCCTTGGCAGAGGGTTCGACTGGATGATAACCAGAGGTCCCTTTCAACCCTAATGATTCTGTGATTCTGTGAAGGACCCAGATCACACTCATGTTACATCCTCTGGCTGGTTCACACTTGAAGTGTTTGTATGGCTGAGCGTCAGACCAGCAGAGTATTCTTAGAGGGCCTGTGGGCTTAAGCCACAGCCCAGTGCCGTTTCCCCCATATCCCTACCTCTAAGTAGAAGTAGTTATACCACCAAAACTGGGTTCCTGCAAGTCCCACCTCAAAGCACTGAAGTAACACCTGAGCTTGGCCTGCAATAAGGATGTGGCATCCATAAGCTAGCTCCAAGAATCAGCTGACTAGGCTAGAAACAGCTCAACAAGTATGCTTCTAGGAGGTGCAAAGATACAAGGCAGAAGCCATCTATGATCCTGGGTGTTCATGGCTCATATATATTCCTTCAGTGGGTCAGAAGACACAAGTGCAAGACTTAACTTGAGATCCCACCCCTGAACATTCAGCAAAGCTGCTGATCTACAGAGGTTCACATTTTGTTTTCTTCTAAGTGTCCTTAAACTACAAATTCATTGCACTTCCCTCTTGGTTTTTCCAGGACTCCTTACAAACAACAGAGAGAAGGTTTTGGATCACCTGTGAGGTGCTCTAATTACAGCAAGCCACAACTTTTCCAAGGCATGAGCAGCTGAAAGCCCAGCCTGGAAATCCATACTAGCAATCCTCAAGTAATAATGTGCAATGACTGGTCTTGGCTCCCATGTCTCAGTGTTTATCTGCTTGCCATCATAGCTGAAAGCTAAAACCAAAGAGGTAGCTCTCACGCCAAAGTGTATTGCACTCCTTCACTCTGTTGTATGTCTCACTGCTTTTAACAGCTCTCTTCTCTGCCTTGTTTGGCAATTCTCACAGATGTCATTGCCTTTTTATTTCCCCCTCTCCTTGTTTTCACATGTCTGTATTCCTTACAACTTTGAGCCCCAGCTTCAGAACTTCTCCATCTGCCTCATCACCTGTCTTCAGACAAACAAGACTACAGTCTCGCATGCCTCCGGAAGGCTTTACCACCAACCTACACCAGCAGAACACTGAAATCAGAGTCACACAGTACATGACCTGGAAAGCGTAAAGCCCGTGAGCACTACTGGCCAGCAGCTACAAGTTATTCTGGGTACTAATCAGAGTTCCCAGATGAACCTAAATGCTGGCTAAGCGCATGTAATGTATGGAGAGTGAGCTGCAAAGGGACATGATGCTCCCCATGTGTAGCAGTCACATGAGGAATGGTTCACAAAGGGAAGGGAAACTACAGAGTGGGATGTAGCCTGTAGTCAACAGCCAGGAGAATGCAGAAAACACACCAATGTTCTGCAACTCTGCAAGCTGAGCCTGGGAATAGAAAAGCCAAAAGAAATGGAAAAAAAAACCCAAACAAACAAACAAAAAAACCAAACCAAACAGACAGCAGGAGAAAGCCAAAAGCCTTACTCTGCAGGAACCAAATCCCTTACAGCCTCCCCTGCTGAGATATAAATCACTCTGGAGGAAACAGCAGTAACCAAACCAGACAGTGAATGCAAATCCTTCACCTAGTTCAAGCTAAACACACTGGCTACAGGTCTGCAAAATCTTCAATATGCAAAGAATTTACACGAAAACAAGACGTGAGAAGGGGCTGGAAAGCTCATTACCTTTGGAAGCTGCAGTCAAAGTAGATCGATGTGTCTGGATGCCTATGAGCAGGCTAATGAAACTAATAACCCAAAAAGCTTAATAATCCAAACCCTAAAGGATCTTTGCTGCACAGTTACCTCAGTTCATGTAAAGTGCAAGGTAATTGTTCTATTCTCCACTGATTTGTCACTATGTCCAAGAAAGCACCTTAGATACTACCTTTAGCAGGATGTGTGAAACTGCTGGACTCAAAGCTGAGAGTCATAACTTTCAGGATTCAGCTATTCATTTTCAACAACACTGAGGAAAATTAACCAAGTTGATCAGAAATTTTGCACATTCAACACTGCCAGGCACGGAAGTCAGCCCTCACAGCAGACAGGCAAAAGAAAGAATAGGGCAGCTCTTCAGGCAAAGAGGGCAGAGGGTGGAAATGACACAGTGATGGGCAAAGTGCTCCCAGCAATGGTCCCCAAGCTGTGCTGACTCACAGGCAGCAACGCTGAATCAGCAGTGTGCTCAGGACAGCTCTGTATTGGCATCGAGTAACTTTTCTGCTTCCACAGCACTCCACTCCTCTGCAGGGTCCTCAAGGTAACACATGGCCAGCATGCCACACTTTGGGAACAACTACCCAAGAGACTTACTTTGTCTATTCTTTATTGAGGTCTGTTCTTCCTGGATTGTGGTGTCTGTGATTCTGGCAAAGGCAGTTGCTGTTGAACAGTACCCATGATGAACCAGATACGATGAAACCATACTAGAAAACAGAAAAATACAAACAGATGAAGAGACATTGGTAAAACACTGGAGTGGTTTTCCAGGGTAATCCACTGGAGAAAAAAAAAAATCAACACAACAGAAATTGCAAATGCAGTGATCAAACTCAGCTTGCTTAGGACTTACTCAGGGTTCAGACAAGTATAAATTTACAAGACAGGCACCTGTTCCTCAGTGAACAGGAGGGAGGCTCTATATTCATCTTACAGTGAGTGGGGAAGAATAACAAAAAATTGCAACTTCCAGTTCATACACGCTATTTATTTATTTCATGCCTGTTGTCCAGGGTCACTTAATAAGGGCTTATTACTGCATCCAGTGACATACTATAGAGACATCACATCTGAATCTCAGAGAGGCTCATGGCTTTGAAGTAGATCTCAAAAATAAAGGATTCTGGTCCTGAATTTCTTCCACCACTTATTTTGCCAGCAATCATATCTCTGATAGTTAAATCTCCTTATGAATTCTACACATTCACAGATCCTTTATCTGCTGACTTCCAACAAGTAGACCATCAGCACTGATTTTACAAATATTTTCACATTTTCAAGTTGTATTTTAAAAAAAATTGGGGGGGGGGGGTAAGGAGGAGGCAGAATCACTGTAGAAAACAAACACAAGAAACCATCTTTCTGAACAGACTGTTTCTAAGGCACTTCTGCTTCCCAAGATATGGTGGCTGAATGTTAATGCTCACCAGATTTTAACAAAACCTAAGAAGACAGCACAGCCTGTCAAAGCTTCCAGTGATAAATATCAAAATAGGTTTCTCATGATGAAGCTGTTATTGATCTAAGTCACAGCTCAAAACTCATATCCAACTTGGCTACTCTCAGTACAAGAAAGGAGTATTTTATGAGTCAGTGTCCTGGGTTTAGCAGTAGCAGTCATTTTTCTCTTTCTTGGTAGCTGGTGCAGTGCTGTGTTTTGACTTTTGGGCTGGGAACAGAGCTGAAAACAGTGATGTTTTGGTTTGGCCAAGGGCCTTGTGAGCCTCATGCTCTGCCAGGGAGGAGGGAAGCTGGGAGGAAGCAGAGACAGGACACCTGACCCAAACTGACCAAAGAGGTATTCCATACCACAGCACGTCATGCCCAGGATGTAACTGGGAGAGTGACCCAGAAGGGCTAGTAGACTGCAGGGTTGGAGGAGGTATCAGTTGGTGCTTGGTCGGGCTGGGGGGGCAAGTTATCGGTCGCCTGGTGATGAGGTGTTGTATTCTCTTCCCTTGTTACTTCCTTTATCATTACTATTATTGGTGGTAGCAGCAGTGATTTGTGTTATACCTTAGTTACTAAACTGTTCTTATCGCAACCCGTGGGAGTTGCACTCTTTTCGATTCTCCTCTACGTCCCTCCAGGAGTAGGGGGAGGGCAAGAAGGGGGGGGGAGTGAGTGAAAAGCTGTCTGGCTGAGTTTAAACCATGACAGTCAGAAATCATGACAGGCATAACATTGTAAACATTCTAAAAATTGGCTTTAAAAGCAAGTGCTTCTGACCAGGGTTGGGCCAAGACATGCCCTTTGCCCTTGGCATACCACAGACAGGCAGACCTAACTGCATCCCTCTTGCTGTCAAGCACAACAGTCAGGTCATCCCGGCTCAGCCAGGCTGAAACACTGAACACCATGATCCAGGCTGGCTGGCGCATAGGGGAAAAGGCAACTCTTGCCCCAGTGTTAATTCAGTAGCCAGAGTCAGAGGCTGCAAAGATTTGAATGCTCTACAAAGCTGCAAAAAAACAGTCATTTTTACCAGGAAAAAGAAAAAACACTCAAGTGCTGCAGGAACCTGTGCTAACATAGTAAAACATCTAAAACTAAGCTTGACAAACCAGTGCTCTCACCCACTGCAGATCCGTTTGTGTTCAGAGATGCAGGACACACTTTTTTTCTGAACTAGTCACCTTCTGAGCATTAGGAACTATGAATTATAATTTAAATAACAATTAAACTCTTCCTTCTCTTTGGCTGCTTTCCAAAAGCAGATCTTGTCCTTCCAAAGCCTGACAAGATATGTTGCAAAGAACAAAATGACCCTACTGTGTCAACAGTTCAGTACATCAGAATGAAAATGAATGTTAAAGTCAATGCCAGTTGTTACATCCCATCCATGCTGGGTCAGACCAAACACCCTGTGGCCCAACACTGGGACTTCCTAACTGGCAAAAGCAAATGCCTATGAAAAAATAAAGACATATACTTTTCCCTTCCAGCTCTCAATGATCAGTCAGATACCTCCTATCCTAGTGGCAGAATCTCACTCTATTGTAGCTCTGATAGATTAAACCCTCCTTTATTCTTTCTCAATGTGCTATCTGGTTATCTTCACTTAAAATCATAGAATGAAATAGGCTGGAAAAGACCTTTAAGATCGAGTCCAACCTTTACCCCAGCAATGACAAGGCCACCACTAAACCATGCCACTGAGGGCCTCCTCTGAATGGTCTGTGAACACTTCTGGGGACAGTGACTCCACCACTGCCCTGGGCAGCCTGTTCCAATGCCTCACCACCCTCTGGAGAAGAAACTGTTCCTTTATCCAGTCTAAACCTCCCTTGGTGAGACGGAACACTGGAACAGGCTGCCCAGGGAGGTTGTGGAATCTCCTTCTTTGGAGACATTCAAAACCCGCCTGGACACGTTCCTGTGTAACCTTATCTAGGTGTTCCTGCTCCGGCAGGGGGACTGGACTAGATGATCTTTTGAGGTCCCTTCCAATCTCTAACCTACTGTGATACTGTGATTTCCTCTTGCCCTATCCCTTGTTCCTTGGGAGAAGACACCAGCCATATGCTGGTTACATCCTCCTGCCAGGTAGTTGCAGAAAGTGATAAGGTCCCCCCCTGGGCCTTCTCTTCTCCAGACTAAACCCCCCAGGTCCTTCAACCATTCCCCATCACACCTGTGCTCCAGGCTCTTCCCCAGATCCTCTGCCCTTCTCTGGACCCACTCCAGAACCTCAATGTCTCTCCTGTAGTGAAGGGCCCAGAACTAAACACAGGATTCAAGGTGTGGCCTCACCAGTGCTCAGTACAGGGGGATGATCACTGCCCTGTCCCTGCTGCCACACTGGTGCTGATGGAGGCCAGGATATTGTTGGCATTCTTGGCTGCCTGGGCTCAAGTTGGCTCATGTTCAGCTCTGTCACTCAGCATCCTCAGGCCCTTCTCCACCAAGCAGCTTTCAGCCACTCTTCCCCAAACCTGGAGCGTTGCATGGGGTTGTTGTGGCCCAAGTGAAGGAACTGGCACTTTGCCTTGTTGAACCTCATACCACTGGCCACAGCCCATTCACCCAGCCTGTCCAGATCTCTCTGCAGAGCCTTCCTACCCTGCAGCAGATCAACACTCCCACCCAACCTGGTGTCATTCGCAAACTTACTGAGGGGGCACTTGATCCCTTTGTGCTTCCTCAGTAAGTTTGCAGATGACACCAGGTTAAAAAGATAAAGATATTAAACAGAACTGGCCACACTACTAAGCCTTAGGGAACACCACTTGTGACTTGTCATCAACAATCTTTCGGCTCAGCTGTCCAGCCAGTTTTTTATCCAGTGAAGAGTATACCATCCAAGCCACGAGCAGCCAGTTTCTCCGGGAGAATGCTGCTGGAAACAGTGTCAAAGGTTTTAGTAAAGTCTAGGTAGACAACATATACAGCCTTTCCCCCATCCACTAAGCAGGTCACCTTTCTATAGAAGGTCACATGATGTCCTTTAATTCTTGCAGTACAATTGTTCCTTCATCACCTTCTAAAGGGTATTCAACACATTTATTTCATACATCTGCCTTACCCCTCACAATCATATCCCTTGATGTTGTATATTTGTTCCCTGCCTTACACCCACCCCATGTGCAAAGGCAGATCCTACTTTGGGTATTTTTTTCATGCTTTTCTCACTTCTATTACATACTTTTGGAGAGAGAGAACCAAAACATCACATTAATGGTACACTACATATTCACGCAGTGACAGAATTATCTTTTGGCCTCTGTATTTTCCCTGACAAATCCTTGCATTACCCATGTTTCCCTGCTTTTTACAAAAAAAAAAAAAAGGAAAAAAAAAAGAAAAAGAAAGGGAGCTGACATTTCTGTGTAATGATTCATCATATCCCAAAGATCTCATTATTTCCTGGAGAGCCCCTTCTTTCCATCCATCTCTTAACATCCTCAACACCACAGACACTACCGCATGGATCCAAGTCTCTTTACAGTCTCGTTATCCCAAAGTAACAGTCCCTTGCCCAATAATTCCCTCTTTTGTCTCTTAAAACAACTCATAATCAACACTGGACATTAGCCTCTGGCTGCATAGTCCCCCCTTAGTTTACAGCAAGGGAACTTCTCAAAAGCCTTTTGGACTTCCAAGATGAAGACAGCAGCCCAACAACCATATCAATGTGTGCAGGCTCCTCTTTGCAAAATCCACATCCTATTTCTCCATGTGCCCAACACATACACATTTCAGTAGTGCTTTTACACGTCTGTCCAACCTAGACATCAAGGTTCTCTCAGCCCATGAACCAAGGTTCTCTCAGCCAAGAAACATGGCATCTCTTCTGAACTCTTCTGAAACCCTACATGAAACACAATATCATACACACCATCCTCCCCTTCTCTTGACCCTAGGCAGTTTGGAGAGAATCTCTGCTCCACCGCCACAAGTACACCTGTTTTCTCCTTGGGTCTCTTTAGGATTCTAGGCAAGTATCTGATCCCACAGACTTTCTTCACTCACCTATTTCTTCCACTGCTTCTTTGACAGACACTTCAATCCCAGACACAGGCTCTGACAAGTCCCTCACAAACAAGCATTCTAGTACAACCTACCTGAGTTCTAGACACACAGGCAAAGAATTCAACTGCATATGGTCTTACCCTCCACAAGGTCTCTTTTTATAATGCAGTCTTCCTATAGGCCCTACAAAATCTCTGGCAGGCCTTCTGCTCATTATTTTCGTAAAGAAAGATATTATTATTATTTTCAATAGCTTCTGCTAGTTGTTTTTCAAAGGTTTTGCTGGCTGCCCTGAATTATCTGCAAGTAACTAAATACAAGATTAACAGAAAACAAGCATAATCACATGGATGCAATCATCACAGCATCTAAGTCTCCTGGGTGACAGTGACCAGTATCAGCTGTTTAGGGAAAGAATATAATAAAAAGGTGAAACATAGAGCTCTCTGTGATCAGAGACAGAATCGACAGCCACAAACTTGTGGGTTTAAAATACCACCATGGAATTTGTCTCCATGAATTACTGTGAATACTTAAGATACTGTGTATCTGAAAATCTGCTTATACCTAAACTCCCACTATTTCTTGCAGCAGCAAGTCCCACAGTTTCAAATAATATAAAAAAATATTTTTAAGTGAGAAGATGTTTTTTCTCTAATTCTTGTGGTTTGTGAAATAGTGAATAATCACTTTCTAGTCATGCCCTTCATGGTGTGAATGACTGACAATAGACAACTACAGTCCACCTTCCTCAATTACCTGCTTCCAAGCTGTGGAGCTTTAGTCAGTTGGGTCTTTCTTCAGATAGATGATATTCTTGATCCCTGACAAATCTTGTTAATTGTTCTCACCAAGTTCCACTCAGTCCTTTTTGCCATTCAATATTTGTACATTTACAAAGTGCCGTAACTGTGTCTTCAGTTAAGTTGGGTTTGGAAGCCTCTGGTTAGGCTATTTTTTGCTCTTTCATTTCTCAATTCAGCTTACATACTGACTTTTCTCCTATGTTAAAGAGTTTTTAAGGTGTCCTTTCCACCCCTTTCCCCCTGTGATCACCTCAAAGTGTATCTTCTCCCATTCCTACAAGCTTTCATGCAGTCTTTGGCTGAAAACTTCTCCCATATCTTTTACATTAGAAACAGCAGCAATCTACAAAGGAAAGACTATCAAACAACAAAACACAGGGTAAAACAACTTGAGCAAAACTCACTGCCTGTCAATTTTTGCCATAAGAATGTATAAATTAGCATTACAAAGTATTTACAGCCTAACAGAACGGAGGAAGCTGAACACCAAAACAGTGACTTACTTTTGCAGCATGGCTTGCCACTCGCCTAGTCTGTCTCCTATGGGAAACCGCTTAATGGTGCTCTGAATCTTCGCTTGCCATTCCTTCATGTAGTCCTCAATGTCGAACACAAATGGCTGCTGCCCAAAGTTGGCATCGACTATCTCTCCTGGAGTCTGGAGACCCACTGTAGGGTAGAGATTTGACTGGGAAGGAAGAAAAAAAAACCCTCTATCAAACCCAGCCTTCTGTTCCAGCCAGTTATACGGTTTGGTAAGACAGAAATGCTGCTCTTTACATTGAACAATGTACTGGAGTGGGGAGGGCAACAGCCCTTCGGGAAGCTCTCAGGGAGCCCCACAACTTACTGTGCAGTTATTGAAAACTATTGCATAAAATTATAGAGCCATGGGTTCAATCTCCCAGCAGTCAGTGATTGACACCATGGCTGCTGCCCATGGCCTGTCCACTTCCTGGCTTAGTTTTCCATGCGATTTCTACCAAAATTCATGAGCCAGCAGCTAATAATAATAGTAAGAAGAAGAAGATCAACAACAAGAAGAATAAAAATGGAAGGTGCATTATGTCAATCAACAGATCTATGTGTTCTTCATTTTTTTTGACAGATTTCTCTTATTTCTTGGCAGCTGTTCTCCGAATATTTTACATCTCTGATGACAAGGGAATGGCTGGTAATGGAGCTCTGAGGTTAAGTCTTTGATGGCCCCAAGACAGTAAGTCCTACACACAAGAAATTCCACTGCTGATAGATGAATTTCATTTTAAGAAGAAGCCTATGGATCCAAATGTAAGCTTTCACTCACCACCAGAATATGGAGAAAAGAAAAAATTACCGCTGTGAATAGACCTCTAAAATTCAGTCAGTAATTTTGCTTCCAAAGATGATCTAATTGAGAACAGGTAGTCAAAATCTATCCAGAAGTTCCCTGAATTCAGGCTCTTTTAAGAATAAGTTTCTGGATACAAATTGAATCCCTGAGCCACTTAAACGTAGCAAAAAGAGAAATGGCATCAGAAGAGGTGTAGAGAGGAGTGCCTGGTTCTCATACTCTGGACCACATTTTTTAAGAACATGTTACATTCACTGTCATGTTACTTTTCTGCAGCACAAATTACTTTTTTGTTTGCAACACAAACTTCACCAATCCTCTGCTTCAGAGCATCTGCTATAGCTTGCAGGGTTCACGGAAAAATTTCTCCCATGCTGCTCACTCACTTGGGTTTTCTCACTTTGCTCTGACACGCTGGATGTCAACCCAGCCAGAAAACAGACACTGGGCAAGGCACATGGATGTCCGCAGTGGAATTAAGAGTCTGGAAGGTGCCTGGTTCTTGCTTATGGTGAAACCCATGTCAGACACCAGATCAGCAGAAAGGCAGACCTCTCCCTCTAGGTCAAATCAGCGAGATCTACTACTACGGGATAAGCAGTCATCCTAAAGAAAGCCTAAGTTCTCTCCTCCTCTATAGTAAGGGCATGGGTTTCCCTGCAGTTATCTGGAACATCTATTCAACTCGTTTTTCACTATTGCAGAGACCTGAGACATTGGCAATGTCAATGACTGTCCCTTGAAACCTTGCTGGGTATTTTACTTTATACTAATGTATTAATGAAGCAGAACTCAGAAGAATCTTAATCCCACTGGCAAAAATGTAGCCAGCATGTTTTGGGAAGCAATTACTTCTCTCTGCTTTTGCTGGCATGGTTACTTCTGCAGTATCATACCTGGTTCTCCACCTCCATATCCACATCCCCAGGACAAGAAAAATGCACAAATGGGGCCCAGCAGGGTTCTGCTATGTGGGTAAGAGGGTTGGAGTGCACAGCACATACGAAGAGGCTGAGGGAATGACCCTGGAGAAGACAAAAGGGAAAATCTAACTGCAAGTCTTCCATTCCAAAAGGGAAAATCTAACTGCAAAACTCCCACTCCAAAAGGGATGTGATAAGAAAGATGGAGACAGATTCTTCTCAAGGGTGTTCAGTGAAAGGACAATGGGTACAAGCTGCAGCCAGGGAAATTTTGGTGGGACGTATGAAAGAAATTTTTCCTTGTAAGGATGATTAAGGATCGGAACAGGTTTCCAAAGAGACTGAAGCACTCCTGACCTCTGAGATTTTCAAAACTCAACTGGATAAGGTCCTGACGAACCTCCTCTACCTTTGAAATGACTGAATCTCAAAAAAAAAAAAGGAAAAAACATGAAGCTGTGAAATGACCACATCACTGCTGACTCAGCACACCTCTTCCTTTCCTATTCTTACACCAAGGAAGTGGCTGGGTTAGAGGTGTGTGAAGAAAATAACAGCATGGCACAAGAAGAGCTACCAGAGGAAAACGCCATGCTTAAAGTCAGTCTCTCCTCTTTCAAACCTTGCTGACAAGGAAATATCTGTAATGAGGGATCAGATCTTTTCCACAGTCCATAATGTCAACTTGTTTATTAACTTAGCTGTTTAGTATTATGAAACCAAGGACATCCAAAAGCCAGGAATCAAACACCCATAATACCTGGAAGTTAGAAGTAAAAATCCTCAAGTTACAACATACCACATATTTTTCAGCCACTTTGAGGTGTGTTCATCTTTGAGGGGAAGCTGCCCACCCCAAAGTACTCTCAAAATTCCATTTTTCACATGTGAGACATGTCCTCTGTGGTTAGCAGATGTTGGAAACTACACATATCTTCACCACCCTGCCAGATGCAAGGAGACCTCACCCCCAGAGCCCACTGATCAGGCAGATACTTCTGCCAAGATCTTCAGACCTTCCCTGTATCATCTGGAGCACCTCTTGCCTCTGACGTTGGTTAGCTGCTCACAGCTTCCTAGTTCATTTTTACTTGGTTTTTAACCCCCTTGTCTCTTTGCACCCCTGCAATCCCACCCTGAGCTCTTCCACATCCTGCTTTTCCACATTTCCGCAAACAGCCAAGCAGGATGAACCTTACATGGGCTTGCATAAATAAGACAGTTGGGCCCCAGGATTGACTTAAACTGGTATAAGAGGGGAAAAATCCCTCTGTGGGATATTCCCTTCTATTTGAAAGCAGTTATTTTTCCATTAATTTCAGCTTATGCTAATGCCACACAGTATTTTCATAGAAATACAATGCCTCTTTAGAGGGAATTCAAAAAAGCTGAAGCAAATAAATTTCACCATGTGTGACTTATCACAACAAAATGTGGCTTTCAGCAGAAAGTACTCATTCCAACTTCCTAATATTGTGAATACTGCAAAATATTGTCTTCATCATTTGCCTCGAAAAGAGGAATTTTGCAATAAGCACTTCAAGGAAACAATTTCTACACTGGTATAATGTTTCGAAGGGTCAAATTAATTGTGTAACCTTATGGACATGTCAACCCTAGAAGTTGTTTAAGCTTAAAAGGTGTAAAATTGATTGGGTCTACTAGCCAAGCTTCTCACAGACGTGTGCTACCAGTCAGCTTCATCACACTGGCTGGAATATAAGAAAAAACCTTCCTCCTTCAGCTCCTTCCTGGGGGACTTCAGGAATTAGCTATGGAACAGAGCCAGAGCCAAAACTGTATGTCAAGCTGCTCAAAGCAGAGAAACTCAAGGTCACTCAGGTGGGGCTGCTGCTTCCGTTCCTGCTTCCAGTTCAATTTTTAGACTGTGGCTTTAGCACGGGAAGAACCAAATTACACTGCATAACTTTCATAAAATGGATGTTCTCTCTTCTTTACACATGTACATTGCGTTCGAGTCTGGGTGAAAAATACCACTTGCAAGTTAGACAAGCTTCCAATTCCCTACTACCTCAAGATTTCTACAGTCTCTGACAATAGTAATTATATTTAAACCAAAAGACTGTCTTGGGTTAGGTATTCCCTTCTTCAGGAAAGGGCAGCAACCAGAACTGGTTGGAAGAACAACAAAGAAGCCATGAAGCACCAAGGGAGCAAAAAGGGCCAGAAAAGGACATGGAATAGAGAGGTGCCTGCAAGGGTGAGGCAAGAAGGCAGGAATTCAAGGGAATGATATTGGAAAAGGGTAACAGGACTGAAAGAAGTCACGCGCAGCCAACACAGCAGCTGGGTCATTTAGCACATGAAGAGGAATGTCCAAAACCCACACTGGGGCAGAAGTCTGCTGCTCTTGCTCGCACCCACAGTCAGGAGGTGAAATAACCCACTCAAGTGTCTCTAAACTTCTTTTTAAAGAGAAATTATCTCAGATAGGATAATTCTCAATAGCAGGACGCCAATAGGGCCACTATTCTCCTTCTTGGACAAGAGTAACAGTTATGGATGAGCTGCTGCTGTAAAAGTCAGAAGGAGATTTCCATGGAAAACAGCTCAGCATATGGGCTGGTAAAAGGCAGAGAGATACTCTTCAACCATTAGAGACCCTGTCACAAGGCATTTGAATAGCTTATCTCCAAAACAGTCTGATCAGGTCTTCTTCCAGTTTACCACTAAACCAGCATCTCCTCTGCACAGGACACACAGAGAAGCATGAGACCCTGTAAGGATGATCTGGTGAGATCAAGCAACAACAGTCTGGGGGATGCCCTGGGCTCAGTAAGCCTGGGCACCAAGCTGTATTAACAGCTGATGTGGAAAGGCAAATTAAATAACTGGAACATCTTTCAGCATAGACAGTGGGAGAGATGGGTAAAGTGGGAAATCCCATTGCGAAGGTGAACAGGGAATGCTAGGCATTATTTCTCACAACACAAAACTTAGAGGAACAAAATAAGGTTTTTTGGCAGGAGGCGCCAAGCAGAGAAGAACAAGCTTTCTTCCAAACAGTACAGAAGTCAGCCAAGCAAATAAGCACTTTTGAGGCCTAAGTTATGGAAATTAAGGAATTCTTCAGAGGAAATTCACTTAGAGTTATGAATTACAAAGACAGGAGTGTAACCTCAGAGACAGAAAGTTCTCTGTGTGAGGGAAGTGGGTGCAGTGGATGCATTAGTGTATGCCTGATCTCATTTTATCTTGTCTTCCTAAACATCTGCTCCTTGTTCAGGAACACCTGAGCCCAAAAACGAGCAACCACGGTTTTGCTCATGACCCACGGCGAAAATCGTGCTTTTCTGCATTCTGACTAGATGCTATTGCCTGGTGTAACTCAGCTGTTGTCACTGCACTCAAGAGTAGCTTGATACTAGTTGGTGAGTCAGAGGAGTAACTATCAGCCCCACATGATAGTGGGGCCATTGCTCCAGTGATTCCATGAGTTGGTTACTCAGTGTGGGAGAAGGCCTGTCAAAAACCTGTGTGACGAGCACGCATGATACAGCCAGCCTGCTGATGGGACATATGAAGGCTACTCGATGGCTTTGCACATACACTCCCCACAGCTGAATCTACATTGGGAAGATGTTGACCTGTAATGAAGTTTGAATCCTAGCTTTAATTCCAGAAGGATCCCTCACCACATCTAGAGGATTCCTCACCCTCTAAAGGTGATGAGGGATGAGAGAAGGCATGCGAATAGTCCACAAACCCAGGCACAGGATTACAAAGTCACAGAAAAAGAAGCATCCACATCATTCAGTAATGCTTTACCATTTCTTTAACAAGGCATCAAACACATCACACACACACACACACGCTCGTCCCCCTCCCTTCTGTTTCCATCTGTAGTTAAAATACTGAAAAGAGGTGTACTTACAGGGAGGTCTGTAAAGGCTATACCTGTAGGGGGAAAAATATTAAAATTAAAAAGACAAAGGATTTTCTCCCTGCTAGGCTACATCCTTAATATGCTACAAAACATTTCTGTGTTTCAGTAACTCTCAGCTCTAACCCTGCTCTTCACGAGCTGCTGTATCTAGAAGTAACTTCCCTCCCCGGACTCCTCCTCTGCAAGGTTTTGCATCTGGAGAAAGGTTCAGGGAAAAGCCCAAATGTTTCCGGCATCCGCCCCAAAAATTTGGTTTTCTAAAAGGCAGCTCCTCTTTCCTTTGCTTGTCCCTCTTCACTCCCTTGTTACTACAAAGGAACTGTTTTCAAGACTCACTTTGGCTTTACAGATTTTACTATAATACTGATTTGATTTAGGCTATAACTAGTTCTTACTAGCCAGAGAGACAGATATGAATATTCAAAACTTTGCGTTACTGCTGGGGAACAGCCTTGCAACAGGACCCAAGAGCACCTGAGAAATAGTGTATCAAGAACAGTTCCATTCTAAACTACACTGCTACAGTTCCAAATAGAAGAAATGGAAATGAAGTGTATAGTTTCCCTTTTCATTTACATTTAGCATGCCAGAAAAGAGATGCTGAGACAAAGGCAGGCACTGCCTAGGATGGCTGACAGTTGTGGCCAAAGACAACGCCCAGCTAGTATCAGGCTATCCCTGGACACAGCTCCACAACGTTCTGCATCTGCAAGGCCAGGAGGTCAAGGGAGGAGATTGTGACCCTCTGCTGTGCTCTGGGAAGAACCCCCTGCAGTCCTGTGTCCATCTCTGGGGCAACAACACAAGAGGGATGCGGAGCTGCTGGAGCATGTCCAGAGGAGGACACATTGATGCTGCCAGCGCTGGCGCAGCTCTGCTCTGGAGACAGGCTGAGAGAGCTGGGCTGAACAAGCCTGAAGAAGAGAAAACTCCATGGAGACCTCAGAGCAGCTCCAGTGCCTAAAGGGGCTAAAAGAAATCTGGGGAGGGGTTTTGAGCAAAGGCCTGTAGGGACAGAACAATGGTGAATGGCTTTAACCTGACAGAGGGGAGACTGAGATGAGATTTTAGGCAGAAGTTCTTCCCTGTGAGGGTGCTGAGGCCCTGGCACAGGATGCCCAGAGAAGCTGTGGCTGCTCCATCTCTGGCAGTGTTCAAGGTCAGGTTGGATGGGGCTTGGAGCAACCTGGTCTAGTGGAAGATGCCCCTGCCCATGGCAGGGGGCTGGAACCGGATGAGCTTTAAGATCCCTTCTAACCCAAACTACTCTGTGATTCCACAAAATATTTACTGTTTTATACAGCACAGAATGAAAAATCAAAATAAAAAAAACCATGAATATTTTACTAAATAGCCAACATGGTTTCATTAACATGATGGCAGCTTGGACCTTGTCCCAGTGAAACCTACTCTGTGATTCTATAAAGTTATTACATTGCCTTTAAATTAAGGCATTTGTATGTTTTGAACTCTGTTACATAACTAAGTCAAATGAAAGTTTAAAGCCATTCCCATGACTTTTAGTAGGCAGTGCTAGCACTACCTATCCTTGCAAAAACTGCCTCTCCAGTCTTCTTGTCAGCTCCCTTTAGTTACTGGTCTCCCTCCTCTCATCTATTTCTTTCTCTTTCCCTTCCCACTTCTAGCCACATCACATCATGTTTTTTACTGCCACGACTCTGTTCAGAACTTGTCAAAGGCCTTTTATCAGCAGCCAGAAGACATTCAGGGCATACTCCAGAACAGGGAATTAAGACTATGCATGATGTCAAACAGTTTTTGTGGGATGTCTCCAGAGTTCAATACTTAGCTTCAACAAGAACATCCAGAATTTGGTAGCCAAGAAAACAGTTCTTATACCATGCTCCTGATGGATCTGATTAAATAGAAAAATACGGAGACAATGGAAGATCATGGTTAAGCAATGGAAGAAACTGTAAGGAAAACAAAAGGGGGGATATCTAATTAACATATGAAAAAGAGAGGATTGAAAAGGTGAAGAGAGAAATGGTGAAGAGAGAATAACATCTTTAGGGAAAGACAAAGTTGCTGTAATTCTGCTAAAAGTGACAAATTCAAATGCCCAGAAGCAGGGCACTGGAACCATGCTGTCAAGCTAACCGGCACCACAAAGGGGCTGTCTTACGATGCAGCAGTATTACACAATGATCTCATTCCTTAAGAGGAGACATATACAGCTTCAGGGGCTTTATGTCAGGGAACATCAAGAAAAAAGCACATTTATCCCTTTCCAAGTAAACCTTGGGTTACACAACCCAGAAATGAGATTCTCAGGTTAGCATTAAGTATCATGAAATGTTCAAGATCTTCAAGGATATGCTTCCACCAGGGCAGAAAGCATTTAGACTTTCAAATAAATCATTGTTTCTGCCTCCATCTGCTCTTGGTTCGTCTGCTGACACCTGCCTCACCTCCTCTCTTAAGTCTATCTGTTCTGTGCCGGTAAGAAGCTGTGTAAGAGACTGATTTGTGGCCCATGGGACTCTTCTCCTCAGCATTCACTGGGGAACACTTATCTTGAATGCTGTGTTTATCAGTGGCACCACTGGCACTTAACAACAGTCTTCCTGGCTGAGGTTTTCTTTTTTTGTAAAAAGACAGTAAAATGTTGCAGCAGCTTTTGTTGGGTCTGCCCAGCAATGAGTCTGCTACTCCCTTGTACTTCCTTGTAATTCCATCACTCTGTCTCCTCTAACTACATCATCTCTCCTCTCTGAGTACAACCATTATGCCACTACACTACAGCTCAAAGAGAAGTTGGTACATGAATGAGCCAGTTGTGAACTCTTAGGAGAGTCTCCTACCTATAGTCTTCTCATACATCTCAAGTCTTGTACCATACATCTGAAAGCCAAAGAGAAGGAAGCCTCCTTGTGCTTGTTCTCTAAGCATAGTGTAACTTAATTCCCTTCCTCTCCTGTTTCTTCCCACTGACATTGCTCACTGCTGGGGTAGGCTGCTCACCAAGGGATCATTCAATGGCACATTAGAAAACACAGCTTTTCACCCCAAAAGCCCACCTTTAAAGAAAAAGTAGCACTAAAAATGGAGAAAGACCAGGTAACTCCACTTCCATAAAGATCTCCAAATGTTTATAGATCATTGTTTTGTTCGGGACAAAAAAAAAATTAAGAAAAAAACAGGACATCAGGCAAAGAATACGAGTATGGTAATGACACTGAACCATGCTCTGTGCTTGGCTTCCTATGCCCAGAGACCCAGGTACAGGACAGCCTTGGGAACAGAACAGAGGATGAAGCAAGGGACAATTTCTAGAGCACCCTTTCTACTACTCTGCACACTCCTGGTCACTAAAAAGAAATTAAATTTCAAACAAACAAATCTGTATTCATTAAACAGAAGACCTCCCCTCTTCCTGACTGTTATGCTTTCATTGAAGTCAAAAGCAACAGCACTGTCAGGTTGAAAAATAGTGAAGCTGGAAAACCACCCCCTCCAACAAAGAAAAACAGCAAGCACGAGCCACTGCACTACTTTCGTGTAAGCACACACTAAACATCAAGGACAGCAACTAAAAGGAGAGATTTTGTGAAATCTTTTTAACTATTTCAGTGTCTTAGTCACTGTTGTATGGGGGAACTTTTCTCATTCCTAAGCAAGAGCTCCTGCTCAACACCATCAGCAGCTGCTTTCACACCTCTGCTTGTCCTCCCAATTTTTGACTGGCAAGGGCAACATCCATAGATTATAAATTAAATTTAGAACAATCCACATAATATAAATCTGAGCAATTAACTAATACTTACAGACCAGAAATTACTCCTAGTGTCTTCACCAGTGACTGACGGCACCAGACAGTAAACCCCAAGTCTTCACCAGGACACCCCAGCATCATACATGGTCTGACTGATAAACAGTTATAATTTTAAAAAAGAAGCCAGATCAAACACTTAACTCTCAGAAACTCCCCACTGGGATCCTGATTGAGGCTCCATTTATAGAATTAAAATGTTAAAAACAAGTCTCAAAGGATGCTCAAAGAATGGAAACCTCCTAACCTGTTACAAAGCATCAGGACGAGTTGCTGAATGCAGAGTCACAAACTAGAGAACGCTTCTCGGAAGGCATGTGACTCATTTCCAGCCAAGCACCAAACAAATGGGAGGTACAAAATTAGAGGAAAACTGAAAACAACTCTCTGCAAAATGTTCTGCAGGAGCACCAGACCTCTCTGCATCTGCCTCAGAGGAAGGATTCACCTTGATATTTGAGGGTGCAAAGCCCACATCTCAGATCCGTATCTCTGATACACCTGTAGCATAGTGTGCTGTCTTCAAAGAATCACACACTGGCTGAGGTTGGAAGTATCATGATCTAGTCCAAGTCCTCTGCCCAAGCAAGGCCACATATAGCTGGTTGCCCAGGACCATGTCAGATGGCTTCTGAAAACCTTCAAGGAGACTTCATGACTCCTCTGGGCAACGTATGCCAATGCTCAGTCACCCTCACAGTTAAAGTGTCTCCTGATGTTCAGAGGAAGCCTCCTGTGTTTCAGTTTTTGCCCATGGCCACTCATCCTGGCGCTGGGCACCACTGAGTAGAGCCTGGCTCTGTCTGCTTCGCACCCTTCCTTCAGGTATCTACACATACTGCTGAGATCCCCCTGAGCCTTCTCAGCTGAACAGCCACAGCTCTCTCAGCCTTTCCCCTCCTTGGACAGATCATAGAATAACAGAGTGATTTGAGCTGGAAGGGGCATTAAGGCTCATCCAGTTCCAATTCACGTCCACAGGCAGGGACACCTTCCACTAGACCAGGTTGCTCCAAGCCCCATCAAACCTAGCCTTGAACACTGCCTGGGATGGGGCAGCCACAGCTTCTCTGGGCATCCTGTGCCAGCGCCTCACCACCCTCACAGAGGAGAACTTGTGCCTAAGATCTCATCTCGGTCTCCCCGCGGTCAGGTTAAAGTCATTCCCCATTGTCCTGTCCCTACAGACCCTTGTCCAAAGCCCCTCTCCAGCTTTCTTGTAGCCCTTTTAGGCAGTGGGAACTGGTCTAAAGTCTCTCTGAAGACTTCTCTTCTCCAGGCTGCCCCAGCCCAGCTCTCTCAGCCTGTCTCCAGAGCAGAGCTGCTCCAGCCCTTGCAGCATCTCCATGGCCTCGTCTGAACTCACTCCAACAGCTTCACATCCCTTTTGTGTTGTTGCCTGTTGTTGCAGGGGAGAGTCTCAGTAGAGGGGCAGAATCCCCTCCCCATCCCAGATGCTCCAGTCCTTTCATCATCTTGGCAGGCCTTTGCTGGACTCTCCAGCATGTCCATCTCTCTCCAATACCAGGATGCCCAGTACTTTTCCCAAGAGCTTACCAGAAATGACACACTCTCCACCAAACCTCAATCCCACTCCTTCCTTCAGCCCAGCCAGTAACTCAAAACTACTTTTGTTCTGTTGAATGCTTTAACTCAACAGGTACTTCATCTTGAATTCAACATCTTGAATTCAACCAGGTACTTCATCTTGAATTCAACAAAGTAGAACTGACACAGCAACGAGAAGCAAAGGAAAGGAGTGCTTGTCCCTGCCCAACCAAATGAATTCCAGCACAAAAAGCAATATGAACTTATCAAAATACACTGCATGCCTTATGTGATTTTAAAAAAAAAAAAAAGAAAGACAAGAATTTGCCTGGGGTGGACAATATGTCATCCAAGTGAAAGATATTTTAAGTGAAAATGGCCACTAGTTCTTATTTCAGGCAAATCAGGTATGACAGATGCCTGGAAAACATCTGTAAGAGATTCCTTTGGGCAAAGTTCTGAAGTCCTTAACTTTAGGGGAAATCCTGAAACAGCTGTGGAATGAAGCAAATCATAGGTCAGTGCTTAAAGTAAGACTTCTTAAGCTGAATTAATGTCTAACTTTGGGAATGCTGGGACCCATGTGTTAAGGCTCGCAGATGGACAAGTCCCTTTTAAAAATGAGAAGACAGTGATACAGTGGCTTTGTAGGTATTTGAATAATACACTAACTAAACTTACCACTTCTTTATTTCTCTGTTGCCCAGCCATCTGTCATCTGATCCAACCTCCCCTAGCTGTGCAGTAGCAAAGGAAAGGAGCAGAAGCTGGGGATGCAATTCTAACCTACTTCAACAGATGGAGCAGCACAAAAACCCTTTCACATGCTGAAATTTCTGTCTTGCAGCCAATTTACAACTCCTGACTGCTGTCCAGAGCTGTTTTTCTCTCCTATTCTATAAATGTGGGACAAGTGTTATAACACAAGCCAAGTATTAGAATAACCATCAGCAAGAGCAGAGTAGAAGCATCCCTCTCCTGAGAACACCTTTATTTACCTAAGCTGTGGCCATTTTTTGTGTAGAAGCAGGTGTTGTTGATGAGGTTGACACAGCAGCCAATCACATCTCCAGTGGTGAACGTAGGGCCATAGGGCTGCCCTGTCCCCGAAGAGCAGAAGGAGTGCCCATCGTCCCCGTGGTACCCATAGGAATGTTTATCCCATCCTGCACAAGAAAAGACAAAAGAGACAGTCAGCAGTGAAGCCATCTCAGCTGAGCAACACAGCAGTGATAGCCTCAGGACACAATTTTCTGGGAGGAAATTCAAAATTTTTAATCCTATTCCTGATTCTTCCCAATATTAACTTTCACATACCAGTACCTGAAAAATCATAAATCATAATACATCAATAGGTTTCATCCTCATTTGTCCCTTATGACAAATAATTAAAGGGACACTGCAAAAAGTCATTTTGACAAAGTTTTTTTTGTTTTAAAATACTATTTCTGTTTTATCTTGCCTGCAGTGAAACAAGCTTCTCATTGTAAAACACTTGTGTTTCCCCCTAACACCATCTTCCAGCAGAAGCATTTAACAAAATAATTCTCGGCCAAGTGCAGCATTGTCTGCTCACAGGAATAACCCAATGGCCAGAGGTACCTTTTGCACTCTCACATTTACATTACCCTTCCAACAGCTGATAAGGATTTCTGTGTTCCCCTTGGGTGGTGACATTACCCATTCTGTGGACATTGTACAGCACAACCTTCAGCTGGCAATTTTAAAAGTGGCCAATTTTAACACAGATATATTTTATTTCTTCTGCCAGTAACACTGTGCCATGGTTACAGCTGGGGTCAGGAACACCGTTCTACCCACATGCCCTTTTCCACACCTCACAGTAATTCCACCATGCCGAGCTCCTGGTTTTGTTCTGATGTACCCCAGTTCTCTTGTAGATTCTTTAATGAATTTCCTACATGTAGAAATGCCAGATATAACTAGCAACTACAAAGAGATTAATCCATCTTTTAAACGTGGAAGTGTTCTTCAGGCAACACGCTGGTCTTCTCTTTTCAGTACTCTCATCTCCCTCTAGCAGAGGAGAGTGATCCTGCAGCTGTGGCCAGAGAGTGATTCAGTGAATGCCAACTGAATTTACTAACCATGCCTGTGCCAACTTCAGGTGCCACTACTGCTCAAGATGGATTATCCCTGACTCTTTTAGGAGACCATATAGGTAGAGACTCCTATGTAGCAGGAGACTATGGCAGGTGAGGAGTCATAAAACCATAGAATGGTTTGGGTTGGACAGGACCTTGAAGCTCACATAGCTCCAACCCCTTTGCCATGAGCACGGACACCATAGAGTTCTGAGGAATTGTCTTATCAGAGAGTTTAAAGAAAGCACAACACACTGTATTAAAAGATTTCCAAAAAGAATCAGGACCCTTCCAGCCCCTTATAGTGTTCCTATGAACTACACAATCAAAACCACATGGCACAGAGAGATGGGCTTCTATCAAAAAGCCTAAGATAGACACAACATTAATAACAACCACCTGTGTTTTAAACAGATAGGTCTGGGTCCTTAGGCAGACCGTGCCAACTGAAGTGGAAGCAAAAGAAGGTGCTTTGAGAGTGCACTGACTGTGTACAACCTGAGGGTAGTACAGAATCTGTTAATCTGGAGCAATGGTCTTGGCAAAAGGACTAGACAAAAAATGCAAAGACCAGGCAAGGAGAGGGATAAAAAAGTAGAAAGTAAAGTGTAAGGCAAATAAAGACTGAGCACTGCAAAGCCCAGAAAGCAGCCCTGTGAAGGTGGGCTGGAACACTCCTGCAAGCCCTGACTTTCCTACAAAGAGAACAAAAGCCACCTGAAGGCACCAGAAATTTAATCCCGTAAAATGGTGCTCAGTTACATGCATTCAGATGTCTTCATCAGCTGACTTACAGACTCAGGGGTTCTCAGAAAAGCATGAAACGCTGAGCGCATAGCCAAGGCCCTCCATTTATTGCACCACACCACAGGAATGTCAATGGGAGACTCAGGGAATGCAGCAAGACTGAAATATGCCATGGCCCAAGATTTTGTGCCTCCAGTCAGAGTTTGCCAGTGGAAAGTGTGAAGGACTCCTAGAAAATCCTACACCAGAAATGAATAATTCCCTCTGTTAAGTCCCACAGATCCACAGGAACAGACTGAGATGTCCGAGAGTCAGCTCCATCTTCCCTTGGACCAGCTCCAAACAAGCTGTCAACAGTAGCACCAGTCCTGCCTAACACCTCCAGGAAGGACAGGGACAGCAGAACAGACAGCATCCTCAGCAAGCTCAAAACTGATGCCAAATCGGGTTGCCAAAAACAAAGAAGGTAGTGATAGGGGCTCTAGAGTCTACTGTCAAACTTCCACTGTCAAGACTCCATCTAGTAAAAGTATCACTGAAATACCAAGGTTTTAACACTGTGGCCCTTTTCCATTATCCATTTTATTTTCCCTGCTGCTGGCCTGTGGAAGGCTGCCATCGCTGATCCATTAGTTTAGTCTCCCCAGAACCAGATCTGTGACATGTGCATCAGTTCAGAACTTCTCTCATGAAGCTGTTGGTAACTTCAGATGATAACTCTAATCAATTTATCTACTAAGCTACTTAATATAATACAATCTAAATGTAAATTTCTAGCTATTCTAAAAAAAACCCCAACATTTCTGGCCTTAAAAAGAATTTGAAAAGAGCTTGTCATCGGATACAACTACGTAGTCAGATGCTTACACATCACCTTACACACCGGGTAAGGCTACCAGAAGAAATGCAACAGTGTGCCCAACTGTGAGGACAATTTAAAACAAAACTTGCACTAACGCTGACATTATAGGTTCTGCAATATAAGGAAAAGAAAAAAAAAAGGTTTCATCACCTACAGATCTCGACAGATCCTAATAAAAAAAAACCAACTCCTCCTGCTCCTATAAGATTTGTGCTTCATGGTACTAGCACTTGCTGTACTCCCAAAGGTGCTGATGAACACACTGATGAGATGAACTCCAGCCAGAAGCAACTGAAGAAAGGCTTCATAGAATCAGAGAGCAGTTTGTGTTGTAAAGGACCTTAAAGCTCATCCAGTTCCAACCCACTAGCAACAGACAGGAACACCTTCCACTAGACCAGGTTGCTCCAAGCCCCGTCCAGCCTGGCCTTGAACACTGCCAGGGATGGGGCAGCCACAGCTTCTCTGGGCACCCTTTGCCAGCGCCTCAGCACCGTCACAGGGGAGAGCTTCTGCCTAAGAGCTCAGCTCAGTCTCCCTCTGCCAGTTTAAAGCCATTCCCCTTTGTCCTGTCCCTACAGGTCCTTGTCAGAAGCCCCTCTCTAGCTTTCTTGTAGCCCCTTTAGGCACTGGGAGCTGCTCTAAGGTCTCCCCTTAAGGAGCCTTCTCTTCTCCAGGCTGACCAAGCCCAACTCTCAGCCTGTCTCCAGAGCAGAGGTGCTATGGATGCTCAGAACATCTCCATGGCCTCCTCTGGACTCACTCAAGCAGGCACCCTGAGGATAGTGTCAGATTTGGTATGCATTGCAACAGTGCCTGGACAAAGTCTTATTTGAATGGTACTCTCCACAGAGAATCACTAATACCACCAGTTCAGGAGATTTCGCTCACCCAGCACTTTGCTAATGACATACAGAGTTAACTTTTTCAGCTTAGAAGTTGCATAACGCTGAATTTGGACCTGACATAATACTAAGTGCTTTAAATCTAGACTGTCAGCCTTATCAAATCACCATGGTCACCTTAAAACACCAAACCATATTTGTTGGGGAGAAGTTACCGTATTCACCGTAAACATAAGTTGTGCGGTATTAATTATATACCTAACCTTCAGTTATTTATTAATCAACTAATGTCTCATTATTTCTAAAATTCTGCCCAGAATAAACATGAGGGCAATGGCATCCAGGGCATTCCAGCATTGGCCAACTTCAGCCAGTCTCCTGGAATTTCCTAATAATCTGAATTAAAAATAACAATCAGCACTTCTAATACTTCTAGGTCAAAGTCATGTGGGCCTATTGATTTAAATAGAGTACCCTATCAAAAGTGTTTGGCATTATCCTGAGTTACCAGCAGAGTGGGGAGCAACTCATCACACATATTTTGCAAATACATCCTCCAACTTCTCTCCAAATACAAAAACACTTGCTGAAAACTTGGGACTTTCCTGCCTTATTAACAATTTACTATCGCCATCTAGTAATAGGTTTATGATATTACAACCTTTGACTCCTATGGCACTGCACATGCCTCCAGTTACTTAATAGCTTCTTCCTTTAAAAAACCTAACACTGCTTTTATAAGGGCTGCCTCAAACTTCTTTATGCCTTCTCCACACTTACACTGACAAAATTGCCTGGACATTTTAACTTCTGCACCACTTGTACTCAAGTACTTCCAGAAGCCACTGTTGAGACCTGGAAGACAAGTTCTTATAAAGGTCAGTCATACAGAAGATGGGGTAAACCCAGATAAGGGTCCTATTCAAGAGTGAGACAGCATAAGCATAGAACACATGTGTAACATGCTCTCACTAACCACTGTGACCACTTTCAGCAGAGACACACTGAGCCAGGTGGAGATTCTGCTCCCTTAGTACTCAAAGGATTTTCTTTCCATTAAATTGTACAATCCTCCTTTAAGTAGATGGAAACATTCATACCATCCACTGTATACTGCAATAAGCAGTTTTACAGTGTAACTTCAAAGAGCATGAGAACATGCCTCCTACTACTTGTATCTGATATCCTGTAGTTCTTGCATTCGAGAAGATGGCAAACTGCATGTTCAGTCTCTCCGGAACATACATCATTATACAGACCTCTGCAAAATCCCCCATAATCATCCCTTTCTCAGACTGATGACTCCTAGCCTATTTAGCTAATTCCTGCATTTCTGACCATCATCAGCTGAACCTTTTCTGGATCTACAGTGTTCTTCTGAGAATGGTGATTAAGGTGCACCATGGAGGGCAGCAGGCTGTAGCTGTTCTCTATACTGTTCCCTAGCTCTCTTTGAGTTAATCCCAGCATTTTCCCTTTATTGTCCTTTTTACCCCTGATGTTTCCATGAAGCTCCTGTCATCACTCCAAAACGCATTGTCAGTCTTGTGACAACGCTCTCTCCACACAGGTTCCCACCTGCCATCTCACCGCCGCAGCTCCTTTCCAGGTCCTCTCACCTTCCCACCCCCAGTGGGCTGGTGCCGTCCATCCTGGGCAGCTGCTTCTAGAAAAACGCTAGAACCACCCACGAACGAACAGTTTCTGACCAGTAACTAAGTCCAACAAGGCTATGTGGTATAAGTAACACCCCATTTCAGTCTCTGGGTGATAGCTGATGTCTAGAGCCATGGCTACATCACACATATGTGCAGCTGACCAAGTCTAAAAATTCTCAATGCCAAGTGCAGATTCCTTGCAAAATGTCAGACATCTGGATGGGATGGGAGAATGCAGTTTTCTTTTTCTTATAAAAAGTAGATCACAGTCCCCCAAAGAACGATACTTGATAGACTGTAGTGAGCTAGAGTGGCTGAAGGGTCTAGTTAGCACAGATAGTTCATTCCTTCCTTTTCCTTCCCCATCCCTCTTCGAAAGCGCAAAATCATATAAAGAGGAGAGAAAGGCAGAGAACAGAATGGACTTGGCCACCTGGCCCATAGCAATAGTCAAAGCAGAACCTAAACTTCCCAACTCCTAAGGCTTCTGTTTTCACTACAGCTCATTTTGAAGGTAAGTGCACATGCAAATACACAGGTAGAACCACCCTGCAGGCAGGACCTCAGAAGCTAGTGAACAGAAAGAGGTTCAAATGATGTCCTTTGAATTGAACTCTTCAACCCCCAAACCCAAGATACATGTATTTGCAACCAGCCAGATTCAGAATAGCTCAGACTGTGCAATCAACCAGAGAATGTGAAGAAAGAAAAACAGAAACCATGAGGGGGGCTTGGGAGGATATTTTTGTATGTTCAGCACCAAACCAAAGTTCTGTTTGGCCTGCTAACAAGAAAAAGCAGAAACACCTACCTTCTTGGCAGGCTATCTTGGTCCTAACACACAGTGAAAAAAAATGAACAGCAAGTTCCATTGCTGCTGCTTGCTGAACAGGGCGGAATTACACCATACCAGAGCACATGGCATGAAAGACTCGAGTTACTTCAGGACATGGTTGCAGGATCAGCTCATGCATGCTCGCTGTTAAGCACTGGAGACGGATGAAGTGTGTACTAGTACCCCCAACTATCTTCCACCCACTCCTGCTCAACCCTGCCTTGCCCATTCAGTAGCAACTCTGCTCTACTCTTGACATTTTGGACAGATCCTGTGATGGACCTACCTTTTGTATCTAAGATGAGGCTCTGCCTTGGAAAGCTGCAACAGGGAAGTGGCACTATAGGGCAAAGACACCATTTACTGCTGTGCACTGTGGAAATAACACGGCATTTTAGCTTTCCATCCCAAGAGTGCCAGCAATGTATACAGAATGTCTGTCAGGCAGTGCATAAAACTGGCATCACACATCTAAGAATACCAGGACACAAATAAGATGCTCAGCCTTGGAAGTGTGTAGCATCAGCCCATGTACAGCACAGAGACGATGCAAGGTGCCCTGATGGAAATTATGAAAAGCAGTATTTTCATTATGCCTTTGCTAGCCTGCCGCTCTTTTGACAGAGTGCAGAGAAGAAAGTGAACTGACAACTTGCTGGAGCCAGTCCAGAGGACGCCATGGAGATGCTCTGAGGCATCCATAGCACCTCTGCTCTGGAGACAGGCTGAGAGAGCTGGGCTTGTTCAGCCTGGAGAAGAGAAGGCTCCTTAAGGGGAGACCTTAGAGCAGCTCCCAGTGCCTAAAGGGGCTACAAGAAAGCTAGAGAGGGGCTTCTGACAAGGACCTGTAGGGAACTGGACAAAGGGGAATGGCTTTAAACTGGCAGAGGGAGACTGAGGTGAGATCTTAGGCAGAAGTTCTTCCCTGTGAGGGTGCTGAGGCCCTGGCACAGGGTGCCCAGAGAAGCTGTGGCTGCTCCATCCCTGGCAGTGTTCAAGGCCAGGCTGGACGGGGCTTGGAGCAACCTGGTCTAGTGGAAGGGGTCCCTGCCCATGACAGACGGTTGTAACTGAATGAGCTTTAAGGTCCCTTCACTCACAAACAAGTCTGATTCTGTGCTTCTGTGCTTCTGACATCTCCCTGTGCCTCAAGGTTCAAACATGCCAGACTTGCCAGTGGGCACAGGAGAATGGGGAAGGCAACATAAACCAAGATCTGTGCTGAGCTCTTGTCTGATTGTATGCCAAGGACAGACGTGTAAGGCCCGGTGATCACAGAAAATATGGTTGTTCAAGTAAGATACAGCCTGACACCTCAGACTCTTCCTGCTCTGGCACCTGCCAGGCTTGAAATGATGGCAGACAGATGGACATTACCATTGACACATGGACCACTCCCTACCCATGCACATTCTAGGGGAGAAACCTGTCCCACTGCAGCTCAGTCTGTTTGTTCAAGGTCACTGGTACCTGGTGCAGAAGCTCCTGCCAAAGACAGGGCTTTGTTTCTAACAAGCGCCATGGTGACCTGACCTGCAACCTGGAAAACCTGAAATAGCTGAAGCAGGAAGCAATGGTGTGGAAGTATGCATCTGGCCACAGGAAAAGCAGATGGAAGTTCCTCAGAAAGACTAAGATTTGCAAACAGCGTTTGTGGCTGTTCTACCCTGAGTAATGAGAGAGTTTGGAAGCTTATTCTTCAGGACAGATCCCAGTGTCTGCTCTACACACTATGCAGGGTCTGCATCTTTCCAGATCTTAACTGTACCTACTTTCTCTCTTCTGTCTTTTGACACACTTTTCATCTCCCTCCCTCCCTGTTCTTGTCCATTATTTTGCCTATGGCATTTCTCTTCCCACCCCTCTGACTAGCAATCCTAGCTTTCCAAGGCTGCCCATGCCTGGGCAAGTAGCATGCAAACACTAGCTGCAGAGGGACAGGAACTTACGTCAGCACACTGAAATAAACCAAACAAAGTAATTTTAATGACATTTATTGAATCCAAAGTCCAGCAGAAACAGATGTACAAACTTTGCTTGTGCAGTTCTTGGGGAATGGGATATGGAGGGTGGAGCCAGGTGCAGGGCCCAGGGCCGCTGCTGAAGCATGTTCCAGCTGGAGGTAGGGCTGTATCTATGTGTATCTCCCAGCCAGCCACAGCCTTTGGCAGCAGCAAAGCATGGTGGCAGTGGAGGGGAAGATACATTAAAAAGAGGCTGAAAAGACGAATATGGTGCAGAGAGAAGTAGGATGTTGCTGTTGAGAGTTGCTTCTACAGTGCCCTGGCCACAGCAGTCCCCAGGCAGGGACAGGACAGAAATAAACATGAGGAAGAAGCTATTACCACATTAGAAGCAGAACCACCCTCTAACTGACTGCTCTACCATCTTCCAGTACTCTTGGCTCTGTCAGTGGATATGCCTTTGGCAGACATCAGCTCAGGCCAGTCAAAGCATGCCTTTGCCCCTAGCAAAGGGAAGGCCAAACAAGTGCCTGCGCTCCTACAGCTTTAGAAGCTAATTGCCTGGTCAGGAAAAGCCTGTTGCCCTAAGAAGCATCTGGGGTGCTGCAGCCTCTCAGCTGTACTGTGCTGTTCGATGGCATTTATGCCAAACCGTATGAAGTTGCATAAATATATGGTGCTTGAGTGAGGGCAAAGAGGTAGCTTTGTTTTTTTTCAGGTTTCAACCATGCTTCAGAATCAGATCAACTCTTAATGTTGCAATGCATCTTCCTGTTTAAATAACCATCCTACAGAAATAGCTGCTCAGCGGCCACAGTAACCTATGCTATAGATATGGGGTGGTGGGAATAGAGGAAGCATGGTCCTGATATGGAACAATTTTCCAGGCACAGTCACACCACCAGCTGCAGGACAGGAACAGGATGAGGGAACAGCATGCTCAGCTATCATAGCATCTTCCTGGCAGAACTCCAAGGGTCTGTACATCTGCCCAGAACATGTCAAAGAAAAGGAAGTGTCCCTAAAACCCACTTACCTAGGGACACCAGGAAACGAAGAAGCCCTGGCTGGTAATACCCCAACATTTTCTTTCTCGTAACAGCTTCTACTTCTTCTGCAAGGTGGCAAAATGACTTTGAATGCAACAGAAGCCTAAACACTGCTCTACGGGACCAATGCATATGCAGAAAATAAAACTTTATCCCATGGAGAACAAGCTTCCTAAAGTAGGGCTGGACATGCTCAGGTCCCATGGCTTTTGTATTATCACAGTGAACATGTCCAGGGTAATGGTGCAGTGCACCGCACCACAGCACACATCCCAACCACGGACTTCCCTTTCATCCTGGCTTCCAGCAGATCAAGCTGGCTCATCCAAGACCAAAAATGCGTCAACCATCCAAAAGAGAGAGGGGGAAGAAAAAAAGAAAAAGGCAATCCTAGCATGACTTTCTTATTAAGAGAGCAAGACCAAAAGGGACACAGCAACCCAAAGATCAAAAAGTCTCCCAGGACAGCTAAAAAGACCTGCAAGCATTTGGGAGACCCAGCAGAATGTGGGTGCTAAGCAGAATTTCTTGATCCACCATAGACTACAAGCAGAAAGTAATACTGAAATTTCCTGTTTAAAAATATTGATGTGGCATGATGGTCTTCAGACCAGGTCAGCAGCTCCTACCATCTGACAGCTACTGCACCCTAACTAGCCTTCAAAACACCACCAAACAACAGTCTATACCTAATTATATAAAATGACACTACCCATTGACTCATAAAGAGAAAACAACAAAACAGAACGCTCTGGATGGCTGCAACACAGGCTATTGTTGACCCCTGTCAACAGGAATGGTCTGTTCTACCTGCCCCAAGATTTGTCTATTAATTAATTCCACTATAAACTGGCATGCACCTCACCACACAATACAGTCATCAATATAAAGATCCTACTTCCTTGAATGAATATAGATGACAAACCCTCCTAAAGTACAAACTTGATGGGTTATTTTCTCCTGGCATCAGAATATGATCTGGTCTTCCCTATACCAGAAAGATCAAGATGCACAGCAAATCATTTATAGCCAGTAAAGAAGACAACATGTTTAAAGCACAACTACAAAATAGGTTGGCCTTATCTACAAGGCAAGGCTCAAAAAGCTGTCTAACACGGTCAGGTCACCACTGCACTATTGTAACTATTATATTCCCTGACACACGAACTGGAGAGGGTTGGGAGAAGAGCAGGGGTGCAAACCAGTGTAGGACTGGGATGAAAAAGAAGTCAGATAAGGAGTTTTGCCATTTATCTATTCTGAGCTACACTTGTAGCCCGGAAATCCCTTGTGTCCTACGCTGGATCCCCAGAGCGTAAGCAACAGGTTGAGGAGTGGATTCTGCCTCTCTACTGCTCTCTGGGGAGATCTCCCCTGCAGTCCTGTATCCAGCTCTGGGACAACACCACAAGAGGGACATGGAGCTGTTGGAGTGAGTCCAGAGGAAGACATGGAGATGCTTCTGAGGGCTGGAGCAGCTCTCCTCTGGAGACAGGCTGAGAGCTGGGCTGGTTCAGCCTGGAGAAGAGAAGGCTCTGGGAGACCTTAGAGCAGCACCAGTACCTAAAGGGAGCTATAAGAAACCTCAAAGAGGGGCTTTGGACAAGGGCCTGTAGGGACAGAACAACAGGGAATGGCTTTAACCTGACAGAGGGGAGACTGATATGAGATCTTAGGCAGAAGTTCTTCCCTGTGAGGGTGGCAAGGCCCTGACATGGGTTGCCCCTGAGAGGCTGCCCACAGCCTTACTCGCTGAGCACTTAACAGTGGAAACACTTTCTTTGATTAACCTTCCAAGGCTATGGTTACTGCCTTGAAATACTGACTGATGGCTTTGTGTGGCTAAGCACATTCCCAAATATTCCAGGGTGAAGTGTGATTACTGAAAGCTCAGCGTTTTGTCTTCTCCTCCATTCAACCCTGCAGTCTGCATACCCCAAAGCAGGTCTAACTGAAAAGACCAACAGAAACAGGGAAAAAAACCAGAAAACAACACTTCCCTAAAAACCTGCCCAAATGGCTGCCAGTTTTGCTGGCTATAGACAAAGCAGTCAATATGAGCAATGCGAGCAAACACATGAACTGAAGTGGATCTGAAGGGGAACAAGGCAGTCACTTTTACTTTATACAGTCCCAATTTTCACATAAATAGCCATAAATAAAACATGAGATTAAATTTCCACTTAACTCAGAAGCTTATTCATCCCTATTCTGTGGTTCAGGAGCTGGTTTTGATACTCTCCACCTCTGAACACATCTGACAGAGAGAGTCAGGCCTGACCTTGTTTGAGAACTTGATCATCACTATTCAGCAAGTATCAAGCAGTGAACTAAGGTATATGCCCAACTCCTCCTGCCATGCCAACTCACCCGGTATCAACTCTCAGCAGAAGGCTCATGTTTTAAAACATGCCCCACCTAAACAACTTGCATCCAGCTAGTGCAAGATAACCTGATGAGGAGGCACACCTAACGAGCAGAGCATAGGAGTGCTGGGGGCTGTGGCAGCCATGAGGGTCAAGAAGGAAACTGCACGAACAACTGCCAGTTCAGCATTTCCAGGTTTTGGTATTCTCAACTGCTTATAAAAACTGTGTGAGTCCATCCACTGTAAACCACAACTCCTACACAGTACACTTCAGCACCATGACTCCAAAACCCAAGACCTATTGGGAAAAAAGAGGGAAGGGTACAATAAACTAACGTACAAATTTGTGCATTTCTTGCAATTCCTGCACAGCATCTTCATAGTCAAAGTTGGTTTCTTTGCAAGAAACCACTGTCCTTTGACTTGCACAATCCCGGAGTGCAGCCCAGGCTGGGATCTCCCCAGCTAGAAGTAGCACAGGGTAAAGGGACATGGGAGTCTGGGGGACACAAGCTCCATAAGAGTGAACAGTGGCCAGCTATGGTAGAGAAAGGGAATAGGGTGCTGGGGAACATCAACAAGGGCATCACTAGCAGAGATAAAGATGTCATTGTCCCACTCTTCTCAGCATTTGTCAAGCCAAACTTGGGAGTGCTGTGCTCAGTTCTGGTCCCCACTGTACAAAAAAGGCTAAAGAGCTTCCAGACAAGAGCCACAAAGATGATCCAAGGACTGGACAGAAACGTCAGAGCAATCCCAGGCACAGCTACAGGTTGGGTAAAGAAGAGAATCAGAGCAGCCCTGTGGAGAAGGACTTCGGGGTGTTGGTAGATGAGAAAATGAACATGAGCCGGCTTCAGTGTGCGCTTGCAGGCCGGAAGGCCAACCGCATCCTGGGCTGCATCAAAAGGAGCGTGACCAGCAGGTTGAGGGAGGTGATCCTGCCCCTCTACTCTGCTCTCGTGAGACCTCACCCGGAGTATTGTGTGTAGTTCTGGTGTCCTCAACATAAAAAGGACATGGAACTCTTGGAACAAGTCCAGAGGAGTGCCACAAGGATGATCAGGGGACTGGAGCAACTCCCATATGAAGATGGGCTGAAAGAGTTGGGTCTGTTCAGCCTGGAAAAGAGAAGGCTGCATGGAGACCTCATAGCAGCTTTCCGGTATCTGAAGGGGGCCTACAAGGATGCTGGAGAGGGACCCTTCACTAGGGTCTTTATAGTGATGGGACAAGGGGTAATGGGTTAAACAGGGAAAGTTTAGATTGGATATAAGGAAGAAGTTCTTTACTGTAAGGGTAGTGAGGCACTGGAATGGGTTGCCCAGGGAGGCTGTGAATGCTCCATCCCTAGTGGTGTTCAAGGCCAGGTTGGACAGAGGCTTGTGACATGGTTTAGCGTGAGGTGTCCCTGCCCATGGCAGGGTGGGTTGGAACTAGACGATCTTAAGGTCCTTTCCAACCCTAACTATTCTATGATTCTGTGTTTGACCAGATGATCCTTGAGGTGCTTTCCAACCATGGAATTTCACAATTGTATGATTTCAGGTAAGTTCTTCCACTACCACCCAGACAATTTCTGTAGATGCTCTCATCCCATCGTACTCTACAGCATTAATAACCATGGCATGCACATCACAGCCTCTTTAATTTATCAGCAGCAAGAAACCAGACACAACTAGAAGGCATTTAGCTCAGAAATTTCGCAAAATAAGATTCTTCTCCATCACTCACATTTGAGTTTTCCTCGTGAAGCCCTTCCATAGCACAGGCATTGCCCCTACTAGCATTCAGCCCTTTTAAAAACAGCTAATAGCCCTTCTCAGCTCCGTAGCTTCACAAACCTTCAGTCCCTTGATCATTTGGCCTATAATGTATCACATAGGTAACAGCAGAACAAGCATATGCTGCCATTAACATCTGTTTTCAATGCTTTATTATGTGAATGAATGAAACAAAGTTCAGTGCAAAAAAAAAAAAAAAATCCAATCAAGTGTCATCTGACTAATCACCAAAATAAAAGGTATCCAGCCAGAGAGACGCAGCCAGCCCAGTACGCCCTAGCAAGACACTCCTTTATGAGAAGTCTCCACGATCAGCTGGATAACTATTAATTGGAGGGAACACTCAGTCTTTAATTAAGGTTTTCAGCACATATCATAGGTGAGTAAAATCTGTTTCTATCAAAAATAATCTCAGACCACTGCTACCTGTGCATTTCTGTTTCACAGAGGAGCTGCTTCAACCTGCCCTACCTGTGTGATGAACTGGGCAACAAACAATCCAAGTTAATAACAACCCTAAGACCAACCAGTCTCCCTGCCCACCATTATTAACCAAATTACATGACCCACTTCACATGCAGCCCTACAAACTAGTCTGTTGGGATAAATTAGAGGGTACCAGAAGCCTAAGCAAGTTTGTGCATAGGAACTGGCACAGCCAGCTGGAGTACTGCATGTGTATCTACATCCTGGGGGCAATTCCAAAGCAGCTTTGGGGGAGTGCACTTTTATATTGTTTATTTTAAAAAATCAGTATCAGCCCTATTTTAACTGAAATACAGAAACTAATTGCCATACTCTGCAATTTACGCAGGTACTAATTAAGTAATGTGTGTCTTTCTTTATGAAATTCCTTATGTGTACTAGTTATCTATATGCAAATCAGACACCAAACCAAAGATTTGGCGACTATTCAATTTGGGTTATACTTACTGCACAAATTAAATAATTCCCTGACAAGTTGTATCTCCTCCTGGCTAGTAAGGGGAAAGATTTAAATGTGGAGTTTGGTTATATACTACTTCTTCATCGAATAACTCCAGCAGGACTGTGCAGGGACAGTCTTGCCATTACCAGTCTAGAAGAAGTAATATTAACAGATCCAAACTGCCATAAAAAGTATTAAATCTTGAACCAAGTATACATTTTGGTATCACCTTAAGTTACTCAAGAGCCACTTCTATCCCAAAACTTTATCAAACAGTACTCAAAGGTCTCTGTGGTGCTTAGTCCTGCAGAGGACACAACAAAGTGCAATTAGAAAATACAAAGAAAACAAGCAAGCAAAGAGGACCAAGCAATGGTCATGTAAAAGCAAGTACTCAAACCCCTCCTAAGAAATCACAAGACTTCCTTCAGCCATTCTTGAATAATTTAAGTGGTCTGACTAGAAACCTCAATGGCCTCAAGTTCTCCAAGAAGAGCTACAGCAACACTAAGAACAAAGCAGTGGGTTGAGGGATAGGTAAGTTGAATGTCTCCATGCTTCTTTTAGCATTAAACCCTCCTTATGGATAATAACAGAGGGGAGGAACAGAACGTGGGTTTCTCTGTGGTGCTCCAAGGTTCTCTACATACTCCACAGGCAGCACATATAAGTAGCTTTACTTCAGCCTGATGTGCAGAGAGCACAACAGGCAGCATGCCCATAGCCTGAGGTTTACTTGCCCAGCCTTCACACAGGGAGTCTACACTGTCAGCAGCTTGGACTGCCACTGCTTCCTGATCCTTTTTTTTTTTTTTTTTTTTAAATCACAGAATAGTTTGGGTTAGAAGGAACCCCCAAAGGTCATCTAGTTCAACTCCCTGAAATGAGCAGGGACATCTTCATCCAGATCAGGCTACCCAGAACCTCATCCAGCCTGGCCCTGAATGTCTCCAGGGATGGGGCATCCACCATCTCTCTGAGCATCCTAGGCCATAATTTTACCACCCTCATTGTAAAGAATTTCTTCCTCACATCCAGCCTGAATCTCCCCTCTTTTAGCTTAAAACCTTCTCCCTTCTTCCTGTTGCAACAGGTTCTGCAAAAAAGTATCTCCCCATGTTTCTTACAGGCCTCTTTTAAGAACTGAAAGGACACAATAAAGTCTCCCCAGATTCTTCTCTTCTTGTTGCAGTTTAAGCCCAGACAGTAACTCAGAACCATGCAGCCACTCACGCTCCTCCTTCTCCCTCCTGCTCCCAGCAGGATGGGAAAGAGAATTGAAAGAATGTAAATCCCACTATCAGAGATAAGAACAGTCCAATAACTAAAGTACAACATAACACTGCTACTACTACTAATAATAATAATGATAGGGAAGCAACAAGGGAGAGAAAAAAGGAAAAAAACCCCACCAATAAACAATAAACACAAGTGATGCCCAGTACAATTGCTCAGCACCTGCTGACTGACACCCAGCCCGATGCAAGCAGCAATCTGGGCCTTCCAGGTGACTCCCCCTAGTTTATCTCCCAAGCATGATGCTCTGTGGTATTGATTATCACTTTGGGGTCAGTGTACTGTCTCTGCTCCCTCCAGGCTTCCTGTGTCCCTCCTCACTGGCAGAGCATGAGAGACTGAAAAGTCCTTGATCAGGGTAAGCGCTGCTGAGCAACAATTAAAACATGGGTGTGTTATTAGCATTGTTCCCAGACTAAAGCTAAAACAGAGCACTGCACCAGCTACTAGAAAGGAGAAAAATAACTGTTACAGCTGAACCCAGGACTTCCAGCAGGCTGAACAAATCTCAGCATTTCCTCATAGCACAGGTGCTCCACCCCTCTGATCACTTTTGTGTCTGTCCTCTAGACCCGCTCCAACAGGTCCATGTCTTTCCTGTACTGAGGTATCCAGAGCTGGATGCAATACTCTGGAGGGTGGGGGGAGGGACAGGGAGCATGTCTCAGCAGAGCAGAGTAGAGGGGCAGAATCACCCATCTGCTTTCCTAATTTGTTAACAAGTTGCAAGAAGGATAGACTACATCATCAAAATTACATATAAACTAAAAGCAAAACTTTGATTTGCTCTGTTTCCTGGACTTGCCTGAACTATAATGTTTTATTTTACCACAGGGAGTAAGACACTGGTGTTTGTGATGGTTAGATTTCAGAAAAGGTCAACCGACATTGCCACAAATCAAGAAAACATGGCAAATAGGGATAAGGGTGCATGAAGAGCCAGGGCTGTTTCATCAGAGAGAAGAGCAAAAACAAGTGATAGAGGTCTCCATGTATATAAAGATGAAATAAATTAATTATTCTTCACCTCCACATGATCCAAGAGTAACAGACTTAAGACTACATAGGAGATTCAGCTTAGCCATCAGGAAGTTTCCAGCACAAAAAAAGTGTTGAAAGAAGTTGCCAGAAAGTTAATGGAAGACTGGTTTAGATGCACACCTCTCAGGCAGGACTGATGCATAACTGAATTAGCTTCAGATCAGAATATTTGATGAGGTCTCATCTTCTGTAATTATTATATTTACCATTGGGACTAAACCCTTCAGCACAAGTCTTTCATTTATCATTGGAGTAACAGAAAGTGACAACAGAAAGCATAAACTGATACACAGAAATTAACTTATTTAGATACATTTGAAGTAGAACGATCTCCCAGGTTCTGTGAAAGATTACAGGGAGAAAAAAAACCAAACCAAACCAAACCAAACCAAAACCCAGACAAAACTAGAAGGAAGGCTAGAAGGAACATCTGGAGGTCTCCTGCCAAATTTCCTACTCCTTACAGTGTTAACTTAAGAATTAGATGAGGTTGCCTAGAGCCTTGTCCAATCGAGATTTTCAAATCTCTGACGATACAGCCTCCATAGTAACTCACCCCCAGCCCTGATAAGGAATAGCATCTTATTTCCAATCAGAATTTTATTTGTTGCAACTAGTGTCCATTGCCTCTCTTCCCTGTACTGTGCACCTCTGAGAAGAGTCAGGGTCCATGTTCTCTACAAACTCCTTTAGATAATAAAAGGCTGTTACTAGATCCCTTTTCTGCCTCTTCTTCTCCAGGGTGAACAAGTTCAGTTCCTTTAGTTTCTCACTGGTTCCTACAATACAACATCTATACAGCCCCCCTTCTCTGGTCATCACTGGGAAGGAGCACACCTGCCTGAAAAACCCTCATGAATGCCCTTACTGGAGAAACCAGTGGCTTTTTCCTCTGAAAGGAAGGAACAAGAAGACAGAGTCCTCAATAGGCTTGCTTCCCTCCTGCACCTCCTCTGATAACATACAAGGTAAGCTGAGAAGAAATAAAGTCCTATCTACAAATGTCAAAAGAAACCTATGAGAAAGAGGGGAATGCAAAGCAAAGGAAGGGATCTGCAAGCAAAGCTAAAAGGGAAAGCCCATTCATCGTGCTGGTGACTTACAGAAGAGGATGGATGGCTTTCAGAGTGGAGGGGAGTACAGGGAAATCTTAATTCCCGGTGCTCGTTTTTATTTTATCTACATGTCTACAGGAACAGATCACTCACAAGGACCCTTTGCTGAACAGAGACACAGGACAACTGGACAAACTGTTTCTGATTTGCCTGACCTCACTCAAGGCATTACAGTCCCTGAAGCCAAACCCCAACACAGAGCAGGTCTCTGTACAACAACTTTTGCTGGTTATTTTGCACTCCAAGTCTATAAAAATTCATTGATCTTGAAAGGTTGCTCTTTTGATACAGAGTTTGAAGCAGGCAGAGAGTAACTAACCCAAGCAGTACCCTTTCACTTGAAAAGGTGAAAAAATAATCAAAGTTTCATAAAACAAAAGGATGGTGAGTGCACTCCCCTTGTGTAATGTTGCACAGCAGGGTAAGTCATTTATTAACCAGAGGGTGTTTAAAGTCTGTAAAAGAGATTGGTCAGATCCTATCTATGCTGTTTCTTAAACTGAAGCAGGGTATGCCTAAGGGTATGGTTTCACAACATTACAGGCTGAACTAAGACCTTGATGCTAGAGGAGCATCCTTCCTTTCCTCTCTGCCTGGCTGTATGTTCCTCTTGGTTACCCTCAAAGACCTGTAACAAAAGAAAAGTTCTCTCCCAACAGCAGGAAGAACTTGAACCGATGAAAGGGAGAACTGCCTCCAGTGTGCGCTTCTCATCCATAATAAAGACAGGAACACATCTGTTCCATTTTATGAAACTTTAGTGAAATCACCGTTTTCAGCTGAGCTCAGAAAAACTTAGTGGATTGAGGGTTAAATAATCATCACCATTGTCATCATCACCATCATAAAAGGACGTTTCAGATGTTACATTCAGGATGGTAACAGTAGGTAAAACAAAGGTAACAGTGTTGCTCCATACCTTCTCAAGAAACCAGCCTGCCAAAACCCCAACACAGCAGAACAGCAGAAAAACAGCAAAGGCCTGGGAAAGGAGGTTACAAGTGCTAGAGCCTGGAGCTTGCGCAAAGGAAGAAGAGGGACTGTGCAGCTGTAGGTGGCAGGAGGAATGGTCAGGTTTTGATGACAGTAAGTGATATATCAGTTCAGCTGTAACATGTAATTTCATCCTCCAATGCAAAAAAAAAAACACCTGCTGGGCACACATGAAAAGTAAGTTGGAGCAAGAAGTGAGCAGACATTTTATTAAAAGCCATCAGCTTGAAGCAAACTGTTTATTGGTAAGTGTTGTAGCTGTCTTTTAAAAATGTGAACATATGCCAAGACATGTCAGGGTCACAAAAGTTGGCACTTCAATACAACCCCGCAATAATTTCAGACCAGGCAATTGACTTCCAAAGCACAGCCCACCAAAACCTTGAATGGAAGAGGGACGGGGCATTCTAGTTTCAAAAGCAGTCCTGCTCACAGCACAGTTGCTCCAGCCACACTTCCAGTCTTCAGAGAAACCTCAGCACTATCCCTACTGGCGCTGAGCTGGGCTGAAGCCAAAATAAACTTGGCATAAAGTACAAATGCCCTGACCTGGAACGATATGGACAAAGCATTTGTTCTCAGGGGCAGGGGGAGGGAAGCTAGAGGTAGAACCCAGCAGCAAGATCATTCTTTGAATTAGGGCTGATAGGGTGCAGAGGATCCCTACTGAAAGTGAGAACAAGAAAGGGACCAGCTTTGGCTCCCATACCAGGCTTTGGGCTCCTAAACCACTGCTTGTGGTAGGTTACATACTGCCCTGTCAGAACACCGAGCCAAAGTTGGTCTGTTAAAGCACAAGTGACTTAGAAAGGATCTAAGGAGACAACCCTGGCAGGGTTTCAGGTCACAAAAAATTAAAATTACACTTTGACAGGAAGCCAAGTCAAGACTCCAAAGTCTGTCACTTCTTTATGAGCTCTTGCTCTGTACTGTGAAGGACCTGATAACAGTTAAGGCTGACTCTTACTTTAGTTGCTTGAGCAATATAACAGAATAAACCAAACTCATTCTCCAAAAGCCAGGAATATAATTACTGAGCTGTAATACAGAGTTACACAGTTCATTTTACACAGATGATGGGAGATTGCCCTAACTATGCTCACTGAATCACTCTTGGCAGCGTAATCCACATGCAACCAAACAAACAACAGGTTCATAGGATCAAATTTGTACAGTTCATTGCTAAACAAGCACTAAGTCTCAAGTTCACTTTATGTTTTACTTAACACAGAGAACAGTTTCACGTTTGCCACCTACACTCTAGAAATAACACTATACATGCACTTTTGATTCAAACTGGCCACAAAATACTGCTCATGTAGCTCTTGAGTTTTAAAGCCATTTATCAGAAGTGGTTTGGCTCATTTTTAGTCTATAGATAAGGAAAAATAAGTTGGCTGCTCAATTTCAGGACAGCACACTGATGACATTCAGTACATACACTATCTCAGGTTAATATTCAGTAGTGTTTCATATATGTACATATGTGTATGTTATAATCCCAGGAGAATCCTAGTTAATCATAATCCTAGGATAACCATAAGCAGTCTACTGGCCAAGTTTACAACACAAACCCACCCATCTTTCCACTGCACAAGCCAGAAAGACATTTCTTGAACAGATCATGCTACGTCAATGGCCAAGTAACTCCTCTACCATACAGCCAAGCACTACAATCCTGGGAAGAGACTCGTCCTTCATCTCCTACATGCACAACCTGTTTGGGTCAGGAGGTCTGGCAGGAGAGGAGTGCAGAGAAGTCTGAAAACAGACTTCTATACCTTCTGTACACCAGATTATCCTGATCTAGACATTCCCTACCTTTCTCCAACCAAGTAGTACTTGAGAAAACTGGCAGTGTCCTGCCTTCCTCCTTTCTTTCTAGTTCCAAGCGCATACAGACCCATGACCTGAATTCTCCCTCCAATGTGCATATGCTGCAGTTTTCATACCAATTATTAACAAATATAGTCTACAGTAAGATGTACTTTAAAACACGGGTGTCACTGAAAGCATTCTCCCCAAAACCTGAGCTACCACATAAGTGTAGAATAATTAAGAATAAAAAAGGGACATCCATAAGTCACTTAGTCCAACCCTTACTAAAAGGAGGTCTAATCGGATCAGGTTAGTCAAGGCCACGTGCACCTGAGTCCTAAATACCACCAAAGACAGAAGTTCCACAAGCTCCAAAATTGCTGGAGAGAAACAGATGCAAGGAAGACGCAACAGGACCCAGGATTTGCCTCTGACAGTGGCCAAAAGACAACTCTTGAGGTCAATCAAATGTAACCAAAGCTGTACCTGGGAAAGAACAGTCTGCCTGCAACTGGTAACTGTGGCTGCAGTTTATCAATGGCCCCCATACTGCACTGACACTAACAATGCTTCTTGCTTCACTGGTGAAATCTCAGTTGAACTAATTAACTAATCCAATTGGGCTACAATTTCAAATTTCTTCTCTATCAATGCAAAAGGTCCCAAATGCTCCCTTATGCATTCCAAGTTCCCCATGCTTCTCTTCAGCGATGAGACAAGGCAGCTGCTCCAATGCAAAGTTCAGCAGCAGATTTACAATTAAAAGAATGGGCACCAGCAATTTGGCTATTTTCTGAAATCCCCAAGGACCCTGGCTGGCTTAGCCTCCTTTTCATTTTCTTGCTGACACTCCACCTGCAGTCTTAGCAGAACTTCAGGGACACAGCTATAGAAATATACATTCAGAAATCTATCACAGAGCTACAGAATCGTGTATTTTGCCAAGAGAATAGTCAGCGGTTTTGCTCCAATGCTGCAACGTTTTCAATTATAAGGAAAAAAAAAACAAAACCATGTTCTACTCTCTCAATATGCAAGTTATAAGCAAAGATGAAAGCAAAATCCTCACTGGGACGTAAATTCACAAGGGTCTTAATGCAAACCCTATGGAAGCTCTTCCTTTTGCTAGGACATTCACAAAACATTCTCCTTTGGAGATACCAAGATGCGTAACAAGGTATTTCAGGTGTAAAACGACTCCATCAGCAGTATATCACACCCAAAATTAAAGAATATGACCACTGGGACCAGCTGTCATTCATGCTGGTACTTGAAGAATATTTACCTTCTACCAAACACAGACCACTTCTAGTTTCCAACCCAGCTGAAAGAATTCCTGCTGCAGAAGTCACTATCTTGATCCTAATCTAAAAATTGCAAATTTACTTAATAAATTGGATACTGTTAAGAGAAAGATTACCAATTCTTTATTTTCAAAAAGAAGCTACTTAACCAACTTGGTGGATAACCTATAAACATTTCAAACAAGGGAAGCAAAAATATTAACTGAAAATAGGCCTCTGTCACATTCTTCTGTTTTTTTTCAGTGGGAAGAGGGAAAGAGAAGAGGAAAGGCAATGACAGGCCAATTTTCCCGTCATTTTCAGGTTCCTTCATGTAAATTTGTCAAGTGGGATGCACACACAAAACGTCAAATTATTCTGATAGGTCACAGAGAAAAGCTTGCTTGTCTGCAAGCTCATTACTTTACCCATTACTAATTAGTTTAATATTAATTTCCATTATCTGCTAAAATCATCATGGCTACATTAACGATACTAGTAACTCAGATTAGGGTAGCGCTCAACAATTCAAAACTTCCAGACCCAAGATACTCATAGTGATGACATTTTTAATAGAAACACATTCACTAACACACATATATATAAATTAAAATCTTTACTTTCAAATGAACACTGAGCACAGACTGTAACCCAAAACAAACCTTAACAGTGACTTACCAGGAAGCCTGTTCAAGTTGACCCCTTGAGCAGACAGTCCTATTCCCATGTACCTTCAAAAAAACAAAGCATCAGTCAAGCACAGAATTGCCAAGCCACCTGATCTCCCACAGCAGAAACAGTAGTAAAAAAACCCCAACACACAATCATTTAAGGTAAGAATCACTTTTCCATTACGTTGTCACTCTTTTATTGAATCCAAGATAAAATGTCAGTCTGCTTTAGTGACTGACAGCTTTCCAGTATACAACTACATCTATTCTTTAGCTCTTCATGTGCAGGAAGAAGACTGGAAAGCAATCAGCAACTAAACTTCTGGAGGTTTGGAGGTTTGTTGTTGAGGTGGGTTTTTTTCATATATCATTAAAAAAAAAATTATATAGGTCGTTAACAGAGTAAAAAATACATAGTATATGGGGACAAATGTCTATCAAGCCTAAGGTATTCCCTAAGGAACAGATGGCAAAGGATGCACAGGACAGAGCAAACAGCTGTACTTTCCAAGAACATTCTTTCACTGTGCAACATGCATTTTACGCATTTCTAAAGTGTCCTTTCTGTACTTCACGCCCCAATAGATTTCCTCCATTAATCTGATCGCTTTCTGAACCTTTGCAAGCTCTTTGAGAAGACAACAACCTGCAGCTCCACCACTTAGTTACTGTCCAAGCTAGTTTTGCTTCACACTTGTATTTTAAGAATTAGAAGAGAGGGGAAGAGTGTTTCTCTGTTTACTCAAGCATTTGACAGTCCTCATTCATAACCCACTCCCCAGTGGTCTCAAGTTCAACTACTCACAGTCTACTTAGTTGTTCCTCTTATGGACGCTCCTCTATACATCTTAATACTCTTGCTACACTTTCAGTTCTGTATTCTCTTCAAGAAGCCATGGGAAACCAGAACAGCAAGCCACCAGAACAGCAAGCCACAAAGGTTCATCTTCCTCATTGCAATATTTATGCACATACCCATTTTGTTTGTTCTATTTCTGTTAATTTGTATGGTCTGTAAATCTTTTAACCCCCTGGAACCACAGAAACAGCTTCCCTGCTCACTTGGTTTTTAACAAGTTTCCGTATTTTCAGGTTGCTGTTGTGCTCTTGCTCATCTAAATGTATGAATCCAACAGGTTGCAGCCAGCATCCCCCTGTTTTTTCACAGTAGCAGTTTTCTTCTTGTGGCCTCCTCGACCACCTGCTCCACAAAACATTATTCATGACAAAAAATTTACTTCAGAATTTGACCCAAAGTTGATTTCTTCAAGCTATGTGGGTTAAGTCTCCTGCAGCAACTGCTCCCTGCCCTTCAATTCTCCAACTCAATCATTGTCAATACCCCAATCTAACAGCATGGAAAAGGTAATAACTGATTTTTTTGTTTACACAGAAATGTTAATCCTTAGAGATACAAAAGCTTATCAGATCTTTATCTACAATCTCTTTAATAAATGGAACTACATCATCACAAACACGGCCAATTTAGTCTTTCTTGTGCACTTCACATCCTTGTAGCATGAACTTCCAGATTTTAATCATGCAAACCCCAGGTTTTCAGGGCTTTAAATTAAGTCAGTCCCTTCTTTAGAAAACATGCCCTATTTCAGAAGAGCCCCAGTTTCCGTAAGATCCTCCCCACACCAATTCCTCAGTAAAAATACCCAAAGTTCTCCTCACCTCTCTGGTACTGCGCTAATATCAGTACTGTGTAACTGGAAACAGCTACAGCAGATACTCTGGTTTTCAGCTTCCTACATAATAGTCAAAGTTTTACATACAGAACCACAGGAAGTGTGGCTGCCCCATTCATGGCAGTGTTCAAGGCCAGGTTGGACGGGGCTTGAAGCAACCTGGTCTAGTGGAAGGTGTCCCTGCCTGTGGCAGGGGGTAGGAACTGTATGAGGTTTAAGGACCCTTCCAACCCAAACCATTCTAGGATTCTCTGATAACCTTTGCTGCTCTTCTCTATGGCTTCAGCTCCAAAGGCATCACAACTATCACTTCACACTCAGCAGCTGGCACAATACTTGGATACCTCAGGAGAGTTGGGTGCTTATGTCTACCAGCCCACTTAGGATGCCATTTGTTGTCCCTGGATTCAGAAACCCAGTTATCTATACATCTGATAACTGAACTGCCAGTCATTGTATGGTCCACCATTTCCTTTTAGCTGGCCCTTGGCCTCAGAGGGCTGTCTTCAGAGTGACATGACACATGATCATAGAATCATAAAATAGTTAGAGTTGGAAAGGACCTTAAGATCATCAAGTTCCAACCCAACCTACCATAAGCAGGGACACCTCACGCTAAACCATGTCACCCAAGGCCTCGCCCAACCTGGCCTTGAACACTGCCAGGGATGGAGCATTCACAACTTCCCTGGGCAACCTATTCCCGTGCCTCACCACCCTAACAGTAAAGAACTTCTTCCTTATATCCAATCTAAACTTCCCCTGTTTAAGTTTTAACCCATTACCCCTTGTCCTATCACTACAGTCCCTAATGAAGAGTCCATCCCCAGCATCTCTGTAGGCTCGCTTCAGATACTGGAAGGCTGCTATGAGGTCTCCATGCAGCCTTCTCTTCTCCAGGCTGAACAGTCCCAACTTTCTCAGCCTATCTTCATACAGGAGGTGCTCCAGTCCCCTGATCATTCTTGTGGCACTCCTCTAGACTTGTTCCAACAGTTCCATGTCCTTTTTATGCTAAGGACACCAGAACTGCACACAATACTCCGGGTGAGGTCCCACGAGAGCAGAGTAGAGGGCAGGATCACCTCCTCCTTCCACCTGCTGCTCACGCTCCCTTTGATGCAGCCCAGGATACGGTTGCTTTCTGGGCTGCAAGCGCTCACTGAAGCCGGCTCATGTTCATTTTCTCATCGATCAAGACCCCCAAGTCCTTCTCCACAGGGCTACTCTGAATCTCATCTCTGCCCAACCTGTAGCTGTGATCATGATATGGAGAATGTATTCCTGGACCCATAACTTCACACAGCTCAGCATTTTCCTGCCACAAGATGAGGGCCCTGAGAGCTCAAAGTTTCTTGGGATGAACACTGACAAACAGGGCTCTGCCAGTGTAATGGCCAGCTACATGCAAGAAAGGTCACCCGAGGTCCTTCATCTCTCACCATGCATAAAATAGGTAACTACACAAGGAGGATAAATTTTTTCAGCAACTCTTCGTTCAATTTTCAGCAGCTCATTTGGAAGTGAGGTTTGTTCATCACCAGCACAAGCAAAACAGAACTTACACCTATTCTGTTGGGTGTCACCAGGATAATCAAAGAATTCGTGTCAGTAATGCTTTATGCTGTTCCCAGGCTGAATACATCATTTGTCACTGGCACGGTTCATGTGACCTTTGTTGAATACCAGCTGACTTAAGAGAACAAAGTCAGCTGTTACGAGCGAAAGATCTGAAGTTTGAAAACTAACCTGATGGAACACCTCAGTTTCAGGTACAGCTGGTTTCAGCCACAGTATTTTGCAGGGTTTGGGGTCATGTCAGATGTAATAGTGCTTGGGGTGGCAGGTGGAAAAGTTGGTTATTATTCTAGATCCCAGTGGTAATTTTAGGCTGGTGAGGCTTGTATTATGCTTTTTCTTTCTTAAATGGTGCTCAAGTCAAGTCTTCGTCTCTGATCTGTATCTTTTTTTTAGTATTCCTACATATATTCCTAATCTACATCATCAGTGTTTTTCCCTTCCTGAAGTTAACTCAGAAAAAGGATGATCTGACCCTTCCTACAGCTGACAGATACCAGTTGAACATGATCCTAAAAGTGGAAGGGAGATGGGAATCTAATACCTTGGTCCAGCAAAAACAGATTTTTATTCTTCCTCTGTAGTTTTGTCAGTATGTACTCATAAACAGACTGAAAAGTGTTATGTTACCACATTGCTGCCTCCTCGTTTTGTTCCGTTCACTCACCTCCTCTTCCATTTTCTTTGGCTTTTAGAGCTTCTCTCCCTTTCTAAGGGCTGCTGAGCAGCATGTCCTCCATCCCTCAGGACACTTGTAGTTGTTTTAAATTGAGTTTTTAAGAATTTTATTTTCTTGCCTTTACTTCCTTCTTTTCACCCTTGCATTATTTCTTTATTGACCTCTGCTTGAGGAACTGGGATTCTTTCTGTAAGTGCTATTTCTGAAGCACCATTACAGAACAGCACAGCATCCACGAGTAAAACCAGAACTGCTTCCACTTCAGACATCCATTATACTCCATTATGTAGTAGTTCCAAAATATTTATTGTTAGGAGTCAGAGATAGTTGGAATCCAGTATTTTATGTATCACAGGTATATTTATTTTTTTTCTTTAAACAGATGCAACTTGTTTTTTCACTCCCTTAAAAGAACATGCCCCTTCCCCTATCATAACTGCAACAATGTGGTTTCAGGTGGTAAGTTGATAAGGGTTATCTTTTCTCACCACTCTTTAAACCTGGCATGAAGTCAGGGCCCACCTCAGACAAGAGTGGTAGTTCAGAGCTTTGCACAAGAGACTGTGGAAGTGTCTGAAATGCCACCAGTGTTATGGGGTGTATTATTAGTCTCTAACTCCATAATTCAGTATGATTATTTTAGACTTGGCTGTGGGTGTTGAAGGAGTGGGATGCATGATAGCTGGGAGGACAGGATTCCTACCAGATAGGTGTGGTTATTAGAAAAAAATGCAGGATGCAGTAAGCCTTTGAATCACAGGCCCACTTCTGGAGGAAAGGAATGTCCCCTGGTTAACTCGTGGCTCAGCAGGGCTGCTTGGTCGTGCCTGAGCTGCGTAATAAAATTCTAACCCCAGGAATTTCTACCACATGTTAGTAATGTTCCTACTTCACTGACTAAGTAGGGTACAAGTGCTTTGTTCGAAGTCATGACCTACTAACTTATTTAACATCTATGTTTTTAAGTTGGGGCCTTGGTGTATCTTGGCATACACAGTTGTCTTTCTTTACAGCATGTTTTACCCTGGCACAGTGTTACTGGAGCAGCAAAGAAGAGTTCTAGGATTGTGACTATTAGGCAACCAAAGTGTATTTTTCACCTCCATCTCTCCACCTTTCAGATGGTGTGAATTTTGTCTGCCTTCCAGGTAAAGGCACTTGGAAGAGGAGTGGCATAAAATGTTTCACCATTTTGACTTGGTACCTTTCAGCAGGTTATGAAATAAAGGGGAACTGTAATCTCTTTGTTTTCATAGCAGAGCCTTTTTAAATGTGCTCTGCTGCTTGTCAAAACTAGCATTTGAGATAAGCACTCTTTTTATGTTTCTTGGAGAAAGTCTTGTAGGTTTTTGGGTAAAGAAATACCTCCTTTGTTTAAAGGATAGTGCTTTGGTCCAGCTAGGACCACGGACTAATTGCTTGCTCCCTCCTTCTGCACCACATTTATTTTGCATATAGCGATGCTTCCCAAGGGCTGAGTTTTCCAGGTGTTTCAGGGGAAATGTTTGTTGCTTCTGGGATTCTTAAAACTGGAGAATGAAAAGTACAGGTATACTTGGAGTTCTTTTGCTGAGCTGTTCTACCCAACAGATTCTTCACTCCTACTCTTGAAAAGGCAAACAGATGAAGCACTGGAATTCCAACATTAGCTACTTGCTGTCAAAGGGCAGGTTTGTTCTGAAGATTTTCTGCTGGATTCATGAGGATTTTTGTGGGTTGCTCACAAAAGTAGCTTTAGACTAGCCAAAAAACTTTTCTTACACTGACTTTTTGGCAGGCTTTCTGGGCATCAAGACTGTTCTGAAGAAACAACTTTTGACTTGAAGAACTGCTTCTCACCTGGGTGGATTTCCCTTTGGGGATAAACTAAATGCAGAGGTCAGTATTCCTCTCCTTGTATGACAGCTCATAACAGCCTCTTTGAGACATCCCTGTGTTTCAATTTAGGTTAGTCAAATATTGCCACTCCTGTGAAATAATTTTACTTCTAACTTTTTGGGTAATTTCTGCCCAGTGACAATATATAATGGTTCCTGTCTGAGTCAGTGTATCTGAGACCTTTTATATTTGTAAGAGTTAATTAAAATTTCAAAGAACAGTCACCATTTTGGCTCTTTCCATCTCTTTTCCAAGGAAAGCCTTATATTGGCAGAATCAAAAAAAAAATACATATTTTTTTCCAAAGATGTAACTTAAATTTGTGTATTCTATATCTCTGCAATGCAGAATCCACCTCACAAGTTCTTTTAGGAGTCAGAGGTGATGCTGTCCTGTTTAAAGGTCACTGGGCTGAAGCATTAAGCATGCTGATTTTTACTGCTGAATAACCTGGAACTGGGGGAGAGAACCAAAAAGCTCTATCTCTTTGAACTTAATCTTCATAGAATCATAGAACGGTTTGGGTGGAAGGGACCTTAAAGCTCATCCAGTTCCAAACCCCCGCCACGGGCAGGGACACCTTCCACTAGATCACGCTGCTCCAAGCCCCATGCAACCTGGCCTTGAACATTGCCTAGGGATGAGGCAGCCACAGCTTCTATGGACAACCTGTGCAAGGGCCTCACCACCCTCACAGAGGAGAACTTCTGCCTAAGATCTCATCTCGGTCTCCCCTCTGTCAGGTTAAAGCCATTCCCCATTGTCCTGTCCCTACAGGTCCCTGTCCAAAGCCCCTCTCCAGGTTTCTTGTAGCCCCTTTAGGCATTGGGGCCTGCTGAAAGGTCTCCCAGGAGGCTTCTCCAGGCTGAACCAGCCCAGCTCTCTCAGCCTGTCTCCAGAGCAGAGCTGCTCCAGCCCTCGCAGCATCTCTGTAGCCTCCTCTGGACTCGCTCCAACAGCTCCACATCCCTCTTGTGTTGGGGGCCCCACTTACAATGCAGATAGTGCACAGCTAACACAATTCAGCTTTACAGCAACAGTGGCAGAGCTGACGAGAAGCAAGCTTCACAATAGATCACAACCATTTAGGTTGGAAAAAGCCTTTAAGATTACAAATTCTTTAGCAATTCATCACTCCAGACTTCCATAAGTGAAGGAAAAAAGTTTCCCTTCTAAAAAAGTTATGCCACTTGTACAATTTCATTATTAAACAGAGAATTTCTTAGATCCATAAGGCTAGAATATTTAAATAATTAGTTCCCATTATTTTATGATTTATTAACTGTAACCATATTCTGAAGAACTGAATCATGTTTTTACACATATTCTAAAGATGCTCAATTGACCTTGATATAGTTGACTTCTGCCATTTTACCACCCTTTCTATAACAGATATTCAGAAAAAGCAAGAGGACAGAAAACAAAATAAAAACCAAAACCACATATTTCTCAAATTTTTCTTCTTTACTCTGCAAATCTCACAACTCTAACTGAAAAAAAAAAAACCAAACAACCCAAAACATTAAAAAAAAGAAAAAAAAAAAGCCCACAAAAAAAAAAAAAAACCAGAAAAATTAAAAAGAAAAAGGTTATTATCACAGCCTGAAAACTAGATTTCAGACTTCAGACATACCTAAATGCACACATCAAAAGTAAGGAAGTCACACATCACTATCACTACTTCCATTTTGTTTCCTAATTTCATAAATTCTTTTAATGAGAAGTTGGTATTCTACCTTTACAGTGCATGGGCCGATGATACTGCCACAAAGCCCCGAGGTTCACTTCCCAGTTCACTGATTAAAAAAATAAGGTGATAAAAAAAATGTTATCAACCTCAAATCAGATATTCCAGTCTCACAACCTGCTTCACACTGAAAAAGCTGCTCTCAGTATTACTCCCTTTTGCAGGAGTTAGCAGAACAGCGACAGAAAATAACTCCTCACATGAGGTGTCATCAATTGACATGAAAACTCCAAAAAAAATGCGTGTCTCTCCACCTCAGAGCACCACAGCTCATCAATAGGTAGTTGAGCAAGCAGGACTTGCTCGGGCAAGATTGTTTGCAAATTGGAACAAGGTGAAAACTGCTTATTGGCTACCTGTGGGATTTATGTGCTTGTCTAAGTGAATGTCTATGAACAACATAAATTCAAGTAAGCAGACACATCTCCAAACAGAGCAACCCCCTTTTTGCAGTGGTTCTGGACTCTTGGAAACCAGAATGGGAAAAAAAATGAAAAGGGGAATGTAATCAATTATTTACAAGCTTGTCAGATACCAATTAGGTATCACACAGCATGTGCAAGCACTGGAAATCCTCAGTTCCCACAGAATATCCCTTAGCCTTCCCTTCAGCTACATCCAGACACACCTGACATTACAGGATGGCCACAGCACAGATGAGGGCACACAGACAACCATGCCATTAAAGCAGAGTGCTTCGCAAACAGGCCTTCTATCAGTATCTGGAAACCATCAAAGCACATGAGTGAAAGGCTTTTCAAAGAGCAACCACACTCACCATACACTGAAGAGAAGCAGAAAGTTGGCAAGGAGAAACACGCAGGAGAGAGAAGGGCAGATTAACTGTTACTTATGTAAAGACTGCTAAACAACCAATACCTCTGACCTTCATTTTTCTCTTCAGAGAGAAACAAAGCTATTTTTAAGTTTGGGATACAGTGCACTTCTGTATTAAACCTAAAAGAAGATTTAAAATAAACTATGGTATGGACAAAGCCAGATTAGCTCTCTGACCACTCATCTCAAAGTACTCTTTCCTCCCTCTCCTAGAAGAATGCCCATCACCTAAGGGAGCACTGACCAGTGTCTGTGGGCAACAGGCTGCACATCCCAGAGCAACTGTGAAACAGTACTGAAGAAGGATACCAACTCACCTTGTTGCCCATGTCTTCCCAACCTCCCCCTTCTGCCCTTCTGGGTCTCCTCTTCCCCACAGAAAGCACTGTTAGAATCAGGAATCTGTACACACTCAGGGTTGGCCAGCGGGATGATCCCCCCAGTCACACTCCATCACAAACCACCACATGGCTGAGGGAGGTAAAACAGATCAAGAAACAAAAACGGTGGCCAGGAACAAGCACTGCCACTCATGAGACAATTCACGTCTCAGCATGAAGAAGACAATAAAGACGAATTGCACTCCAGAGTCACAACAGCTTGTAAGTTGTAGGTTGACTGCACTACCCTGATGAGTCTTACACTGCTCCTGTTTACCAAGCAGAGATTGCCTCACAGGAAAACAGAAGCTGAGAGATGCGCTGACAAATCAAGTGACCACAAACACATACTGGAGAGAGGACAAGTTCAGTGCTTAAAATACAGTTAAGGCTGAACTTATAAATACCACGATTTACACAAGCATGAGTTATTTGTGGCAGCTTACGAACAAGTCATGTACCTTTCTGTGAGTGCTCACCCTAGGAATGCTGGAACCAAGCCACCCACAGAACCAGGGAGAGGTCTGGACTAGACCTCCAGGCCCAGAGAAGTCTGGAACTAGAGGCTTTCCAACCTTCAACCTCATGAAGTTGAAGGGGCCAAGAGCAGGGTTCCGCATGTGGGTCGGTATCAATACAGGCTGAAGGATGGAGGGATTTAGAGTAGCCCTGAGGAGAAGGACTTGCGGTACTGGTAGATGAAAGATTGGACATGAGTGGGCATGTGACCACATGTGTGGTCAAGGGAAGTGATTCTTCCCCTCTACTCTGCTCTAGTGAGACCCCACCTGGAGTACTGTGTCCAGCTCTGGAGTCCTCAGTACAAGAAAGACATGGACCTGTTGGAGAGGTTCCAGAGAAAGGCCACAAAATGATCGCATGGATGGAGCACCTCTGCTACTAGGAACGGCTGAGTTGGGGTTGTTTAGCCTGTGGAAGAGAAGACTCTGGGGAAACCTTATTGTAGCCTTCCAGTTCTTAAAATGAGCCTATAAAAGAGATGGAGAGAGATTTTTTTTTAACATGGCCTGTTGTGATAAGGGGTGAGCATTTAAAACTAAAAGAGGGAGGGATTTAGGCTGGATGTGACGAAGAAATTCTTTACAATGAGGGTGGCAAAATCCTGGCCCAGGATGACCAGAGAGATGGTGGATGCCCCATCCCTGGAGATATTTAAGGCTAGGCTGGGCAGGGCTCTAAGCAACCTAGTCTAGTTGCAGCCTAGTCCTCCTCATTGCAGGGAGCTTTGAAGGTCCCTTCCAACCCAAACTGTTCTACGATTCTATGCTTCCTTCTTCATCCTTCTGACCAAGGCATAAGTAACTATGAAAGTTATGTCAGCCAGTCCGGGGCTTTGCCCAAGCACATTTGAAGATGGGAGATGCCACAGCTTCTCTAGGCATCCGGTTTTGGTGCTTAACCATTTTCACAGGGAAAATTCCTAATTCAGTGTTAAGACCACTGTTGTTTAATATCTTCACTGATGATCTGGATGAGGGAATTGAGTGCACCCTCAGTAAATTAGTGGACACCACCAAGATGGGTGGGAGTATTGATCTGCTGGAGGATAGGAAGGCTCTTTAGAGTGATTTGGACAACCTGGATCAATAGGCTGTGGCCAAGGGTATGAGTTTCAAAAAGGCAAAGTGCAAGGTCCTACATTTGAGCCACAACCATCAAATGCAATGCTCCAAGCTTGGGGAAGAGTGGCTGGAAAACTGCTCATGGAAAAGGACCTGAGGGGTGCTGAATGACAGGGCTGAACATGAGCCAATTTGTGCCCAGGCAGCATCCTGGCCTGTATCAGCACCAGCGTGACCAGCAGGGTTAGGGTTAGGGATGTGTTGATCTTAAAGGTCCTTTAAAACCTAAGTGATCCCAAGTTCTATGATTCTAACATCTCTTCTCAGGCTGCAAAAACCTATCATGCCAGCTTCAGGATTCTCACATCTTCAGTAAAAGCCACTGGGAGCTTCTATCCCATCTCTTACCTGCAGCCTTAGTTTCAGTTGTTTATTAACAGAATAAACTGTCAGCATTCAAACAGAGCACAGAGTGCTACACTAACAATTATTAGTACAGAAAGTGGACAGCTTTGAGCAAATTCAACCAGAACTCCTCAAAGCACACTTCCTGAAATCCACTACACCTATGAATTTTTTGAGATCCTTGTTTCAAATCCCAATCGCTCACATTTTAAACCAAAATGTGAAAAGCTGTCACAAACTCCAGCAAGAGGGACCTGAGTAACACCTCACTACTCTGCACAGCAGAAACAAAATAACAAGCTATAGAACAGAGACTTCACACCTTCTCTTCTGGAAAAGAGCTCTTCTTCCTCTCCCCTTACTAGCAGGCTTCCAGTTGAGTTCCCAGGGGCATGCTTTGCCACCTGGGCCACTTTAAAACTTCGTTTCCTCCAATCCCATCTTTAGATTTCTGGACTTTTATTCCTTTAAACTAAACATAATAAACACTGGAGAGCTTCTTAAGAAGAGATGTAATAGTGAACTGCAGCAGAGACAATACACAAAGCCTCCAACAAGCACACTTTTAACTATTAAAGATGAGCCACTTAAGAGCAGCTTCTTGAGTGGCAGACAGAAAGCAGCTACCATATCAATCAACAATTCCAAATCCCAGTGCCACAGTGGGATTAGAAATTGGAGCACACTCTACCAGCAAAAGAGAAACAAAGCACAGGAAGGGCTGAGACATCAGCCAAGCTCTCGCAGGCTCCCCACTGCCTGCCTTCAGACCACGGTTCACATTCATATTGCTGTAGTGTTAGTACACACAGTTCCCTATCTTTGAAAGTATTCTGGGAAAGTAATTGTAACTACAAAATACAGCAAAAACAACAATGGACACACAGTTCCCTATCTTTGAAAGTATTCTGGGAAAGTAATTGTAACTACAAAATACAGCAAAAACAACAATGGACTAATAATATAGTCAACTCGGATATTGGGAAACAAGTAGAAAATTCCATTATCCCTCTGTAAGACTGATCTAGAATGATTCTAGGTCAGTGACCTGTCATAATGAGGTTTCTTTGTAAAATTGTCCCTGTAAATTATTTCAATTTCAGCAATCACATAAACTAATCAACTGTAGGATTTCAAAACAGGCAAGCAGTTAATCACCAAGTCAGTGAAGTGAAACAATACAGATGGTCTTTTCCCTGCATCTGTAAAGCATTCAGCCCAGCATCCACCTCTGCATAGACAACCTAATAATCATTACAGACCCAAATGCAGCACAGTTCAAGATCCTTTTCAAGTCCCTTTACAAATAGGCCACTTCTCAATTCAACAGCAAAACATTTCAACAGTAAGAACTTATGACATTAATTCAGCTTTTAGTTAGGATGTTTGCTGCCCTTCCCTACAACCCTGTCATAGTTTAAGCCTACCCAGTAACTCAGAACCATACAGCTGCTTGTTCACTCACTGCTCTTCCCCCGCCAATTCCCCCTCTATTGGAATGGGGAGGAGAATCAAAAGAATGTAAACCCCATGGGTTGAGATATGAACAGTCCAATAACTAAAGAACAATACAAAACTACTACTACCACTACTACTAATAATAAGGGAAATAACAAGAGGAGAGAACATAAAAGTAAAAAGGGAAGAGATAAAAAAAAACCCAAAACCACAATAAGCAGCAGTGATGCACAATACAATTGCTCACCACCCCCCAACAGATACCCAGGCTGACCCAAGCAGCGATCAGTCCCTTTCGCGTGACTCTCCCAACCCCTCCTCACTGGCAGAGTGTGAGGGACTGAAAAGTCATTGATCACAGTAAACATTTCTGAGCAACAACTAAAACATTTGTTATCAGCATTGTTCCCAGACTAAAGCTAAAACAGAGCACTGCACCAGCTACTAGGAAGGAGAAAAATAACTGTTAGAGATGAACCCAGGACAGACCCTTAAAACAGCTAGAGTTCAAACATTATTCTTGAGGGACTGGATTAATTAAGTGCACTTCATATCTTCTCCTGTGGGGCTCTACCTTTCCAGGATAGTTAGCTCTGTGATGTTCATCCTTTAGCAACAAAAAATGGCAAACACATACACACCAGGCTGATACCTTTATAATGACTAAAAATTCGACCTGCAGTAATGGTAGAAACTCTGCCCTTGTCAGAAATGCCCCTTTATTGCTTTCCCAACTTCCTTAATGTTGCTTTGAAGGAACTCTATATACATCCTCATTCAGTTACATACTGGATCAAAATACTGCCCAACAGAGTGACCACAAGACTGGATGTGATCCAAAACCCCACTGCCAGCTCAGCTCCCTGAGGTGCCACCTCACAGGGGATGGCTGCTTCTAATGTTACCAAGAGGATCTGCTGCTGTGGCAGTTCTTCCACTTGATCCTGGTCAAGTAGTAGACACTGACAGGGCAAACGCGGCCCCAACAACAGCCTACAATATTAAATAGCACCACAAAAAGCAGGACTGGGGCAGGAAAAATGTTCTCAGATTTAGCATTCTGGTTCCAGCACAGTCCTCCAAGCTTCCACATTGTCATCTGTCATGCAGCTCTGTGGTGCAATCTATCCTGAGCTAAGGCCCTTTGACTTGAGGTCAAATTCAGGTCCTAGATCAGAGATGACAGAATTAGCACAGATTCCAGCTTACATTTACAATCACCCCATTTCCCTTCTTTGAATATCTTCCTTGATCATGCATATAGGGTTTATAAAAACCAGTCCTAGAAGTTCTCCTTCCAGAGCTCAAGTACTGTGATGGTACTCTTCACCCCACCAAAATCTCTCCAACAGTCCAAACTTAAGGTCAAAGTTCCTCCCTATTTCATTCAACTTTTGAAGCATAATTCCAGAAATCCAAGTGACCAGATCTAGCTAGCAAGAGGAAAAACAATACCAATTCAAACTGCACCAGAGACCCAAGGTTTCCTAAATTGTTAAAACTGCCCATATCAAACAGTACAGAAAAGCAGCTGTGTAAGTGCCTCTGCCTCCAGCACATTCTGCCATCTTTACATCTATTAGCCAAAAGAATCCAACCTCCCCGTGATACACCTGCCTGTTCCACTCTACAATCACAGGACCTCTAGCCCTTCCAGAAAGGAGGTCAGAGTGCAGCAGAACTGTTAAATACACATCACCAACCACTGAACTGGAATGAAGCACTTACCCATCTCTACCTTTACTGACGATCTTCACTTCAAAATAATAAATGCCACAAGCTGCAGGTATAGGGTGTGTAGCCCTGACTGAGGCAGCATCTTTGTGATTCTTACCATGACCTAGGAAAGAACAGAAATGTAAGTCCCGATGGGAGCTGAACCCTGCCACATTTTGGTCTGAAACACCACTACCAGAACACAGCAGGGAGCTGTTTGTACATACATCCAACAATTTGAAGCCCTCTTTTCAAAGGACTGAAATATACAACCCTGTGCTGCCACCGTGAACCATCCCCTCAGTATGAGCGCTGTATATTTTCCTTCATTTACACTGTGAAGTAACTGAGAAAGACTCACAGTAGCACTTCTCTCCCCACATACAGAATTTGAAGACCAATGTACACCAACGTAAGACAAAAATGATTACACAAGAGGGGAATGACATTAGTGTTTACTAACCAAGCAGGAAAAGGAATAATCACCTCTCTGCTGGGTGGGTAGGGAGAACAGCCTCCACTGTCGAGGAAGGAAAACACCGGTGTGATTCCCCTAGTCCTACAAGTCCGCAGGCATCCTTGTGTGTAAACTCGGGGAGCCAAAGCCCCAGCTCCGCATCGACGCCATGCGGCTCCTTGGCCAGGCTTTAGGCAGGATGACGGAGTAAACACCCGACCTGGCTACACTGAGACGCTCGGGCCCGGGCTGATGAAATGGAGAAGCGTTCTAGAAGGCAGCACACTCCCCCAGAGTAAGTGCCCTTGGCTCCCGACCGCTTCCACTGCCCGAGCCCATAGAAACACATGGCACCCCGGACCAGCAGCCCGTCCCGGGGCCGGAGCTTGGCATACCCCGCTCACCACACTACTCCCCAGCCGAGTCGCCCCTTCCCCCGGGCTACCAGACCCGCTGCGGTCCCAGCGCAGACCTGGGTGCCGGCCGAGCAAGGGCCGCGCGGGGCCGCCCTGCTCCAGGCACAGGCCGAAGACGAAACCGGCGCCGCCGCCCCAGCCCAGCACCTTTGTAGTGGACGCGCAGGTTGCCCTGCGAGAGGCCGATGTAATTGTACTTGTCCTTAGGGCTCCAGGACCGCGGCAGCGGCGTCTCCTCCTGGTTGACGGCGGGGTAAAGCCTGCGGAGGCGCCGAGTCAGTTCCTGTTCTTCGGGAGGGCACGGCAGAGCTGCATCCCCGCCGTGCGGGATGCCCGCCACCCCCTCAGCCATCTTGAATTTGCTTTGTGTCACCGGGCGGGGAGCGAAGCCCAGCTCCAACCGCCGGCCAATGAGCTGTGAAAGCAGCCACAATGGCGCCGCGCTGCCCGATGGGAAGCGGAGTCTGCTCCGCCCCCGCCTGCGCACCTCCTTTGCTCTCTGGGACTACAGCTCCCGAAAGGCTAGGCGCGTGAAACCCCGCCCCGATCTGCGCGCTTCGCGCTGGAAAACGGGCCGGAGAGCGCCTCTGGGCCTGGGACTTCTGCTCCCATCGTGCCCCGAGGAAGTGGGGTGCCGAGGGACCTCTTCGCGCCTGCCTCTGGCCTCCCGATGCCTGCGCGCAAGGGCTGGTGTGGACTGCACCTGGAGAGGAGCCGGCGGCGCCGTGCCGGCGGCCTCGGCCCGGGGCCGACAGTTCCGCAGAGCCCGCTGCCTTCCAGGGTGGTGCTGAGCCGTGCCCTGGAGAGCGGCAGCAGCGCTTCAGGCGGTGCCTGGGCAGCTATGACGGTGCGACGGGGTCCTGGTAGGGGAGTCGTCTCCATGGGGACGCGTGTAAACAGCAGATGCACAGCCAAGGCGGCGGGCCGCTCTCCGTCGGGCAGGTTCGGGCTGGGCCTGAAGGAGAGAAGGAAGAAGAGAGAGGAAAGGAAGAAGGGAAGAAGAAAGGGAGGGATGAAGGAAGAGAGGGACGAAGGAAGAGAGGGACGGGGCCTGAGCGCCGTAGGGAGAGCCGAGTGGAGCCGTTCCGTTCCTTCGTACGGTGCTGTGGTGCAGCTCTGGCCCTGCGCCCCGGTAACTGTTCTTCCAGTTGCTGCTTCTTTGCTGTGCTCCGTGTAGTCAGGCGCACAGTACAAGCTTCCACAGCTCCTCGTTCGGGTGTAACTGTGCCGTGAAAGTTGTGCCGGGTACAATCTTCTCTGTGTCGTTGTGCTGGCCACTAAGCAAGTTTCAGCGATTACACTGTGTTAGCGTTCTGCTGAGGTGATGACTGAAAGCAGCTTATAAAGAGGTCTGATAAGCCGTGGCAGCAGTACAAGGTAAACAGCGGGAGGATATGGCTGGGAGGAGGAGGTGCTCTGGATTTTCAAGAGCACTGAGCTGCTAGATCAGCTCACAGTGTCTCAGGGAATCTCACCCAAAGGTGGGATTCCTTAGGTAAGCTGACCCAGTGCTTGAGGTTTCTGCCTCCATCCTCACTGCCAGCTGCAGAATTGCACAAGTGATCTTGTGTCTTAGGTTTTTAGGCAGACTAAACTGGGGACCTGCAGGTGAGAACTGCTAAAGGTACAACAGCTGCTTCCCCCTGAGGGTGGAGCCAGGCTGGCAGCTGAAGCCAGTGCTCAGAGATCAAGCTGAGTCTGTGGTCATCTTGGTCAGTGCAGCACCTGAAAATTCACTGGAATCTCAGGGCTGCTTTTCTGTACCACAGCCACACTCATTTTCCCTACAATACGCATGCAAGTGTATGTTTAATTCTCAAAGCTTTTCACCTATAGAATCCAGTTTCTAGTCGAGGAAAGAGTTCTTGGTTGTATCTGTCCCGTAGTTCCTACTGGCTGTCAGGCCATCTGTGCCATGGCATGAGTGCCACCCCAGGGAAATGGCTTTGCAAGCACTTCTGGGACCCCAGATCCTGGTTCTTGACTCATGGGTGACAGGTTCTCTAGTGCTGTTTTGCATCTCTCCTCTTCAGAAGAGATGCAATTCATGGATGTTCTCACTGAGACAGTGAGGAAAGTACCAGTTGGTGTGCCGGTCACCAGATGGCAAACCCTGAGCAGATTCTATCACTTAAATTCTTCATCTATATATAAATATTTACATGCCACCTAACTCTTGAATTTCAGTCACATGTCATCTTTGTGAATTAACTACTGCACGTTTAAGGGTGGAGGAAAGAGGAGAAGAATATAAATGTTCTTAGCTGCGACTTTGAGGGGACATACATGTATAACACTGAAGCCAGAATTCAACCCATGTAGTTTTAAAAAAGGAAAAATAAAGAGAAATCCCATGCTGTTTAATCATAGGCTAAGAGCATCCTGCAGGAACATCTGTTCCCTGGTATTTATCAGTCTTACTAAATAAAATAAACTAGCATGAGAAAAATATATATCCAAATTATGAGAAAATTAATTCTGGGAATATACAGACCAACAAAAAATGGGATGTTAAGGTCTATAAAAGTAACATATTATTTATGTTGGGTTTAGGTGGGTTTTTTTCATTAGTGTTTTGGTTGTATTTCAAGAATGTGCCACTTCTATGGCAAGCTGTGCTACATTAGCACAAGCACTTTAAGTATTACTTTGTTACTGGAGTTGGGACATTCTGTAAGCACGCTCCTCATTGTACAAAAGATTTTTAGCTTACTGTAAATTGGAATCTTACTGTTTCTGTGGTGTAATCTTCCTGCTTCTTCAACTGGAATTAGGAAATTTAAAATTCTGCGGCTTTACATTTAACCATTTGAAGGCTAGGTCAGCCTGAAGTTTAGGGTTTGAAAGTCAAACCCTCCTCTCTGCCCATGGTTAACTTTTTGTAAATTTTACAGACAGAACAAGGAGGGATTTGTACTGGATAATCACCTACTAATTATTTGGTTTTAATAATGGGAAAAGGACTTTTTTATAAAAGCAAAAAGAGTCAGGACAAGGGGGAATGGCTTTAAAGTGACAGAGGGGAGATTGAGATGAGCTCTTAGGCAGAAGTTCTTCCCTGTGAGGGTGCTAAGGCCCTGGCACAGGTTGCCCAGAGAAGCTGTGGCTGCCCCATCCCTGGCAGTGTTCGAGGCCAGGTCGAATGGGGCTTGGAGCAACCTTGTCTAGTGGAAGGTGTCCCTGACTGTGGCAGGGGGTTGGAACGGGATGAGCTTTAAGGTCCCTTCCAACTCAAACTAGTCTGGCATTCTATGAATGAATAAAGTAGACAACAGAGCAATCCTGCATACCTGGCTTTCCCCCACCCCCATACATACCCCACACATCCCCCCACCCGCAAAGAAACACTGACAAAGTTCCACAGTAGAAATGAACAGACTCTTCAAATTAACAAAAAAATTTTGCTTTCAGAAGAGCTTGCCGTTTCTGAAGTAAAATTGATTCACTGTGATCTTTTTATGGTTCCTCAGACCTTACCTTCACTACATTCTTACACTGATGCAAATCAGCTGTTTCGTGTAGGGTCACCAACCTGCCTTTAAAAAACTTGTAGTCTGTATGCGTTAACCTAGCTCAGTGTGTCCTTCCTGGGGGGGGGGGGACACACTTTAGTGCAAAGCTCCCCACTGCAAACAAGAGCAGCATGAAACCTGCTAGTTTGGGTTTCATCAGGATTATTGCAAAATTCTGGTTGGTTTTGTGATGCTTTATTTTCCACTAGTCCCAGTGTAGACCAAGAATTATTTTACACCCAAAGATGTGAACACTTTCCCACAATAACATAATCCAGGCAGTATGAACAACAGCTACCAGGGGATTATTCACAGGTGTGTAGCAAATGGTTTCTAGTCCGGGGAGATGATTTCTTCAAGGAACAAAAACGTGTATGTGGTTTTTAGGTGTGGTCAGTCCTGTCTGAGAAGAGTTTCAGGGTTCAGCCCTTGTCTTTCAAAGGCAGTTGCACTGATTTCCGCTCTTTGTGGTGAGCTTTTAGTGCCAGCTACAGCAAAAAGATTCCTTTCAATCATTCAGCTTTCAACTAAAGGCCCTTGATCCATATGGCCTGCATTTGCAGCTGGACAGAGAGTGCTAAGGAATCACAAACCCTGATGCACCCCAAAGGAGAGACAGTCTAGGTAAGCTCAGCCTGTACTACTGGTTAAGTCACCAGAATTGCTGAAGGTTTCTGAAAACTAAGACCTTACAAAGCAGAGCCTCCTCCAGTGTTAGAGGGAACAATGATGTTGGGTTACCCCACAAGCATTCAGCATAATAGAGAACAGATTGTTGGTTCTGACTAGTAGCTCTGTAGGAGATGTAAAGTATTAACATAATAGTGAGTCATGCTTAATATAAACATCACCATACCATGCTATCATTTAGTGATTCATTGACCGACATCATACAGGATTCTGTCAGGGCCCTGAGTGCACCAACAGGCTTTGTGAGCTCTTCTCCAATCCTAGGCTCTTGGGTGCCTGGGCTCAAGACTGAATTTGATGCAGCACATCTGGATAACCTGGGATCAGGTGCTGTGGAAAAAGCTGGATGAGAAAGAGATTTGAGAAGCCTTCATTCAAGTGTACTCATCATCGGTTCTTGCTGGAGCTATGGTGTAGCCGTGTGTCTCATATCTCACTGACCCAAGCCTGCTGATTTGACATCCCAGGTGACATCACAACTTACTCATCATTGCAGACTTGCCTGACAATCACTGAACTACAGGTGACCCAGGCTACCATCAAGTAACCTGCTCGGCTCTTGTTCAAGTGCTGTGGCACTGTGCCCTGCTCCCTCCCTCATTTCCTTGCTGTCGCTCTCTAGGGTCCCAGCTCCCCTTTAGCAAAGGCATCCAAACTGAGGAGCAAGGGGAAAAGTTGTAGAGCCTGTTGGTGCACTCAGGGCTCTGACAGAAACCAGGACACCTCTGTGGATGATATAATAAGGGTAGTTGGGCTTTTCAGTTTTAATTCTAGCTGGTTGTAATATGAAATATGCAGCGAAGGCTGCCGCATTCCTGAAAGTGTTCAAGGCCACGTTGGATGGGGCTTGGAGAAACCTAGTCTAGTGGAAGGTGTCCCTGAGTGTGGCAGGGACTTAGAACTAGATGAGCTTTAGCTCATAAATATTATATGATAATCATATGATAATAAAATCCAGCAAAAGGACACTTAGCCTAGAACCTTCTGAGGTTCCCGAGGAATATACAACCACCTGAGACTTAGTATATTTTCAGTTATCTCTTCAAACAGCTGTTTTCCTTGATCCAATACATACACAATTACTATTTATGCTCTTCTGATACAGAGATCCCACTCACCAAATACCAAAACCCATTATGAAGTTCTTAAACCAAGAGGTAGTACTAGCAGGACATCTTGAATAGCTTCCTGCTCTATCAAGAAATTTTAAATTTTCCATTGTATGCTGTATTATTTTCCTTACCCAAGAGTAAAAACAAACAAAAAAACCCCTATAGGTTAAAAAAAAAAAGGGGGGGGGGCAGTAGGAAGAAAATCAAGATCCTTGAGCTGATTTATCATGAATTCATTCTTATGTATAGGGCAGGCATGTGTTCTTTCTTTCCCTGTGTCTCTGCAGCAATAAATAGGCCCTTCTTAGCATTCCAAAGCCACCATACTTGGAGCAAATGGAGTCCTACTTAAAGAAGGAGCTGCAGGCTCTTGACTGGACTAAAGAGAACGTTCAGGAACTGAAGTTACAGGTCTGATACAAGGTTCTCTTCACTTGAAAGGAAGCGCTGAGATGGGTACTTAAATTTGCTATCCAAAGGAAAAAGGAGAAGTAGGCACCTACGGGTAGTATTAAATAAGTGGATTTGTTTCTCAGACTAGAGAACTCACACAGGATTCAGTTTGTCTATATATTGGGCTGCTGCTGATTGCATGTCATTGGATTGTTTACATCTTCTCTTGTCTTCCACATCTTCTATAACCGTTTCCATTTTCAAATCAAAGCCCAAGCCTTCAAAAGACATGATAATCTAAAGTCGATGTGAAACAGAATTTACATACTAAACTACTGGAGATTCCTACCTAAATCCATCAAGCAGCAAGGGTGCAGGTTCCCGAATTTTCACCGCAAAACCTCTCCTTTCTGAAGTTCAGTTTCTGCATGTGACAAAAAGATGCTTTCTGTTGCCTGAACCTAATAAGGATCCCCAACACTCTTAGTTCTAATGGGCCTGATGCTGGGAGGTTGTGTTTTGAGGACACACCTCATGGAGGCATTGAGAATCACCACTTTAATGTAAAACACTGATAGAATAGGAGTGGGTACTCCTGCTTTTGTTATATCCTGACCTTAGAGCATTTATGCAGACCATGGGAAGTTTGCATTTGATTTTGTCTGAATTAATTCATTCAAATTCTCCTTCCAAAGGAATCCTGTAGTGATGGGAAAAGTGGTAGACGGAAGGAAACGAAGAATCTAGTGGCAAGAGAAAGTAGAGGTTTCCTAAGTGTGTATATGCTTTGGAATTATTATTTTTTTTACTGTCTTACATAATATGTTCTCATTTTGTTGTTTTTAATAATGAGAACGTTACTTACTGCTAGTGAAGTCTTTGCATGGGCCAGATACAACCTGGGAGTTCGACTATCCTCTGTGAACAAGTTTTAGTCTGCAGAGAGACCTCCTCCACTCTGCCACTGAGCTGCACAAAATAGGCAACAAAAGCAGAAATAGGATCTTGTTTCTTACCTTTATGAATATATTGTTACATCCATATTGTAACCTGAATTCCAGTCAGCGCCATCTTATGCTTATCATTTTCATTTTGGAGCTGTGCCCTGACAGACTTGCTCAAAACTTCTCTTTCTTTGCTTTCTATCATACTGCCTTGCCCATCAACAGCAGAGAGAGCTCCACCTTCATGGGAGGATTTGGGATGGCAGACCAGAGATGGAGAGACAAAGTGCATTGTGTTAGCAGTGTTTTTTTAATTATCTTTACTGGTCATTAGATGCCATTTACATCAGACAAAACAGTTATCTCTAAATTTTGACAAATGGGCTACTGAATGCTTTCTCAAGCTTTTCTTTTCTTAGCCCTACAGAGAGTCTTTGAATTCTTCATAGACAGCTTCAAGACCTATAAGCCCTTGCTGTCCGCTATAAGGAATGAATATGAAGTTACTTTGGGTAAGCTTCCTAAACATAGAAAGGACATAGAACTCTTGGAACAAGTCCAGAGGAGGGCCACAAGGACAACTAGGGGCTGGAGCACCTCCCCTCTGAAGACAGGCTGAGAAAGTTGGGGCTGTTCAGCCTGGAGAAGAGAAGGCTGCGTGGAGACCTCAGAGCAGCCTTCCAGTATCTGAAGGGGCCTATAGGGATGCTGGGGAGGGACTCTTCATTAGGGACTGTAGTGATAGGAGAAGGGGTAATGGGTTAAAACTTAAACAGGGGAAGTTTAGATTGGATATAAGGAGGAAGTTCTTTACTGTGAGGGTGGTGAGGCACTGGAATGGGTTGCCCAAGGAAGTTGTGAATGCTCCATCCCTGGCAGTGTTCAAGTCCAGGTTGGACGGAGCTTTGAGTGACATGGTTTAGTGCGAGGTGTCCCTGCCCATGGCAGAGGGGTTGTAACTGGATGATCTTAAGGTCTTTTCCAACCCTAACTATTCTATGATTCTATAAGCGTTTGGACTTGGACCTGTGGGGCACAAACACTAATGGAGATGTTCTTACAGAGCTTAGTTGTGTTAGATATGTACATAGGATGAGCAGCCTAAACAGATGCCAACTGATAAAAGCTTCTTTCTGGTCCATTAGGTCAATTTCTTTCATACATAAGATGTTGTTGGAAGCCTTCTTCTCCTATAATACTTTAGACGATTAGATTTAAGGTTTTTAGATATTTTCAATCTTCATCATGTACACTGTTGTCTGAACTGTGTATCAGGATTTTCTGGGACAATCACAGTTCTGGTGGGGTGTATCATACTAATATATTTGGAGGCACTTGCAGTCATAACTCGAAGCTTGAATTACTCCTGAAGGCAGGGCAGAGAACTTAACAGGCCATTCTTAGGCGTTTTATTGGCATTCAGATGCCACAGTGATACCAAGACTTTGTAAACTATCACAGAGGGCTAGAAATAGACTGTAACCAGCAGCTCATGTCACACAGGGCACTGAGAAGCTATCAAATATCAGCAGCCTTCTACTGGGAAAAACTCTTAAAGGATATATATTGTTTATCACAGTACTTGTTACCTGAACTATCCAAATCACAGGCCCTCATTACAGACAACTGTTGTTTGCACCTTCAACCAGCTGAATAAGCCCATTTTAATCACTCTCTAAATTCTTTTTTTTTCAAATCACTTATATCAGTTTCCTTCCAGAATTCTTTATTAGACATTTCTTTGCTTCAGCTCCCAGAGGGATTACTGTTACCCATGCTGTAGATGATATCATACTGCTTTCTGAAGGTTTTTTGGTTTGTTTTTTATTTGGTTATTTGGGGGGGGGGGGGGGTTGGTCATCTTTTTTATGCATTTTGCTTGGATTGATAGGTCCTTTTTTTCTTTGAAGTCTCTGTAGACCCAGCAAAACATATCTTTTATGGTTTTTGGAAATCAGCTTAATGCCAGTGAACCAGTATGCCATGGTAGCAAACATACTTGAAGGTCTAAGAAGAAAATAAGTGGATCTTCTTTTTTCTTTTTTTTTTTTTTAATTGGAATCCTCCCATCTTTCTGAATATTGAGTACTCATTTCCCTAATTACAGATACTACCCTGCTAATGAGGCCTACACGACATCTATCTGCTTCTAGCTAAGGGTATTGAATGTAATCAGGGTTATCAGTAATTTCTGGCCTCCTCCTCTCTGCCCAGTACAGATAACAGCTCACCTGCCTGGCCAAGGAAGCAGAGATCTAATCCAACAGCTCTTGGCCACGGAAACAAGGGCTCACTTCCCAGTCCTGATGGTGCCCTCCCTCTGCTTAGGACTACACCAGCTCTGGCACTCACTAGATACTCACTGAGCCAATTCACGCAGCAGGAAAATCGGAGACCAAGAGCCGCAAAGTTTCTTGTTGGTTTAGTGAGCTGACTTGCTCACAGAGGTGTCCAAGCTAGGGAAGAAACAAAAGCAAGTGTCTGAAAGCAGAAAGTGTACAAAAGGAAGGAAATTTACTGATTTATAGAACTGACCTCCTAAATATTTATCTTTATTCTTGAATTATCTCTGACTGTGCTTAACAAAAACAACTTCTTTAAAATCTGTGAGAGGTGGCCATTGTGAGGGCTCCTAACATCAGCATTTCACATTCTGCTCATAGTCACTACAGTGCTCACAGTCTTTAGGTGCAGCTTTGGAGGTGATAAATGGGCCAGTTTAGCTTAGAGAGCAGTCTCATCACTCCACCTATCTGTAGCATTTCAGCTGTCTTTGAAACTGAGACTAAACCTGCTTTACACCACAGCATCGAATTTCTCAGCCAATCAGCTGTTATCTTTGTGGTCTGATTTAGCAGCTTTGTCTTACTCTGTTTTTATTGCCCTAGGCATATGTCCCATCTACCACCTTAGCCTAGATGACATCTAAGGTACTCACCACTACACCCACTGCTGGTGTGGGTTCTGCCCTTACATCTGCTAGCATTATAACGTAAGCCCACTTCAATCAGTTTTTTTCAGGTCTAGATAAAAAAAACACCAACACCCCCCTCCCCCCCAAGAAAAAGCTAAAACAACAACAAACCCCACAAAACAACCAAAAAATGTATTATTAAATGCTGTTCCAAAAACGTACTGCTTATGCTGTATATTTAGCTGCATCCTTTTGGCAAGACATTTGAGGTAGCCAGCTCATGCATAGCTGAGCACACGGGCAGCCAGAACATGGCTGCCTCCGATAGGTACAGGGATGTATAGCCTGTCCTGGCTGCTTCCAGTCACTATTTCCCTTCTACTAGAATTGTACATAGAGCTGTAGCTCCTTTGGGTGTTAAGGTTGTGCTGAGCCAGCACTAAGGCTTTATGGCATTGTTTCTGGTGTAAATTCACATTAATGTGAAGGTACTAAACAGAACTTGGGAAATATTATCCATATATATTTCCTAATATTTGGAAAAGATTATGATGGAAGAGAGAGCCCTCAAATCCCTACAGCTGTAAGCCTGAGTTGAGATAAAGTTTGTGTCAATAAGAGCTCCTCCAAGACAAAGCTAAGTGATAGATAGGTTTTCATGGTGATGTTATCCACAGCTTAATCTGTTTCTGGATTAAAATAATATTCAGGTTGCTATGTCCATAGGGCCTTCACATTCACTCCATGGTGCTAAGACTTCTGGGTCCATCCAGCAATTCTGTATTTGCAGTGAGCTGCACTGCAGCCTGAATTCTTTCTAAGTGGGAGAATGTCTGTCTATTCTTGGCATGGGGAGAGTTATGAGAGGTCAGAGAGCTGACGTTCTCAAATGGCACTGGCTAGTGCCCACACTACCAAATAATCACTTTGGCAGCCAACAAGTTGTGCTCTATTTCTACTACGCAGGTATGATTATAAATATTGCTGCACTTAACTAAAGGGGCTTAGGTAAACTCCTTGTGGTCACGAGTCAGTTGTGAAACACTCAGACTATGCCTTGAAACACATTTGCTGAAGCTTTAACACAGAGTTCTTAGCTCACACTGAGCAAGTAAACATCACAATGTCAGAATCCCTGTGCTAATGCTCCAACTTTTATCACTTACCCTGACAAAAGTATCACAACGAAAGAGTTTTGCAAAACCTTTGGTACAGTTACAGCATGGGAAGGAAATTCACACCCAAGTACAATAAAAAAATCAGTTCCTGTTCTTAGATTCAGGTATGAGTTTTAACTTTTAAAATGCAAACTCTGTTGCATAGTATTTGTACAAAAATACACCAGGTTTTACTGAGGAGGCAAAACCCTCCAAGGCAGATAATTCAGCATCCACCATTTCTATCCTTCTGTTCAGGAAAGGGAATGAAGAGGTTTGATTGCTGAATAATGCAGTTATTCACAAACAAAACAAGGCTTGCTCACAGGCTCCTTTCAATCACACCATAACCCATCTTTGATTATTTTAATCTCCTGGTGGAATTCCGGCTAGTCATAAAAAGAAGCCTCCACACCAGGGAGGTAACATCAAATGAAATTCTACCACATACCTGTAACTAGGATGTGGGACCCAAGTGCTGTACTGTTACTGGGTTCCTCAGTAAATATCCTAAAGACAGATTTTCAAGACAAAGGGGAAATAGCTGAGAGTGAAAAGCACAGGTTACAGCAGAGAAAACCAAGAGCAGCACAGGAGTTCTCTATTAGATGTTCTGAAGAAAAAGGCAAGATAAGAGAGGTATACCTAAAAGGAGGGGAGAGTGGGTAGACAAGAAGTTTGTATACAAAAGGTTGCATGAGATCATGCATTTGGAGACAAGAAAGCAGGTCAAAGTTCACAAAGGATGTTCTTTCAGAGAAGGGGATATGTTGCTGATTACCAGTTAATATTTAGCATCACATGCTGCCTGTGCTTAGATGGGGACCTACCCACCTAGTGAAACATGACAAAACCATCAGTGCTTATTATGTCTTATCAAAAACCTTAAATTCTCAAGAACACAAAATACTGCTCATTCTTTGCTTTCCAAATCAGGACAAATGTGGTTTGGTTGATACGCTGGAGGGAAGGAATGCCATCCAGACGGACCCTGACACGCTTGTCAGGTGTGCTGATGCCAACCTCATGAAGTTTCAACCATGCCAAGTGCAAGGTCCTACACCTGGGTCAGAGCAATCCCAGGCACAGCTACAGGCTGGGCAGAGAAGAGACTCAGAGCAGCCCTGAGGAGAAGGACTTGGGGTTGCTGGTCGATGAGAAAATGAACATGAGCCGGCTGTGTGCCCTTGCAGCCCAGAAAGCCAACTGTATCCTGGGCTCCATCAAAACGAGTGTGACCAGCAGGTCAAAGGAGGTGATCCTGCCCCTCTACTCTGCTCTCATCAGACCTCACTTGGAGTATTGTGTGCAGTTCTGGTGTCCTCAACATAAAAAGGACATGGATCTGTTAGAACAAGTCCAGAGGAGGCCACGAGAATGATCAGGGACTGGAGCACCTCCTGTATGAAGACAGGCTGAGAAAGTTGGGGCTGTTCAGCCTGGAGAAGAGAAGGCTACGTGGAGACCTCATAGCAGCCTTCCAGTATCTGAAGGGGCCTATGGGGATGCTGGGGATGGACTCTTCATTAGGGACTGTAGTGATAGGACAGGGGATAATGGGTTAAAACTGAAACAGGGGAAGTTTAGATTGGATATAAGGAGGAAGTTTTTTCCTGTTAGGGTGGTGAGGCACTGGAATGGGTTGCCCAGGGAGGCTGTGAATGCTCCATGCCTGGCAGTGTTCAAGGCCAGGTTGGACGAGGCCTTGGGTGATATGGTTTAGAGCGAGGTCGTTTCCAACGCTAACTATTCTATGATTCTATGGTTGGTGGGGGAAGTTAGTAGTAGAAGACAGGAACAGAGTCAGGACTGGAGAGAAAACTGCAACAGATGTCCAAAAGGATCCATTCAGGAGAAGCTTTACTTGTGACATCAGTCCAAGGTATAGTTAGTATACAGAGAGAAGACTAGAAGCAGATACACCTACAGCACAGCTCAACAGCCTCAACCTGTTTAACAGAGCTCTTTGGCTGTGGGCAGGTGGGTGGATGGAGAATCTAGCTGAGGCTGATCAGGATAATTAAGGTTCTTGGGGCCCTGACAGCTACTATAGTTAATTCAGGAACCATCAAAGTGTTGGTTGGAAGGAACATCTAGAATCTCCAGCTCATCAAGGAAAACTATCACCTACACCAGAACTGCACACAATACTCTAAGTGAAGTCCTCACGAGAGCAGAGGGGCAGGATCACCTCCCTCGACCTGCTGGTCATGATCCTTTTGATGCAGCCCAGGATGCTGTTGGCTCTCAGGGCTGCGAGCGCTCACTGAAGCTGGCTCATGTTCATTTTCTCATCAACCAACACCATCAAGTCCTTCCCCGCAGGGCTACTCTGAATCTCTTCTCTGCCCAACCTGAGGCTGTGCCTGGGATTGCTCCAACTCAGGACATCATAGCAGGTGTAACTGTGCCCAAATGTCTTCTCAGGGACACAGCAGTATTTCTTGGTCCTTCAACATCTCTTCCTCAGCCTTTCCAGAACCCTGAACTGTTTGCCCAGCCATTCCTGAAAGAAGTTTCCAAGGAAGATCTTTCCTGTTCTGTATTTGCTGGGTAGAACCTCTCACACAGTCCCATTTTGTCCACCTTGGAGCACTTGAGACACACTGCAGAGGTGCTAACAAGTGTGTTTTATAGTACTGGGTATGAAACCCACACAAATGACTCATTTTAATGGCTTTAGATGCTGAGGATGTGGCTTTGGTGCTGCATCACTGTCAGTGAGGTGAATGCCTTACCCATGTATGTTTCTTTTCCATTCCTTAGGGAAAAGGTGACAACATTCCTGTGTACCTGAGGCATGAAGGTGAAGTCAGGAACAGAAAGCTGACTAAGAAGGATGTGATGAACATCCTAAAGGATGTCTGGAAGGAGAAAATTGCACGAGAACAGCAGGTTTGTCCCAGTGTCCTCCACAAACAGCATTTGCTATGACAGTCCATCCAGTTTGGGAAGTAGGGTCTCCCCATGTCCTACCTAGTATTCCGCCTGAATTGAGTTGCAGAAAACATTTTAAGACCAAATGGCCTCAGCTGGCAGTAACTCTGTGCCTGGTGAGGCTTGCCAGGAATGTGACTCATGGATTAGGACAGTATCACCTGGACAACCTGGCACAGCTCTGTCCCAGGCCAGAGGTCTACTCTGCAGCTCCTGCTCCCAGGACAGCTGAGTTGCTCACGACACAGGTGATGCCCAGCCACCACTGCAAATTCAGAGGCATTCAGGAAACCAGAACTCGGTGCCACATGGTTCAGGGCCATAAACTGCAGCAGTCCAGCAGCTGTTGCAAGAGCAGCAACAGGAGTCAGTGAGAACTCCTGCACAAGACAGCATGCCCAGGGGAGGAAGTGCTGCAGTCACCCCAAGCCAAATCAGCCACACTCATGAGTCCAAGACCTCAGCTAGCTCAGCTGCTGCTACTCTGGGGTGCGACGGTGCACTATGGACCACTGTGCCATCACCAGTATGCAACATCTGCTCCTAGGTAGTAGAAACCTTGGCAACATCTGCACAGCCAGGGCATTGCCAGAGTCTTTTGCTGGGTTAATCTGAATCTATGCCAATCCGTTTTTAAGCTTCATAGTGTTTGTGTGAGAGAGGAACAGATGGCACTTAACAAAAAACAAGGAGTAGGGGCAAAAAATAATTTTAATTTATTAATTTACCAGTACAAATGTGCTTTGGTTTTGTTACACAAACCCCAAAGCATTTGCCCTTCTTTGTGGGCCAAGAAGGGTGGGTTAGGATTAACAACTGGAGGCCAAAGGGGCCTGTCTTGGGTGATACAATACTCAAAAGAGAATAAAAGTAGCTATTTAATTCTTCCCATATTAGGGACAAGCATGAGACCACATCTCCAGCTACTGGCCAAGCCCTGTCACTGTCTCTCAGTCATATGAGAGCAACCTTGAGAGAGGCAGAGCCCCTTTACAGATTTCTTCCCTTGAGCTAGAAGCCTAGAAACATCACTGGGATAAGCCTTAAATGGCTTATGTTTTCTACAGCAGCTGTCCTTTTACTTCCAGCTTGGTTTCCTGGGGAAATAGGGTTGCTGTAGTCACTGTCTGGCTCTCCTTTTTTCCAAGAACTGCTCCCATTTCCCAACCCATGAGCCAAGCTCAGCTAAATCTGAGGGAGCAGTAGCACCTCACAGGTAGCAAGTTTCTACATATTTTATAAACATAAGTAGAAGAGAGATTTTGTGAATGGCCTCGGAAATGGAGAGTTTCATGTACCTGGGAGAAACATTTCAAATGATCTAACAAGGGGGAAGGGCTCCAGCCAGCACTACTGCTGTGTTAGCACTGTGTGGGATCCCCATTCCCAAAAGCCACTGTATGCAAACAGCTGGAGTCACATGGGCGTACTTGATCTGGTTCTGCTGCTTATGGGACTTACTTGTTACCTGCAGACAGGGAAACAATCCGGTCTGCCCGAGTTCTTTCTCAGCTACCTCCAGAAGCAGTGTGGAGATGCTGCCACCATGGAATGGTCTTATACCCCCTTTGAGAATATGCGGCTCTGTCAATCAAACCACATTCTGAGCTCAACCTCCGCTGTACTCATCGGGCACGTAGGCAACCCACAGCCCAGTGCTGCTCTGCCCAGACAGCCCTGGTGGCACTGGCAGCAGGCAAGGGCAGTGTTCACTGCAAAGCAGTTTCACCTCCCATTCCTCCCCCTGGGAAGCTGCACCCTCTCATGATGGTAAAAGCTGACACACACTAGAGAAGGGAATCCTGTGCATGCAAGACACATCAGGCTCTCACTGCTCCTAACAAAGCTTCTAGAAGACCCCATTTCTTCCACACTGAGTAATACTATATGTGCTGTCCCCGATGAGAGGCTTCTGTTTACGAGATTTACATAGCTGCCTCTTTCTCTCAGAAGGTCGTTCCTGAAACAGCTCATGTTTTGTCTCTGTGCAGTGTCTGTGAAGATCATGCCCATGAAGTTATGTACTGTCCAATATGGGCACTGAGTTAGCAAGAGAATATATAGTTGTGCAGCAAAGGATATCACAATGCACAAGAGAGTGTAATTAAGGTCTTCCCACGTTATCAGAAATGTAACATTTCCTGATTTCCCTTCAGTTTGAAATTTCATACTTAGCAGTCCTTATTACATGTGTGTTTAGAAAACAAAAGGATAAGTAGAAGCAGAGATAACAATACCAAAAGTTGTCTTTGCTCTGCATTTCAAGCAACATGGATTCTTACGGTGGCACCAGTAAGTAAATACTCCTTTCACCTACCACAGCACAGCAGTAACTGACTTGTTTTTAAACAGGGAGGTGATGGCAGATGATCTGAAAACTGCCTTCTGCACAATCGATCCTGGTATTGATGATCAGACGCTGGATACCTACATCGGCCTGGCTTATCAGGTCCGAACAGATGAGCCAGCCCAAAAAGTTGTGCCTGTGGAAACTGTCCTTGAGAGACTGACTGTTGGAGTTGTGAGATGACTAGAGCTCTCACCCGGGGTGGGAAGCATGACAGGCTTTGAAGGAGAGCAAGGAGACCTCCAATGTTAAAAATAAATTGAATGTTTGATCAACAGGTTTGAATATCAAGCCAAGCAGAGTTACTGCACTAAATACTTATTCCCATGCACACCAAGATACAAGGAGACTTGGTGTAGCTGTTGTTGTCCAGTACAAAGTCACTTCCAAAGAAATTCAAGTGCTGCCCCACAGATAGGTTTAACTGAACTGGGAGCTGCAAAAGCAATCCAAGCACAAAAGCATGCCCCTTGCTTCAAGGGGCACATGCATTGTGGTAACTACCTTTCTAAGCAATGGGTTTAATTCATAGAATCAGAATCCTGGAACGGCTTTGGTTGGAAGGGGCCTTAAAGCTCATCCAGTTCCAGCCCCCAGCTGGTGTAACAGAGTATGTCATACCTTGCAGCATGTCCCTGGCCTCCTCTGAACTTGCTGCAACAGCTCCACATCCCTTGGGTTGTTGCATGAGAGCTGGATGCAGGACTGAAGGGGGGGGTCTCCCCAGAGCACGGCAGAGGGGGAGAATCCCCTCCCTGACCTGCTGGTCATCCTGTGGGGGTGCAGCCCATCACGGGGCAGGGGGGTTCTGGGCTCAAGTGTGATGCACGGAATCAGACTCTACAACTCAAGGAGAGTTATAAAGCAGGTATGTTTATATTCGCCGGGTGCAAGGGGGATCGTTCCTCCTAACTTGCACACCAAGGGGTAAAGTGAACAGGCATTTATTACACACAAACATATATATTCATTAGATTTCCGGGAATAGGCAGGGAATATTACAACTAGTTCCATTATCGTTCCATTATCCTCCTCTTGGCGGTTGCGCACTGCCCTCCGGTGGTCGTGAGCAGGGGTCTTGAGGATGAAGTAAGCAGTCTTCCTCATCCTCACGATGTGCTTTTCACCTTTGGCACAGTTGGATGCCTCAGTAACTGCAAAACTATCTGAAACCAGCCATACCAGGGATTTCTCAAGAGATCTGTAACTTTCTGAAGAGCAGTCCCTTGTTATGTATATTCAGTCCCTGTTATCTTACCTCAGACTTACAGCACAGACATTGTTTTCTAACTTCGACCTAAGTTAAACTGAAAGTACTTTAACCCTATGTTTTCCAGGCGCTAGCTTTCCTCATATCAAGTGCCCCCTTTCACCTTTGCAAATTCTTTTGCTCAAGAGTTCTGGCAAAGTATTTGCCACTTTCAACTTGTCTAATCTTGTGTCTTTTCCAGTCTCACATCCATTGCTGGTGTGAGCTTTATTAATAAGAGACTGTATTAATGTTAATAAACAGGGAATACAAACTATTAAACTAATACATGCTATTAAAATAAAGGCTCCTAAAACAATTAATTTCTTTACCCTTTACGCACTAAGCCTTGGAAATCAGCCTGAAAAAGGGTTCCAGGCATCTTCAATCTGAAGTTTTCCTGTAAGATCTGTTAGAGTTTGTATACTCTTTGAAACCGATTTGGAGTGATCTGAAAGGTTCATGTAACATAAACCTTCGAAGTCCTTACATCCATGGCCATGGGCAAGAAGAATTTTGTAAGGTCACATGTCTTACTGAATCTACACCCAGAAGGAGCCTGGAAAGAGCACCAGATGTAGCATTTATTTGCTTTGCAAGCCAGCACCCTAATTTATTTAGAATTGCAAGAGCTTGCACAGTGGCTACTCCTGGTGCGAGAAAAGAGGCCGAAACTATTTCTACAGGATTCCAAAACATTACCTCATCCTTACAATCGCGAGTAAAAGTGTGAACCGATCTTTTTATCCAGTGGAGATGATCGAATCTGGTATGAGCAAATATCATGGAAATATTTGGGGTTAACATTGTTAATCTCTCTAGGTTACAATGACCTCCTCGTAGATGGGAAGGTATACAAGGCCATGCTCGGTCTCCACAGATCAAAAAGATACCTCGAGGGAGCGATATTGGTGCATTTAAGGAATGAGAAAAGTTAACAGAAGTATAATTACACCATAAAGAAGCTTTTCGATAAACAGCCAAAGGAGAGTTCACATTTTGTACTAATATAAATATAAATAAAATACAGACACATGTCCATTTTTACAGATCTTAACAGATCAATTTCACAAGTTTCTAGGAAAGTCATTTTTTGATGTACCACCCACCCATCTCATGTATCCATGGAGTGGGGTAGTGTCACCACGGCCATCAAGGAAGGGACTACAGTTAATGTCCAGTTATCTAAAGGCAGTCCCACTAAACATGTGCTAAAAGGATTCATAGGAGTGGCAACCGATAGACAAAACACATTTTGTCCAGTTGCATTAGCCAGTGTCACCCACGTATTTTCTTTTGGCTGAGTAGGAAGCCATGGTAAGGTCAATCCTCTTGTAACAAAGATATAAAAGATAAGTCTAAATGATTTCATTGCTTGATCCTGAGTTTCAGGGGTTCAATAGGTGTTGACTCCCACTCTGATCTAGGAGCTTTCTTTATTCTGGTGTAGTGTATCCATGATGCTTGTTCCTTAATCTTAATTGCTGTACGAGAAGTCAGCAACACTTGTAATGGACCTTCCCACTTGGGTTCCAGAGGTAAATCTGAAAGAGATCTGATGTATACATAATCTCCAGGTTTAATACTATGCACAGGTCCATCAAGACCTTGAGCTCTAGTCTCCAGGACTAGTCTTACTATATCTCAGAGTTGTTTTTGCATGCTCATTACATAGTTGTAGAGGACCTCTTCCCCTACTTGTGCTGAAGTTCCAGCTTGAACAATATATGGTCTTCCACATAATATTTCAAAAGGACTCAGGCCAATTTTTACTCGAGGCTTAGTCCTAATTCTCAACAAATCCAGAGGTAGAGATAGAGGCCAGGACAAACTAGCTTCTTGTCCCAGTTTTAGTTTGTAATTTAATTAGATGGTTTATCTTTTCCACTTGACCACTTGTTTGTGGATTATATGGGGTATGTAACTGCCAATCTATTCCTAAAATTTTACTAGCTTGCTGAACAACTTTTGCAATGAAATGTGATCCTTGATCCAAGGAGATTACTGCTGGGACCCCAAATCTCGGTATTATTTCTTGTAATAGTATTTCGGTTACTTCTCTTGGCTTTGTTGGTTTGGCAAGAGAATGCTTCTGGCCACCCTGAAAAGGTATCTGTCATGACCAACAGATATTGATACCCTCCTTTTCTTGGCAGTTCTGAGAAATCAATTTGCCACTGTTGTCCCAGATAATTCCCTTTCACTATTTGACTGAGCTGAACCTTAGGACTTGTCTTGGAATTATTCTGCAAACAAATTTTGCACTGCTGTGTTACGTACTTAATGGTGGCATATAAATTTCAGACAATCATAAGTTTGCTCAAGTATTTGTACAGGGCCTCTACTCTCCAGTGGGAATTGCTATGTTCTGCCATGACTATTGCCCACAGTAATACAAATGGTGTTATCATCTTACCTTGTGAAGTCTTTGCCCACCCACTTTCTTCCACTTTTCCTTCTAAATCCTCAATTAACTTTTGATTGTCCTTGGAGTATTTGGGCTCACAATCAATTTGCATTTTACCATCTGGGACCAAAGACTGCACTTCTAAATTGCCTTCCTCAGCCACCCTTTTGGCCTCATGACCTGCCATGGCGTTACCCAATTCCTGAGCAGTGCTTCCTCTTTGATGGGATTTACAGTGCATGATAGCCACCTTTTCAGGCAGTTGTACTGCCACTAAGAGCTTGAGTTCTCTTCAGCATGTTTTATATATTTTCCTTGGGTGGATAAAAGTTCTCTTTTTTTCCACACAGCTCCATGAGCGTGGACTACCCCAGTGGCATATTTGGAGTCTGCCCAAATATTAATCTTCTTGGGTTTGGCCAATTCTAATGCTCGAGTTAGTTATTTCTGCTTTTTGTGCCAAGGTGTTTGGGGCAAGGGCTTTTGATTCTATTACGTGGTCTGTAGTGGTTACTGCGTACCCTGCCTTACAGATGCGTTGTTGGACAAAGCTGCTTCTGTCAGTGTACTAGGAATCTTCAGCATCTTCCAGCAGTTCCTCCTTTAGGTGTGGTCAGCTGGAGTAGACTGCTTCAGTCGTTTTCAAGCAATCGTGTGATACCGACTCTCCTGTGTTGCCAGTGAGGAAAGATGCTGGATTGATAATGTTAGTAACCACTATTTCCATGTCATCCTGTTCTACCAAGACAGCTTGATATTTAAGGAATCTTTGTGGTTAACGCCAATGTCCCCTTTTTATTTCTAGTACTGCTGACACAGTGTAAGATACCAACACTGTTATATCTTGCCCAGTGTAAACTTACAGGCTTCCTGGATATTCAACACAACTGCTGCTACTGCTTTCAGGCAACTGGTCCATCCTTTACTTACTTCATCCAGTTGTTTGGAGAATTATGCAACTGCCCTTTGATAGAGTCCCAAGTTTTGCGCTAGGAACCCCAGAGCTATTCCCTGTTTTTCATGTGAGAACAGACAGACAGGTTTGGTAATATCTGGTAGCCCCAAAGCAGGGGCATCCACTAATCTTTTCTTCAGCTGATGGAACGCTCTATCTACCTCCCTGTTCCATACAAGGTTCTTTGAACTTGATTTTAATAATTCATAAAGTGGTTTTACCAGAAGCCTGTAGTTATATATCCACAGGCGACACCATCCGGTCATCCTGAAGAACATACAGAGCTGTCTGGCAGTTTGCGGTTGGGGAGTCTGGCATATAGCTTCCTTTCTTGCTGTCCACAGGGTCTGCTGGCCCGCAGTGATCTCATATCTGAGGTATGTGACTTGCTGTTGGGCCACTTGGGCTTTCTGCAGAGAAACTCAATAACTGTTAAGTCCAAGAAAATGTAACAGGCTGATTGTCCATACTATACACAGTTCTTTTGTTTCAGTGGCTATCAACAGGTCATCTACATACTGCAATATCAATCTGATTCCTTGCAGCCACTCCCATTGTTCCAAATCCTTGGCTAATTGATATCCGAAAAGAGTGGAGTGTATAGGCTAAAACCTATTGTATATGATGATTCTAATTATGCACATGTATTCGAACAGCATTAGTGCAGTCTGAGGAACATACATACCCATCATGTCATCATACAGATGTTTTTCCTGATGCTTTACCTGCTAACCAGAGCACAATGAATTTCATGCAATTTTTTTTTGTACAAAGAGCCTGTAAGAGCTGTCAGGGAAGAAAATAATAATTTACGTCTCCTTAAGCAAGGCTAAACTGAATCAGGCTAAATCTCTGATAGCTGTTTAGAGACAATCTGGCAAATTAGAGTCACACCTTTGTTTAACAATCACTTTCAATTTGGCGTTAACACTGAAGTACTTTAAATACAGATACCCTGAGCTACCAATCATTAACATCAGTTTTTAATGTATATAATATAGCTGTTCTATATAATACATACAATATATTAATATATATAATGTAGCTGTAGTTTACTCTTTCACAGACACCCCCATGTCATGGGGAAAGAGCTTGTGTGCCCTTGTGAGGTTGAGAGCTATGCTGGTGGTAGCATATGCCTCCAGTAGGGTCTTCCATGCCAGACAGGTCTCAACTGAAGGGTCAGACAAAGTGTGTCCATGGGCAGGATGGGCTCACTAGCCTTTGGGTAACCATCCTAGGAGAAGGAACACTCTAACTTCACACCCAGGCAGAAGGAGCTCGTTTAGCCTTGTAAGGCCGTCCACCTAAAAGAAGGACACTCTAACCAAACCTGCGACCTGAGGACTTTGCTGTCACTGTCCAAGCTCTCTAGGCCCTGGCAGATAAACCTCAGGTGTAAAGGGTGGGGCCAGTTCTGCACACACTGCACCTCACCTAAAAAATCCACTGCACAGGCCCAAAGGGTTTACTCACACCTGCAAAGCCCTGTAGCAACACGCAAGTGATGAAACGGCAGGTGATAAAGTGCGCTGGAAGCCACAGACCCAGCCCTGCATGCAGGTGGTTCAGGACATCGGTCACTTTAGTCATCAGTGTGCTTGTAGTAAGCATGGGTAAAGCCCTTCCCAAATCTTCATTTGTGAAGTCAAGCCATCACATCACAGCTATAGTTTAATTTCTGTTAGGACTGATAGCATTTACAGAAATACATAAGTAATTTTATCCTGCGGAGGCTCTTATTGATGTATCTGCTGAAATTTCAGGTTACCTTTTGTAAACGTTATTCTGTCTCTAGACAGTGAAGAACTTCAAAAATGGAGCTGGCTAAACAAAAAGGCTCTGTAGGCAGGTGCAGCAGCAGCCATCACCACCTCCACAGCCACTCATAACTGTTTTCCCTTCTGCTGCTCTGGTGACTGCTGCCAAACTGCCTCAGTCTTCCTCTCTGTCAGTGGGCAGTTTGTTGGAAGAGAAGTAAAGTTTTATTTCCCCATATGCAGTTAACTCCGGAATTTTAGTAGATCTGATTTCCCAGCTGTTGGCATTTATTCACAAGGGCTGTCACGTTCCTGGATGAAGACAACCAGCACTACCAAGTGTTCTTGGCCCACAGTGACAATCAATACCTATTTACCAATAACAGATAAATAATGACACTTTAGAATTTCTGTTAAAAAATTATCTTTGGGTTATGGGCTTTTTTTCTTTATCTTCTCCCCTCTGCAAAAGTTCATCTGAGGAGAGGCAGTTCCATTAACTTAGGTGGCAGACTGCTATACTATAGAAATTCAGTATATTGCTACTTGTAATCTAGGCCGTAACATATGACTTATACAACAGCAGACTGACAATCAAATAAGTATGCACAGAGAGTTGGTGAAAGACTTTGATAGGATGAATAATGCTAAGAAACACATGTGGAATAATGTGAAATGGTTCTCTGAAAAATAATAAAAGAAAAACTTGTGAAGAAAACACTCAGTGTAGCTGATATTTTCTGTCCCCAAAACTGACTTGGGCAGGAGTCTGAATAGCTCTCTATTAGTAATGTTGCCGCTATCTTCCTAGATTAATGGCTTGGGTAATATTACTAGAGGCTGTGTTTAGTTCTGCCACTTGCAGTTACATTATGTCAGCAGCTGAATGAAGCTTTGACATAATCACATGGACAGGGAAAAACCCGCGGGCCCCCCCCCAAAAAAAAAACAAAAACCCTATTCCCCCCCCCCCAAAAAAAAGAACCACCTCAAAACAACAACAAAAAAAACAACAACCACAACCACAGAAAAAAAAAAAAAACACAAACAACCAAAAAACCAAACCAAGTTTGGGAGGAAAAAAATTAGGGAGAACAACTGTTCTGGGAGAACAACTGTTCTGAATGAACTTCTGTTTTTTGTGTGTTGTGTATTTTTTTAAGGTCCAAGTTTCCCTGTAGTATTTCATATTATTCTAGGAGTTTATATGCCTATTCCAAGTCAACATCGGGTTCTTCCTGCACTGCCCCCTGTTCTGGATCATGTACTTGTTCCAACTCCCATTCCAACTCACCATCACTGCAGTATCCAAGAAGCAGAAGAGGGAACAGTCATGACTGTCATTCCAGGTCAAGGTCACATGGTTATCATCATTCAAGGTCAAGGTCACCTGCATACAGAAGACACCACTGACAGTCAAGGTCCTGCACCCATCAGCTCCAGCCCCAGCCCTCTCCCACATCCCTGTTTCTTGCTTCCTTCATTACAAGGTATTCTCCTCACAGTGCCTCTCTGCCTGCGGTCATTTGCACAGCAGGAAGCAGGTAGGGGGTTAAAGCAGCCCCTTCCCACCCCGTGGGTGGCTGAGCTGGGATGGAGATGGCCACCAAGAGGACGGGTAGATAGGACATTGCTCCAGGTGGTGTGCACCGGTGGGAGAAACCACACTGCCATCACATTGCTGGCATCAGTGCTGGGAGGACAGAGACCTCCACTACTGCAACCTGCCTGTGCTGATTGAGGTGAGGCTGGGATGCAGTGTGCAGACTTACAGGGACAAATATTTTTCATGCACATGCCAGTTGGGTCATTCCAGTGTGCCTTCACAAAGGGCCCTTATGCCCTGCAGTCTCTCAGGTACAAGATGATTTGCCTAATCACCAGTGCCTACACTATCAACTACTAATCACTGTCAAACTTTGCAAAGTAACTCCAGGTTTCTAGCATTCTTGCTGCTTGTCTACTGATCCCTGGAGTCAGTCTTTCCAGAATTACTTATCTATGGTGCCTGAAGATGATGGGAGGGGTTCCAAGATGCGTCACGGGGCTAGGATCAGACTTGTTTGTAAGGAAATCTTAAACTGGTGAAGATCTTTGAGAGGAGAAATGATGATAATAAGCATATGCGGAATAATGTGAACTAGAAGAAAAGTAACTCCACCTTAGCTGACACCAGGACAGCTTTCTTTAAAAGGTAATAAACATGTGAAGAAAAAACTCAGGGTAGCTGATGTTTTCTATGCCAAAAAATGTCTTGGGCAGGAGTTTGAAGAGCTCTCCATTAGTAATGCTGCCAGCACCTTTCCTAGAGTAATGGCTTTGAGCTGTATTAGTAGAGGCTGACACAACTTTTCTTGACATTCTGTCACTGTCCTTGTTTAGAACTAGAGATACGTAAAGAATTTTTTTGGAACATCTGCTAGGAGTATTGATTAAATAGTCCTGTATGGAGGATAGCAGTACAAGTGTTTTGCATCCTGTACCAGTTACCAAATAAGTAGTGAATTTTAGTAGATTAAACTGGTATTTAAAATTGAGCTTTACTGTCTTAAGGCTAAATCATGTTTTCTTGATGTTTGATACTGCACTGTAGGCATTAAGACTTGCTCTTTTTGCACCTTGCTGCAACAAACATGATTTGCACTGCAAGTAGTTGCTGAGAGTGAAAAATGTATGTGTTCACTGTCGTGCTTTAAGCCACACATTTACACAGCCTGCATTCAAGCAAATTCAATTTTGTTGTTCATTCTCTATAGGTATACTACAACTTACAAAAGTGTGCAGCATTCAAAGAATGGATCTGTAGCCCTAATGACTAGAAATTCACAAATGGCCACGCCATTGTCCATGTTCCAGAAACGATTCTATTTCAGCAGTTGCACCCCAACCCCAAAATGTCCATAAATTACAAACAGTTAAATTCTCCTATAAAAATAGTGTTAGTCTCCAATGCAAAATTAAGAAAACATATGGAAAAGAGTAAAGTACTTCTGAAGTGCTCCTTCTTCCTGTCGTGAAATTGAGTAACACTGCAACATTACATTGAGGCTCAGAAGGTCCTCCACTTCTGAGCTTCCCAAACTGGCAAATACTCTTTGCAGGAGAGTATAAAAATATTCTCATCCCTTTAAGAGAAAGATGTTTTAACACGTTGTCTTTGTCAACTCCTTCTTCCCTTTTTATGCTCTAGCTGGTTTTATTATACTGTCTTTCTTGGGAGGAATAGCCATTCTTCCTTTTCACTTTGTCTCATCAATTTTTCATTTTGGCTTATCCTTTTTTTTTTTTTTTTTCCTTTTCAGACATCAGTTTGAAAGTAAGAGAATCTGCTTCCATAAATTCTTCTCTCACAGTGGTGGGTGGCATCAGCTCTGCTTGGGAGAATGAGCAGAGTCCATTTCAATGTCTTCTGCTGTAACTGCTTCTTTTGGTCTTCGTTCACCTTCTAACAACTCAGCATTGGGTAATCCTTCATCTTCATCCCTTTTCTTCTGGTGTTTTTAACATTTATTTCCTTTAAAGAAGGACTACTTCCATATATCCATGGTAGCAACAAAAAAAAAAAAAGTGAGGAGGGAAAAACAGAGTGTTGCAAAATGCAGTGCCTGGGGGACAAAAGAGCCTAACCTTAGTGTTGGATGATGGAGCCCATAACAGGAATACCCCAACAGCTGCAGAACTGGACAGACTTCCTGGGTCTGTCAAAAAGAAGGACAGGTGAGGGTGCTCCAAATGTCAAGGGGAGGTCAGAATTACAAGGGGCAAAATGCTCCAAAATTCCACATCGACACTGATCACTCTGACAAAAAAAGGACCCTCAACAGAGAGTTGCAACATCTAGAATGGGGACATTCATGGGGTGAGGAATGCGGTTTCAGACAGGCCACGCAGCCAGCCTCCCTGCACCCTTTCTATGGAAATTACTGGTTAATCAACAAATGGACAGGCTGCTTGCTGGGAAGGTACTAGACCAAATTGTTCCATCCACTCCTCCTGCCTCACTATTGGGAAATTAAAAGGGGGACCTCACAAAACCCTGGCTCTGGGAGCCCCAAGAGTTGTCCCAAGGATTGCTGGTTGCCCCCCACCATTCCCTGCCTGCAGGTTGCCCTGTAGCCATGTCAGCAGGTGCTTCCACCCTCCCCCTGATGGATCTTCCTGCACATTCTACTTTGGAGACAGGTCTTCTACACTGCTCAGGACAGACCAGGACATGAATCTCTGAGAATGCATGAAAAAAGCAAGTCTCAGTCATAGCTTTCCTCCAGGGCCACATGGCAGCCACAAGGAGCCAGCAGACTTACAAAGACAGCGGTATCTCTTGGGGCAATGATGACAGTCCAGTTACCACACAAAATTGGTCAGAGAAACTCTCTAAGGCTCAACTTGGAGTTTCAGAAAGCAGGCATTCTTTACTGCAGTGCTGGGCACACACAAAAATCATTTCACAAAGGTGAACACATCCGTTACTTGCCAGCAGTGAGGAGCCATGCATACTCATGCACATTCACAGCTTTTCTAGAAATTATTTACATATTCCTCAGAATTCCAGGAACTAATTATAATATTTGCATTTTAACTACACATGAGCTTTCTTTGTGAGTGGGGGTCTCTGGTGGTTGCCAACAATCTTCCTCGCAGTGAGAGACATCAGTGCTTGCACATGCTTGCAAGGCCTTAGTGCTGAGTTAGCAGTTGATACGTCCTTGCTTCTGTTCTGTTCCAGTCTCTGTTATATTGAAGGCTAGCATCCTTGGTCTTATTTATTGTATCCTTAGTTGTTATTAGACCTGTGATCAGGCTGTCCCTCATCAGCCGGACATTCTCCCTACATGCTAGCAAGTTAGAACAGTTTTCTCTATTTTACTATGCTAGTTTAAAGTCACACACACTATCATTAATTTAAACGTATAATTTAAGCCTACATTTCCCCTCTTGGAGACTTTTAGAATACACATATATCCTGTAAGTCTCATTCTATACTCTTTACCCATGTTTGATTCTAATACACCATTGTGACCAGCAGCTACAAATTTGAATCATGATACGTGCTAGGATACGTACACAAATTATTGCTATAATTATCACAAACAAGCTTTTTAACCATATCCAGCTTGGTAGCCAAGAAGTCAGTCCATGCCATAATTCTTCAAATCCCCAGGAAGTATCATGTTCAGCGGCCTGTGAATATACTGCCGCTCTGGTCTATGTATGTGCAACAACTTGTATTGATAACTCTGCAAACACTGCCCTGAGAGGTGAATAATAAATCAAGGGTCATCCCATTTTGCAGCACTACTTCACAAGTCATATTGGTGCAAGAAGGGAAAGCCCCCAGCCCACCAGAAAACGTATTAGAACCAATATATATATATACCTGAGCCTATTATGTCATGGCAATTCTGTAAAGTCCACTTGCCAATAGTCTCCTGGACAATTGCTTTTGTTGTTCCAGGTGGGATTTTCTTAGCATGGTAAGACTTATTTCGTAAACAAGGTTCACACTTCCGTATAGCACTTTTATAATTCCAGATACTTGCATACCCAGAACTGGGAGCTTTAACGCCTCAATCATTCATTCTATTTTCCCATGAGTTGCCTGGTTCTCATAAGAGGCTAGCGCATTATTACTTGTGTGTTTGGTGTAACCCATCATCCTTCAACATTTTTCTTGGCACCTGATAGACTAGATAATTTCTCATCCTCTGATAATTTGGAATTTCATTTTCCACGCACTGATACTTATGAGGCAATACTTATTAATAAAGGGTCCCCACCCACAGCTTCTTTGGCTGCTTTATTAGCAATGCAATTACCAATATTCACTAGAGTGTTATCAAATTGAGATGCCTTGCAATGTATTATTGCTACCTTTCAAGGTAACTGGACTTCTTTTAACAGGTATATTTTATAGGGGACCCATGAGAGGTTAAAAATACCCTTTCTTTCCATATGTCCCCATGGGCATGAATAATTTCAAAAGCAGATTTTGACATTCTGACAATTCCAGAACTCTCAGTAGCTTGATCAGATCAGCTTCCTCTGCTGATGTGTTGGGGGTGAGGGTGAAGGGGGCAGGACTTTAGCCTCTATTATCTCATGTTTGGTTACCATAGTGTATCCTGCTTTCCAGTTTCCATTTTTCATAAACTGCTACCAACCACAAACAGTTCACAGTCCACATCCTTCAGGGATGTATCTTGCAGGTCAGTATGACTGGAATACTCCTACTCAATAGTCTATAAACAGTTGGGAATGAGTGCTTCTGCTTCTGTATCAGTTGTCAAAAACACTGCTGGCTTCAGAAGGATAGTTACTTTCAACTCTACATCCTCTTGTTCTAAAAGCACAGCCCTATATTTTAACAGCATGCTTGGGGAAAGCGAATGACTGTTTTTCTGTTCCAGGATACCATGTGAAGTACAAATACAGTCCATTTTATCCCAAAGTATTTGATAAAATTTTCTATTAGAGGTTCTAGTCCCTTCTTTCCCAGACCGAGAGAAAGGCAAAGGCCAGATGGAAGTACAGGAGCTCCAGCTGTCAGGAAAAAGGGCACAGATTGCACGAGATCAGCTGACACTTATGCACAGACCCAATTCCAGTTGAGGGAACATATCTCACCTCAACATCTTCAGTTCTGCTGCAGACACCCATGTGTCGTAGTTTAAGCTAAACCCAGGACATGTCAGCTCCTGAAAGGATAAACACTCCATTAGAGCATCCACCACCAAAGCTGCTGGGGCTTCCCAGGAGGGCTTAGGTAGAAAACCACATCAGAAGTGTTGCTTCTTTGGTTTGCCCTGTGTGGAATTAGAAGAACTTGTAATTCACCCACAGCCATAGTCAGCAATGCTCCCTTGCAGGAGGTGCCTGCACCACAGGAGTCACCAACCTTCTATCATAGAACGGTAGAATGGTTTGGGTTGGAAGGGACCTTAAGACTCATCCATTTCCAACCCCTGCCATGGACAGAGACACCCTCCACCAGACCAGGTTCCTGCAAGCCCCGTTCAACCTTGTTTGAACACTGCCAGTGATGGGGCAGCCACAGCTTCTCTGGGCAACCTGTGCCAGCACCTCACCACCTTCACACGGAAGAACTTCATCTTAACACCTAATGTAAATCTCCTCTCTTTCAGTTTAGAGCCATCAGTTTAGTGGCATCCATTCGGGTGCAAAAAAAACCTGGTTTTGCAGTGGGCCACAAGATGGCGGTTAAGATGGGAAAACGTCGTCAGGCGCTGGGTTAGGGGTTACAATGTCCAGGAGCCGTACCCCCAAAGGAGGCTGGCAGGCGGGGCAGTGAGCTCCCAAGTATTGAGTAATGCTATCTGTAATCAGGTCGGACTTCGCGCTGGTAACTGAGGCGCTTCGGGTAGGCTGTAAACCATGGAGTACCTCGCCACAGGGAAACAAGGGAGGGACTTTGTGGTGGGATGTAGGTAATAAAAGGGAGAAGCCTTGGAACCAGCATGTGCCTACTTACCAGGACACCCGTTTTTGCAGCAACTTTAAATAAATAGCTGCTTCATTGCTGAGTCTAACATTAGCCTTTACAAGAAAATAAAATAATAATAAAAAAAGAGTTTATAACACAGGGATTCCTGCTGCCATGAGAAGGATGAAAGCACTCAGAGGTGAGGGGCTTGTAGGAGGTTGGGAGCTGATGCCTTCTGAAGGCCCCAGCAGGGTGGTGGGGACTGTGTCCCTGTCACCTCTTATCCTGCTGCCTTGGAAAGGGCTCTGGCTCCATCCCCTGCCTGCCTTCTGTGGGGCCGCTGGGGGCAGCTCAGAGACAACGGGACCCGGCTGGCTCTGGTTGGGGCTGCCTACCCCGAAGCCTCCTGGTCTCACCTCACAGAGCCCATGTCCATCCACTGCCAAGCCCACTTGCCCCTGTGCTAGACTCACTTCAGTGCTTTGCTGCCATTCTGGCACTGGGGAGCCCAGAATGGACCTAGTCCCCCAAAATGGTCTTCCTAGTGTCACAGTGAGGGGAAGATTCCCTCCTCTCATCCCACTGATTGCCCTCTTGCCTGTACAGCCCAGTACAGGCTGGAAATGCTAGGAGAGGATGGGAAAAGTCATCACCACTCCCTGGTGGAAAGCCGTGCAGCCAACAGACCAGTTTCTTTCCTTCCAGCTCTCTGCTCATGCCTGGGTTTCCAGGCCATGGTGGTAGTGCAGGAGGTTGGAGGCGGACTGTCACTGAAGCCATCACTACCTTTATGGCCATTGGGACTTCTCTGCTAAAATGGCTGCAACACTATGATGTGAGAGGGGACATGAGGGGATGTGTGGTAGTTGAGGGCTCCGACTCAACTATTCCCTGGCTTCTCTACAGCAGGACATCTCACCTGACGACACCTCTGCCCTCCTACAATCACTTTGTCACCAAGCACCAATCTGCTGCTCAAGTTGGACTAATGCCACTGCTCCCTGCTCCTTTATGGAGGTGCTGGCAGCACTCTCCTGGGCAATATAAAGCCTCTGCCATAAACTCCAGCATCTCTCCAGTGCCTTTGCCCAAGGGCCCAAGGGCCCTCCTTAGCTTTGGTTTGGGAACTGGCGCAGCCTTGTAGCTGCTGCCTGTGCAAGAACCAGCACTGTACCCCAAGGTGCAGGGTACTCATGACTTCCTCACCTCAGGGCATGGTCTCATTCCTACAGCTTCCCCTTTGTCATGGTCCATTTGGATCTCTCAAATATATAGGACAATATACTCTGGGATTTAAACTTTATTTCATGATCTTATAATCTATAACTTTTAGTGTCACGCACCTATGAGAAAAATTAAATCAATTGCCTAGCTGGCAATGAGAGTGCTCCTCCTCTCTCCTCCATCACAGTGGAGGCAATCTCACTGTCTGGCTCCCTGGTAGTCTTGGATGCTCCATGGAAGATCCTGCTGTTCAACATGGCTTTCCTGACTGATGCCTGCAGCTCGTACCTTGTGCCCATGTCACTCAGATGATTTGAGGGGCAGTAGGTCTCTCTCATGGCTCCCTGTGAATAAGGGCAAAGCAAGTGGAGACATACTGGGAGCTGGAGAACATCTTTAAGGGAGACAGTGGCTGCCTGCAAAGTCGTGTCGTGAACCACCTGATGGCAGAGGCGTCCAGAGACATGCAAACAGCTCAGGTGACCTTGCTTTCTTTCAAGGCCACCAAAGCAAACTGCCTTGGTCCCTGTCTTTTGGGAGATACAGAGTGGCACAGAGATGTTCTTCATTGTTCAGACCCAGCAGAGGTCCCAAAAGAGAGGCTCTTTCTGACTCAGCACTACAGGGAGTTTCAAGTGGGGATGAGCTGTGCAGAGAAGGTGACTTGGGGATCTTCCTGACTGAGCACGAGCTGGGTTCAAGTTCAAGGCTTATTTATTCTGCCTTAAGGAAAAGCTATGTGATCTCACCAGCCCCATGGAGAGGCCGCAGTAGGGTCTTGAGTTTGGGACAGGTTTTTCCTGGCATCTCCCTGGAGAGTGGGGAGAGGCACTGGGAAAAGCCTCCCTCATCTGGCCACAGAGCTGCTGCCCACCCAAGCATATAGCACAGCTACCCTGAGGGGTCTTGCAGAGGAGATGGGGTCATTCAGCCGGTCTGAGTGCCTCACCCTGTTTCTTGGGATTGTTAATCCTGTGATGCTTTTGCAGGGTGTGACAGATGACATGACAATGGCTGACAGTAATGCCCTGGTGGCTCTGGCACGCTTCCGCTTCCACTTTGTCATGTCCAAGCTCCAGAGCCACCTGCAGGCCATGAAGAACGTGGTTGATGAGATTGTGCTCCTGACCTTGAAAGGTTGAAAGGTTGGGCTTCTTTAGGCTGTTGAAGTAGTGGCTTAGGGCACTAGAACAGGAGTGTGCACCTACTTGAAGGGTGGACCTTTTTTGGTAGTGGGAAAAGAAGAAAACCTCCACAAGAAAAATCTTAGAAGGTTCAAACTGTAGGTGAGAAAGAAAATATCATTCAGAGCATACCCTTGTGCTACAATAGCTCACTCTTGAAACTAATGTGGCCTATTGTGTACAGGGGGGTTATACAAGGGGGTTAGACAAAATGTACAGAGGGGTGTTGTACAAGGGGGTACTGCTTAAGTTATAGCTTGCTTGACAAGCTTAGCAGATGCCTTATCAGGCAGTACCAGGACAGAACCTCCTAATGGAGAGAATAGCACAATAAATCAATTGGACATAGACCAGACCCATCCAGCTCCTAAAGAGCATGCGTGAGGACCAGAGGTAAAAAGTTCAAACCTGAGGAAGACTCATTTACTTCATCTTGAAGACCCCTACCCACAAGAGGAAGACTACTTACTTCATCTGAAGACCCCTGCCCAAGACCACCAGGAGGCACTGCACATGCGTGGAGCGCCTTTTAGCTCATTATAATACGAAGCGGGGATAGAATATGAATATGTATAGGCATATTGTGCAGCCTAATACATATGTATGACTTTACAGGATAAATGTAGAAGGGAAACGACACTGAGGCACGCATGCCTTTTGGAGGACCAATCCCCCGTGCATCTTCAGCTGAATAAAGCATACCTACTTTACAGCTTTAACCAAGTTGTGGAGTCTATTCCACTATCAACTCTGAGGGACTATGAATCAGCCCATGACTTTGTGCTTCAAGGGAACAGCCAGTGAGAGTAAAGAGACATCAGTGAGGGTACAGAAATACCACAGTGATAGCTAGGTGGGAAAGGAAGAAGAATGTCACCAACCTGAAAGGACAGAAATGCAGGCATGGAGCAGTGTAGGAGAAATGTAGTAGAGATGGCCAAGGGCTCTGTCAAGTCTTTGTCCTCTTGGCTATAGCAGTTACATCTGCTACCAAGGATGGTGACGTAACATTTTATTTTCAAGGTCTCAGGCTCTGCGTCCCCAGGACCTGGGTGGGAGGGCTTGGCCTTTCTCCTTCATAAACAAACCAAAGGGATTTTGCAGCATTACAGTGACCTGCCCAGTGCCTTTGCCCACTTGCAATCACAGCCTCCAATTATCTTCTTTAACAAGTCCCTGGAACACTTTGTAAGTAATGGGCTCAGTGGGGCCCATTAATGCTTCAAGGTGCTTTTAGCTTTGCTTCTGACTTTGACTTCTTGAGTGGTTTATTCAGTCTTCTCTCAGTATCTGAAGTTGATGTAATGAGCCCCAGATGCCCTTACAAGCTATTTATCGTTTTGTAATTTTCTTCCAAACTTCAAGATTTGTACAGGTAGCTGGAGCTGTTCCACAGTCTAGTTTAGGAGGAAGAATTCAAAGTGCACCTAATAAAAAATATTTTTATTTTCAAGGAATTACTGTTTAGTTTAGAGAAAAGGCAATAGGAGCATTGTCCAAGTAATAATGATGCAGTGTCTCCTCCAGAGGTCTGGAACCGTAGAAAAGCAGTCCCTTGAGGTCTGACACTGTATGGACCACCTTGCTCCTTACCTCCCCATCCCCGCCATTTTTCTCATTGTCCACATTGGACTTTCATGACTTTTCCTTACATCAGACTTCTTCACTGCAGTCTGCGGGTGGACGTTACAGCTCCATTGCACCATCTCCCAGCTGCTCTCCTTAGAGAACTGCCTGCACTCAGGCCCAGAAGGATTGTTCCAATTTGTAAGAAAAAAACTTAAAGCATGATAAAGTTTCATAAACAATGAAAGTTTTGAACACACTCTAACCTTATGCTCAGTGCAAGCTCCCTCTAAAGAAGTTGCCTTTCTACAAGAAAGGTGGGTAAATACAAAAAGGTGGATATAGACATAATTAAAGAGTTGTCTAGAAGAGATAATTAGACTACTGAAAGACAGGCAAGCTTTTACACCCTAAAATTGAAAGCAGCAACTGGAAAGGTGAGAGTAATCTGAATGAATAAACAGTAAGGGAAGAAGAAAATTGGAAAATAAAAGAGTCTTTGCCTGGCATGCTGCATCTGAAAAGAGGACATTAGAAATGGTCATGGTATCAGGAATGGTGGAAATACATAAAAATTAGAGAAGTTAAATACATCATACAACTGGCAGAGTAGTGGTAATGAAGTTACAGGGGAAGATCAATATTTCTTTGGGATATTCCTTTTGAAAAGTGACCAGATTGGCAGAGGTCTCCTGGGAGAGAGAACAAGCAAATATTGCACCTACCTTTGAAAGAGTCCAAAAGTGCAACTAGCTGTATAAGATCACTTTGATGAGGAGTGTGCCACCAGTTAGAGTCTTCTTGAGTGATCACTAGTCAACTAAAAAGGAAGATCATAGGCTACCAAGGGTAAATCGTGCCTGACCAGCCTGATAGCTTGCAGTTGTGTATGAGGAAATTAAAAGCAGATGCTATATGTCATTTCCCTCAGTGTCAGCAAACTCCTGGCATGGTCTCCCTTAATATTCTACCTAAGGCAGCCAAGAAAGCCAAGAGCATACTGGCCTGTACCAGCAATAGTGTGGTCAGCAGGACCAGGGAATTGATTGTCCCCCTGTAGTTGGCGCTGGTGAGGCTTGTTAGGCAGCTCCCACATCTCAGTCTTCCTTCCCTGTGCCTGCTGGGTCCCCACTGACTCCCCTTGCACTGCAGAGTTCTTGTTTACGCATACCTCAATTTAGTGTTTTGGTTTAGGGGGACTTCACCACTTAAGGGTATTTCACCTTGTGTGTCTCAGTTAACTCCCACCCCATAAAATGTGGTGAGTCCCCATCCTCTCCTGATCCCTCCAAATTAATTTCCGGGAAGTCCACTGTATGCCATAAATCCTGCCATATGTGAAACAACCATCTCCAGTGTTAGTGGACACCGAGAGCCTTTAACACCAGAATATTTGGTGCAAAGCAACCCTATAGAACAGTAAGCTTAGCTCAAAACACAGGGAGAATACAAGGAGAAAAGACTCTTTAAAAGACCAACTCCTTGGACATTTTATTGGCATCACCCTTGGAGGGAAGGCCTAGCCTCTGGGCACCACACCTGCACATATGAACTTTTACTGAAAAGCTGCTATTGGACAGGCAACATTTGACCCAGTGTTGCACAAGGGTCAGATGCAATAGGACCAAGCCTCAAGAGAAATAGTGTAAGATGAGAAAATTATATATAAGCAGGATTATCACAAGAGAAAAAAAGACTCTTGCCCTAAGATAAACTCTGGGAAATGTGCAAAGAATGAAAAGTAGTTTATTGCTATGAGAGGTCTCTTCTGTGAAGCAAAGCATTTTCACACAAGGGGTCATGTATGCTTGGTACCAGGTTTTCATATGCCAGACTTGCCTGATTCCACAGCTGGAGTGTTTCAGTCCAAATGTGCAGGAATCCCATCAGCCAGGATGAGCTGGAGCTGTCACTGTTGGAAACAGAGCTGTGAAAGTGATGGAATCAATTGCCAAGGTGTGATGGCAGAGCTAGTGTTCAAGGACAGAATCCTCCAAGCACAGCAACAGTCTAGATCAAAGTTCAGTCTAAACCTGTATGGCTGCCCTCAAGCTTCCCATTCCCCATCAGCACCTCCCTGTTAATGAGAACAAGGTCCAGCATAGCACCTCTCCTCATTACTTTATCATCACTTGGAGAAGAAAGTTATCATTAACACAGTGATGCAAGCTCACAGTGAACAAGGTCACCTTCATGTGGGGCTGCATTAGGAGGAGTGTGGCTAACCCAGACATCTTGAGTTTTCATCTGCCTCCATTCAAACATTGGTGTGGTCACATCTGGACCAATGGGTCCCTCTGTGGGAATTTCTGCTCTGGAAAGGTGGTGAGGAACTGGAAGGTGCCCAGAGGGTATCTGCACATACTGTATGCTTTAGGCCCCAAACCTCATCTTCACTGACTTCTTCTTCCCCCATGCAATCCCAGGAGCATTCTGTCCCTGGAGTACCACCATGGTCTCCAGGCAGCTCCAGATTCCAGGTGCCTGCTCCTGGGCTGTCACCTAAGCAGCTACCCATAACACCACAACGACCAGTATAAGCCAGGGCCCTTCTGCCCTTATGTCTGCACAGGCAACAGTGACATCATTAGTCTGGAAGCTCTAACAACAGCTCAGCATTGTGGAATACCTGGTGGGTTTCCACTGCTGTTGCCAGAGCCTGCCAGGACCTTTGCTGCCTTCTGGAATTATCAGTGGTTTCACGGGGCTCTGCAGAACCCACCATGGGTCCTGCCTCTTCCCAGCATGCATGGCAGGATTCTGCAGGCTTTACAAGGGACTGCCAGGGTCTCTGGCACCTTCTGGCACAGATGTCTGGCTTCTGGGGGAATGTCTGGAAACTGCTAGGGTCCTTCTGCTTTCCAGAATAGCTGCCAGGCTTCTACAGGTATTGCCGGAGACCACCAGGTGGTTGCTACTTCCAGAATTCCCAGTGGGCTTTGTGGGGGCTTCCAACGGCCACCAAGGACCTTGCTGCCTTCCAGAACTCCTGACAGTCTTCCACCAGCATTGCTGGAGCCCAGCAGAGCTTTGCCAGCTTCCTTAATTCCTAGCGGGCTTTCGTGGGGGTTCTTAGAACCCACACATTCACCTGCCTTCCAGGATGCCCAGGGGTTTTTCTGGTCACCATGGACCCTGTTTTGCTGACAGGCAAGGTATGCCACAAAATGACCACATGCTAGCTGTATAATATGCACAGTTTAATAAACAAGCACACTAAAGCAAACAAGCACACTAAAGTGAATCAGGTATATATCTATGTATATAGTAAATAAGTACAATAAAGTAAATCATATATATGTATATATACACATATAAGTAAAGTATAGAGGAAAATTAGTAATGCATCAAATCATTACTGCATAGACAGAACAGAGATCAAGAAGAAATACATGACCAGTTACCACTGAACCATCATCCAGGCCCACACTTGAAACTGGGAAGACCCATTGCAGCTGATGCTGGGAATCTCAGGTAATTGGAAGCATTCCTACCCACAGGTGATGCTTCAGATTCAGCCACAAGAGGGTCCTACTTTTATACCCTTAGAAAAATAACTGGCTTTATGACAGATCTGTCATTGTTTACTTGTGACGCCGTGCAGCTTCTCATGATCTCTCTGTTGTCCACACAGAGCATTAGCCAGGTGCGCCAGTGCAGCCAAGTCTGAAGGTCATAGAACAGCTGCACACCTATGTTTTCCTCCTCCTTCTGACAGTCACAATGAACATAAACATATACTCTACCGAATACACTATGTTGTATGTTACAAAAACATACTTTGTTATGTCTCTCAGTGATGAGAGGGAATCAACTCTCAGCTATGTTCCCATCTATTGTAGAACCCTGTGTGCTTCTTCAGCAAAGATAGCCAACAGGATCCTGGGTTACATCAACAGGGCCATCACTGCAGAGATAAAGTTATTGTTATTCCACTCTGCTCTGTGCTTGTCAGTCCATACTTGAAATATTTTGGTGTGTTTTGGCCCCAGCTATAAAGAAATGATGTGGACACGCTGGAGACAGCTCAGAGAAGAGCCTCAAAGGTGATCCAAGAACTGGGAAGCTGTACGAGGAAAGGCTGAGAGAGCTGGTCTGTTTCAGCCTTGAGAAAAGAAGGCTTAGCAGAGACCTTACCACCATTTTCCAGTATAAAAAGGGTGGCTGCAAATCATAGCATCAACTAGACTGGAAAAGACCTTTAAGATCTTCAAGTCCAACCGTTCCCCAGCACTGCCAAGGCCACCACTGAACCATGGCACTGAGGGGCTCGTCTACACTTTTTCTGAACACTTCAGGGACGGTGACTCCACCACTGCCCTGGGCAGCCTGTTCCAATGCCTGAACACTCTCTGGGCAAGAAATTGTTCCTAATCTCCAATCTAAACCTCCCCTGGTGCAGCTTGAGGCTGTTACCTCTTGTCCTATCACTTGTTCCTTGGGAGCAGAGACCATCCACCTCCTGGCTCCATCCTCCTGCCAGGTAGTTGTAGAGTGATAAGGTCCCCCTTGAGCCTTCTGTTCCAGACTAAACCCTTCCAGGTCCCACAACCGTTTCACATGAGACTTGGTGCTCCCAACAAGCAAGGGTGGACATCTATATTGGTGTCACTGTTCCTGAGGTCACCATGCATAGGTGATGCCCAGCATCAGCTTTCTGTCCAGGCACCTTAGATGAGGGAGCAGGGACTGGACATTTGCACTTTGGGAGCTGTGCTGCAGGACGCCTGAGAGACCTGCCCAAAGAAGCAGTACACAGATGGAGTTTTGAGTGGCTAAATGGTGGCTTGCCATGTTGATAGCACTGTTCTGGAGCTAACCATGTGTAGGTGATGCCCAGCACCAGATTTCTGCCTGGACACATTAGGTGTGGGATCAGGGCCTGGAAACTTGCACTTCGGGAGCTGGTTTCAGGGGCACCTGAGATCGTTGCCCAGAGAGGCAGTGTGCAGATGGAGTTTTAGTTGGGTAAGTAAGGATGGATATCCATGTTGTTGGTACAGTTCCAGAGGTCACAATGGTCATGACCAGCACCAGCTTTCTGCTGGGCATCTGAAATGTGGCAGCAGGGACTGGAGATCTGCAATTTGTGAGTTGGTTTCCAGGAGGACTGAGATGGAGTTTTAGGTTTTTAGTTTTAGGGTAAGCAATGGTGGATCGCCATGCTGGTGGTACTGTGCTAGATCTAACCATTTGCAGGTGATGCCCAGCACCAGCTTTCTCTTCAGGCACCTTAGATTAGGAGAGCAGGCTGAACTTTCGCATTTTGGGATCTGCTTTCTGAGAGCAGTCCCCGGAGGGGAAGTACACAGGTGCTGGTTTTGTTGGCTAAGCAAGGGTGGATTGCCATGTTCGTAAGACTGTTCCAGAGCAAGCCATATGTAAGTGGTGCCCAGCACCAGCTTTTTATCTGGACATGTTAGGCTTAGGAGCAGCGTCTGGACGTTTGCACATTGGGAGCTGGTTTCTGGGGTGTCTGAGAGCACTCCCCAGAGCAGCTGTATGCAGATGGCGTTTTCCATTTGCAAAACAATGGTGGATTACCATGATTGTGACACTGTTATGTAGCTCAACATTTGTAGGTGATACCCAGCACCAGTTTTCTGTATGGCACCTTAGGTGTGGGAGTAAGGGGCTGGGCACATGCGCTTTGGGAGGTGGTTTCAAGGACACCAGGAGCACTGCACAGGGAGACAGTACACAGATGGAGTTTTATGTGGCAAAGTGTCAGGGTCCAACTGAAGAAAACCCAGTGTGAACCTATTTTGTTCATGATTCCCAAAGTGATATTAAGACACAAGCAAGGTCAAATACCATAATCAATCTGTTTGTTTATTATAAAAAGGCAATTATTATTAAAAAAAAAATAGTGATAGGGCAGATTAGAAAAAATATAGAAATGAAGCAAGCATTCAGAGTGCAGAGAGAGATAGTCACCACCATGGATCCAGCAGTGTCCTAGGGGTCTGTAGTCGTTGTCCTCAGTGGTTAGAGTCCTTCAGGGTCCATAGTCTGCATTGGAGGAGTGTCCCATCCAGCGATTACCTTTTCCCCCTTTTATAATGCATTGGGGGGAGGGGGGGAAGGAGGGGTACCTCTGTTCTTAATGTCACATGCTGCACATTCCTGATAGACCAGTTTCACTGGCCTTGCAGCCAGCTCTTCTGCTGTTACTGTCTGTAGCAATTCTTGAGGTAATGGGCAGCAACTGCTCACACCAATCCTTGAGATACTGAGATAATGGACAGAGGAGTCTTATCTCACCTCTTCCCACGTACCTCTCAGACAATGGATGGTGGACTTCCATCTCAGCTTCTCATAAAAATCTTTGTGACAATGGATGGTGAAGTCTGATTTCAGTTCAGTGTCTCACACAAAGCAAGGGTGGTCCCGATTGTATGATCCCAGTAATGTCCATCAAGATCCCAGCATGGTCCCAGTTGTCCCCTGCATTGTCCCAGTCACTCCCAATTGACCCCAGTGTGGTCCCAGTTAATCCCAGTTACCCCCAGTATGATCCCAGTTACCCCCAGTGTGGCCTGTGGAGTCACCTCCAGTCACTCTGAGTTCCTCCTGGTCATTCCCAGTTGCTGCCAGCATGGACCCAGGTACTCTCAGAATAGTTCCAGTTGCTCCCAGTACATCCCAGTTCTCCCCAGTGTGCTCCTAGACAGTCCCAGCCACTCCCAGTGTGAACCCAGTTGTTCCCAATAGCTCCAGGTTGGCTCCCAGCATGATACCAGTTGCTCCCAGCATGGTTCCAGTCACTCCCAGTAGGGTGCCGATACCCAACCAGTACCTCCCAGGGTCTGGTTTTTGGGTAATGCCATGTTAGTGCATGTGGACCATTTTCATTGTGAAGTTAAACAGTGATCATGGCTAATCTTAGGCCTGACAGAAAAAGCTACAGCAGAAGCACCAACAGCACCATCAGTGCCAGTACTACCAGGTGATGCAGGGCATGATGCATGTCCTTGCAAGAGGGGTAGGGTATGGAGTTCTTGATCTTACTGGCAGATGACATTAGTCTTGGCTATGTGGTATTCATGATGAGCCATGTAATTTTGACAGATTGTGTGCAACAGTGACTTTTATAGCTATTAAATATTAATTACTTACTAGAAAGAGCCATTGCTTCCTTCAAGCTGTATCATTGGTGTGATCCTTGATTTGATTGTTGCAGGTGATGTGTTGGCTGAAAAGAAAGATTAGCAGGGGCAATTTATAAAGCAAATTCAGTATCCATGTATTGATGTCTGCTTAACTCAAAGTGTATGTGTGTCTGTGCCAGACACATGTCCAGCCAAGTGAAGTTTTCCTGTGTAACATGTAAGAACCTCAAATGGGGTCTTGTTGGAATTTCTGCCCACTGTCCAGCTCTGTAACCCCTGCTAGACTGTGTCTAAACTGCATGCACATCACCTATCCTATCCTTGATGGAGAACTTAGCTTTATGCTATGAATGGCTAGAGTAAGTGTGGTTGAGCAACTTCCTTTTGACTCAGTAGTTTCTAGATGTTCACAGACCTTTTAAGAATGTGTATTGCAACCTGGTGTAGTGCAATTCTGTGTAGCTATAAGACTATTGCAATTGACTGAACAAAGGGTTACTCAAAGAAGCTGGGAAACTGAGAGAAAACATTCAGTAAACATTTTAAGAGTAAGGGACACTTGTATGATGAAAAGAATTATAAAGGAAATTACTAGCTCCCCTCTTCACATTTGGAGGTGATGGGAGGGAGGAAAACAGCTGCTGATGGTCAGTAAACTTGCTGTAGTCTGTCTGTCCTGAATTCATACACAGTGATGAAAAGGTTAAATGGCTTTCCCAGCACTTGTCCATTTATAATCTATCAACATAAACAACAGAAAAGTCATTATGGAATTAAAACATCCTTTTTGGTCTCTGTTCTGCATCTTCCCACTCTCTCCCAGAATACCATGTACATTGAAAGCATACTAACCAGAAATGATAACTTCATTGTTTAAAAAAAAAAATACATTTTATATTTAAGCTGTTTGAATAGGGCTGTTCCAAACCTGGTATATTCTGTGCAAGTGCAGATTATGTTCTGCTGGAACTTGGTGATGTGACTGCTGCAGTGAACCATACTCAGAAAGTGTTAGGTTTATGTAGTAAATAATGTCATAAATGTTCGGATATCTTTTTATATTTTGCTGAGACTCTATAGAAAGTTACACACATTTATGTCAGACAAAAATATTTGAGTCTGATCATAAGACAAAAAATGAGGTGTGGTGGGTTTTTTTAGAAAAAAAACTTAATTTCCCTGATTTTATTAAGATATTTTATTCATGTTCTTTAAACTATATTTGTATTCATTTGACTATATATTTTTTTCATTTAAGAACCAGCTGACCCAAGCCAAATAGAATTATCTGTAAGAGGCAAGTGTTTGTCTTCAGTAATTATTGATAAATATTTTTAAGTAATTTTGAACAAATTTGCATCCTTTTTTTTAAAGGATAAGTTAATGCTTTTCATATTTTAATAAGTTTTTACTGAAGTACAACAATAACAACAGAATTGGTAGGGTTTCCTTTTTTTTTTTTTTTCATTCATTGCTGTTTTTCCAATAAATATTACAGAAAGAGAAGAAAATTCTCAAATAAATCAAGAACCAGATCCAATGTGGTAGAACTCATCAATATTGGATAAAAGAATTTAGTGGTTTTTGAAGTCAACACCTGTTAAGGTATACTATTTTTTGTAATTTTGGATGTCAGAAGAGGGCTGAGATACAGGACTGAATGCCAGAAGGTGCCAGTCTTTTACTTGTGGATTACTTAATTTGTCTCAGTTTTCAACTGTAAAATGATGTTTTTAAGGATGCACCTTATCTACATGCAATGTAAAGCACACTGTGCTCAGATTTGTGAGACAGGCAGTCCTCACAAATGGAAAATGTGTCCTGTAAATAAAAATGCGTGATGATAATTACATACCTTAGAGGCAGAATAAATGAAGGGTTAGAGAAACAGTGTTTAGGAAGAGCTCTGACACAGTTTTGTGAAAGACCACTGTTATTCTTCGTAAAGGCTATGTATTTCCGAATTGTAACTGAGCAGGAAAGGGAAGTCCTCACTATGGCTGCAATATTGTCTAAGCTTGGGACACTTGGTAAAGCTGTTGGCTGTGATAACAAACCAACATCCTTTAAAAGCTGGGGTTTTTTTCTTTCCTGCTAACTTTTACGAAAAGCTTAGTTTGATTTACAATGCAGAAATACCCAAATCTTTCCCTTACACTATTTTTAACTTTGCTGATTCCTAAAAAGGTTTTGTGGAGGTGGAGGACAGTGATAGTGATGCTAGCACATTACTGAATGTAAAAAGGCTGACTCACAGTTGTGAGTCTAAATTCATTCAGAGGAAATGGCAATGTTAAGCTATCACGGCTCTGTCATACTTTTTCCTATTTCAGGTTTTTTATAATGTTCCAATCCAAATATTTTCCTCATTATGTAGCATCTGATAATTCAGCAATTTGATGTGATTGATACAAAGTTGATGTATTTGTTTAGTATACTTGATCTGCAACCTGTCTAGCTTTAGTAAGGAAAAAACGTGGTATTCATCTCAGAGAAGAGAATGACCGTGTACTGTTCCAGTTCTGAGGGCACAGAGAGGCCGCCTGCAAGACCAAGCTTTGGTTTCCCCTTTCTGCCAGCCTGAGCAGTTGAGAGAGATAATGGGGTTTGCCCCTTGCATGAGGCAGTAGCTGGGGGAGCTGGAGCCTGCAGGTTTCACTCTTTGTACCATGCAGTTTTTGAGACAAGGACAGCCTTGGCCATGGTCCTCCATCCATGCAGCATAAGGGATGAGGAACTGAAAAGACAAATCCACAAATTACTCGGTAGAAACTGACAGAGGCTGCCATAACAGCACACCAGCTGTCTGTGCTCTGTAAGTACAGCGCTGGTCTTCCTAATAAAGTGGTGAAGTCAGCTTTGGAAATATTTGTCAGAAAAATGAATAAGGCAGGAAAAAGATGTAATGAAGAAAAACGTTTGAATTGTTATCGGAAGCACTTCATCCTGTGGAGGTATAAAAACCTATCTCGCTTGTTCATTGAAGCTCTCCAAAATCAGGTCCTGCATTCAGATGCCAAAACATGAATCAGCTCATAAACTTGATTATGAGATGGGTCATTACTCCTCCACAATTTTTCCTCTGAAATGAAGCTTCTTGATACCTAGTAACTATAGTGCAGCTGGTGGAAATACCTAGTAGTGTGTTGTACTGAGTTACAGGTTGATCTCACTGATTTAACCCATTGCTGGCAGTGTGATCTACAAGCTCCATTTCATTTCTCACATCAGAAGGTGACGAATGGGGAAACAGGAAGAAACACGTGTATTAAGTGGTTTCCAGCAATGCACTGTCTGTAAAGCAGTTTTTAATTTAGTACAATTGTAATAATAAAATTAGCTTCCAAGACAAAGCTTTTGGTGGTTCCGTGTAAGAAGGAGCAATCGCCATTAACAGAGCAGAATCCAAACAGGACTGGAGGTACCATTTCTTCAGTATTATTGAAGGAATGAACCTGAGCACAGTTCCTCTCTCTCTGCTGTCTTTTCCAATATGTTTGTGCAGTCTTGTCCTGAAATTGTCACTGCTTGTAGCTGAGGAAAATTGAAGGGGAAAAAAAGGTGAAATAATAATAACCATTGTTTAACCACATAGCTTTGGTTGAACAAAAGGGAGCAAGTACCCCCCAAGCAGAAGGTACTGGGAAGCAGCACCCTGCTCTCTGGCCCAGAAATCAAGCACAGGCAAGGCAGATGTGGACACATTTTTTTTATTTTTAACTGGGTGATAGCAGAATAGACTCCACAACTTGGTTAAAGTTGTAAAGTAGGTATGCTTTATTCAACTGAAGATGCACAGGGGATTGGTCCTCCAAAAGGCATGCACACCTCAGTGCCGTTTCCCTTCTACATTTATCCTGTAAAGTTGTACATATGTGTTAGGCTGCACAATATGCCTATACATATTCGTATTCTATCCCCGCTTCGTATTATAATGAGCTAAAAGGCGCTCCACGCATGCGCAGTGCCTCCTGGTGGCCTTGGGCAGGGGTCTTCAGATGAAGTAAGTAGTCTTCCTCTTGTGGGTAGGGGTCTTCAAGATGAAGTAAACGAGTCTGCCTCAGGCTTGAACTTTTTACCTCTGGTCCTCACGCCTGCTCTTTAGGAGCTGGATGGGTCTGGTCTATGTCCAACTGGTTTAATGAGCTATTCTCTTCATTAGGAGGTTCTATCCTGGTACTGCCTGATAAGGCATCTGCTGAGCTTGTCAAACAAGCTGTAACTTAGGCAGTATCCCCTTGTACAACCCCCCTCTATTCTCCTCATTAGGAGGTTCTATCCTGGTATTGCCCGATAAGGCATCTGCTAAGCTTGTCAAGCCAGCTATAACTTAAGCAGTACCCCCTTGTACAACCCGCCTCTGTACATTTTGTCTAACCCCCTTGTACAACCCCCTTGTACACCATAGGCCACATCAGTTTCACTGGGGACATAAAAAGCAAGGAGGGAAAAAAGCATATTCACAGTAAAATGATAGTACAACAACAGTAAAACAATAGTAGAACAACAGTAGAACACTAGAATGGTAAAAATCCTCAACAAACATCAGAACTGATGACGTTTTGCTGCTGGTAGCCCCAAAAGCCACTTGCCATTGTAGCAGCCCAAAGCAAACCAAAACCAACCAAACAACAAAGCAGGTTTAGTCACATCCGTGTACATCACATTTTTGAAATAAGGAGATGCTAGAACAGGCTAGGGAACACGCTGGAACCCACGGGATGGAGCTGTCTTTCTGCAGCACAGCCAGGTCCCATGGGCAGCACCAGGCATAGGCCAGCAAAGCTGACCACTACCAACAGTGCTCTGGGGTCTGTGACCTCACTGAACCAAACTTGAAGGAATTCAACAGCAATTTAGCTTAAATATAAAGTTCTATTTCGTTAGAAAGCATTTAAATATTTATGGTTTTTTCTTTAACTTGGACTCCACCAGACACACACACTCACATGGCTCAGGAGTAAAAAACTCAGGGAGTAAGAAAACCCATAAGCAAAGCCCTCCTGGGAGTAGTAGGGACCTCGTGGGCTGACAGGGCGGCTCTCAGGTGACCCCTGGCTCCAGCAGCCTCTGCTCCGCTCCCACGGAGCAGGACCCGGGAAGACAGCACCCCAGCTCCTCAGAGCTGGTAAACCCCGACCGGGTGGGGATGAGCTACAAGTGAAAAACAGTGTGGATCTGGGGAGGGGAAAGAGCCCCATCCACTCTGGACTTTGTAAGCGGATCCCACCCCGTCCTCTCCCGCGCTCGCCCCAGGCAGTAGCGGCGCGATGAGGCGGTGTCAGCACGGACGGCGTCTGCGGCCCAGTTGCCGTTAGGGGCCGTTTCGCCGTACGGGAGCCGCACTGGAGAGCGGGGCCGCATTGCACACTAGGTGCCGGCAGCGTTCCCTGCAGCACCAGGCAGGTCAGCGTCACGCGGAACGGCATGGGCAGCGCCGTGGGACCGCACGGGGGCCCGACACCGCCATCGCCGGCGGGCTCTGGGGCGACGGCCACCGGTCCGGGATGCAGTGCAGATGCTACGAGCGGGGAGCGGGGGCGGACAGAACCTGCCGCGTGCTGGAGCCCGTGCCCCTGTTCCACCCGTATCCCTTTTCCTCCAGCATCCCTGACAACCAGTGTCCCTGTGCCACCCGTGTCCTTACCCCACCCATACCCCTGTACCACCCATGGGTTGCTGCCCGCACACTGCCTGCAGCTTCCACAGCCCCGTTGTGTCCCGCCAGGTGGGGACCGCAGCAGGAACAGTAGGAGCTCCCCCGCGAATCTCTATGGCCACTGGACACTCAGCAGCAGGAGCCCCATGCCATGGCCCTGTGGCCCAGCTGAGAAGGGCAGGGTGGTCTGCAAGGCTTTCCTGCAGCATCATCTCCCTAGAGAACAACCAGGGTGGTGGGAAAGCCAAAGCTGCCACTGCTTCTTGATGCTGAGCAGGAACCATGTCCTGGTCTCCCACACAAGACACAACAGAAATGATGTGCAGGGTGGCTCTGGGCACAGTGCTGGGATGGCAACATTATCACCAGGGTCTCACCCAGGTCACCTTGACAGCATCTCCCCAAATCATTTTTGGGCAGATGCCCATGGGCCCTAGGACCCCCATGGTGACACAGGTCTCCTGTCGCCCACCCCAGAGCCACAGGGCTGGACTAAGGGCTTTATTGAAAAATCAAAAACACGCAAGGTAGTAATTATTACATAATAAAAAATAAAAATCAACCCAACCTGCAGAGCAGGGGCACCACCACCATCTCCATCACCAGCCCCCAGAACCAGGGACGACAAGGGGGACACCCTCCCTCTGCCAGCACCCAGCTGAGATACAAAAAAGAGATGTGAGAAACAAGCTCACCTTTATAAAAATTTAACTGCAGACAAAGTCAGTGGAACAAAGGTTTATTTACAGCGCTGGGTGCATGCCTTCGTGTCCTGCATGCACATTTGTGAGTACAGTCAAAGTTTCTTATAGTCAAGCCTTTTACATATTCATAGGACTTTCAGGAAGATGAATCCCACCTCCTGATGGCTAATGCAATCTTCATTCTTTCTTCTGCACATATCCAGGAGGGTATTTTAAGAGCAAATTGATAAGGGCCAGTAGTCTTTGATATGGACTTTTGACCTACTTAACCCTGTGCATGTGCCTTAAGCCCTTATCATATAACTTGTTCTGTCACTTCCAGATTAGATGTTGGTTCAATCAGGCGTGCTGCCATATGTCCTATGTCAGGCTGTAAAAGTCCCTTGCTCCTGTTTGTTTCAGTTTGTCCTGGGTTCAGCAGTAGCAGTCATTTTTCTCTTTCTTGGTAGCTGGTGCAGTGCTGTGTTTTGACTTTTGGGCTGGGAACAGAGCTGAAAACAGTGATGTTTTGGTTTGGCCAAGGACTTTGTGAGCCTCATGCTCTGCCAGGGAGGAGGGGAGCTGGGAGGAAGCAGGGACAGGACACCTGACCCAAACTGACCAAAGAGGTATTCCATACCACAGCACGTCATGCCCAGGATGTAACTGGGAGAGTGACCCGGAAGGGCGAGGGGACTGCAGGGTTGGAGGAGGTATCGGTCGGTGCTTGGTCGGGCTGGGGGGGGCGAGTTATCAGTCGCCTGGTGATGAGGTGTTGTATTCTCTTCCCTTGTTATTTCCTTTATCATTACTATTATTGGTGGTAGCAGTAGTGATTTGTGTTATACCTTAGTTACTAAACTGTTCTTATCTCAACCCGTGGGAGCTGCATTCTTTTCGGTTCTCCTCTCCATCCCTCCAGGAGTAGGGGGAGGGCAAGAAGTGGGGCGAGTGAGTGAAAAGCTGTTTAAACCACTTGGTTTAAACCACGACACAGTTTCAGAAACTTAACGTTCTTCCCATCCACCTATGGGATTGTGCTTAAGCAGGATACAATGCAAACACAAAGATAAAGCAAGCTTTTGCTGAAACAGACTATTTGTGTTGTTAATCACAGGAGATTAGTTTAGAGAATGGTGCTGCCATCCCAGAGCTCCCACCCGCTCATATCATCCCCCAACCCCAACCCAGCCTGGAGGCCTTGAGGTAGTTAGGGGGTACCCTGTGCAGGTAAGACACCCCCCAGAAAGAGTGGGGAGGGTGTTGGGACTCCCGGTATCCTGCAGGAAGGGGGCAGTTGATATTGCATCCAGAGGGAACTGGGTGTACATCAAAGTAGGGCGGCCCAGGTGAAGCCCCGAGGGGTCCCCAGCAGGCTGGGGGCACACAGCGAGTGCGCTTTTGGGAGGGCTGGCCAGGGGAAGTGGGTACACTGTGTCCCGGCCTGGTGGATGGTTGCTGTCTCCTGTGCATAGAGAGTGTCTATGAGCCTATCTTGAGCCCTGTATGGAGTTCAGAGGGTAAGACAGAAGGAGTGAACATCCCCACATGCAGAGATAGCTGCGGGCTCAGCCAATGTCTCATTTTCTTTCCTTCCTTTTCTTTCCTTCTTTCCTCATTCCTGAATTCTCAGGAAACAAACGACAAGATTTTCAGAAACTGCTCGTACCTGGCATTCAACTGCTACTGGCTCAGTACTCCTTCTGCAGGCTTTAGAAGATGGGACCCTGTTGATCCCTCCGTGCCTGCTCAAGGAAAAATTACACCTCAGGACAACACCTCTGAGCAGAACACTTCTGATTTTGCCAGAAAACGATCCTGCTGCTTTGTGCTCTTGTATGGTTTGACAAAGTAGTAAATATCCTTCATGGCTGCTTCTGCAAGGGTCACTGTGTACAGCCTCTTTATGTCAGGATTCACACAACTGTCAGCCACAACAGTCATGATGTCTCTGAACATCTGCTCTGAGTATCTGCTGAACATCCGATGTATCTGAATAGCTGTGTCTATCATCCTTTGTCTGAAACCTACTGCTCTCCTTTTGGTATATCTGTAAAGTAAAAAGAAAGAAACCAGTTGATAAACATCCCAGATTTGGCTGAAGAGCAAAAACTCATGTAACTTTGTTAAATTTAGCAATTGCTTGTATGGTTTGGTTAATTATGAAGTGTGTAAAATGTTCCTTAAGAACAGAGCTGAGATGGGAAACTCTTGTGTGCTGGCTAACCTTCGTTCTGTGCCTGCAGATACTGCCACAGAGAAGATGTGTGTTGCACGGAACACTCAGAACTCTCTTCAGCCAGCTGCATGGCTAAGCTTTCAGATTGTACCACAGAGTTACTACTCTGTTCTACCAATTTCCTAATGAAGAAACAACCTTTTTGCTGACAGCAGCACTGCATTCTACAAAAACCTCCCAGTCCCAGACCAGCCCACCATGTCTGTGTGACCCTTGTGTAAAACCTTTGGGAAGTCTCCAAGCTTTTGCAAAGCCAAGAGTATGACACGTACTACCTTACAGTATTCAGCTTGTTCATCCATTTCAAATGCTCAAGTAAGATCTCCCTTCACCACCTGGCCCTTGGAAACATTGACAAACTCCTTGTGAGTCTGCAGGCCCCCATCGAGGTCTTTCTCCCTTGAGACCCGGCCATATACAAAGTCAGCAACCTGACAGCGAGCGCATGATTTGTCAGTGAGGAGGAGCAAGTCCTCCTGCCCAGGGCTGAACCAGTGGTGCCTGGGAGCTTCCAGGACCGACTTCTCTGTACCAGGAAGGTCAGAGGTACCGTACAGCCCTGGGATGCTGCCCCTGTCCAGCTCCACACGGGCCCCACCGTCTCCTCGGGCCTCCCAGCCAGGGGCCGTTCCCGTTCCCAGGCTCCACAGCCGGTTCCAACACGGGGCTGCCTCTGCCATAGCCAGGTCCTCACACCGGGACCTCCTCCCGCCACCAGACCGACCCCGCATCAGGCCCTGGCGGTGCCGGCCTGTCACTGACGGTCCGCTGAGCTACCCCAGGACCTTGTTGCGATCCCCAAGTGCTGCCCCCGCGCCACGGCCACATTAACGAGGGGGATCCCCTTCGTGGGGCGAAGAGAGCCACAACAACGACCGCTACTTCCACGCAGGCGGGAGCACTGGGGGTCACGGGTCGGCTGCCTCCTCACTGATCGGGGCAATCCCCCTCCCCCTTGGCGGTCCCTCCCCTTCCCCGCCTCCCCGTCGCTCCCACAAAATCCGTCCGGGGAGAGACGGGGGCGCTTCAATGGAGAGGGTGTAGCAGGGTGGCTGGAGAGTGGGAGGTGGGGGACCGTGAGAGGGCCGGGGCACTGCCCATGAGGAAACAAGTAGGCACTTCACTCTACCAGATACACTATTGCTTGTTCCCTGTGCACCCCTTTAGTGCAACTCCTGATCATGAGCAAGCTTCCTTTTTCAAATAAAACCTAAGAAAGACATTTTCCTCATAGGGGAATTTTGTATTTACAGCTGAGAAGCCATAGAACAAAAGTAAGACAACTAGTAATCCCACTTCAATACCTAGTGAGGATTTAATATCCAAAATACAATCTAAGCTTTTTAAAATCTTAATCTAAGGAGACAAAAAACTATTGAAGAAATCCTAGTAAGTGCACTCTGCAAGTTTTACATTGACGTTCTCTTAAAAATGCTGCCACAGTGCAAATATGTTGGTATTTTAAAAACTACATAGCTAAGTATTTACTAAATGATTTACAATCTAATTTCAGTATGATACATAAAAATATGATCATCTTCTCTGACCCCTATTAATTGTGAAAACCTCACCTATGAGAACAAGCTTTTTTTGTTCCATGTTTATAATCATTGACTACAGTGAAATCAAACTCAAACTTAATTCTAGTTTTCAACTTTCTTCTGTTGTACACTACTGCATACTCCTGAGCAATAAGTATAAATTGGTAGTCCTTTCAGGCAGTTTTCAATTGGGCTTCTTTTTGTTTCCTATAAAATTAATTGCCTTCTGTTGACTTCATTCTTACTCATACAGCAGTAAAACCTAGCACTGCCATTCTATAACTGAAGAAAACATGTCTGCAGCCCAAGTCTGCTGTTGTGCTTTTACCTAGAAGGACCAGCTTGTCATAAACAGCTCACCACCTTTACCCTTTACCTCAAATGGCAATAATCTTACATGCCCTTCCCAAGGTCCTACTGCAGGTAAACCACAATATAAGGTCTTTTTCATTGACACCTTCATTTGTGGACAGGCAGTTTCCTAAGACAAAGTAATCAGTTTTCTGATAAGTCCAGTCTTAAACTTTTCTTTAACACCCAAAGAAAAATCCTACCTGGACATTTCTTATTGTTCACTCTTACTCAAGTTTGGTGCACAAGAAAAGATATCAACTTTCCTGGAAGCAGTTCTATGTGCTTTACAAACACATATAGATAGGTAAGTTACCATCTAAGAATGGCACCTTCTTAAGAAGTTCTCAGCTTTTCTCCCTGATACACATTTCTGTGGACTTGTGGGATGCACAGTTTAGTTATCTGACTGTCACTATGCATTATTTTTTTAAGTTTTAATAGCAAACTCTCATTCTTCCTTCCCTCTATGACACAGCAGTCACACCACTAAAGGCTTACAAAAATGATTGTCAGGATCCTTTCCCTTGACCTTTGAAGAGAGTAAAATAGAGTGCAGTATTTTATCAGTATATGAATTAACTCATCTCTGGTCCTTCAGCTCATGTTCACTGGTGTGCAAGCACTCTTCAGTGTTGAAGAGACAGTATGAAGCAAAAGACTATAAACCCATTAGTCTAATGAAGTCATAAACAGTGGCCGTAGGCCTCTGTTACTTGTTGCTGCCTACTAAAAAGAAGCTGAGAAGCAACAGAACATTGAGAAACCTGTTTCCTCCTATTTCTTGTCTTGAGAGAGACTAGAGTTCGTTGTCATTCTTTGCTTGTCTGTTTTTCTTTGTTTTGGAAAAGTGGTGCCAAGCAATAGCACACTTTTTATTACAGCTTTTACTTCCTTCTACTTTTGCCCTTGTGTCCTCTGAGCACTTAAGTGTTCAAACTCAAGCTTGCTACTGCATTCTAAAGTATGTATGTTACAAAGGAATCAAAATTAAAGAGCAATTAACCTGAATAATACACACAAATTCACATAACTTCACAATAAAAGAAAACCTGAGCACCTACCCAGAAAATAATCATACCCTTCCACCTGCCAGATCATCTGTTGGAATTTATTTCAGACAATCTACAGTAAATGAAGGAGACTGGATTGATTAGAGATGCATCTAAAGGAAAATAAAAAGGAATATTCAGACAAGCAATTAAATTAGTTCTTCTTTATGCCTTTCTTCTGTTTATTTTTAATTCTTTATGTTTTTGAAAAATACAATTAAAGAAATATTGGAGAAATTTGTGTTTAAAACCAAAGCTTATTTGGGAAAAACAAGTGCTCAAAATGTTCTTTTATTAAGTTCTGAATAGCTTGGAATGAAGAAAACAAAAATCCTGACAGTCTATTTTCTCTTGATCTTTGAAGAAAACTGGAAGTGAAGTTTTACTTTTCATGCCTCAATTAGGAGAAGAAAATAAAAGGAAGAAAACAGAAATAATAAAAAATCTGAATAAATTAGTATTACTAATTATTAGTAGAAAGTTTTGAAAGGTTGTTATAATCATAGAATCATAGAATAGTTAGGGTTGGAAAGGACCTTATGATCATCAAGATCCAACCCCCCTCCCATGGGCAGGGACACCTCACGCTAGACCCTGTCACCCAAGGCTCTGTCCAACCTGGCATTGAACGCTGCCCAGGATGGAGCATTTGCTACTTCATTGGGCAGCCTGTGGCAGTGCCTCACCACCCTCACAGTAAAGAGCACCTGGGAGAAGTAAATAGTTTAAACCGCACCATAAGATCCTGAGAGTTGTTCTTCAGCTGAACATTTCGCAACAGGAATCATTGTCTTGTTCTATTATCAGTGTTACTGTTCTCTCTTAAGATATATTTTTTGATAATCTCTTGATTTTTTCTCTCACTTGGTTTCCCTATTCTCCTTTTAAAAACTTAAATAAAAAAATTAATAGCCTGTCAATCAAGTCTTTAAGATCAGTCTTTCATTCCATGGATTTGTGCAGAAATTTAGATCATCCAGTACTGAATCTTACATCAGCAATGTCCCATGCTAGTCACCTTGTGTAGCAGATTGAGCTGCTACAATGCATTAGTCAAACATCCTGGAATGATTTTCCTTGTCATGTCTGAACAGGCAAGACAACAGGCCGCTTGGATATTTATGAATTTTCTCACTAGAGGGAGCCAAAATCCGTCAGTGTACAGTATAAAGTACCAGTATTTCCGAAGTTTTGAGTTCAGTCTTATTTCAGCATTTTAAGTGTAACAGGAAGAATGCTCAAATGTGCCTTTATGCTGAATAACTGACATCCTTCATCATTTTGATTGTGTAAAAAGGTCGATTTTTTTTTATTATGGATCTATGATGATTCCAGTGATGTTGCAATAGTAAATCAGATTTCTGTTTGGCAAAAGAAAGTCATACAGCAACTGAAGGAACTGGATTTGGGGACTTGGGAGTTTAGGGGTTTTGTGTTATTTATTTTTCCTTTTTTTTGTTTGTTCGGTTTTTGTTTTGTTTTTTTTTCCTTGGGCGACATGGTTTAGTGTGAGATGCCCCTGATCATGGCGGGGGGTTGGAACTAGATGTCCTTTCTAACCCTAACTATTCTATGATTCTATGAAAAACAAAAATTAAAGATAGGACCCGGTTATTCTTGTGAGCAACATGTCCTTCTTGGCTTCTAACCAAGGTCACTGCCATGCTGTGTTTCAGGGAAAATGTTAATTCCCCATGTCAAAATACATTTTAGATGCTCCTTACTAGAGTGTTCTCCTTTTTTTTAGTGAATTAAAATTATTTTTACCTAAATGAGGTTTTCCTTTCATCCAATCTTCTTGTTTATAAGGGACAAAAAAAAATATGCAAGAGAGTAGGGAAAGTAATTACTCTTTATAAGGAGAAACTCTCATTGACTTGCTATTGTAGCAAATGGATAGCATAGCCATAACTAACATAATTTAAATAAAGTTAGAGTTCCTCAAAAGTAGAGAGCAGACTTTTATGTCTAAATTACAGTGTCTTTGTCTTTTGAACTTACAGTCATATATTTGCAAAGTCTTGAACAGATTTTAAGGTGATTTCAGAAAATGCTGTGAATAATTTGGATGTAAAAAAAGTAAATTTCCTACAGATAATAGCAGTAAAGGACAAGTAACATTTGTTTAAAGTATTTTAAAACATCACCCAATTCTAATCATAGCAGAAACAAAACCACAAGGTATATATATAATATTTGCTTTAGTATCACAGTATGTTAGAGATTGGAAGGGACCTCAAAAGATCATCTAGTCCAATCCCCCTGTCGGAGCAGGAACACCTAGATAAGGTTACACAGGAACATGTCCAGGCGGGTTTTGAATGTCTCCAGAGAAGGAGACTCCACAACCTCCCTGGGCAGCCTGTTCCAGTGTTCTGTCACCCTCACTGAGAAGAAGTTTCTTCTCAAGTTTAAGTGGAACCTCTTGTGTTCCAGTTTGTACCCATTGCCCCTTGTCCTTTCATTGTTTGCCACTGAGAAGAGCCTGGCTCCATCCTCGTGACACTCCCCCTTTATATATTTATATACACTAATAAGGTCACCCCTCAATCTCCTCCAAACTATAGAGACCCAGCTCCCTCAGTCTTTCCTCAGAAGGGAGATGCTCCACTCCCTTAATCATCTTAGTTGCCCTGCGCTGGACTCTCTCCAGCAGGTCCCTGTCCTTCTTAAACTGAGGGGCCCAGAACTGGACACAATATTCCAGATAAGGTCTCACCAGGGCATAGTAGAGGGGAAGGAGGACCTCTCTCGACCTACTAACCACCCCCCTTCTAATACACCCCAGGATGCCATTGGCTTTCTTGGCCACAAGGGCACAGTGTCGGCTCATGGTCATCCTGTCGTCCACTAGGACCCCCAGGTCCCTCTCCCCTACACTGCTCTCTAACAGGTTGTTCCCCAACCTATACTGGAACCTGGGGTTGTTCCTGCCCAGATGTAGGACTCTACACTTTCCCTTGTTATATTTCATCAAGTTATTCCCCGCCCAACTCTCCAGCCTGTCCAGGCCCCTCTGGATGGCAGCACAGCCTTCTGGCGTGTCGGCCACCCCTCCCAGCTTAGTGTCATCAGCAAACTTGCTGATAGTACACTCAATTCCCTCATCTAAATCATTGATGAATATATTAAATAATACTGGTCCCAGTACCGACCCTTGAGGCACTCCACTAGATACAGGCCTCCAACTAGACTCCGCCCCATAGACTACAACTCTCTGGCTTCTCTCCTTCAGCCAGTTCACAGTCCACCTCACTACCCGATCATCCAGACCACACTTCCTCAATTTAGCTGCGAGGATGCTGTGGGAGACCGTGTCAAACGCTTTGAAGTTCAAACGCTTTGCTGAAGTAAAGTATCTAGAGTACTTTCAATTTTCAGACCTGAACCATGTTGGATTGTGAATCCATAATCAGTGTCTGCATCTAAGTAATGACTAGTGCCAGGTTCAGCTCCTCTACCCTAACAATTTGTGACAGTCATTCTAGCTCTTCCACTGTGCTACTGAAGTTAAGAGCACTTTCTAACTGTTCTTGTTTATAAAATTTCCTTGTGTAGAATACTTCTAAAAGACACAACTGTGTTGTCCCTACCACTCACCTTTGCACTGTGTCTCAGTGTAAACACAATGCAGCTGGGGATAATTTCAAAGCAAGCTATCTCAGTGAAGTGTGCAGAAACTGAAACTTACTTTGCATAACAGAACTGTAATTGAAAGCACTTTAGGGATTTAATAAAGCTCTGCATCTACAGAAAAAAGAAGTAGCAACTAAGCAGTAATGATGTTAAGACTGTCTAGTAATTTGCATCATAATAATAGAATTATGAATTAGAGTCTGAAAACATTGCTTAAGGGTCAGTGTATACTTGTACTTGTTCTGTCTGGAACAGAATTAAATTTCCTCATAGCGGCCTGTATGGTGCTGTACTCTGCATTTGTGATCACAACAACGTTGACCAGTGTTTCGGTTATTGCTGAACAATGCTTGCAGAGAGTCAAGGCCCTCTCTGCTTCTTACTCCCCCAGGGAGTAGGCCAGGGGTGGGCAAGAGCCTGGGAAGAGACACAGCCAGGAAAGCTGACCCAAACCAACCAAATGGAAAGTCCATGTCATATAATGACATACTAAGCATAAAAACTGGGTGTGCAGCCTTTCCAAAGTAGCCAGTGCTCAGAGACAAGCTGGGTATTGATGTGCTGGTTGGAGATGGTAAGTAACTGCCTTTGCATCACTTGGTTTTTATCTCTTCACTTATTAAGTTGCTGTTATCTCAACCAGTAACTTCCTTTTGCTTTTGCATTCGCAATTGTTTACCCTATACCACTGGAGGAAGGGGAGAGGTAAGCAGGGGAATGGCTGGGTGCTTAGTTGCTGGCTGGTGTCAATACACCTTTATATGAAGTGTATATATAGTTATTATCTACCTGTGTGTAACTTCTTATGTGTTCTATGAGGGATGACAAATTAATCCAAACAGCAAGGAACACCTACTTAACCATCTTGCTATTCAGTCCGTGGATCACCTTGAAGAGATTGTATTTCTGAGTGGTTTTGAGGCACTAAATACTCTAAAATCAGTAATATCAGGAGTAATTACCAGATTTGTGTTCATCTCAAGAACAAATGTTCAGCACTGAATATCAGCAACAGGAAAGCTGTTCTTTAAAATAGTATGCATTCACATTCCTGCTAAAACAGGAATCAGCACATCACTTTTTAACTTTTGCTGTGCTGTTATTATGAAATCATCTGGTAGACATTCAAGTAAGACTTTCAATAAAAATAACAGCATCTACTGTTCTAGCAAACATAGCCCAGTATGTTTCTCATAAACCTTTTTTAAACCTTGGTTTAAAACTGCTTTGAGTAAAGCTGTATGGAGATTAGCAGTCAGCCTTCTGTATTTCTAAAGTGTCCAGTTAAAGAAAAAGTGTCACTAATCACAGAGTATCCTCTATTAACAAACCCATTCTGTAATTTTTGCAATCCTTCAGATTATTTTTCTGTACATAACTACAAACCTAGGAAAACCAAAACAGGAATTCCCTTATGACTACAACTACTATTGTGATAGGATCAAACAGGTTAGAATACACGGGAGTGACATGAGGTTACCACAGCATCTGAAAAAAAAATTGTTCTGGTTGTAGATATTATTACTGTTATGAATTAGGCCAATTTGATTGATGAAATAATAATAAATTAAAAACCTTAATAGTGAATTATAAACACTCAGACCAGTATGTTTTTTCCCCTCCAAATTAATGCCAGAGCATTTGTTAATAAATCATAAAAACCAATTCATATTTGTAGTACCACAAATAGCATTTCCAACTGTGGTATCAGACTCCAGCGCTTCCTGCTCCATCGAAACACCACTATGCAGTAGGAAACAATCACAAGAATTAACAACGTGATCTTCAAAATGGAGAACAGCAATCAGCTCATCATGACCTAAAAGCAAGGGAAGGCCAGTTATATATAGCCACTGGAGGAATTACCTTTTTGAACAGTAATTAAGCAGCAAAAGAAAGAGCAAAGGAAAAAACCATGAAATTTCCAGTTAGTGAAGCAAGTCAAACTTTGGTACCCATAAATAATAAGTCATACAGAAACTTGTCTACCCTGGAGATGCCAAAATACTGAAAAACAGATACGTAAGAGGAATAATTTTGAGAATCTAGTCTGAAATTTTATGCCATACAGACCAAAACTCTGTAACCAGCAGTTTCTGAATAAAGTTTGTCATGTGTCTCAACCTAGGACATTTGCAAGTAAGGCACAAATATAGGCACTTCTACATCAGGAATTCTTGTATGATCCCTTTATGCTATGTTTCAACTGCTGCCCTATTTCTAGTCTGAATGTCTAATTTCAACTCTCCCAAAATAGATTTCAAAATGCTTCTTTACCTCCAGATGAATCTAAAGCTGGCTT